>NC_056623.2:102093918-102841418 GCF_002870075.4 Lactuca sativa | reverse complement strand
CGGTGTCGTAGGAGGCGTCAATTGTGAAACTATTCCACACTCCTTGAGATAATCATAGAATTCAAGACTTAGGTACTCTCCTCCTCGATCGGATCGAAGCATCTTGATTTTCCACTTCATTATTAAACTCTTTGAACTTTTCAAAAGTTTCTGACTTTTGCTTGATTAAATAGATATACCCATATCTACTATAGTCATCGGTAAAAGTCACGTAGAAGCGGTTTCCATCCTTCGTGGTTGATCTAAACGGTCCACATACATCGATATGTATTAAGTCCAATAGACCCTCACCCCTTTCGCAAGAACCAGCGAAGGGTGACTTAGTCATTTTTCCAAGCAAATAAGACTCGCATGTGTCATCTTACCTAAGGTCGAATGACTCCAACACTCCATTTTTTTGGAGTTGGGCTATGCGTTTCTTGTTGACATGTCCAAGACGACAATGCCACAAGGATGCTTTATCCATACTAGTGGAAGAATCTATGTTCAAAACATCATTTCCTAAGTTATCAACAATCATAACAGTTTCATAAATTCCATTACATGGTATTGCTTCAAAGTAAAAGACACCATTTAGATAAGCCAAAATAGAACCATTCTCATTATTAAAAGAAAATCTAAAACCTTGTCTATACAAACCATGAAATGAAATGATGTTTCTAGCCATTTCTGGCGAATAGCAACAATTGTTCAAATCTAAACATAAATTATTCCTAAGCACTAAAGAATACACTCCAATCTTGGTCACAGGCGACGATCTTCTGTTCCCCATGATTAGATTGATCCTTCCTTGCTCCACATCCCTACTTCTTCTTAGTCCCTGCACATTAGAACAAATGTGATAACCACAATCGGTATCAAGAGCCCAAGAAATATCATGATTAGAATCATTAGATTTAATTGTGTATATACCTACGAAAGATGGCTTGATCTTTCCTTCCTTGATTGCTTGCAGGTACTCTGGGCAGCTTCTCTTCCAATGTCCTATCTTGTGGTAGTGGTGGCACTCTGCCTCCTTAGGGTTAGGGCAGGGCTTAGCGGGATCAACTTTGGTCCCACTAGAAGAGGCACTATTGTCACACCCCCAAACCTGAACGGCGGAAACGTTCGGGGGCGGATGACTTCATGTGGTAACGTAACAAATGAATACATAGTAAAGAAAGCAATACAACCATCATATATATAATTGAAAGTTTACATTTGTCAAAAGTTACATGTTCAAAACTCAATTACAATATGATGTCAAAAATACGATATTAAACTGGCGCCGCAGCATCTCTTCTTCAAAAGCATATTAGTACCTGAAATTACTGAATCCATGGGACATACAAGTAATTTTGAAAGAGTAGATCAGCATTTAAGCTGGTGAATTTCATAAGTATTTAAGTGACAATGTTTGAATGAAATGAAATGTTTTATCTTTGATTGTTTGTGTTTTAGAAAATCCTATATTTCCTACTAGTATAAAAGTAGCCTTCACTCAAGACCAATGTTTGTTTCCAAAATGTATGTAAATGTAAAATAACCAATGAGTTTGAAAACCTTGTAAATCAATGTGTTTTTAATACCCCTTGTGAGTTTTATAACCATACTATTGACTCTGAATGCCTATACACAACGTTCTTCAAGCGTTGGAATGTTATGACGTTTGTCACCCCAAACGGTGGACTGCAGCTAACAGTCAGGGCGCGGGTTGTCAAGCCCGTATAGATCTATACACAAACACCATGCTCCCCCTCCAAGGGATTCTGGTATATAATACAGGACTTGAAATGTGTACTCGAACGTACATGAAGTTAGTGTCTCACAAATCCGTGGTATAAAAACAGATCTACTTGTTAAAATGTTACGTTTGTTCTTGTATACGAAAGTAAACTTCTTGAAATATATGTTTCTAGTACATAAGAGTTAGAAATTTGTTCGTAAAACTATACCTATTATAGTTTTCAAAAAGTGTGCCTTGTTTGTTTAGAAATACCTAGAAAAAGAATCACTTGTTTAAGAAAGCATAGATTTTTGGTGTAGAGTCTAAGATAGACAAGAAAATCTAAGAACAGTTTAGTTTATACATGCATTACAACAACATTATATTTTAGAAGGTAAAATGCTATTGTGACATATGTTATATATATATAAAAGTTCCTTTAAATGTTTATAAATCGCATGTGATTTGAATATATAACAGTATATAAAAGAGTTTCTTTATGTAACACACGATAATACTCATGTGTTTTACTTGTAATCCCCCCCTTGAAAGCATATAAAAGAATTAATAGAACATTTAAAAGGTAAATTAAGGGGTATGAACTCACTTGAAAGTTTTGGAGATAGCGAGATGGAAAACCGGGCAGAGTTTCGTCTCGGGAAACGGATTTTCCTCGGGATTCTCGGGAATCTCGGGAGTAAAATCGACCTTCGGGACTTGAGCCAAAAAGACCAGAGCTTCGGGTTTGAACGGACACGGAAAACGAGGCAAAGTTGAGAGAGAGAGAAGAGAAATGAACCCTTTCTTTGGAAACCCTCGCATCCTATTTATAGTAAGGATGGTCTGCCTCGGTACGCGGGGCGTACGCTCGTACGCAGTGCATACGCGTACGTCATGCATGACCGGAGCCTCGACTGCCTCGGTTCGGATGGGACGGGTTGCTGGGTACGCGGGTCGGATGGGACGTCGGGTCGGACGGGTCGGGGCTTCGGACGGGTCGGACGGGTCGTTTCCTTCGGATAGCGCGACGTGGACGATCAGAGGCCAATCCTCTCAGTTACGCGGGGCGTACAGGAGTACGCAGCGCGTACCTCGGATGAGGACGCTGACTCCCCTTCGGATAATATCCGAATTTTGAATAAAATAAATAATTAACTTATTTAATAAACTTCAAAAATTCATATCTTCTTCATACGGACTCTGTTTTCGATGGTCTTTATATCCTCGCGTAGGTGAGACTACGCTCTACAACTTTCGTTTAGACTCCGTCGGCAAATTCCGAAATTATGTTTTTATTATTTAATAAAAACCCATCGTGTTTAAGGAATTTCTTTGAAAATTCATAACTTCTTTATCTGATGTCGGTTTTTGCCAGACTTTTTACCGCTGGAATACCATTGTCGAGACCCTCGATTCTCGTTTAGGTCATTCCGGCCAAAAGTCGCTCGATTTCCGATTCGAGTTTTTAGCTGTCTGTTGCTAAGCCGAACTTGGAAAAATCATAACTTCGCTATATGAAGTCGGATTTGGGCGTTCTTTTCACGTACGATCATGGTTCAAAGACATTTAATCATAGAAGGAAATTAAATAGAACTTATTTGTACATTTTATTATGAAAGTAAATTTTTATTATTCAGAAGTGGTTACAATACTTGACCCATTTTGGTCGTTACAAAGAGTTGAAATATCGGGTTGTCACAACTATCTTGGGCTTTAACCTTGCGATAGTTCTTAGACGAAGCCCTCCTCTTCTTTCCCTTTCCTTGACCAATAGCCAAGACAGGAGCAACGGGTGGATTGGGAGTTGGTGCAACAGACTTGTCTTTGAAGTTGCTCTCAGCAACCCTCAAGAGACCTTGGAGTTTGCTTAGGGTAACCTCCTCTTTGTTCATGTGGTAGGTCATCCTAAATTGATTGTACATCGGAGGCAAAGAGTGAAGCACCAGGTTAATCGCCAAGTCTTCTCCAAAGTCAACATTTAACTTGCGAAGGCGGTCGACATACCTTTGCATCTTTTGCAAGTGCACGGTAAGAGATTCTCCATGAGCCATCTTAGCGGAAATCATGTTTGTGAAAATCTCATAACGCTCTTGTCTCGCATTCTGGTGGTATCTCACCAATAAGTCTTGATGCATCTCGTACGGGTACATGTCCTCGTAGGACTTTTGGAATTCGGAGTTCATTGTCGCGATCATGATGCAATGCACTTTCGTTGCATCACGCTCGTGAGTTTCGAAAGCGGTGATTTCGGCGGGAGTAGCGATTTCAGGGTTGATCTTCTCTAGCTTCTCATCGAGGACATACTCCTTATCCTCATAGCGAGCAATGGTGCGAATGTATCTTATCCATTCGCTAAAGTTCGTTCCATCGAAGGTGACCTTTTGGCAAAGGCTCATCAACGTGAAAGAACTAGCGGCATCGTTGTTTGCGTTCGACATCTACAAAAGGAAGAAAGGACAAAGATAGATTAGAATAAGAATCCCTAATTATCACCCAATAAGAAAAATTAGGGCTAGGATCCAACAATAACATTTACATATTAGAAAAGGGATGCCGTAATCTAACATGCAAATAAATTGAAGGTAAGTGAATGATGATTCACTAATTCTCCATCACAAAACTTAAACTATTAGTCCTAATTGTATTGAGAATTCCTAGGTTCGGATGAGATTCATTGAAACTATTCAATGGCATGTTTAAATCTCGATATCCCCCTCTTGTTTGTGACTGGGATACCGAGGATCACAAAGCGGGTGTGAATTACAATGAAAATTTACATGGTGCCCTTCATTGTAACGACCACCTATTCGATGTGCCCGTAAACCACACACGCTCCATCGAACTATGATAAACAATGAATCACCCTTTGCCACCTTTGCTTAGAACCAATTAGTGTGCCGGTAAACCATACACGCTCCACTAACTTCTTAGCAAGGGTGCAAAGTGTAATTTCATGGGATTGCATCAACTTTTCCTAAAGTAACTAAGATTGGGAAATTTTAAAATATGTAGTTACTTCATATTACTTATTATACTTTTAATGAGAGGATGAGGTTTCTGTATCCTACCCGTTCGGCTAACGACCCTCCACCGATCAAGCAAGCGGTGGGTGTGAGTGTACACCCATTAAGCGCCATTTTATAGGCCGCAACCTTATACCCACCTTATAGATCGGCTTCGTGAATGAGGCCTACTAACGGTAAGACTAGCATTTTAGTTATACATACATACATATATATATATATATATATATATATATATATATATATATATATATATATATATATATATTATTCTTGTAATATTATATTAGTATATGGTTGTATTTTAAACATATTAAAATCTAGGGTTTTTGAAATTTAAGTTGTCTAAATTAAAACTTTTAATCACAAAGTATAAATTTCAAAACTTGAGGACAAGTTTTAAACATTTAAAACATGGAGGATCAAATACCAAATAATTTCAATTAACAATTAATTTTCTAATTATCTATATTGGATTTATTCAAGATTTCTTTTAAGATAATTACCAAAATAATCAAAATAATTAATTAATTATCATATAAGGAAATTAAATATTTTATTAGTTGATAAATATGTTTAATTAGATCAAGATTATAGTCATATATATCAAAAAATCAGATTGGGGTTGATCTAATTAGATTAAGGAAAGTTTCCATAAGATAATTATGAAGAAATCCCGAATCTGGCCATCCCAGACGCTTGGACTCGCCGAGTCAGGCCAACTTGTCGAGTCCACTTTGGAACTCGCCGAGTCCATGACTCAGAAACCAAAAAAATCGAATTTTGCAGTTTAGTTTCAGACAATTAAGCAACAATTTAATGAAAACCAAGCTAGGCTCTGATACCATTGATGGGTTTTAGCCATAAGAACTTCCCTATGTGCGCATGCAAAACCCTAATGCTTGGATCTAGGCTTTCTAATTAAACATGCTATGAATCCAAGACTTCTAATAACTATTTAGGCTAAATAACAACATTGAAACAGATCTAGAATCATACCTTTGAGTTCCTTGTTGACCTTGTTGTCTTGGAGCTTCTAGAGTCACAAATGTCACTCCTCTAATGGCTTACAAACACCAAATAGCAAGGAGGATGATTTGGGAGAGAGGAGAGGGGATGTAATTCGACTAGAGGTTCTTTACTTTAGGTGAAGTGTCAAATTCCCTCAGTCATAGGGTCTATTTATACTTGTAGACTCCTTAAGGGTTACAGTTTAAACCCTATTGGATAATCTTCACTTAAGGCTATCCAAATCCATTCCTAGATAACACCATGGACGATTTGAGCTATCCTTTAGCTCCTAGAATTCGTCCAATCCATATCTATATGGATTTACAGTCTAAAGTTTAACTATCAAACAATTGATAGTTTATACCCTCTTATTTAATTAATCTCTTTAAGTCACCAAATTAATTCCAATTAATTCTATGACTTATATTAATCAAATAACAATATATTTATTCTTTATATTATTCTCATAATATATTAATAATATTTACTCTCTCTTAATAAATCATCTTATCAACTTGCTATGGTGAAGGCAACCCAAAAGGACCATGCATAACTGGGTCAAATACTTGCCTAATATAGTTGCACCCTTAGACATTATTCAAACAGTTTTCATACCAGTATCAAGGTTGCGCCTTTCGAAGCCCTCTATGGCCACAAGTGCAGATCCCCTCTATGTTGGGCTGAGGTGGGCAACACGCAGTTGGCCAAAGGGCAAGTCCCTGATAGCATTCTCACTGGTCGAAAAATCATCCGCGAAACCACTGAAAAGATGATACAAATCCAGGAACGACTAAAAGCTTCACGAGATCGACAAAAGAACTACGTCGATAAACGACGAAAACCATTGGAAGTCCAGTTCGGAGACCGCCTTCTGCTAAAGGTCTCACCATGGAAAGGCATGATATGCTTTGGAAGGCATGGAAATCTAAATCCAAAGTACATAGGACCATTCGAAATCCTAGCTAGGATTGGTCCCGTAGCCTACAAACTTCGTCTACTGCATGAACTCAGTAACATTCATCATGTCTTCCACGTTTTGAATCTTAAGAAATGCTTATCTGACAAAACCCTTGCGGTCCCTCTTGACGAAATCGAGATCAACAAAAACCTAAACTTCGTAAAAGAACCAATCGAAATCATGGACCGAGAGGTCAAACGAACGAAACAAAGTTGCATCCCGATAGTGAAGGTTCGTTGGAATGCCAAGCGGGGACCTGAATTCACTTGGGAGCGCGAGGATTCAAAGAAACAGAAGTACCCTCATCTTTTTCCAAATCCATGATTTGTATCCATCTTCTCGAATTTCGGGACGAAATTCCCTCTAACGGGCGGATGATGTAACAACCCGAAACTTTATCCTATAAGATTGATCCGTATATCAATATTTATCTCGAATTCATCATCTTTTTAGTGACATTGTGGGTCTATATGAGTGCTTTAGGCTTATTATAACTTGGATATGAGTCTTAGGAAGGGTTGGAAAATGTATAGCGTCATGAAATCGGGCCACACACACCAAAGAAGGTGTGTGCGGCCGCACACCCAACCGCACACCCCCTCCAGCCTCACACCCGACCCAATATATAGTAGAGGACCCCCCTTTCATTCACTTCTTCTTCTTTGACTGCACACTACACTCTCTATCTACTTTCTCTCTAAAAAAATCCCATCCAAGAACAAACTAAGGACCTTAAAATCGTGATTAACACCATCATCTAGCTTGTATTACAGGTAAAACACCAAAATCTAGGCCTAAAACTCATAGTGTTCTTCGTGTTCTTCATCCATTGAAGGAGTGCGGCCGCACACCTTCACAAGGTGGCCGCACACACTCAAATACCCTCCAAAGTGATACTATGGCCTCCATAATCGATCCAAGACTTAGCTTGGAACTTGAAACACTTCAAAAATTGACATTTCAGGTGCAAATGAGGAGTGTACGGCCGCACACACACCCTCTGTGCGGCCGCACTCCCTGGCTGCACAGTCACCTTTATGGCCATATACCCACTCTAGCGCTCATATCCTAATCTAATACATATATGTGTTACCATATGATTAATGGGGTCCACTTGCGTTCAAAACATCCGTTGACACTCAACACATATCAATCGTACAACCGAATCCTACGTTAAACTGTGAGTTCATACCCCTACACTTTTCCGAGTTTTTCATGTTTTTACCGGGGGGGGGGGATACAAGCTAAACATAAAGGTTTTCATAACTTAAAAACTGATGCAATTACAATGATTTTTTATTAAACGTTTAGATACAATTATCCCATTTGTATTTTGCGGAGCATAAGGGATGTTTTAAATTCATAATTGCATAGTTTTCAAAACCATACATGAAAGTAACAACCATTCACACTATAATAGGTAAAGTTTGGGATTTCATTACCAGTCTTACAGGTTCAAACTTCATGCAAAGTCAAACATATAAACTATTTTCGGATTTAGTTTATCCATTAATACAAATACAAAACTAGAGTATCATTCTAAATAATTATTTTATGTATGATTATTTATACTCTACACCTTTGCAAATGATTTCGAACTCGAGAACAACCGAACAGATACGTAAACTAGTTAATATAGGATTGTGAGACTATCTTCGTTTTGCCGCTCGGGGTACTAATAAATCCTCACCAGTAGTATAACCAGAGTCTCCTGGAGGGAGAGCGTGAAATTTGTGAATGGATCTATTCGGGACCGACAATCCCACACCTGAACTGTTAGCTACAGTTAGGCGGGCATGCCTGCGGTGACAAATTTTTAATCGTATGACGCCTGAAGAACGTCAAGGAGGTCACAGGTCAAATTAGAATGGTTATACGACTCACAATAAGTATAAACTAATCATTGTTTACGTGATGTCCTTCTTCTATAGTTTTATTTTAACTAATAAAACTACTTATCTACTTACTGGAGGGTATTCCAAGGACAAAATCTATAGTTTATTTTATGTAATAAAACTACTATACATACTGTTGGTAGTCCAGGTTTTCAAACAGAACGTACCTTTCATGCGGAAAAATAACAAACATATTAGAAAATATTGGATTTTCTTGGTAAACATGCGTACATATTACAAAACTTAATAACAACGGTTTTCGATACAAACGATATTTACTTATAATGGAAAGAAAAAATTTATACAAATTCAGTGACTGGTTTTCAATACTAAAACATGCTTATGAACTCACCATCCTTATGCTGATACGTTTTCAAAACCGCTTGTATTCTCAGTACAACGATAGACAGGTACCTAGCCAGCTTTTGGAGAAGACGGAGCATTTTTTTGAGTTTCGTGTTTATCTTTTGTTATATAATGTTACATATAAACTATGTTTTCAAACAGATGTAAATAATCATATTGTAATTTAATGGTTGTGTTTTCTTTGATTGCTATGATACGATTGTTGTGATACTACGTATGACATCGCCGCCCCCGTACGTTTCCGCCGTTGTCTTTTTGACGGTTCGGGGGTGTGACATGCTCTTGAATTAGTATTCTTAGTATAAATCTGAAAGGATGTATACCCTTGAATAGTTTTTTAATCAAACCTTTGTTCTTGTAAAATAATGTACTTTTGTATATTTGAATTGTGAATTTATGTTATGTGAGTCATAAATTATACCTATTATAGTTTATATGTACCATTTGTATAGATAACGAGTATTTATGAATGTAATCCCATGCTCAACATGTTACAAAGGGTAATAGTAACTAAATTAACAAAATTTTATACTTGCATACATACACAAATATATATAAGTAAAATTTAATTGACACCCGGACAAATAATTGATACTTGTAATCCCACATCCAAACAAGGAAAAGGAATCAAAATGGATTATCACTCCTAAGCCTTTTAAATCTTATTTATATTAATATATGTATACTAGTATGATTTTTGGGAAAAAATATAAGTTTATAAAAATATTTAAAAGAAGTTTGATATTTTTAAATTCATTGAAAATCACTTGATTTGATGATAACTAAAATCCATTTTTATAAAATATTGACACCACTTGTTTATAACACAAAAACTTTGTGTTAGACTTGTATTTCCCGCTTAAAACAGTAAAAAATATGAAAATGTGGGGGTATAAACTCACCTGATGTCAGTTTTTCAAATGTATAATCGGTGTAGGATGCTAAGTGTCAAATGAAGTGTTGAACACAACAGATCCTATTAAACATATAATGATACATATATGGATATAAGTAGTGTATATAACAAATAATGATATAAGAAACCACTTTAGGGACTAGGAAACACTTGAATTTAAGTGTTACAATCACATGTGATTGCTCTAAATCTGTTTACGGCCACACAAGGTGTTCACGGCCACGGAGTTTACGACCAATGATGTTTACGGTCCAAGAAGAGCTTGAGTTTATGGTCAAGGGAGATGCTCATGGACATAAACTCTTATGTTCTTGAGAAATGGTTGATTTCAAAGGTTTATGTTACGAGCTTCTATATAATAACTGGTATTAGGATGCATACTTACGTTTTGAAGCTTGAATGAGGTGTTCACGACCTAAAGAACTAGTATGTGTTCTGGGTGTTGTTGTTGTTCTTGAAGATCTAGTAAAAAGAGATGATTTCATGGATGAAATCATAAGGTTTTACATTATTAAGCATGATATCAAGAAATGGATGGAAGGAATCACTTACAAATTTGGTGAGAACTAGAAATGTTTTTGATGATACTTTAGAAAATTTGAGAGTACTTGAGTGGAGGGTATGAGAAATGAAGGAAAAATGAAGAATATATATATATATATATATATATATATATATATATATATATGTGTGTGTGTGTGTGTGTGTGTGTGAGGGTTTCTGGCCAAGGAGTTTGCTGTCCGAAGTCGGCGATGCGTTTATGGCCAAAGCCTCGTTAACGGTCTAGGAGGAGTTTACGTTCCGAGGGGTTTATGGTCCGAGACAGGGAATAGTATGCGAAGTTTCTTGGTTTTTCAAACATTTTCCTTACAATTTCAACTATAGATATTATAAGGATTTTAGAAATTAAAGGTATTTCATAACCTTAATTTAAAAACCCAAACAATAAAAAGGACTTTAGTTGACCTTTGTTTGACTTTGGTTAACTAGAATTGACTTTACAAACAGAAAATAACAGGATGTTACATTATCCCCCTGTTAAAGAGAATTTCGTCTCGAAATTAGAGTTTAAGCAATTAGGTAATTACATACATCTAAAAGAAAGATGAGGATATTTCAATTTCATTTGATCCTCGCGTTCCCAAGTGAATTCAGGTCTGCGTTCGGCATTCAAGTGAATCTTCACTATAGGAATACGGTTTTGTTTCATTTGTTTGATCTCTCGGTCCATGATTTCTACTGGTTCTTCCATGAAGTTGAGGCTCTCGTCAATCGTGATTTAGTCGAGTGGAATAACAAGAGTCTCATTGGACAGACACTTTTTCAAGTTTGAGATGTGGAAAACAGGATGTATGTTAATTAGTTCTTGAGGTAGTCGGAGTTTGTAAGCCATAGGACCAATTCTAGCAAGAATCTCGAATGGTCCTATATACCTTGGATTCAGTTTGTCACACTTTCCAAAGCGTATCATGCCTTTCCAGGGTGAGACTTTCAACATGACGCGATCACCAATCTGGTACTCCAAAGGTTTTCTTCTTTTGTCAGCGTAGCTTTTCATTCTATCTCTGGAAGCTTTAAGTCACTCCCGGATTTGTACGATTTTCTCTGTGGTTTCACGAATGATTTCTGGACTAGTGAGAGTACTGTCAGGAACTTGAATTTTAGCTAGCCGCGTATCAGCCACTTCAGCCTAACACAGAGGTGATCTACACTTGCGGCCATAGAGATTTTCGAAAGGAGCAGCCTTTATACTAGTGTGATAACTTTTGTTGTAAGAGAATTCGACAAGGGGTAAATGAGTATCGAATGCCTTTCCAAATTCTATCACGCAAGCTCGCAACATATCTTCTAAAGTTTGAATCTTCCTCTCACTTTGTCCATCAGTTTGTGGATGGTAGGCTGTACTCATGTCCATCCTAGTTCCTAAATTTTTTTGGAAAGACTGCCACAAACGAGAAGTGAATCTACTCTCTCGATCAGAAATAATAGATATTGGCACACCATGTTGTCTAACGATTTCCTTGAGGTAAGTCCTTGTTAACTTCTCCATCTTGTCGGTCTCTTTGATTGGTAAGAAGTGTGCGGATTTGGTTAATCTATCGACGATTACCCAAATAGTATCGTAACCACCTGATGTCTTGGGTAACTTGGTTATAAAATCCACTGTAATCCGCTCCCACTTCCATTCAGGGATTTCAGGTTGTTGCAATAAACCTGAAGGTTTCTGGTATTCTACTTTACCTTTGACACAAGTAAGGCACTTGCCCACGAAGGTAGCAATTTCGGCCTTCATGTTTGGAAACCAATATAGTTTCTTGAGTTCTAGTTACATCTTGTCAGAACCTGGATGAATGGAGTATCGGGTTTTGTGGGCTTCATTTATGACTACGTCTCTGTAACCACCAAACTTTGGTGTCGAGATTCGGTTCATGAAACAATAGACTTCGTCGTCCCTGACTTTGATGTTTTTATCCATTCCTCTCAAAGTTTCACCTGTCACCTTTTCAGGTTTTAAGGCTTCAATTTGAGGCTCTTTGGTCTATGTGGACATATGTTAATGGATTGTCATGGTTAACGACTTGAATCAGCATCCCGAGTATTCTTTTCTACTAAGAGCATCATCTACTACGTTAGCGTTACCAAGGTGATAAAGAATCTCATAATCATAGTCGTTTAGTAGCTCTACCCAACTTCGTTGTCTCATGTTCAGCTCTTTCTGATTGAAAATATGCTGGAGACTTTTATGGTCCATGAATACTGTGCATTTCGTTCCATATAAGTAATGTCTCCAGATCTTCAGAGCAAATACTAATGCTCCTAGTTCAAGGTCATGTGTTGTATAATTGACTTCATGTGTCTTTAGTTGTCTTGAGGCAAAGATATCACCTTTCCTCTTTGCATAAGAACACATCCAAGCCGTTGATTAGAATCATCACATTACACTATGAAATCTTCTGTCCCTTCAGGAAGAGACGATATTGGTGCACTACACAAGGCTCGTTTCAGCGTTTGGAATGCTGTCTCTTGTTTTTCCGCCCCAACTAAAAGTTACACCCTTTTACGTCAGGATGGTAAGAGGTTTAGCTATTCGAGAGAAATTCTGGATGAACCTGCGATAATAGCCGGCAAGACCTAAGAATTGACAAACTTCTATAGGTCTTTTGGGTGATGACCAGCTTTCAATTGCCTTAATTTTTGAAAGGTCGATGTGTATTCCTTCAGAACTAACCACGTGACCTAGGAATTCAACCTTCCTGATCCAAAATTCACACTTTGAAAACTTCGCATAGAGTTTCTCTCTTCTAAGAGTTTTCAATATTTAACGAAGATGTTTTCCATGTTCCGCTTCACTTTTTGAGTAGATAAGGATGTCGTTAATGAAGACTACGGCAAATTTGTCCAGGAGTGGACGACACACTTTGTTCATTAGATCCATGAACACAGCATGTGCATTTGTCAATCCAAATGGCATCACTACGAACTCATAATGACCATAATGAGTTTTGAACGCGTTTTTGGGAATGTCATCCTCCAAAATCCGTAATTGTTGATGCCTGGATCTTATGTCTGTCTTTGAGAAGTAGCTTGCACCTTGAAGTTTATCGGACAAATCATCAATACGCGAGCAAGGGTATCTATTTTTAATGGTAAGTTTATTCAGCTCGCGGTAGTCTATGCACATACGGAATGATCCATCCTTCTTCTTCACGAATAAGACCGGCGCTCCTCAAGGTGAGAAGCTTGGTCTTATGAAAACTTTTCTAAGGAGTACATTAGGTTGGCTGGATAATTCCTGCATTTCAGAAGGTGAAAGATGATAGGGGATTTGGCTATAGGGGTAGCCCCAGGGATTAAGTGGATTCTAAGTTTGATTTGTCATTTAGGAGGCACTCCTGGAAGATCATCTGGAAAAATGTCATGAACGTTGCAGGCCTCAGGAATGCTCCCTATGTCATTCACTTCTTGCTTTTTGTCTACCACGTTAGCTAGGAAAGCACAGTACTCTTTGCGAAGGTACTTTTGTGCCTTGATACAAGAAATGATCTGGAGGTTCGTTCCGGGTTTGTCGCTATAAATAATAAGTGTTTCATTAGTTGGAAAGTTGAAACGAATAGCTCTTTCATAACATAGGATGCCAACATGGTTAGGACACAACCAATCCATACCTACTATGACGTCGAAACTTTTGATAGAGACCGACATAAGGTCTATCGGGAATGAAAACTTATTCAAAGTAAGTATACATCCTATGTATATATCGTTGATAGATTCAGGTTTTCCATTAGCCATTTCGACTGTGAATATTTCTTTCAATTGTTGGGAGTTTTGATTTATCAAGTGTTTGAAATCATGGCTCATAAAGCTTATCTCAGCACTACAATCAAATAGAATGCATGCATAAGTGTTGTTGAGAAGGAACATACCCATGACTACGGATGGGTTTGCTACTGCTTCTTCGTGACCCGGGGCTAATATCCTCCCGACTCCACCAACATTTCCAAATTTCGGACAATCTTTCTTGAAATGTCCCACTTCACCATAATTATAGCACGCTTGACCTACTCCAGCAGCAGGTACTTGGTTAAGTGGTTTGGGTGGTGCTCTAAAGAATTGGGCAGTATGCCCTTTTCTATTGCTGTTACGACACTGCCTTTCTGTGAAATTTGCATTATGATGAAAATTTCACTTGTTGCACTTAGGGATATTACCAACATAACGCTTAGTTGGTACTGGGTTAACAGGTATAGCAGCGGGTACAGTAGCAACATTAATTTTAACTAGATGTTGTTTCTTTGAGGAATCCTGTGTAAATTCTCCTTTCCTCTTGTTCTGACCCTTCATGTTGTTGTTGTTGTTGTTGTTGTTTTTGTTTCCCTTCGGTTGTTCTGGTAAAGCAACCACTGAGTGTTGACGGGCTCCGTGGTCGATAAGAGATCGTCCGAGCTCTTTGGCACTGTCAAAAGTAACAGGCCTCGAAGCTAAAACACTTGACTGAATTTTGGGCGACAATACCCAAATATATATCTCTTAATCTACTTGCTCTCCAGAGCAACCATATCTGGGTAAAGAATTGCCATATAATAAAATCTACTAGTATAGGTTGATATATCAGAACCAACCATTGTGAGACCTTTGTGAGACCCCAGAGTTCCTCTTCAAGTTTCCGAACTTCTCCTCACGGACAGTATTCCCGTATAAGCACGGCTTTGAAGTTTGCCCAGCTTAATGAATTAGCCACTACCAGAGTAAGTGACTTAACATGGCCATTCCACCATATTAAACCTCTTTCTAAAAAGGTACAAGTAGTGAATTTGACCTTGCTGTTTTCAAGATAGGAGCAGATTTAGAAAATTGCTTCTGTCTTTTCTATCCATTGCCTTAATGCCATAAGTCTTCCAGTTCCATTAAAGGTCCTGGGTTTGGCGTTGGAAAAGTCTTTATAAGTGCACTCTCGCGAGTGCCCATGACTCTCGCCATGGTTAGAAGGATTTGCACTAGCTCCTGACCTACTGGCACCAGGAGTATTAATATGTTACATGGCAGCAGCTATAGCCGCCGTGACCGCTGCTTGGAACATAGCGGGGTCGAACTGAGGAGGTGGTGGTGGAGGTGGCACCGACGCTTCATTAACAATGTTACGTGTTGGGTTTTTACGAGGATACATCTTTTTCTATAAAAGTCAAAAGATACAAACATGGTAAGATATCAAGAGTGAGTATGAATTTTGATATATCTAAACTAAAACATATAGTTCAACATGAATCTTGTAATGAATTAGAAATAGAAGTCTACGACAGGTACCGTTTGTAGAAGAATGATATGAAATTGAATGGTTATTTTTCAACGACTAGGAAAATGCATGCCAATTGATTTGGCATATTTATCATATAAGGTCTGGAAAACTTGACCTTAAACAAGTCTACAACACACCAAGTTCTGGGAAAAACATTGACATCATACAAACCTACCGGAATTTAAATTTCCGTAGTCTTACTGAAAAACATGAAAAATAATGCTAGAACCGATCCATAGACTTAACTATAAACAAAAGAGTAATTAGGAAACGAGTAGAGCATATTCTACCGTCAATGGGTATCTCTTGATTGAAACCTCAACTCAGCCAATTGACGCTCCGTAGTAAGCATATGCCTTTCATCTACTGTCAGACGTGCTCGTAGCTCTATAACTTCAGCTTGAGTTTCAGCTAACCGTTGTAGTAGAGACTCAGTGTCTCTTTCAGCTCTCTCACAAGCATCTTCTAGCCAATGAATGCGGATAGTATTGACTCCTACATTGGCGTCAACTTCCACGATTCGGTTGAGGGCTGTCCTACCCTAAATCTCATTACAAGCAACTCTACGGACCAGAATAGCCAAGATTCTATCCGCTGAGCCTCCCTCGCTCAGGTTATAGAAGCTTCAGTCTCCATTGTATGACATTGGTTGACCCTGTTCTTGGCTCCTTGTCTCTAAACTTTCCACCCACAGAGGCGTCGGGCCTTGAAAATCCCGACGAGGGTTAGGATTTGGGTTTTGAGCCACCAGAGGTAGGTCATTGACTTCTGGCTCAGAGTCCGAATACTATGGAAAGTTTTCTGCGAAGTCATCATCCAAAGGGATTGGATGATTCTCTTCTGGTTCATCATCACACCATCCTCCGTTATTTTGGTTAGGGAAGTATGGGTCTCCGGGTAAGTGAAATCCAACCATTGTTATCTAAACGAGAATAGGGAGAAGAGATATAGAATATAGTTAGTAACGATTGATTAGGGATACAAGTTTCTACAAAAGAGACTTATAGTTAACAAGTAATGTATTATGTGTGACCTGTTCTATGTATTACTATAACTATAAAGTGTATACTAATTATATATAACTTGGGTATATTCGACCTTTGATTAAATGACCCGGCTCTAAATCCCCATCCAAACAAGGAACAGGAAATGAAGCTAGATCACATATTCTAAGTCTATATAACTTTAATTATACATAATTGTGATATACTCTTAATATTTATAGTTCTAACCTTAATTGTTCTATTGTTTTCACATGTTTATTATTAGTATATAGTGTCCAAAATTCCTATAGTATTTTAATCATTATGTTCTATTCTAGAGTTCTTCTAAATATGTATAGTTGGTAAGTTTTAGACATGTTACAACACCACTATCACTCCCAAACACATGTTGATTATATCTCAAATAAATATAGTTGATCAGGCTATATTAATCCCATATATGATTACATAACTGCCTAGGTTTGACTATAATGTCCAACATCCAAAATACTTTTAAGTTCTTATGATTGTGATACTGTACTTGTAGGTATAAGAGTTAGTATACTTCTTGTAAAAATAATTAAATTTTTAAAAGTATACTTGTAGTCAGAGCTCTTAGCCCCAAATGTATTTACAGTTTGTATATCTTTTATGGATTGATATACTGAGTTCACTATAAACAATGCTCTGATACCAATTTGTCACACCCTCAAACTAGACAGCGGAAACGTTCGGGGGTGGAGGACTTCATTTGTAGTATCACAACACACAGATTATTGTAATCAAAGGACAAACAACCATTGTATTTAAAAAGTATAAATATTTACATGAGTTTTAACATTGTATACTGAAACTAAATAGTTGTACAAAAGAAGAAGACAAGACATAATTAGGTCCATCTTCTCAGAAGCTCGGGGTATACCTGTCTACTAGTTCCCTGAGGATACAAGTAATTTGAAAAGAGAGTATCAACATAAGTTGAGTGAGTGCAAAAGAATTAATGTGTTGAAAAAATGTCTTTTGTTTTCTTGAATATGTAAACTGATTCCAAAATATCCTATATTTTCTTTTGTATATGAAAAGTAATTGTATTTGCATAAAGATGTTCTATTTGTAAACCAATGTTCTATATTTGTAATTCTTTTGTAAACGAGTATCTAAGAGTATATCTAAATTCATCGATTGTTATTGTAAACTGTATCTTGTAAACTAGTACTTTGAAATAGTACATAAGTTTAATTAATTATACAGTAACGTATATTTAATATCTTTTAATGAGTTATTATAACCATACTGACTAGATGGCTTGACCCAATGCTATGAGGGCACTGAAAACATGTTGATAACAATTTGTCACTCACAAGCATGTACGCCTGACTGTGGCTAGCAGTCCGAGTGCAGGGTTGTCAATCCCAATATGGATCTATACACACATTGTGTCGATCCCCGGCTGGAGATTCTGGTTATAATGCCAGGACTTTACTATATTGTTTAAATGAATTAAACAACCTGTACTACTTGACTCATAAAACCATATAAATGTTACTTGTATAATAATTATGAAAACCCAATCATTCTGAAATAAATGATTGATAGTATGCTCTTGGACAAGTATTCTTCGTATAAATCTGAAAGGATGTATACCCTTGAATATTTCTTGAATCAAACCTTTGTTCTTGTAAAATAATGTACTTTAGTATATTTGAATCATGAATTTATGTTCTGTGAATCATGAATTTATGTTCTGTGAATCATAAATTATACCTATTATAATTTATATGTACTTTCTGTATTAATAACAAGTATTTATCAATGTAACCCCTTGCTCAAAATGTTACAAAGGGTAATTGTAACTAAATGAACAAACTTTTCAACTTCCATAAATATACAAATATATATAAGTAAAATTTAATTGACAGTCGGACAAATAATTGATACTTGTAATCCCACATCCAAACAAGGAAAATGAATGAAAGTGGGTTATCACTCCTAAGCCTTTTAAATCTTATTTATATAAATATATGTATACTAGTATGATTGTTGGGGAAAAAATTAAGTTTATAAAAATATTTAAAAGAAGTCTGATATTTTGAAATTCATTTAAAATCATTTGATTTGATGATAACTGAAATCCATTTTTATAAAATATTGAAACCACTTGTTTATAACACAAAAACTTTGTGTTAGACTTGTATCCCCCCCCCCCCCTTAAAACAGTAAAAACTATGAAAATGTGGTGGTATGAACTCACTTGATGTAAGTTTTTCAATTGTATAATCGGTGTAGGATGCTAAGTGTCAAGTGAAGTCTTGAACACAACGGATCCTATTAAACATATAATGATACATATATGTATATAATTAGTGTATATAACAACTAATTATATAAGAAACCACTTTAAGGACTAGGAAACACTTGAATTTAAGTGTTACAATCACATGTGATTGCTCTAAAGGTTTTTACGCCCACACAAGGTGTTCACGGCCATGGAGTTTACGGCCAATGATGTTTATGGTGTAGGAAGATTTTGCGTTTACGGCCAAGGGAGATGCTCATGGCTGTAAACTCTTATGTTCTTGGGAAATGGTTGATTTTAAAGGTGTATGTTATTAGCTTCTATAGAATAACTAGTATTAGGATGTATACTTACGTTCTGAAGCTTGAATGAGGTGTTCATGCCCTAAAGAACTAGTATGTGTTCTTGGTGTTCTTGAAGATCTAGTCAAAAGAGATGATTTCATGGATGAAATCATATGGTTTTACTAGATTAAGCATGGTATCAATAAATGAATGGAAGCAATCACTTACAAATTTGGTGAGAATTAGAAGTGTTTTTGACGATACTTGAGAGAATTTGAGAGTTCTTTTGACAACCCAAAATTTCTATCTTGTACAAACCATACATCTCAATCAAAGTCCAACTTGCTTCTGATAAGTTTTAGCCATATATAGAATATGTTGGAGCTTACTGAGCTTAGTACATTAGATTATCAAATACTAGAATAGGTCAACAAGAGTTACAAACCACCAAACAAGATTTAAACCCTCAAATGAGGAGTTTACAGCCATGAGACCATGGGTTTACGGCTGTAAACTCATGGTGGATGTAAACTCCATGCCTATATGTGAAATACTTGGCCATTTTCATTCACTATCACACTTTCAAGCCTAGAAGTCGGTTTTGCACTCAAGTATCAACAAGAAATTTCATTCCAATCTTTAATCTAGTAAGTAATCTTTCCATTTGCAAGTTGATATCCTTCCATATCTAGTGAATACACATGATTTTATCAATGAAATCTCTACTTTTGGTTAGATCTTCAAGTGTTCTTCATTTCACCAACAACACACACTAGTGTTCTTGAGCCTTAAACACCTTATCAAACTTCTATATTGTAAGTACTCTTACCTTAGGTTGTGTTAATGCTTGAATCACTTAGTTTACCCCTTGAAATCATCAAAAACTCAAGAACACATGGTGTTTACGGCCAAGTCAATCTCCTTAGGCCGTAAACGCTCATAAGTGGTGAAATTGTACCACAACTCCTACCTAAGGCTTTGAACTTGGTCTTGAACACTTCAAACTTGAGCTATGGACCTTAAGACACAAAATGGTATTAGTTACCATGAGTTTAGGGTCGTAATCTCATTGGGCTATATGCCCATGGGCCGTAAACTCATGTGGTAATTACCATGGGCCGTGAACTCCAAGGTGAAGCCCTACAACCCTTAGATGCAACCCTTTTGTACTTATAACACTTGAATCAGAGTGTTTTCAATGTTCTAGGGTGACTATGCTTGCTTAATTAGTTGTTCTAATCACTAATTGTAAGCATTTATGTGACGTTATATGTTAAATAGGATCCGTGTGTGCTGAAGTCTTCACTTGACACTTAGCATCCTTTACCGATCTTACATTCGCATCACTGACTTTAGGTGAGTTCATACACCTTAACTTATCTTTTAAATGATTTTAAATGATTTTATGGGGGGATACAAGTAGAAAACATGCTAGTTATATAATCAATCACATGTGATTTACAACTGTGTTTCAAACAAGGATTTCATATACTTTAAGCTGTGTTTCAAAACAAACTACTTATAAATCGTTTTATAAACTGACATCAAGTCATTATTTATTTATTGTTCAAAACTCTTTAAATGTATTACATAACCCCTTTTTAACTTATATACTATCAAAAGTATGCCTATATATGTATAGTTATGTACATAATCTTTAAAGGACTTAGGACTGCTAGCTCGCTCTATTTCGTTTTCCTTGTTTGGATGTGGACTTAGGGTATCAGACAGTTGTCTGAAGGTCATCTAAATATTAGATATATATTATGTATACAAATGTCGACATAAAAGTTATATTCAATCAGTCCAGTACCTTTGGGTAGCAAAGTCATACATTCATCTATTCATATATATAACTTACTAGTAAACTATAATAGGTATAGTTTAGGAGAATACTATCATATACAAGTACATACAGAGAATACTATCATATATAAGTACATACAGACAATACTATCATATACAAGTACATACATAGAATACTATCATATACAAGTACATACAGAGAATACTATCATATACAAGTACATAACGAGAATACTGTACATAAAATACTATTACTATAACAAGATTCGGAGATAACATAATGTGAGATACTACTTCATGACACATCGGCTGTATCGTTATGTCACGTTTTGTAACCAGAATCTCCTGGAGCGAGAGCGAGAGTTTGCATATAGATCTATACTGGATTGACTATTCTATATCTTCGTTGTTAGCTACAGTGGGATTTGCAAGTCTACGGGTGCCACATGTCATTTCTTCTGATGTCTTTCATCGATGTGTTATAGTTAGATTAGTAAGGTAACAATCATATCACATTTTGCCTTAATTAAACCATTGGTTTTAAGGTAGTTATTACTTCAGTGATTAATACAAATAATATTGAAGTACACATATACATTTTCCCACTGTATTCATGTAACGCCCGGATTATCGTATGTTATTTAATATTATTATTTATTCAAGTTTCTAGAGGGACTCGATGAGTCAGTAGCCCCACTTGTCGAGTAGAGACGGGATCTTGAGCACGTTCAAGTTGGCGACTCGACGAGTCCATATCCTGGACGAGGTGAGTCCATCAGTGTGAATGAAACCCAAAATCCTCGGGTTTTGCACCCTATTTAAGCCATGTTATGAGCCCCAACCTCGTTCCCTTCGCCCTCATAGCCTCATTTAGCAAACCCTAACCTTTCCTTGAGCATTTTGAGCACTTATTGTGTGAATCTTGAAGTTTTGGAAGAGAATAAGGTAGCTAGATCCAAGGGAGTAAAAGAAGGTCCAAGATCTTGCATCTATTGTAGAGTTATTCAGGTAAAAAGCGGATTCCCTCTGTTGCTATGATTGATTCTCCTTTGTTGAATCACATTTACACCATTTCATCCATTTCTTAGCTTATTTATGGTAGAGGAATCACATTGGGGTGATTGGACTTCGGGTTTAGCCATGTTTCAGTCCTAAAGTCGTGGATCTAACACCTTTATGGAGCCTTTTTGCTTGAAAGCCCTAGATCCATTCCTTTAAGTGTCTTTTTAGCCTTTAAATCCATTTTCATGCATATATACACGTAAAGTTGGAAACTTTACGTGGTAACTAAGCTTTATGAACCCTGATCTATTCGTTGTATGCATTAGGTTTGAGCAGAATAATCGGAGTAGTGTTGCATGCAACTGACTAGATGAGTTTTTCTTCAGACTCGGCGAGTCGGGTCGCGAGTCCCCGATTTCTTCCCCTTTTGTGTGTCATGCCGAGTGGAATCAGTGTGTTATGGGTGGACTCAGTGAGTCGGAGATCAAACTCATTCATGAAGGGACTCGGCAAGTCCAAGGCAATCTTCGTATCTCAAGAACAGACTCGACGAGTTGTTTATACAACTCGGCGAGTCACAGCTAGAGTGTTCATGTGTTGAAGAAGGACTCGACGAGTTGTTCATACAACCCGGCGAGTCGGATGCAGATTGACTGAGTCTTAGTTTTGAAGAGGAACTCATCGAGTCTATGCCAAACTCGACGAGTACTAGCGAGCAGAAGCAATAAAGTGAGAGTAAGGACTCGACGAGTTGGTGACCCAACTCGACGAGTCAGGTCAACTGTATGTCGACTTTGACCAATAGGTTGACTTTGACCAGGGGTAAAATAGTCATTTTGCCCTCAGTGTAGTTATCAGTGATTGATGGAGTGTACTTATGGAAATTATAGCCGGGGAGATACCGGAGCACCAGCAGACAGTTTCTCGAGCAGTTCATTCAGCAGCCAGATTACGAGGTGAGTTTCCTTCCAGTAGCAACGGGTCTACGGCCACAATGCCGAGCTGATTAACTACCAGTAGTTTCCGGACCTCGGTCCGATGCAGCAGATAGTGTGTTTGCTGCCTTTGTGGCTCAGACAGGATTTATGTGTTATGTATTCCGGGCTACGGCCTGATGCAGTATGCAGTATATGTGTTTATGATAGATGATATCTGTTATGCTAGTTGATATGTGTTTATGCTATGCTATGATCAGTTAGTTCCGGACTTCGGTCCGATGCAGTCAGTTCCGGACTTCGGTCCGATGCACCTAGTTCCGGACATTGGTCCGATGTAGGGGACAATGTCCCAGTCAGTTTCAGACTTCGTTCCGATGCAGTTTCCGAACTTCGGTCTGATGCAGTGGGCAAGGCCCAATATGTGATTTATAGGTATTGTGTGGTATGTGGTAGTTTGGGGGAGCTAACTAAGCTTCGTGCTTAAAATTTCGGTTTTGGTTTCAGGTACTTCCGCAAGTAAAGGGAAGAGCTTGGGATGATGGCATCACACACACCACAACTTCAGTCTTTGTGCTGGGAGTTTGTTTTGATTCATAGTCTGATTTGATGCAGTTGTTTCATGACATTTTATTATGATTTGAGATATTTGACGTATGGTTTTATGATATGACGTTCACTATATGATTTTTATTATTATTAAAACAAAAAATTTTGGGTCGTATTTTTGGATGTTACAATTCAGATTGTGATATTCTCACATAAAGGGTAATATATAACTATATTTTGGTAATGATAGTCATACTTGGGAAAAGCATTCACTTTTACAAAGGAACAAACATACAAAATAGTAGGGTCTTGGTAGAAGAATACTTTTTATAGTAGTAGAAAATATAGGATTTTGTAGGAGCTTTCAAACATATACAAACATTTACATTGATCAATTACAAACATTTTTTTAAAACTTATAAAAACATTGACACAAAATACTTATGAACTCACCAGCTTAAATGTTGATCTACGCTTTCAAAATAACCTGTATTCTCAAGTCACCAGTAGATAGGTACCGATGACCAGGTTTTGAGAAGACGGAGCATCTTCAACACTTGTCTTTTATTTTGATTATTCATTTTTGGTGTCTTATTACTATTAAAGAACACACTTGTATGAAATTATACTATTAATGTAATGGATGATGTTGTTGCTTATTTACTACTTTGCATTGTTATGATACTGTATATGACGTCCTTCGCCCTAGAACGTTTCCGCCGTTCTTGGTTTTGGGTGTGACAGATTGGTATGAGAGCATTGTTTATAGTGAATCGAGTATATCAACCCATAAAAGATATACCAACTATAAACACAATGGGATTAGAATACTCTGACCAAGATTTTATACTTTTAAGTACTAAAATACTTAACTAAAAGTATACATAATTACATACCCACATACATACTATAGAACAATGTCATACTAGAACATAACAAAATTATTACAATTGTTAAACATCACAAGTGAGCTCAAGAATGTATGGTTAGTTCTGGGAGTGACATAGCCTGATTAACTATGTTGGTCCGAAAAGTGATCAGAATATGACGAGAATGGTTATGATGTATCGACAAGTCTAAAAACTTTCCAACACTACTACAATGACAACACTAGAACATAACATAAACTAAAAATACTATAGGAGTATTTTGTGTTACTGTAATTACTTATTTGAGAATTAAAATGGTCTTTATTAGTATGTCAATAGTTGCTGAGTGGATCCACTATGGTTATAGGTAACGATGGTGGCATAGACTTAGAATCTGTGATCTTTGCTTTACTTCATGTTCCTTGTTTGGTTGTAGACTTAGAGTTAGGGTCACTTATTCTAAGGTCTATCCTGTTTTGGTTACATATGATTGGTATGAACTACGCAAATATTGGAGTAACTAATAAGGATCATCTTCTAATTATCTTAGTTAGTACGTCTATTAATTATTTCTTATACCCCTTTCTCGCGTAGATATCATGGTTGGATTCCATATCCCCGAAGACCCGTATTTCCCAAATCAGCGCAATGATGGATGGTTAGATGAAGAGCCAGAAGATGACCATCCAATCGCATTGGATGATCACCTCGAATAATGTTTTTCGGATGGTTCTGACTCCGAACCAGAAGTCAACAACCTACCTCAAGTACTCCAAAACCCAAACCTCAACCCCTGACCTTCATTTCAAGGCCCCACACCCTTGTGGGAGAAAAACTTGAATCGTTGGAGTGATGAGCATGGCCAATCATTACCCTTCAATCGAGACAGAAGCTTTTACAATCTCAGCGAAAGAGACTCTGCTGACCGAGTCCTTCCCATTATCGTCAGCAGGATTGCAGGGAATAATGAGCAAGGTAGAGCAGCTATTGACCGAGTCATGGAAATTGATGCTAACTCTGGCGTTAACACGGTACGGATTATCCATCATGAAGAAGCTATGGAAAAGGCTAGGAGAGTCAATGAGACTCTACAACAGGAATTAGCTGCATCCCAAGTTGAAGTTATAGAACTTCGAGTGTGTCAAAGAGCTCATGAGCGACACCTTTATGACGTAGTACGTCAACTGGCAAATCTGAGGGTTCGGCCAAGGAGTACCCGTCACCAGCAGAAGAGGTTTGACTCATCTTTTCTTTTGATTTAAGGAATAGCCTTTCGTATCAGTGCTCTATGAAGCATTTTTCTGTAAAATATTGTTGTCGTTCAAGTAGTTTAACTAGACTTCGAAGTTGTCAAATTTTTGCTACTTCTAATATGATGTAAGACCTACTCTTAGGTCAATTTTTCCACAAACTTATTACATCCTTAATATCAATGATACTGGAAGTCAGCTAATCTTTTGTATAAATCTTTGTTCAAATACTTTCATTCCTATGATTCTAGAACTCTAGGGAACTCATAATTTTTTCTAGTTGTTGAGCTATGGCAATTTAGTTCATGGGACTCATTCATTAACCTAACTATTGAATTCTTATCATCGTACTCATCTTCTAAACTTATAGTTGAATGACGCCTCCTTGAAAGTCAACAAGGCGTAATCCTTCAATTATTCCAACTCAAACATCACCTCCTCCACAATTTGATACAGAAACTCTTAATGTTGCGGTAGCTGCAGATGTTGCTAGAACCATGGCACAATACCACAACAACCAGGGTACTAGCGAAGGTGGAACAGTTGTGCATTCCACACACGGTGACATCATCGTGCGCTCGCGAGAGTGCTCTTAAAAAGACTTCACCAACTGTAAACCCCGAATCTTCAATGGAATCGGTGGAGTCATTGCGCTATTGCAATCGTTAAAGAAGATGGAATCGATCTTCCAGGTCTGTTCCTGTACACAAGGAAGCAAGGCCAAATTTGCTGCATGCACCTTCAGTGATAGAGCCCTGACGTGGTGGAATAGCCATATCAAGTCACTAACTTTAATAGTGTCAAATGCTATGGGATGGGAAGCTCTTAAATGGCTGATGATTGAAGAATACTGCCTGAGGGGCGAGGTTCAACAAATTTAACAAGAGCTCTGGAGTCTGACCATGAAGGGCTCCAACATAGTGGCTTACACTGCCAGATTCACCGATCTAGTGGCACTATGTCCCAATATGGTTCCCACTAAAGGAATGAAGATTGAGAGGTACATTGGGGGCTAGTGCCTCCATTTCAGGGGAATGACTTAGCTTCAAACCCCACTACTTTCGACAGCACCAAGCGATTGGTACAGCGACTCATTAATCACAAAGTCTCTACCTCGACAACGAAAACAACCCTTGCTATCCCAAAACCCTCCAAAGCCGCTGATAACTAGCGTAAGTTTTGGGATAATAATAAGGGCAAATTGGCGTAGAACTCTACCAAGAAGCAGCAAGTTCTGGCTGTTCATGTCGCGATTGCACCTACTGCTACTGTGCCAAGGAAGCAGTATACTGGAAATTTTCCCAAGTGCAACAAATGCACTTTCCATCATAATGATGCCTGCCGGGAAATGCAGGAAAGGGCACACTGCCCGATTAAGCAAGGCTCCAACGAGGCCAATTAACCAAGTCCCCGGCATTATCGTGGGCCAGGCTTGCTATGATTGTGGTGAGGTTGGTCATTTCAAGTGAGACTGCCCGAAGACAGGGAATGCTGGTGGAGTAGGAATAATTCTGGCGATAGACCACGAGGAATATGACAACCCGATATTTCGACTCTATGTAATGACCTAAAAAGTCAAGTATTGTAACCACTTTTGAAATAATGAAATTAACTTCTAAAATAAAATGTACAAAAGTATATATTAGGTTACCTACTATGCTAGATATTGTGTCAAGGTTTATAGAAATACTAAGAACACTAAAATCCGAGTTATAACGAAGAAGTTATGACCATTCTATGATTTCCGACAAAACCGGCAACATCGATTAACGAAAAACACGAAGTTTCATTACAATAGTTTTTAGCTTTAAGTATCTAAATGAAAGTTGTAGATATCATTAAACTGTGACCGTACATAAAAAGAAAGTCCAAATCTGACTTTGTATGAGGAAGTTATGATTTTTCCAAGATCCGGATATAGCAGTAGACAGCTAAAAACTCGAAATAAAGATTGAGAGACTTTTGGCAAAAACAACTTAAATAAGAATCGAAGGTCTCAACCAAAGTAGCGCAACGGAAAAAAGTTTGATGAATATGGTCATCGGATGAAGGAGTTATAGAATTTAAACGGACTTTTCCAGGTCCAGCCTATTAAAAATAAATAATTAAAAATAAATAAATCAAAATAAATTCAAAACTAGCCGACAAAGTCTAAACGAGAGTTGTAGAATATATTCTCATCTACGCGTGTATATAATGAACGTCGAAAATGGAGCTCGTACATCAAAAGTTACGGATTTTACAAGTTTAAGGCTGAAAATCCGAGGCTATCAGGTCTTCCACGACGTGGCATAGTTGGCTGCGACCCGACAAGTGACTGAGAGCGTCCAATCAATGGAAGAGGATAAGAATTACTCACCACGATGTGGCACACCCTTTGCCACGACGTGGCACCCAAAATCTACCCCTATAGATAGAACTCTTGGGGTGCCGGGTTTAGGTGCTCCATTCTTCTATCTCTCGCGCCGAAACTCTACGGTTAAACTCCTGAAGCCCTCCCGAAGCCCCAGTTGTGACACTCAAGTTCCGAAGGAAGGTTCTACACTCCTGAGACTCCCGAGATTCCCGAGAATCCTGAGAAAAATCAACTTTTCCAAGTCGAAGTTCTACTCGATTTTCATCTCGCTTTCTCCAATCTATCAATTGAGTTCATACCCTGATAAACAACACTTTCAAATGTTTTATCAATGTTTTGATACACTTTTAAGGGGGGGGATACAAGTAAACACATGGTTATTATCGTGTGTAACATAAAGATTCACTATATACTCTTTTTATCAAGTAAAGCATATGTGATTCATAACTACTACATGGGAACTTTCATATGCGATATATATTCTCGATAACATCTTGTCTATTGGAAATAAAACATGTTTATATACATATACAAATGAAACACTTTATTTATACTTTAAATATATGTGATCATTTATGTCACTATAAGTATTATACTTTACATAACAAGTGAGTGTTACACTAGGGTTTACTATACGAACGAAACACATTTTGAAAAACTATAATAGGTATAGTTTACGAGAAAATCATGAACATTTACATACTAGAAACATTATATCAAAGAGATATTTTCATACACAAGAACAAATGGACATTTTCGTACGTAAATCTCTTTTATACTAAGTTTTGAGAGAAATTTCACGTACTTTCGAGTATGCATTTTAAGTCCTATAATACATACCAAAGTCCCTTGTAGGGGGAGTGTGCTACTTATGTCTAGATCTATACGGGATTGACAATCCCTCACCTAAGCTGTTAGCTACAGCTAGGCCGGCAGGTGTGGGGTGACAAACGTCATAACTATCCAACGCTTGAAGAACGTTGTTATAGGCACCCTGGTCAAATAGCATGGTTATAAGACTCACATGGAGTATTAAAAACACACTGATTTACGGGGTTTTTCAAATGCCTTAGCGATTTATATATAACCCTACTATATTAGGCATGAAAAGCACTATTGCATTACAAGTTTTGAAACAATTAAACTACCATCTACTATAGTAGAAAATATGGGATTTTCTAGGAACATTCAAACATGTACAAACCATTTCATTTTATTTCATTCAAACATTGTTACTAAATACTTATGAACTAACCAGCTTAAATGCTGACCTGCTCTTTCAAAAATACTTGTATTTCTCATGAATTCAGTAAGACAGGTAAACTAACAGCTTTCGAAGAAGCGACGTTGTGGCGCCAATTTAGTTTCATTTTGACATCATATTGTAATTTCTTTTGAAGCAAGTACCTTTCAACAATGTAAAACTTTAAAATTATATATATATATATATATATATATATATATATATATATATATATATATATATATATATATATGATGGTTGTAATAATTTCTTTAGTATGTATTGAGTTGTTGTGATACTACATGAAGTCATTCGCCCTCGAACGATTCCGCCGTTCTGATTTGGGGTTGTGACAGATTGGTATCAGAGCATTGTTCATAGTGAACTAAGTATATCGAACCACATAAGATATATGAACTATAAATTCATAGGGACTAAAACTCTTTGACAAAACCTTTTTACACCTAAACTGCGTTTCATTTAGCTTTGGGTCGTAAAAGCACAAATACATGCATACAACGAGTCATTTTTTATACTTAGAACTACACAAGAAGTATTAAGACAAGTTGGAGACTACGACTAGGCCTCAGAATATATAACCGGATTTGGGACGAATACATCCAAATCAACTATATTTATCCGAGATCGGACTAATGTATGTCTAGGAATGGTCGTAGTGAGCAACAAGTCATAACTTACCAAAATAACACTAGTATCAAACATACAAACTTAAATACTATAGGAGTATTTGGTAAATACAATAGTTAATGTACGTATTTAGATGTACATGTTTTAAAAGCTAGACAATTCTCATACCTCTATTCTCGCACAAACACAATGGCTGGATTCCACCCACCAGGGGACCCCTATTACCCGAATCAGGGCAATGAAGGATGGGTAGATGAGGACCACAAAGAGGATGAAGAACCTATCAAGTTGGAGGAAGGGGATGACTCTGGGACAAACTCAGAACCAGAAGTAATCGACCCTTCAGTCGCTCAACCTCCCACAGTTAGGAGAAACTTTCAGGGACCAACTCCCATTTGGGGAAGTCACCTACACCGTTAAAGCCAACATCAAGGACTACGTCCTCCCTACGGTATGTGTCAGGACTTCTATGACGTTAGGGATGGAGGTTCAGCCGACCGAGCACACCCAGTCATGGTGGGCAAGCTAGCCAACCAGTCCTATTAATCCAGGGTCCAAGCAAACCGACTTCATGAAGTCAAAGTGGAAGTACAAGTTCACACTTCCGACATCCGTCGAATGGATAGGTTGTAGGATGGAACCCAACTCCGCGCTGACGCATTCCAAGCACAAATGATTGCAGCCCTCTCAGAGATGAGGGAACAACAAGCCGCCTTCGATAGGCGTCTGATGGAAGCAAAGCAATCTGACATGGAGTCAAGCTCTAAGCGTAACCTACGTCGCAAGTAGCGCTTGCTGAATCCCAAAATTTTATTATAGAATAAGAACTCGGCTAAAAGTCTTACTTTTCTTTAACTTCTGTATCGAAGATCCTTAGAAGGGTCAAAAATTTTCCTAACTTGAAATGTAACTTAGCATATGTTTCATATATATGAAGAATTTTCCCTTGTGTGTAAAGTCTTTGACTACCACTCAGATTCATAACTTTATCTATTGCTATCCAAACTCTATTTGTGAATCAACTCAAAACCCGGTGTCGTCCAAACCTAAGACCCAGGCCGGGCACAATACCTCCACCACCACCCCCTCCATCGACGGAAAATGCCGCACTGATAGTTGCGGTAACAACTGCAGTAACAGCAGCAATGGCACATATGAGTAATAATGGGTCGAGAGGAGGAGTGAATAGCTCTACGAATGGTCAACGTCAAGGTCGTTCAGGGGATTGTACCTTCAAGGACTTCACCAATAGCAAGCCCATGAATTTTAACGGATCCGGAGGGATAATGGATCTATCACAATGGATAGAGAAAACAGAAGCGGTTTTCGAGATCTGTGCCTGTCTGGAAGTGAGCAAGGTAAAATTTGCCGCTTATACATTCTCCAAGAGAGCCCTGACATGGTGGAATGGACACGTCAAGTCACTAACCCTGGTAGTGGCAAATTCTATAGAAATAAAACATGTTTATATACATATACAAATGAAACACTTTATTTATACTTTAAATATATGTGATCATTTATGTCACTATAAGTATTATACTTTACATAACAAGTGAGTGTTACACTAGGGTTTACTATACGAACGAAACACATTTTGAAAAACTATAATAGGTATAGTTTACGAGAAAATCATGAACATTTACATACTAGAAACATTATATCAAAGAGATATTTTCATACACAAGAACAAATGGACATTTTCGTACGTAACTCTCTTTTATACTAAGTTTTGAGAGAAATTTCACGTACTTTCGAGTATGCATTTTAAGTCCTATAATACATACCAAAGTCCCTTGTATGGGGAGTGTGCTACTTGTGTCTAGATCTATACGGGATTGACAATCCCACACCTAAGTTGTTAGCTACAGCTAGGCCGGCAGGTGTGGGGTGACAAACGTCATAACTATCCAACGCTTGAAGAACGTTGTTATAGGCACCCTGGTCAAATAGCATGGTTATAAGACTCACATGGAGTATTAAAAACACACTGATTTATGGGGTTTTTCAAATGCCTTAGCGATTTATATATAAACCTACTATATTAGGCATGAAAAGCACTATTCCATTACAAGTTTTGAAACAATTAAACTACCATCTACTATAGTAGAAAATATGGGATTTTCTAGGAACATTCAAACATGTACAAACCATTTCATTTTATTTCATTCAAACATTGTTACTAAATACTTATGAACTAACCAGCTTAAATGCTGACCTGCTCTTTCAAAAATACTTGTATTTCTCATGAATTCAGTAAGACAGGTAAACTAACAGCTTTCGAATAAGCGACGTTGTGGCCTCAGTTTAGTTTCATTTTGACATCATATTGTAATTTCTTTTGAAACAAGTACCTTTCAACAATGTAAAACTTTAAAATTATATATATATATATATATATATATATATATATATGTGATGGTTGTAATACTTTCTTTAGTATGTATTGAGTTGTTGTGATACTACATGAAGTCATCCGCCCTCGAACGATTCCGCCGTTCTGATTTGGGGTTGTGACAGATTGGTATCAGAGCATTGTTTATAGTGAACTAAGTATATTGAACCACATAAGATATACGAACTATAAATGCATAGGGACTAAAACTCTTTGACAAAACCTTTTTACACCTAAACCGCGTTTCATTTAGCTTTGGGTCGTAAAAGCACAAATACATGCATACAACGAGTCATTTTTTATACTTAGAACTACACAAGAAGTATTAAGACAAGTTGGAGACTACGACTAGGCCTCAGAATATATAACCAGATTTGGGACTAATACAGCCGAATCAACTATATTTATCCGAGATCGGACTAATGTATGTCTAGGAATGGTCGTAGTGAGCAACAAGTCAAAACTTACCAAAATGACACTAGTATCAAACATACAAACTTAAATACTATAGGAGTATTTGGTAAATACAATAGTTAATGTACGTATTTAGATGTACATGTTTTAAATGCTAGACAATTCTCATACCTCTATTCTCGCACAAACACAATGGCTGGATTCCACCCACCAGGGGACCCCTATTACCCGAATTAGGGCAATGAAGGATGGGTAGATGAGGACCACAAAGAGGATGAAGAACCTATCAAGTTGGAGGAAGGGGATGACTCTGGGACAGACTCAGAACCAGAAGTAATCGACCCTTCAGTCGCTCAACCTCCCACAGTTAGGAGAAACTTTTAGGGACCAACTCCCATTTGGGGAAGTCACCTACACCGTTAAAGCCAACATCAAGGACTACGTCCTCCCTACGGTATGTGTCAGGACTTCTACGACGTTAGGGATGGAGGTTCAGCCGACCGAGCACACCCAGTCATGGTGGGCAAGCTAGCCAACCAGTCCTATTAATCCAGGGTCCAAGCAAACCGACTTCATGAAGTCAAAGTGGAAGTACAAGTTCACACTTCCGACATCCGTCGAATGGATAGGTTGTAGGATGGAACCCAACTCCGCATTGACGCATTCCAAGCACAAATGATTGCAGCCCTCTCTGAGATGAGGGAACAACAAGCCGCCTTCGATAGGCGTCTTATGGAAGCAAAGCAATCTGACATGGAGTCAAGCTCTAAGCGTAACCTACGTCGCAAGTAGCGCTTGCTGAATCCCAAAATTTTATTATAGAATAAGAACTCGGCTAAAAGTCTTACTTTTCTTTAACTTCTGTATCGAAGATCCTTAGAAGGGTCAAAAATTTTCCTAACTTGAAATGTAACTTAGCATATGTTTCATATATATGAAGAATTTTCCCTTGTGTGTAAAGTCTTTGACTACCACTCAGATTCATAACTTTATCTATTGCTATCCAAACTCTATTGGTGAATCAACTCAAAACCCGGTGTCGTCCAAACCTAAGACCCAGGCCGGGCACAATACCTCCACCACCACCCCCTCCATCGACGGAAAATGCCGCACTGATAGTTGCGGTAACAGCTGCAGTAACAGCAGCAATGGCACATATGAGTAATAATGGGTCGAGAGGAGGAGTGAATAGCTCTACGAATGGTCAACGTCAAGGTCGTTCAGGGGATTGTACCTTCAAGGACTTCACGAATAGCGAGCCCATGAATTTTAACGGATCCAGAGGGATAATGGATCTATCACAATGGATAGAGAAAACAGAAGTGGTTTTCGAGATCTGTGCCTGTCTGGAAGTGAGCAAGGTAAAATTTGCCGCTTATACATTCTCCAAGAGAGCCCTGACATGGTGGAATGGACACGTCAAGTCACTAACCCTGGTAGTGGCAAATTCTATGGAAATAAAACATGTTTATATACATATACAAATGAAACACTTTATTTATACTTTAAATATATGTGATCATTTATGTCACTATAAGTATTATACTTTACATAACAAGTGAGTGTTACACTAGGGTTTACTATACGAACGAAACACATTTTGAAAAACTATAATAGGTATAGTTTACGAGAAAATCATGAACATTTACATACTAGAAACATTATATCAAAGAGATATTTTCATACACAAGAACAAATGGACATTTTCGTACGTAAATCTCTTTTATACTAAGTTTTGAGAGAAATTTCACGTACTTTCGAGTATGCATTTTAAGTCCTATAATACATACCAAAGTCCCTTGTAGGGGGAGTGTGCTACTTGTGTCTAGATCTATACGGGATTGACAATCCCACACCTAAGCTGTTAGCTACAGCTAGGCCGGCAGGTGTGGGGTGACAAACGTCATAACTATCCAACGCTTGAAGAACGTTGTTATAGGCACCCTGGTCAAATAGCATGGTTATAAGACTCACATGGAGTATTAAAAACACACTGATTTATGGGGTTTTTCAAATGCCTTAGCGATTTATATATAAACCTACTATATTAGGCATGAAAAGCACTATTGCATTACAAGTTTTGAAACAATTAAACTACCATCTACTATAGTAGAAAATATGGGATTTTCTAGGAACATTCAAACATGTACAAACCATTTCATTTTATTTCATTCAAACATTGTTACTAAATACTTATGAACTAACCAGCTTAAATGCTGACCTGCTCTTTCAAAAATACTTGTATTTCTCATGAATTCAGTAAGACAGGTAAACTAACAGCTTTCGAAGAAGCGACGTTGTGGCGCCAATTTAGTTTCATTTTGACATCATATTGTAATTTCTTTTGAAACAAGTACCTTTCAACAATGTAAAACTTTAAAATTATATATATATATATATATGATGGTTGTAATACTTTCTTTAGTATGTATTGAGTTGTTGTGATACTACATGAAGTCATCCGCCCTCGAACGATTCCGTCGTTCTGATTTGGGGTTGTGACAGATTGGTATCAGAGCATTTTTTATAGTGAACTAAGTATATCGAACCACATAAGATATACGAACTATAAATGCATAGGGACTAAACCTCTTTGACAAAACCTTTTTACACCTAAACCGTGTTTCATTTAGCTTTGGGTCGTAAAAGCACAAATACATGCATACAACGAGTCATTTTTTATACTTAGAACTACACAAGAAGTATTAAGACAAGTTGGAGACTACGACTAGGCCTCAGAATATATAACCAGATTTGGGACTAATATAGCCGAATCAACTATATTTATCCGAGATCGGACTAATGTATGTCTAGGAATGGTCGTAGTGAGCAACAAGTCAAAACTTACCAAAATGACACTAGTATCAAACATACAAACTTAAATACTATAGGAGTATTTGGTAAATACAATAGTTAATGTACGTATTTAGATGTACATGTTTTAAATGCTAGACAATTCTCATACGTCTATTCTCGCACAAACACAATGGCTGGATTCCACCCACCAGGGGACCCCTATTACCCGAATCAGGGCAATGAAGGATGGGTAGATGAGGACCACAAAGAGGATGAAGAACCTATCAAGTTGGAGGAAGGGGATGACTCTGGGACAGACTCAGAACCAGAAGTAATCGACCCTTCAGTCGCTCAACCTCCCACAGTTAGGAGAAACTTTTAGGGACCAACTCCCATTTGGGGAAGTCACCTACACCGTTAAAGCCAACATCAAGGACTACGTCCTCCCTACGGTATGTGTCAGGACTTCTACGAAGTTAGGGATGGAGGTTCAGCCGACCGAGCACACCCAGTCATGGTGGGCAAGCTAGCCAACCAGTCCTATTAATCCAGGGTCCAAGCAAACCGACTTCATGAAGTCAAAGTGGAAGTACAAGTTCACACTTCCGACATCCGTCAAATGGATAGGTTGTAGGATGGAACCCAACTCCGCGCTGACGCATTCCAAGCACAAATGATTGCAGCCCTCTCTGAGATGAGGGAACAACAAGCCGCCTTCGATAGGCGTCTTATGGAAGCAAAGCAATCTGACATGGAGTCAAGCTCTAAGCGTAACCTACGTCGCAAGTAGCGCTTGCTGAATCCCAAAATTTTATTATAGAATAAGAACTCGGCTAAAAGTCTTACTTTTCTTTAACTTCTGTATCGAAGATCCTTAGAAGGGTCAAAAATTTTCCTAACTTGAAATGTAACTTAGCATATGTTTCATATATATGAAGAATTTTCCCTTGTGTGTAAAGTCTTTGACTACCACTCAGATTCATAACTTTATCTATTGCTATCCAAACTCTATTTGTGAATCAACTCAAAACCCGGTGTCGTCCAAACCTAAGACCCAGGCCGGGCACAATACCTCCACCACCACCCCCTCCATCGACGGAAAATGCCGCACTGATAGTTGCGGTAACAACTGCAGTAACAGCAGCAATGGCACATATGAGTAATAATGGGTCGAGAGGAGGAGTGAATAGCTCTACGAATGGTCAACGTCAAGGTCGTTCAGGGGATTGTACCTTCAAGGACTTCACCAATAGCAAGCCCATGAATTTTAACGGATCCGGAGGGATAATGGATCTATCACAATGGATAGAGAAAACAGAAGCGGTTTTCGAGATCTGTGCCTGTCTGGAAGTGAGCAAGGTAAAATTTGCCGCTTATACATTCTCCAAGAGAGCCCTGACATGATGGAATGGACACGTCAAGTCACTAACCCTGGTAGTGGCAAATTCTATGGCTGGGAGAATCTAAACCAACTATTAATGCAAGAGTACTTTCCAAGGGGTGAAGTACAAAAGCTAGAGCAGGAACTTTGGGGCCTTACTATGATAGGCTCGGACATCACAACCTATACGAGTAGGTTTAGTGATTTGGCAATCCGTTGACCAGGGATGGTTGCTCTAGAGAGCAAGAAGATCGAAATATACATCTAGGGACTATCACCTCAGATTCGAGGAAGTGTACTAGCTTCCAAACCAGTCACTTTCGATAGCGCCAAACAGTTGGCACAAGATCTCATTGATCATGGAATCTTTAAAGGCTTCGCAACTATTGTCCCGGAGAAAACCACAGGAAACAACAACAACATCAGTACCAACAACAACAACAACAAGTTTTGGAACAAGATGAAGGGTCAGTCTTCACAGGAACCTTCCAAGAAACAACAACTAGTGGCAGTCTATGCTACTACTACCCCCACCACTGCTCCAGTTACCTCTGCACCAGCGAAGCAATACGATGGGAACCTACCGAAATGCAACAAATGCAATTTCCATCCCAACGGAAATTGTCGGGAGATGCACTGCAGCAACTGCAACAAGAAGGGGCATACTGCCCGTTTCTGTAAGGCACCGGCATGACCAATCACTCAAGTCCCTAGAGTCGGTGTGGGCCAGGTGTGTTATGGGTGTGGGGAGGCTGGACACTACAAGAGGGACTGCCCTAAGGCATGGAATGCTAGTGGCATAGGAAGAGTGTTGGCAACAGGACAGAACGAAGCAATGGATGATCCCACGGTGGTTACGGGTACGTTTCTCCTCAATAACGCTTATGCATGCATACTCTTTGATTATGGTGCGGAGAGGAGTTTCGTGAGTCATAAATTCAAGAAAATACTAAAACAGAACCCTCAATCACTCAATAAGATATTCATAGTACAAATGGCAAACAATAGAACAGAAACACAAATGATATGTACATAGGCTTCACACTAACTCTAAACGAACATTCATTTCAAATCGATCTAATGTCGATCACTATAAAGAGCTTTGATGTCACCATTTGTATGGATTGGTTAAGCCTACACCATGCCGATATTCTTTGTCACGAAAGGGTCATTCGCCTAAGCCTGCCAACCGGCGAAATTCTTGTCTTTTATGGTGACAAACCCGGTACCAATTTACAAATCATCTCTTGCGTCAAAGCCCAGAAATACCTACCTAAGGAGTACCATGCCTTCTTAGCCCACGTGGTAGATGAGGAAAAATAAGGGAAAGACCTCAAATACATTCTAGAAGTCTGCGATCTCCCTGGTCTCCCACCAGAACGACAAGTCGAGTTCAGGATCGATTTAATTCCTAGAGCTACCCCGGTAGCTAAATCGTCGTACCGTCTAGCGCCAGCGGAGATGCAAGAATTATCCAGTCAGTTAAACGAACTACTAAACAAAGGGTTCATCAGAACGAGCTTCTCACCTTGGGGAGCGCCAGTCCTGTTTGTAAACAAGAAGGATGGATCTTTCCGCATGTGCATCGACTACCGAGAACTTAAAAAGCTCACTATCAAGAACCGATATCCCTTACCACGCATCGACGATTTGTTCAACCAACTCCAAGGAGTGAGTTATTTCTCAAAAAGATCGATTTGAGATCCGGGTATCATCAACTACGAGTCTTGGAAGGAGATGTCCCCAAAACAGCCTTTCGAACTCGTTATGGTCACTACGAGTTTTTAGTGATGCCCTTTGGATTAACAAATGCACCGGCGGTGTTCATGGACTTAGTGAACCGAGTGTGTCGTTCATTCTTGGACAAATTTGTGATCGTGTTCATAGACGATATACTCATTTATTCTAAGAATAAAGAAGAACATGGTCAACACCTCCGACAAATCTTGGAAACTCTAAGAAAAGAGAAGCTATATGAAAAATTCTCAAAGTGGGAATTTTGGATTCAGAAAGTAGATTTCCTAGGTCACGTGTTTAGCAAAGACGGGATACACGTGGACCCCTCCAAAATCAAGGCGATCGAGAACTGGTCAGCTCCGAAAACCCCAACGGAACTCCGAAAATTCTTGGGCCTTGCTGCCTACTATCGAAGGTTTATACAGAACTTCTCGAAGATTGCGAAACCACTTACCACCGTGACCCAAAAGGGTGTTACTTTCAATTGGGGAGAAAGACAAGATGCTGCATTCCAAACACTGAAGCAAGCTCTATGCAGCGCACCTATATTGTCCTTACTAGAAGGAATGGAACACTTCGTGGTCTACTGTGATGCATATAATCAAGGTGTTGGATGTGTTCTAATGCAACGAGGAAAGGTCATCTCCTACGCCTGAAGACAACTCAAGATGCACGAGGTCAACTACACTACACACGCTCTTGAACTAGGAGCAGTCGTTTTCGCGCTAAAGATTTGGAGACACTATCTCTATGGCACTAAATGCACAATCTTTACCGATCACCAGAGCCTTCAACACATCCTTAACCAAAAGGAACTCAACATGAGGAAAAGACGATGGGTTGAATTGTTTAATGACTACTGTGAAATTCATTATCACCTAGGAAAAGCGAATGTGGTAGCTGATGCTCTTAGTCGAAAGGAATACTTAGGCCACCGAGTGAAATCCTTAACCATGACGATCCATTCACACCTATCCACGTAAATCAAGGAAGCTCATAGGGAACCCTTGAAATCAGAGAATGTGACGGGTGAAGCCTTAAGGGGGATAGATTAGAATCTTGAAGTCGAGGTCGACGAAGTTCGTTACTTCATGGATCGGATCTGGACACTGAAGTTTGGTGGATTTAGAGACGTAGTCATGAACGAGGCTCACAACACTCGATACTCCGTGCATCGAGGTTCGGACAAGATGTATTTGGACCTCAAGAAACTGTATTGGTGGCCGAACATGAAAGAAGTGATCGCTACCTATGTGGGCAAGTGTTTGACTTGCGCTAAAGTCAAGATAGAGTACCAAAAACTTTTAGGATTACTACAACAACCTGAAATACCCGAGTGGAAGTGGGAGCGGATAACCATGTATTTCATAACAAAATACCCAGGACAGCAGGTGGGCTAGACACCATCTGGGTAATCGTAGATAGATTAACAAAATCCCGCACGCTTCCTACCCATAAAGGAAACCGACAAGATGGAGAAGCTAGCTCAAACATACATCCGAGAGATTGTACGGCTACATGGTGTACCAATATCCATTCTCTCTAACAAAGATAGTAGATTCACCTCGCGATTCTGGCAGTCGCTACAAAAATTTCTTGGAACGAAACTAGACATGAGTACTGCTTACCATCCACAAACCGACGCTCAAAGTGAGAAGACCATACAGACCTTGGAAGATATGCTAAGAGCTTGTGTAATTGATTTTGGTAAAGCGTGGGATGCCCATTTACCACTAGTCGAATTTTCATACAACAATAGGTATCACTCCAGCATTAAAGTTGCTCCATTCGAAGCCCTCTATGGCTAGAAGTGCAGATCATCACTGTCTTGGACTGAAGTGGGTGACACACAACTAGCCAAAGGACAAGTACCCGACAACACTCTCACTGGCTCGGAAATCATAAGAGAGACAACCGAGAGGATTGTACAAATTCAGGAACGACTAAAGGCTTCAAGAGACAGACAAACGAGTTATGCAGACAAAAGACGAAAACCTTTGAAATTTCAGGTTGGGGCCCAAGTTTTATTGAAGGTCTCGCCCTGGAAAGGACTAATACATTTTGGAAAATGTGGGAAACTAAACCAGGGTATATCGGACCATTCGAGATCCTTGCAAGGATCGTCCCGGTAGCCTACAAACTTTGTCTACCGTAGGAAATCGAAATCAACGAGAGTCTCCACTTTATAGAAATGTTTGTCCGATAAGACCCTCGTCGTCCCTTAAGACGAAATCGAAATCAACGAGAGTCTCCAATTTATAGAAGAACCAATTGAAATCATAGATAGGGAAATTAAAAGAACAAAACAAGGTCACATACCCATCGTGAAGGTCCGCTGGAATGGAAAGCGAGGACCTGAATACACCTGGGAACGCGAAGATCAGATGAAACATAAGTACCCACATCTTTTTCCTTAATCCACAAATGTTTTTCTTACATTAAATTTCGGGACGAAATTCCATCTAACGGGGGGATGATGAGACTACCCGCTATTTCGACTCTATGTAATGACCTAAAAAGTCAAGTATTGTAACCACTTTTGAAATAATGAAATTAACTTCGAAAATAAAATTTACAAAAGTCTCTATTGGGTTACCTACTATGCTAGATATTGTGTCAAGGATTATATAAATACTAAGAACACTAAAATTCGAGTTATAACGAAGAAGTTATGACCATTCTAAGATTTCCGACAAAACCGACAACATCGATTAACGAAAAATGCAAAGTTTCAATACATAATTTTTAGCTTTAAGTATCTAAATGAAAGTTGTAGATATCATTAAAGCATGAGCGTACATAAAAAGAACGTCCAAATTTGACTTCGTATGAGGAAGTTATGATTTTTCCAAGATCCGGATGTAGCGGTAGATAGCTAAAAACTTGAAATAGAGATGGAGAGACTTTTGGCCGAAACAACCTAAATAACAATCGAAGGTCTCAACCAAATTAACGCAACGGTAAAAAGTCTGACGAATATGGTCATTGGATGAAGGAGTTATAGAATTTAAACGGACTTTTCCAGGTTCAGCCTATTAAAAATAAATTCTAAATTAGCTGACAAAGTCTAAACAAGAGTTATACAGTATATTCTCACCTACGCGTGCATATAAAGAACGTCGAAAACGGAGTTCGTACGCGAAAGTTACGAATTTTACAAGTTTAAGGCTCAAAATTCGAGGCTGTCAGGTCTGCCACGACGTGCCACATTTGAACGCGACCCGACAAGTGACTGAGAGCGTCCAATCAATGGAAGAGGATAAGAATGACTCACCACGATGTGGCACACCCTTTTCCACGACGTGGCACCCAAAATATACCACTATAAATAGAACTCTTATGGTGCCGGGTTTAGGTTCTCCATTCTTCTATCTCTCGTGCCGAAACTCTGCGGTTAAGCCCCTGAAGCCCTCCCGAAGCCTCGGTTTTCAAACTCAAGTTCCGAAGGAAAGTTCTACACTCCTGAGACTCCCGAGGTTCCAGAGAATCCTGAGAAAAATCAACTTTTCCAAGTCGAAGTTCTAATCGATTTTCATCTCGCTTTCTCCAATCTATCAAGTGAGTTCATACCCCTTTAAACTACACTTTCAAATGTTTTATCAATGCTTTTTATACACTTTTAAGGGGAGGGGGGGAATACAAGTAAACACATGGTTATTATCGTGTGTAACATAAAGATTCACTATATACTCTTTTTATCAAGTAAATCATATGTGATTCCTAACTACTACATAGGAACTTTCATATGTGATATATTCTCCATAACATCTTGTCTATTGAAAATAAAACATGTTTATCGACATATATGAATAAAATATGTGATCATTTATGTCACTATAAATATTATACTTTACATAACAAGGGAGCGTTACACTAGGGTTTACTATACGAACAAAACACATTTTGTAAAACTATAATAGGTATAGTTTACGAGAAAATCATGAACATTTACATACTAGAAACATTAAATCAAAGAGATATTTTCATACACAAGAACAAATGGACACTTTCGTACGTAAATCTCTTTATGTAAGACATTATGCATGATGTCTAATACGCTTCGGGTATAGGATCGATTGCAAATGCTATAATATTTGACCATTCTAAAATTTTTCAAATGTCTAACGCATTTAGACGGAAAAAGGACTAGAATCGGTTTTGACTAAGATAATTAAACAACTATTAAAGGACGCTCCAAAGCTCGCTGAGGATTGGTCGCTTGTGAGTAGTTGGAAGTATGATATTGGATGGAGCATATCAACATTATAATGAATAGATACGATTCTATTAAGAATGAGTTGTGATATGGTAAGTATTGAAAGGTTTCCATTTTGGGAGTTAGATATTGAGAATCTATGTCTAAGATTAGAAACTTTTATGCAAAAGGATGTTCAACGGAATGTACTTTGAGTAAGAGACATCACATCTATGGAATTGTCTTGTAACAATCTCCGATAGAGGACTTTGTAATTTCATTGGCAATAGTCCTTGTGACTTTAGTGCAGTGATATTACGAAAGGATCATTGCATAAAATGTTAGAATCTAGCATATTCTATAAGTGGCAAGAATTTGATATTCTTTCACTTGTAGAAAGGAATGGGAGTTGTGAAATGAGTATGATTGGTAATGTGTTCATTTGATCTATTTCACAAAGTAAGAACCATAGGTAAACATTGTGTGCATGCTAAGAGCATGGGACAAGTGTGGTAATAATTCAAGTAAGAAGTTGATTACCTGAAACAACAAATAATGAGTAATCGATATAGTGATAAATAAAAGGTGTTTTATTTATACTCAAAGGTTTGATACCATATGGGATTAGTATTATCCTTGTGTTTCACCTTGCATGTTTTGACTTCCTGAATAATTTAATTGGTTAAGAACGGTCAAACTATTTGAACGGGCCACAGTCGTTCATATGTTGGAAGTAGGTATGAATGAAGATTGTCGTGAATTGGTGTGTGGATTGTCTAAAGTGTATTAGACATAAGCAATTGTTTGCTGCAACGTTCACGAGTTCTTATGAATATGATTTGAGCATTGGATTAAACCCACGCTCACTTGGATCACTTCATGGATTTTATCACGAGTGATTGGTGAGACGATAACATCTTATATTCTTGAAACCGAGATGTGTGAGTTGTATATTGCGAGTCGGTTGCACATTGATGATATGTAAATGCACCAGTAACTTGGTGTTATAAAACATATTGTTGTGTGTAATTCGGTGAGTAAGTGCAAGCGAGCATTGAGTCAAAGTTTATCCCTTCCTTTTATCAAAAGTAGGATAAAAGTGATATATGTGGGCCCCTCGATGATTTAGTGATGGCACCTAAGCGCTTGGCGAAGCCAGGACTAAATTGATGTGTTCGATTGTAGTCTGTTTTCAGTCGTCATAAATCTGAATCCAGGAAACAACACATAGATAGAGAGAATGATTTAGATCCATGTCTCAGTCTATATGATAATATCTAGAATGGAGGAATATATGATCCCTTATCTAAAGGACAGGCATATCTAATAAGATCAGAGTTGACGGCGGCTTTAGAAAGCTACGATTGCAGATCAGGATCTGAAGTCATACGCAGAATAGTTATTAGACTTATCCAAGTGGGAGACTGTTGGATTAGTGTCTAAGTCCATAACAATTTTGGTATGTACTTGACCCGATGGTCCATGGTCCTTTTGGGTTGTCTTCACCAAAGCAACTTGATAGGATGAATTATGGAGAGAAAGGATTAAATATGATTTATTAATATATTATGAGAATAGTATATTAAAGGAGAAATAATATTGTTTAATTAATATTAGTCAAGAATTAATAAGAATTAAGTTTGTGGCTAAAAGAGATTAATTAAACTTAAGGGACTAGAATTGTAATTATAAGATAATTCCAATTAGGCTATGGATTACCTTATAATATAAGGTTAGAAGAATTCTATGGGGAAACCCATTAGAAATCGTCCAAGGCTGATTAGAGAAGGGTCCATGGGTTGCTTAGGGCCTAAGCATCCAAATTAGGGTTTCCTTGTTAGATAACCCTAATAGCCTCTCTATTTAAAGAACCCTTAAGCCTCAAAAACGTGGTGAACTTGTTCTCTAGGGTTTCCACACGTTTTGGGCAGCCTCCTTCTCTTCTCCTCTTCATCCTCTTGCTCTTGGTGTTTGTGAACCATTAGTGGAGTGACATTTGTGACTCTAAGCTTTCTAAAGTCATTACAAGGCGGATTTGTGATTGTTATTGCTACATAACAATCAAGGTAAGATCTAAACCTATTTCTTATGTCAATATGATTACTTGTATGCTAGAACTAGGGTTTATAGTCTTGGATAAATTGCATGTACAATAGAGAAACCTAGATCCAAGCATTAGGGTTGCATGAGCACATAGGATGTTCTAATGGCTAAAACCCATCAGTGGTAACAGATCCTAGATTGGTTTCTATTGTATGGATGCATATTTATTCGAAATCAGCACTGAAAAACGAAATTTTTTGCTTCTGAGTGTTTGACTCGCCGAGTCACTTGCTGCACTCGCTGAGTCAGCTGTACTCGACGAGTCCAGGTCCAGACTCGACAAGTCAAAGCGTCTGACAGCTCATATTCGCGATTTTCATCCTGTTTTGGCTTTGGATAATTACCATAAACATGTTTTTGTTATAAAATCTAAATTTTATCAATATTTGGTGATTATCCTTACCTAAATAGAAGATTATTGTCAAAATTTAGATAATCATTTGTTTTATTAGATAAAGTTTGATTATTTGTATTAATTGCGTAACTTGCTTTGCAAGAAATTAAAATTAGGTCAAATATAGATAATGATAAAATAAATTATTTATTTTATATTATTTTTTATTTGATCCTTGTCTTATGAAAAGTTTCAATTTTTCCCTTTTAGGTTTTATAGTTTAATTTTGAACTCAAAAGTTTTGTTTTGAAATGTTTCAAAACTTTCCCTCATGTTTTTGGAATTTAAAAGTTGATTAAAAGTTTAATTTGGAAATGTTAAATTCTAAAGCCTAGTATAGTTTTGAAAAGTTCAAATCACACCCTTATGGTTTTATTAATTAATCAAAGTGTATAATTAAAAGAGATTTAGTAAATCCAAAAAGTTTTGGTTTACAATTTAATTAAATTAAAAGTGTAATTTATTAAATTAGATCACCTAGTATTTTAAAAGTGTAAAATACACCCTATACTATATATAACATTAAAAGTCTAACATTATATATATGTATCTATATATATATATATATATATATATATATATATATATATATATGTATGAGTAAAAGTCAGTCTTACCGTTAGTAGGCCTCATTCACGAAGCTGGTCTATAAGGGGTGTTTAAGGAAATTGGCTATACAATGGCGATTGAATGGGTATCCACTCTTACCCACCGCACTGTTGACTAGTGGAGGGTCATTAGCCGAACGGGTAGGATAGGACATAAACCTTCCATTATAAGTATAATGAAGTATAAAAGTAACTAAATGCTTTCATAAAATTACCAATCTTAGTTACTTTAGGTAAAAGTGAATTGATGCAATTCCATGAAATTACACTTTGTGCCCTTGCGAAGACGTTAGTGGAGCGTGTGTGGTTAACCGGCACACTAAATGGTTCTAAGCAAAGGTAGCAAAGGGTTACTCAATGTTTGTCATAGTTCGGTGGAGCGTGTGTGGTTAACCGGTACATCGAATAGGTGACTGTAACATGTGGGGGCACCATGTAGATTTGCATGGTTATTCACACCCGCTTTGTAATCCTCGGCATCCTAGTCACAAACTAGAGGGGCATATCGAGATTTAAGCATGCCATTGAAAAGGTTCAATGAATCTCAAAGGATCTAGGAGTTTTCAATACATTTAAGACTTAATCTGTTTTTCGTTTTTCATGGTGGAAAATTAGTGAATCGTCATTCACTTACCTTAAAATGTTCTGCAATTAGGGTTACGGCATCCCTCTCCCGAGTTGTGGAATATTGTGTTGGGTCCTATCCTTAATATCTCATTTGGGTGATTTATTAAGGACTCAATCAATCAACTAACTTGAATTTGTTTTCTCCCGTTTTGTAGATGTCAAAGTACAACAACTATGGTCTTCCAAAATCCCGTGGAACAAGCATTCCACATGAAGATGATATTCCACGATTCGATCGAGGAACAATAAATCATGCTTCACTTCCTCCTCCTCCTCCCGTTGTTCTCCCTAACCCACAAGATCGAAGAATTGAAAGGTTCAATGTCACTAAAGCCCTATTGGAAATTAAACATGAAGATGGTAAACCCGTGTGTGCCCACGTTCTAGGAATGAAATCACACATCGATAGGTTAATAATGTTGGGTGCGTCATTCCCTGATGAGTTGGCTATAGACTGGGTTCTACAGTCACTCCCTGAATCATATAATTAGTTCAAAAGAAAGTATTATATGATGGATCATGACGCAAACCTCATTGACCTAACTTACATGCTCATTGCTGCTGAACCAGAAATGATTTGGCAAAGCAATGGAGCATATTTGTTGGGAAAGTTAACCAACCATGCTTCCGAGGACATTCTAGGAGAACCGACCTGCATTTGCTGCCAAGAGAAAGGGCATTGGATACAAGTCTGCCCTAAGAGCCTGAAAAGTCCAGAAGATGGGAGAGTCAAAGAGTATGGTTGTGCTTCAGGTAAAATCCACTATCTAACTCCATTAAGTTCCTATTCATTGATTCTTAATACATAATGTGATAAGATTGCAGTTGAATGTTTTGCAGGATCAGTGAAAAGAGAGGAAGCTTGATGGAAAAGCAAGATGAGTCTAATCACAAAGAAATGGATCTCGATCACATGGACTTGAAGATTAGATTTTGAGCTTAGAAAGTTCTGATAGAGTTGTTAGGAATATTCATTACATATTTTTTCAGTTGATTTTGCATTGTAAGGACAAATGTTTTCCGCTGCTTTTATAAATAAAATAAATTTTGGTTTGACTCATTTATTTATTTATTTCCTTGCAATGAAATCATTATGGAAAATTGATGTTTGCATATTTCTACAACAAAATGGATGTGATTCTTAATTATGTTATTTGTGGAAAGGTTAAGAATTTACCAAAAAGGTAAAGTTTCTCATCGCCTAAGTTTCAACTGGATAGAGACTTGGAACAAGTATTGTATGATGAATGAAAAACTTTCACATTTGGGAAAATTAGACTAATTCATTGACAAAGTGTCAAGTAAAGGACTAGGAGATTGAGTACACAAGGTTGTGTGTTGATCAAGTCCACCACAAGAGTAACAAAGATATTCGTCATGATTTACTAAGGTTAAGTAAATATGATTACACTTATGAGATTAAGTGTAATTCTTAGTTGATTGAAAAAGTTTAAATCAATAGCAGAACGAATAATAGGAATCAAGTAGGCAGAAAAATAAAAGTTTCTCTATTCTAAGAAGAAGGGAGAGTACCTTTTATTATGTTTTATGATAGGTCTTAATGATTAAAGAACCATATCTCAATTGATCCTCTAAGTAAATCTTAGTACAATTGTATGTCTGAAAGAGGAATCGAGAATTGAAGAAATGGTTAAATCAAGAAGTCAATCATACTTCGTTCCAAAACAAGTCTTAAAGTTAAGATTGTGACATTGAGTGACAAGTCTTAAGAAGGTTTATAACACTCATCAAATGTAGAATATGGAAAAAGTTTTCTTATTCTTGCACATTTGAAATTGGAAAGTTGTGATGTCTTGGATAAGACAAAGATCAACTAGGACCAATTTTGTGAAGTGTGTTGTCTTGATAAAAACTACACTAACTCTTGAGTATTTGTTTGTCAAGAAATGTTTTATTGACAAGAGAATCTTATATGTCAAGGAGTCAGTGGGAGTCTTAATGGTCTTGAAAGGTTTCAAGAACAAATCAAAATAAACCTTATCGAAGATCACTAGCACACGACTTGAGGTTTACAACCTATCGTGTTGACATTATCTTGTTTTTGTGCCATTCCAATTGATTTAATTATGCATGTGAGCCCTACGAGTTCTCATTTGAATGCATAAAAGGCAAGGACCTTAATCAATGAAAAGTGAATTGATGGGAAAGGGTGAGCTGCTTAACTACTTGGAAGACATGGTGGGCAGCCGTGTTACCATAAGGCAAGAAATCAAGATTGAGAAAGTTCGGTCCATATGAGTTTGAATTTGTCGTAAACTTTGTTTTTGACAAATTCACATGGATAGGAACACATAAACCATTAAATCTAAGTTTCATAAGATTCCCTCCTTTATGATTGCATGATTATTAAGGAAAGTATTGTAAGTTAGCAATATTAATTATAGAAAACAAGAGTCATACTTTGCAAAGTTGTAAGGATGTAAAGTTGTTTTTCTATAATTAAGGGAGAGAATATAATGCTTCATTTCAAATCCAAAGGCTTAGGTTGTGGAATGTTAATAAATTTAGTCAAGGATACATAGTGTGTTCTTAAATTTCGATTGTGATTACGGCATCCCTCTTCATATTTCGAATTATGAGAACGTAGCACGTAAAATATTATGGCAGAAGATTGATAAAGTATCAAATCTTTATGTAAGACATTATGCGTCATGTCCAATACGCTTTGGGTATAGGATCGATTGCAAATGCTATAATATTTGACCATTCTAAAATTTTCCAAATGTCTAACGCATTTAAAGGGAAAAAGGACTAGAATCAGTTTTGACTATGATAATTAAACAACTATTAAAGGACGATCCAAAGCTCGCTGAGGATTGGTCGCTTGTGAGTAGTAGGAAGTATGATATTGGATGGAGCATATCGACATTATTATGAATAGATAAGTCTCTATTAAGAGTGAGTTGTGATATGGTAAGTATGGAAAGGTTTCCATATTGGGAGTTAGATATTGAGAATCTATGTCTAAGATTAGAAACTTTTATGCAAAAGGATGTTCAAAGGAATGTACTTTGAGTAAGAGACATCACATCTATGGAATTGTCTTGTAAAAATCTCCGATAGAGGACTTTGTAATTTCATTGGCAATAGTCCTTGTGACTTTAGTGCAGTGATATTACGAAAGGATCATTGCATAAAATGTTAGAATCTAGCATATTGTATAAGTGGCAAGAATTTGATATTCTTTCACTTGTACAAAGGATTGGGAGTTGTGAAATGAGTATGATAGGTAATGTGTTCATTTGATCTATTTCACAAAGTAAGAACCATAGGTAAACATTGTGTGTATGCTAAGAGCATTAGACAAGTGTGGTAATAATTTAAGTAAGAAGTTGAATACCCGAAACAACAAATAATGAGTAATCGATATGGTGATAAATATACTCAAAGGTTTGAGACCATATGGGATTAGTATTATCCTTATGTCTCACCTTACATGTTTTGACTTCCTGAATAATTTATTTGGTTAAGAACAGTCAAATTATTTGAACGGGCCACAGTGGTTCATATGTTGGAAGTAGCTATGAATGAAGACTGTCGTGAATTGGTGTGTGGATTGTCTAAAGTGTATTAGACATAAGCAATTGTTTGCTGCAACGTTCATGAGTTCTTATGAATATGATTTGAGCATTGGATTAAACCCACGCTCACTTGGATCACTTCATGGATTTTATCACGAGTGATTGGTGAGACGATAACGTCTTATATTCTTGAAACCGAGATGTGTGAGTTGTATATTGCGAGTCGGTTGCACATTGATGATATGTAAATGCACTAGTAACTTGGTGTTATAAAACATATTGTTGTGTGTAATTCGGTGAGTAAGTGCAAGCGAGCATTGAGTCAAAGTTTATCCCTCCCTTTTATCAAAAGTAGGATAAAAGTGATATATGTGGGCCCCTCGATGATTTAGTGATGGCACCTAAGCGCTTTGCCAAGCCGGGACTAAATTGATGTGTTAAATTGTAGTCTGTTTTCAGTCGTCATAAGTCTGAATTCGGGAAACAGCACATAGACAGAGAGAATGATTTAGATCCATGTCTCAGTCTATACGATAATATCTAGAATGGAGGAATATATGATCCCTTATCTAAAGGAAACACATATCTAATAAGATCAGAGTTGACGGCGACTTTAGAAAGCTACGATTGTAGATCATGATCTGAAGTCATACGCATAATAGTTATTAGACTTATCCAAGTGGGAGACTGTTGGATTAGTGTCTAAGTCCATAACTATTTTGGTATGTACTTGACCCGATGGTGCATGGTCCTTTTGGGTTGTCTTCACCAAAGCAACTTGATAGGATGAATTATGGAGAGAAAGGATTAAATATGATTTATTAATATATTATGAGAATAACATATTAAAGGAGAAATCATATTGTTTAATTAACATTACTCAAGAATTAATAAGAATTAAGTTTGTGGCTAAAAGAGATTAATTAAACTTAAGGGACTAGAATCGTAATTATAAGATAATTGCAATTGGGCCATGGATTACCTTATAATATAAGGTTGGACAAATTCTATGGGGAAACCCATTAGAAATTGTCCAAGGCTTATTAAAGAAGGGTCCATGGGTTGCTTAGGGCTTAAGCATCCAAATTAGGGTTTCGTTGTTAGATAACCCTAATAGCCTCTTTGTTTAAAGAACCCTTAAGCCTAAAAAACGTGGTGAACTTGTTCTATAGGGTTTCCACACGTTTTGGGCAGCCTCCTTCTCTTCTCCTGTTCATCCTCTTGCTCTTGGTGTTTGTGAACCATTAGAGGAGTGACATTTGTGACTCTAAGCTTTCTAAAGTCATTACAAGGAGGATTTGTGATTGTTATTGCTACATAACAATGAAGGTAAGATCTAAACCTATTTCTTATGTTAATATGATTACTTGTATGCTAGAACCAGGGTTTATAGTCTTGGATAAATTGCATGTACAATAGAGAAACCTAGATCCAAGCATTAGGGTTGAATGAGCACATAGGATGTTCTTATGGATAAAACTCATCAATAGGCACCCTGGTCAAATAGCATGGTTTTTCAAATGCCTTAGCGATTTATACATAAACCTACTATATTAGGCATGAAAAGCACTATTGCATTACAAGTTTTGAAACAATTAAACTACCATCTACTATAGTAGAAAATATGGGATTTTTTAGGAACATTCAAACATGTACAAAACATTTCATTTTAATTCATTAAAACATTGTTACTAAATACTTATGAACTCACCAGCTTAAATGCTGACCTACTCGTTCAAAACTACTTGTATTTCTTATCAATTCAGTAAGACAGGTAAACAAACAACTTTTGAAGAAGGGACGTTGTGGCGTCAGTTTAGTTTCATTTTGACATCTGTCACACCCCAAAACCGATAACGGCGGAATACGTTTCGGGGTGGAGGATGTCATGTAAAGTATCTTCATAATTGTATAATAGTAAACAAGAAACATACAACCATTGCATTTACATTGTAAATTTAATTACAAGCGTGTTTTGTATTGTTCAACATGCACCAAAAATAAATCAAAAATAAGAGATGGATCTTGTATGCTCCACCTTCTCCAAAATGCTGCGCTTGTACCTGTCTATCTTTGACCTGAGGATACAAGTTATTTTGAAAACGAATGTCAGCATAAAGCTGGTGAGTTCATAAGAGTTTAGTGTGAGTTTTTGTATAAAAAGCATTAGAACCGATAGTGTGAAAAGCTAAAATTTACAGTCATAAGTAGAAGTAAAACCTAGAAAATCCTATATTTTCCAGAAATACGTTGTAATTGAAAACCTTTAAGAAACATGTCATTTTCATCTTTGAAAACCATTTATCGTGAAAGTATAATAGTGACTCACAAATAAGTAATGCAATATGGTAAGTTATACTTGAATTCAATAATAGTGGTGCAGCTTCCTTTAGTATTAGATACTTGTTTACTTCGGGATATTAACTTTACCTTTAGTTTAGTATTTTAGTGCGGTTATAGTGTATTTCTTGTATGTTACCAATAGTGTGAGTAATAGCGGACCCCATGACCTTCCCGGTCATGCACAGTGTAGTGAAGTAGTGGCATCCCTGGACCTGTGTGGCTCGGACTGAAGTTAACAGTCGGGATGTAATAGCGTCTACCCCGTATAGATCTATACATATAGCGTCGTCTTCCTATCGGAAAACTCTGGGTGTAGTGCGTAGTGAATAGAGTATCTCGTAGTGGGTTAACGTGTTATCTCATGATTAGTGCTTTCTCTTGTATTATAGTGTAGTAGTCTTTTGTATAACTCGTACTGTATTCTCTTATTAGTGTATAGTTTCATAATAGAGAGTATTATAGTGTGTAGAGTAGTAGCTAAAGCGAGTAATAGAGGCCTTAACTATACCTATTATAGTTAACTTAGTGTGTATGGTTCTTGTCAGATTAGTGATTTAGACATCTAATGAAATAAGAAATGCTCGTAATCCATACTAATATACAAGATATATAACTAAGAAATCAACGACAGTCGGACGGATAACCACTACCCTAAGCCCACAATCAAACAAGAACAGGAAATAAGGCGAGCTATCGGTCATAAGTCCTTCAAGTCTTACTTATATAAATATATCAGTGTGGTTACATTTTATAAGAATATTTGTTTAATAAAAGTATTGTCCAAAAGAAACATTTAAAAACTTGTTTGTTTATCCAAAATAGTTTTGAAGACGAATAATCGATTTATAAGGCATAGTGATAAATCACATGTGATTTGAACTACGGGTAGTGAATCACATGTGAATAATTTTTGTAACACGAATAATTGTCTTGTATAACTTTCCATAAACATGTATAATCAACTTGTATCCCCCCTTAAAACATATAAAACATTTGAAAGGTTCATTAAAGGGGTATGAACTCACCTGAAATCGCGTAATCAGGTAAATCGGTTAAAAGTGTCGGTTGAGCGTTTTGTACCAAATAATGACTTGTGCACCTTTTAGAACCCTAATGTCATATGAAATATGTATTTTACAAGAAATTTATCATTTTATGCTTTTCATTAAAGTATTTAGGCATTCTAGCATTAATTCGGGGTTTTAGGGCCTAGAAGGGGTTCCCGGGAGTGGTACAAGGCCAAGAGGGGTTTGCGGGGAAGCCTATTAGTTCACTCCCTTGGAGTTTACGGCCTAAAGGCCACTCCTTGGGAGTTTCCGGCTGTAAGCCCCCTAGGCTTGGCCGTAAACTCATGTGGTCCTCCAAAATTGCAAGTTAAGGCCTTAATTCACTTCTCAAATTTTCTAGCAAGTGTCTTGGACTACTTTGGAGGGTTAAAGCCCTCACTTTGTGACATTTTGGGGAGTTTACGGTCCAGGCTTGTGCTTGAGCCGTAAACTCCATTTTGTTCTTCAAATTGACATGTTAAATGGTCCAAAACACTCTCCTACACCTTAGATAAATTTATGAAGGCCTTAGGTGGGGTTTTAGGGACTTTTTGGTAAAATTTTTGGGTGTTTACGGCCAAAGACTAGTCTTGCCCATAAAATCCTCTTTTTGTCCCTAAATTGTGTTGTTTAATGGCCTTAAACATTTCCAAGGGTCATAGCTAATTTACTACATGCCCTAGATGAGTTTTTGGGACTTTTACCAAAGATTTTTGGATGTTTACGGCCTAAGCATAAGCTTGGGCTGTAAACTCCTTTTTAGGCTTCAAACTCTTATGTTTTCATGTCTAAACTCACCTAGGTAAATCACTTAATTAGTACATAAGTTTAAATGAAGGAAAAATGGGGCTTTTGGCAAGGTTTTATGTGTTTACGGCCTAAGGGGCTTCCTAGGCCGTAAACTCCCTTTTGTTCCCTAAATTCTATGATTTTTGGCCTCTAAATACAATGAAGTATGTTTAGAATAAGATAGGGAATACATCCTTACGTTTGGAAGCCGGAATTTGCGGTTTTAGAGTCGGGTTCGGGTCTAGAGAGAGAAAGTAGTGAGAGAGAGTGAGTGAGTGGTAAAGGCTTAAAAGTGGTATTCATTTGCTTAGATATGTCTCGGGTATTGCACCCGGTACACGGCTACCCGATGCTAAAGTTTAACGGGGTCAAAACTTTTTACCCGGGTGAAGTGGTTGAAAAGTAATATAACTCTATTTAGTTAAACGGGGTTAACACATACAAGTTATAATTACTTATGATAACATCAAGACATATAAATAACCAGATATTTGTTTATTGACGACTCCAGATATTAGAGAAATAACATATAGCGACGCATTCCGTTAGTGAAGATGGGATTTGTAACGAGAATAGATTTGGAGCTGTCACAACATCATATTATAATGTATTTTGAAAAAGGTACGTTTCAACAATGTAAAACTTTCAAATTATATATATGATGGTTGTATTACTTTCTTTACTGTTTATTCAATTGTTGCGATACTACATGAAGTCATCCACCCTCAAACGATTCCGCCGTTCTTGTTTGGGGGTGTGACAAGGAAGCCGTAGTTGATCCTATGGTAGTTACTGGTACGTTTCTCCTCGATAATTCTTATGCTTACATACTATTCGATAATGGAGTTGAGAGGACTTTAGTGAACCAAAAATTTGCTCCCTTACTTAAACACAAACCATGTGCACTAGAGGAATCATTCACTGTTGAATAGGCAAACGAGAAAACAGAAGTACTAATTGCATATACATAGGTTGTACTCTAACTCTAGATGTTCATTCTTTCCAAATAGACCTCATGTCGGTCTCAATTAAAATTTTCGACATCATAATCGGTATGGATTGGTTAAGTCATCTTCGCGCTGACATCATGTGCCTTGAGAAAGCATTTTGTCTTAACCTCCCTAACAATGAAACTATAGTTATCTACGGCGACAAATCTAGTACGAACCTTCACATCATTGCATGTATTCAAGCTCAAAAGTGCTTAAGAAAGGAATATCATGCATTCCTTGCACACATCGTCGATACAAGTCAAGAAGTGAAAGACATTCAGAACATTCCAGAAGTACGCGACTTTCCCGACATCTTTCCATAAGAACTACCAGGATTACCGTAGCAATGCCAAGTCGAGTTCAGAATCGACTTAGTGGTAGGAGCTACTCCAGTAGCTAACTGAGTGTCACCCACCTCAGCCCAACACAGAGGGGATATGCACTTCCGGCCGTAGAGGGCTTCGAATGGAGCTGCCTTGATGATCGTATGATAACTATTGTTGTAGGAAAACTCCACAAGAGGTAAGTGTGTATACCATGATTTCCCGAAGTCGATCACACAAGCTCGTAGCATATCTTCTAAGGTTCGGATCGTCCTCTCACTTTGTCCATCGGTCTGCGGATGGTAGGTTGTATTCATGTCCAACCTCGTCCCTAGTGCCTTTTGCAATGATTGCCAAAACCTAGAGGTGAGTCTACTATCTCTGTCTGAAATAATAGATATAGGGATGCCATGCAGTCGTACTATTTCTTTTATATATGTTCTAGTGAGCTTCTCCATTTTGTCCGTCTCCTTGATGGGTAGGAAGTGTGCGGACTTGGTCAACCTGTCAACGATGACCCAAATGGTATCTAATCCACCCGCAGTCTTGGGCAGTTTGGTTATAAATTCCATTGTGATCCGCTCCCACTTCCATTCCGGTATCTCGGGTTGTTGGAGGAGTCCAGATGGCTTTTGATATTCGACCTTGACCTTCGTGCAAGTAAGGCACTTACTCATAAAGGTGGCGATCTCCGATTTCATGTTCGGCCACCAGTATAGCTTTTTGAGATCCAGATACATCTTATCTGAACCTGGGTGGACGGAGTAGTGAGTGTTGTGTGCTTCCATCATGACCAAGTCTCTGAAACCTCCATGGCGTGGAGTCCAGATTCTGTCCATGAAGTAGTAGGCTCCGTCACCCTTAACCTCCAGATTTTTCTCCACTCCGCGCAGGGATTCTGCCGTCACGTTCTCAGGCTTTAAGGCTTCCAGCTGAGCCTCTTTGACCTGAGTGGATAGATGCGAATGGATAGTCATCCTCAACGACTTGTTCCTTCGAACAGAATACTCCTTTCTACTCAGGGCGTCTGCTACTACGTTGGCCTTCCCCGGGTGATATCTAATTTCACAGTCGTAATCGTTAAGTAGCTCGACCCATCGATGCTGCCTCATGTTGAGTTCTTTTTAGTTCAGTATGTGTTGGAGGCTTTTATGATCAGTGTACACCATGCTCTTCGTCCCATTCAAGTAGTATCTCCAGATTTTTATTGCGAAGACGACCGCTCCTAACTCGAGGTCGTGAGTAGTGTAGTTTACTTCATGGGTCTTTAGCTGCCTCGAGGCATAGGCGATAACCTTACCTCGTTGCATCAAGACACAACCGAGCCCCTGATTGGATGCATCACAGTAAACAACAAAATCTTCTGTCCCTTTGGGAAGGGATAATACTGGTGCGGTGCATAGGGCTCGCTTCAAGGTCTGAAATCCCTTCTCCTGTTTCTCTTCCCAGTCGAACGATACACCCTTCTGTGTTAGCATAGTGAGAGGCTTCGCAATCCGAGAGAAATTTTGGATAAATCTGCGGTAGTAGCCAACGAGGCCTAGAAATTGACGAATTTTTGTAGGTGTCTTCGGTGCTGACCAGTTCTTAATAGCTTTAATTTTGGAGGGATCCACGTGGATTCCGTCTTTACTGACCACGTGTCCTAAGAATTCAACTCTTCGGATCCAAAAATCGCACTTAGAGAACTTCGCATATAACTTCTCGGATCGCAGTGTTTCTAGGACTCGTCGTAAATGATCCCCGTGTTCTTCGTCGCTCCAAGAGTAGACGAGTATATCATCAATAAAGACGATGACGATCTGATCTAGATATGGACGACACACCCTATTCATCAAGTCCATGAATACTGCGGGGGCGTTAGTCAGTCCAAAGGGCATCACTACGAACTCAAAATGCCCGTAGCGGGTTCGGAAGGCTGTCTTCGAAACATCTTCCTCAAGCACCCGTAACTGATGATACCCGGATCTAAGATCAATCTTGGAGAAGTAACTTGCTCCTTGTAGTTGGTCGAATAGATCGTCGATACGAGGGAGAGGGTAGCGATTTTTGACTGTGAATTTATTGAGTTCCCTATAATCGATGCACATCCGAAACGATCCATCCTTCTTCTTCACGAACAAGACCGGAGCTCCCCAAGGTGAGAAGCTCGGTCTTATAAAACCCTTGTTGAGCAGTTCGTTGAGTTGACCGGATAGTTCTTGCATTTCGGCGGGCGCTAGATGGTAGGGCGACTTAGCTACGGTGGTAGCTCCTGGGACTAGGTCGATTCTGAATTCAACCTGACGTTTGGGGGGTAGGCCTGGGAGATCCTCCGGGAAGACATCAGGGAAATCGCATACTACGGGAATGTCTTTTGGATCTTCCGATTTCTGGTTATTGTCGACAACGTCAGCAAGAAAGGCGCGATATTCCTTGTGCAAGTATTTCTGAGCCTGGATACTGGAGATGATACGAAGGCTCGTACTCGGCTTATCTCCATATATTAATAGGGTTTCGTGATTCGGAAGGTTCAGGCGAATGGCTTTGTCGGAGCATAGGATATCAGCGCGATGAAGACTCAACCAATTCATACCAATAATGACATCGAAATTTTTGATTGAGACTGGTATAAGATCGATTGAAAATGGGTGATCATCTAACGTGAGAGTACAACCTATATAGATTTCGTTAGAGATTTCTGTTTTCGCATTAGCCATTTCTACGACGAATGTTTCTTTTAGTGGTTGGGGGGTTTGTTTGAGTAAGTGTTTAAAGTTTTAAGTTATGAAGCTTCTTTCTGCACCACTATCGAATAAGACACAGGCATAAGAGTTGTTGAGAGGAAACGTACCCGTGACCACTGTGGGATCAGCTATCGCTTCATTGTGACCGATAGCGAGTAACCTTCCAGTTCGCCCAGCATTTGTAGCCTTCGGACAGTTCTTCTTGAAATGGCCAGCTTCGCCGTAGCCATAACACGTCAGGGTCACTCCCGAACCCGGAACTTGAGAAATAGGTTTGGGAGGGGCATTGCAGAATCGGACAGTATGGCCCTTTCGGCCGCAGTTGGAACACTACAATTCACGGAAGGGGCCGTTGTGGTGGAAAGGTCACTTGGGACACTTGGGCAGATTCCCGCTATAAGCTTTTGGTGGGGTTCGTGCGGCTGGAGTGGCTGGGATGGTGGCAGCATGGACCGCAACGATTTGCTGGTCCTTGGAGGAGGTTTGAGTTTTCTTGCCCTTCTTCTTATCCCATCGCCTCCTCTTCCTATCAGATGAATCGGGTGGTGCAGTGGTTGTTGTGGTTGTTGTTGCTGGAGTGGAGGAGATTTCGTGGTTGATCAGACTCTGGGCCAATTGTTGGATTAGTGTCTAAGTCCATAACTGTTTTGGTATGTACTTGACCCGATTATGAGCATGGTCCTTTTGGGTTGCCTTCACCATAGCAATATGTAGGATGATTTAAGGAGATAAAGGTTTAAATATGATTTATTAATATATTATGAGAATAATATATTAAAGGAGAAATCATATTGTTTAATTAATATTAGTCAAGAATTAATTGTTAATTAATTTTGTGGCTAAAAGAGATTAATTAAACTTAGGGGACTGAAGTTGTAATTATAAGATAATTATAATTGGGCTATGGATCACCAAATAATATATAGGTTGGACGAATTCTATGGGTAGCCCATTAGAAATCGTCCAAGGGATATGTTTAAGGAGTCCATGGGCTGCTTAGGGCCTAAGCAGTCAAATTAGGGTTTCCTAGTTGTAAACCCTAATAGCCTAAATGTATATAAAGGGCCCCTATGCCCCAAAAACGTAAAAACAAGTCTTCCTTTAGGGTTTCCAGCCGTTTTTTGTGCCTCCCTTTCTTCTCCTCTTCATCCAAGTTGCATATGGTGTTTGTGACTCCATTAGAGGTACTACACTTGTGGTACTTGCTTTCAAGAGCTAAGGAAATTCAAGGAACTAGTTGTTATTGCTATATAACAACAAAAGGTATGTATTCTAGCTTTATATATGAATTTCGAAAATTATAGTAGCATGCCAGGTTTCTTTTTGTGTTCATAAAGCTGTATAACTAATAGTGAAAACATAGATCCAATACTAGGGTTGCATGCACACATAGGATTGTTTGTATTAAACCCATCAGTGGTATCAGAGCCATTGGTTTTTGTTTTCAATTAGCTTTTATTCAAATTTATGAACTTGACATATTAGGGTTTATGGCTAATGAACCCTAAAGGCTAGGTATTTTTCGCAATTAGGGTTGCTAAACCCTAGATGGCGATTTTTGCTAGGGTTTCCCAAATCCTTTCCTTAGCCTCCAAGATTTTGAAATCTAGGGTTTTCCAACCCTTGGATTTCGAAATTACCTCCTTCCCCAAGGTTAGATCCTAAATTTTAGGGATTTGGATAATCCCATATCTTGTAATTATCTTTTAATTGTTAAATATGGTAATTAAAGATCTTGAATTATCCCATCCCTTATTTTCGAGATTTAGAGAGGGATTCAAGGGATTTGGATATCTTAGATGTATAATTGGTAATTATCCTCATGATCTAGATAATCCCTTGTGATTTAATAATTTAAATTAATTGTTTAATTTATGGTAATTATTGAATCAACAGTTTTAATATTTAAAATTTTAATTTAAATGTCTCAAATTCAAAATTTTAAGTGAGATTAAAACCTAATTGTTTTGAAGAGTTTCAAGACTTGCCCTCAAGTTTTGGAATTTAAATTGTTGATTAAAAGTTAATTTTGAAAGTCTAAAATCCAAAACCCTGATTTTGAAAAGTTCAAATTAAACCCTTATGGTTTTATTAAATTAATTAAGTGTATAATTAAAAGAGATTTAATAAATCCAAAATGATTTTGGTTAATTAAAAGTATAATATAAACCACCTCGTATTTTAAAAGTGTAAAATACACCCTATACTATATATGACATTAAAAGTCTAATATTATATATGTATGAGTAAACAGTCAGTCTTACCGTTAGTAGGCCTCATTCACGAAGCTGGTCTATAAGGGGTGTTTAAGGAAATTGCCTATAAAATGGCGATTGAATGGGTATCCACTCTTACCCACCGCACTCTTGACTAGTGGAGGGTCGTTAGCCAAACGGGTAGGATAGGACAGAAACCTTCCATTATAAGTATAATGAAGTACAAAGTAACTAAATGCTGTTTTTTCAAATTCCCAAATCATAGTTACTTTAGGCAAAATGTGAAATTGTATGCTAACCCATGGAATTACACTTTGTACCCTTGTCAAACGTTAGTGGAGCGTGTGTGGTTAACCGGCACACTAATTTGGGGATGACATTGGTAGCGAAGGGTGACTCGATGTTTGTCATAGATCAATGGAGCGTGTGTGGCTAACCGGCACATTGATTAGGTGATTGTAGCATTGGGTGCACCACGTGATTCGTATGGTTATTCACACCTTGTTTGTGATCCTCGGCATCCCAGTCACGAATAGTAGGGCATAATCGAGATTAAACATGCCATTGAAGAGTTCAATGAGTCTCAAAAGATCTAGGAGTTTCAATTCATTTAAAACTTAATCTTCCTTTTCGTTTTTCATGGTGGAAATTGGTAAATCGTCATTTACCTACCTTCAAATATTTTACAACTAGATTACGGCATCCCTCTTCTAGGTTGTAGAGTATTGTGTTGGATCCTAGCTTGATGTTTCATTTGGGTGTTACATCAAGAATTCTAAACAACTTAACTTGAATTTTCTCCCATTTTGTAGATGTCTACGTCTTACAATGGTCTTCCCAAATCCTTTGGAACGAGCTTTCCAAATGAAGATGACGTTCCGAGATACGATCAAGGAAATGAGAGTCATACTTCACTTCCTCCACCTCCTCCAATTATTCTCCCTGACCCACAAGTTCAAAGGCTTGAAAAGTTCAAGCTCACTCAAGCCCTTTTGGCAAGTAAACACGAAGATGGGAAACCTGTGTGTGCGCACGTCTTAGAGATGAAGTCATACATTGATAGGTTAAACATGTTGGGGGTCGAGATTTCAAGTGGGTTGGATATTGACTGGGTTCTTCAGTCACTTCCTGAATCACATAGTGAGTTCGTTAGAAAGTACTATATGATGGACCACGACGTGACCCTAATTGATCTCACCTATTTGCTTATAGCTGTTGAATCAACAATGATTTGGCGTGCTGGTCAAGCAAATTTGTCTAGTGAATCAAACTCCCACACTTCAATGGACACTGGCAACATTGGAAGTGCAGAAAGAACTAAGTCTGTGATTGTCCGATGTGCTGTGCCAAAGGAGTCCATTTGCTTTTATTGCCAAGAGAAGGGGCATTGGAGACGAAGCTGCCCAAATTACCTGAGAGATCTAAGAGATGGGAGAGTCAAGTCGTTTGGCTCCACTTCAGGTAAAATCCATTATCTAACTCTTTTAAGTTCCTGTTCTAGATTCTTAATGCATGATGTGATAAGATTGCATTTTGATGTTTTGTAGGATCGAAGAAAAGAGAGGAAGCTTAACGGAAGAAGTGAGCTGAATCTGATCGTGAAGAAATGGATTTCGATCGCATTACTTGAAGATTGGATTCTTGAGCTACTACTTGGAGTTAGAATAGATTGTTAAGAAATATGTAATAACATAGTTTTTCAATTGAGTTGAATTGTAAGGACAAATTTTTTTTTTTTCCGCAATAAAATGAATTTTGACTTTATCTTATTTATTTATCCTTGCAATGGCATGTATGAAAGAATTGATGTTTGAATGTTTCTATTATTAGCAATAATGGATTTGATTCTTAATTGTGTTATTTGTGGAAATGTCAAAATTTTACCAAATAGGGAGAGTTTCTCATCACCCAAGTTTCAATTGGACAGAAACTTGGAATCATGCAATGTGCATTGTATGATGAATGAAAAACTTTCACATTTGGGAACCTTAGACTAATTCTTTGGCAAAGTGTCAATTGAAGGACTAGGAGATCGAGTACACTAGGTCGTACGTTGATCAAGTCTACCACAAGAGTGACAAAGATATTCGTCATGATTTACTAAAGTTTAGTAAATATGGTTATACTTATAAGATTAAGTATAATTCTAAGTTGATTGAAAGAGTTTCAATGAATAGTAGAACGAATAAAGAAGAATCAAGTAGGCAGAAAGATAAAAGTTTCTCTATTCTAAGAAGAAGGGAGAGTACGTTTTATTGTGTTTTATGATAAGTCTTTATGATTAAGAACCATGTCTCAATTGATCCTCTAAGTGAGTCTTAGTGCGATTGCATGTCTAAGAAGAGGAATTGAGAATTGTAGAAATGGTTAAATCAAAGAGTCAATCATACTTCGTTCCAATATCAAGTCTTAGAGTCAAGATTGTGACATTGAGTGAAAAGTCTTAAGTAGGTTTATAACACTCATCAAATGTGGAATTTGGAAAAGTTTTCTTATTCTTGCACATTTGAAATTGGTAAGTTGTGCTGTCTTGGATAAGACAAAGACCAACTAGGACCAATTGTGTGAAGTGTTTTGTCTTGATAAATGCTTCACTAACTATTGAATATTTGTTTGTCAAGAAATGTTTCTTGACAAGAGAATCTTATATGTCAAGAAGTCAGTGGGAGTCTTAATGGTCTTGAAAAGGTTTCAAGAACAAATCAAGAATAAACCTTATCGATCATCACTAGCACACGACTTGAGGTTTACAACCTATCGTGCTGACATTGTTTTGTTTCTGTGCCATTCCAATTGAGTTAATTGTGTATATGAGTTCTATGAGTTCTCATTTGAATACACACTAAATCCTTAGTCGATGGAAAGTAAATTGATATGTAAGGACAAGTTACTAAACTACTTGGAAGGCATGGTGGGCACTCGTGTTACCATAGGGCAAGAAATCAAGATTAAGAAAGTTCAGTCCATATGAGTTTGGATTTGTCGCAAACCTTGTTTTTGGCAAATTCACATGGATAGGAACTCATACACCATAAAATCTAAGTGTCATAAGATTCCCTCCTTCATGAAAATGACTGTGAGGAAATGCTTTCACTAAGAGAGATTTTAAGAAGATAGCAATTGTAAAAAATTGTATTCTCAAATTCGATTATGGTTACGGCATCCCTTTCCATAGTTCGAATTGTGAGATTTGGCAATTAGTTTCAACATTTGGAACTTAGTAACATAAGTTATGAATTGTTTAAACACACATATGAGCTATCTAAGGCAAAGGTGTATAAGGCTAATAAGCTTAGATAAAGGCTTATCGAAGCATCTGGTATTAGAAATATGAATTTCAGAGATTCAATAGGCATTGTTTTCTAAAAGTTCATTTGTTTTCTGAATACATGTCAAAGCTAGTGGGAGCATAAATGTTATGCTTATATGATAATCATCATGATAGTGGGAGCATAAGTTTTATGCTTGTATGATTGTTATGGGGAGTATTGCAAGTTAGCAATATTAATTATAGAAAAACAAAGATTCCATTTGCAAAGTTGCATGGGTTGAAAAGTTGTTTTGCTATAATTAAGGGAGAGAATATTATACTTCAGTCAAAGGATACATTGTGTGTTCTCAAATTTCGATTATGATTACGGCATCCCTCTTCATAGTTCGAATTGTGAGAACATGACACATAAAATATTATGGCAAAAGATTGGTAAAGTATCATATCTTTATGTAAGACATTATGCATCGTGTCCCATACGCTTCGGGTATAGGATTGATTGTAAATGCTATAGTATTTTACCATTCTAAAATTATCCAAATGTCTAGCGCATTAAGAGGGAAAAAGGAATAGAATTGGTTTTGACTGAAAGAATTTAACAACTATCAAAGGATGATCCAAAGTTCGCTGAGGATTGATCGCTTGTAAGTAGTTGAAAGTATGGTATTGGATGGACCATATCGACATTATTACGAATAGATAAGATTCTATTAAGAATGAGTTGTCATATGGCAAATGTGGAAATGTTTCCATATTGGGAGTTGGATATTGAGAGTCTATGCCTAGATTAGAAACTTTTATGCAAGAAGGATGTTCAAAGGAATGTACTTTGAATGTGAGACTTCACATCTATGGAATTGTCTTGTAACAATTTCTAAGAAAGCACTTTGTAATTTCATTAGCCAAGTCTTGGTGACTTTTGTGCTATGACTTTACGAAAGGATCGTTGCGTAAAATGTTAGAATCTAGCATATTCTAGTAGTGGCAAGAACCTTGTGTTCCTACACTAATAATTAGGATTAAGGAATTGTGAAATGAGCATCATTGGAAAAGTTTTCAGGTGATCTATTTCACAAAGCATGGACCATAGGAAACAAAGTGTGCATGTTTAGAGCATGGGACAATTGTTGGTATGATTCAAGTAATGAGTTGATTATCCGAAACATTAAATGATAAATAATGAGTAATCAATATGGTGGATAAATAGAAGGGTTTTATTTACTCTCACAAGTTTGGGGCCATATAGGATTAAGTATTGTTGTCATGTTTCAATTTGCATGTTTTGACTTCCAGAATAACTAGGTTATTCAAACATCCACAGTTGGTCATACGTTGGGAGTAGGTATGAATAAAGACTGTCATGAATCTGTCTGTAGATTCTCTGAAGTGTTTAGACATGGCACAAGTTTGCTGCAGAGTTCGTGAATGCTTTGATAAGATTAAAGTATTGGATTAAACCCACGCTCACTTGGATCACTTCACGGTTTTATCACGAGTGATTAGTGAGACGATAATATTGTATATTCTTGAAACCGAGACGTGTGAGTTGTTATTTGTTGGTCAGTTACACATTGATAATAAGTAAACGCACCAGTAACTTGGTGTTATAAAACTTATTGTTGTGTGTGATTCGATCAGTAAATGCAAGCGAGCATTTGAGTCGAAGTTCATCCATTGCTTTTACCCAAAGTGGGATAAAAGCGATATATGTGGGCCTCTCGATGATTTAGTGATGACATCTAAGCGCTTGGCCAAGCCGGGACTAAGTTGATGTGTTCAATTATAGTCTGTTATCAGTCGTCATGAATCGGAAGTCGGGAAAAGGTATAGAGAGAATGATTGAAATTCATGTCTTTTTCTATACGATATCTTGAGCATGGAGGAATATATAATCCCTTATCTAGAGGACACGCTATCTGATAAGATCAGAGTTGACAGCGGCTTTTGAAAGCTACGATTGCTGATCAGGTTTTGAAGCCATACGGAAAATAGTTATTAGACTTATCCAAGTGGGAGACTGTTGGATTAGTGTCTAAGTCCATAACTGTTTTGGTATGTACTTGACCCGATTATGAGCATGGTCCTTTTGGGTTGCCTTCACCATAGCAATATGTAGGATGATTTAAGGAGAGAAAGGTTTAAATATGATTTATTAATATATTATGAGAATAATATATTAAAGGAGAAATCATATTGTTTAATTAATATTAGTCAAGAATTAATTGTTAATTAATTTTGTGGCTAAAAGAGATTAATTAAACTTAGGGGACTGAAGTTGTAATTATAAGATAATTATAATTGGGCTATGGATCACCAAATAATATATAGGTTGGACGAATTCTATGGGTAGCCCATTAGAAATCGTCCAAGGGATATGTTTAAGGAGTCCATGGGCTGCTTAGGGCCTAAGCAGTCAAATTAGGGTTTCCTAGTTGTAAACCCTAATAGCCTAAATGTATATAAAGGGCCCCTATGCCCCAAAAACGTAAAAACAAGTCTTCCTTTAGGGTTTCCAGCCGTTTTTGGTGCCTCCCTTTCTTCTCCTCTTCATCCAAGTTGCATATGGTGTTTGTGACTCCATTAGAGGTACTACACTTGTGGTACTTGCTTTCAAGAGCTAAGGAAATTCAAGGAACTAGTTGTTATTGCTATATAACAACAAAAGGTATGTATTCTAGCTTTATATATGAATTTCGAAAATTATAGTAGCATGCCAGGTTTCTTTTTGTGTTCATAAAGCTGTATAACTAATAGTGAAAACATAGATCCAATACTAGGGTTGCATGCACACATAGGATTGTTTGTATTAAACCCATCACCAATTCCTTGGCGCTGTCAAAAGTGGTAGGGCGTGAGGCTAGAACATTTCCCCGATACGGGGGCATTAAACCCCAGATGTACCGTTCAATCTTATTTCTTTCGGACGGGATCATGTTGGGACACATAGCCACCAAGTTGCAAAACCTGGCCGTGTAAGCTGTTATGTCAGTCCCTTTCATCTTGAGGTTCAAGAGTTCTTCCTCAAGTTTCTGAACTTCGCCCCTAGGGCAGTACTCCCCTCTCATGAGGTCTTTTAGAGTGTCCCAGCCCATGGCATTGGCTGTAACCAAGGAGAGTGAACTGACATGGCTGTTCCACCATGTCAAGGCTCTGTTAGTGAGGGTAGCAGTAGCGAACTTGATTTTGCTCTCCTCGGGACAAGAGCACATTTCAAATAGAGCTTTGGTTCTTTCGAACCATTGGGACAATGCTAGAATTCCTCCAGTACCGTCGAAGAAGGTAGGTTTACAGTTCATGAAATCCTTATAAGTGCATCCCTGCACCCTTTGATGGACTTCACCGAACCTAGAGTTACCACCGCTCGCGTCCCCAGAGTTCATTTGGGCCATGGCTGCTGTCACAGCTGCAGTCACCGCAATTTGGAACAACACCGGGTCGAACTGCGGAGGAGGAGGTGGTGGAGGAATGGTTTGAGTTGCTAGTCTTCCTCTTCTTGGACGCTTTCGTGGAGGCATCGTTCACTGGAAGATCATAGAAATGATAGCAATAGTAAGAGTCTGTCGCGAATATGAATAAAGCGTCTCATGGATTGAATCACATAATTCAAGATCAAAATGAGAGTCATAGCAATAGAGTAGTTAACTGCCAATATACTGGTATTAATGATGTAATACAAGTTCATGAAAATTGACCTAACAGTAGGTCTTACATCAAACCATAGGGAAAATGTTGGCAGTTTAGAGGTTTAACTAGAGTACTTTTAAGCTTGGGATGTTTACAGACAAGAGACCTATGGAACCTAGAGAGAAAAAGGCTAGTCCTTTAAACAAAAGAGTGAGGTAACTAGACATCTTCTACTGGCGACGGTTACTTGTTGGGCGAATCCTCAGATCCGCTAGTTGACGCATAACTTCTTGAAGGTGTCGATCATGAATCCTTTGACGTGCTCAGAGTTCCCTAACTTCGGCTCGGGATGCAGCCAGCTGATGCTACAGAGCCTCGTTGGTCCTCCTTGTCCTATCCATGGCTTCTTCAAGTTGACGGATGCGAACCGTGTTGAGATTCGAGTTGGCATCCACTTCTACAACTCGACCTATAGCAGCTTGACCCTGCTCGACATTCCTGGCAATCCTTCGGATCATGATGGGCAGAACCCAATCTGCTGATCCTCGTTCGCTTATGTTGTAGAAGCTTCGGTCTCCATTGTATGGCCTGGGCTGACCCTGCTCCTCACTCCATCGATGCAAGAATATGGTCCACATAGGAGTGGGACCCTGAAATGCCGGACGGGGGTTAGGGTTCGGGGTTTAAGGAGGTTGGTTGTTAACTTCTGGTTCGGAGCTCGAGCTATCCGAGAAGCCTTTAGCATGATGATCATCCAAAGGGATCGGGTGATCATCGTCTGACTCCTCTTCGAGCCATCCCCCATTGCCCTGGTTCGGAAAGTACGGATCACCGGGATGGTGGAAACCAGCCATGCTATCTACGCGAGAAAGAGGAAAGGAAAGGTTAATAGACGTACTATTCTAAGATACTTATAGGATGAATCGTTATTAGTCGACCCAATACTTGCATAGTGCATAACGATTACATGTAACCGAAGCAAGATAGTCCTTCGAATAAGCAACCCTAAATTCAGACCCCCAATCAAACAAGAACATGGAATGAAGCAAAGGCTTCAGATTCTGAGTCTATAGCGCCCTAATCACATGTAACCGTGGTGTATCCACTTAGCAACTATTGTCCTACTAGTAACGACCCTTATTGTTATCACATACGTATGTTCTAGAGATACAGAATACTCCTATAGTATCCTTATGTAACGTTATTGTGGTAGTGTTGGTAAGTTCAAGACTTGTTGCAACACCACAACCAAACTTAGACACATGCTAGTCACTCCCAGGAAAACGTAGTTGATCAGGCTACACTCCCCCAAATGTGACTATATGTATCTAAGCCCAATTGTGCTATCCAACAATCTTAATACTTTTGTTCTGTTCTAGGGTGATACTGACTTCTGTCTTTTATAGTGAGGTGCATATCTATATATACTTGGTTAGATCTTTTAGATACTTAACAGTATATATTCTTGGTCAGAGTGTTTTAGTCCCGAAGTGTTTATAGTTCGTATATCTTTTATAGGTTGATATACTTGATTCACTATAAACAATGCTCTGATACCAATCTGTCACACCCCAAAACCGATAACGGCGGAATACGTTTCGGGGTGGAGGACATCATGTACAGTATCATCACAATTGTATAATAGTAAATAAGAAACATACAACCATTGCATTTACATAGTAAATTAAATTACAAGCGTGTTTTGTATTGTTCAACAAGCACCAAAAGTAAATAAAAAAAAAGAGATGGATCTTGTATGCTCCACCTTCCCCAAAATGCTGCGCCTGTACCTGTGTATCTTTGACCTGAGGATACAAGTTATTTTGAAAACGAATGTCAGCATAAAGTTGGTGAGTTCATAAGAGTTTAGTGTGAGTTTTTTTATAAAAAACATTAGAACCGATAGTATGAAAAGCTGAAATTTATAGTCATAAGTAGAAGTAAAACCTAGAAAATCCTATATTTTCCAGAAATACGTTGTAAGTGAAAACCTTTAAGAAACATGTCATTTTCATCTTTGAAAACCAGTTATCGTGAAAGTATAATAGTGACTCACAAATAAGTGATGCAATATGGTAAGTTATGCTTGAATTCAATAATAGTGGTGCAGCTTCCTTTAGTATTAGATACTTGTTTACTTCGGGATATTAACTTTACCTTTAGTTTAGTATTTTAGTGCGGTTATAGTGTATTTCTTGTATGTTACCAATAGTGTGAGTAATAGCGGACCCCATGACCTTCCCGGTCATGCACAGTGTAGTGAAGTAGTGACATCCCTAGACCTGTGTGGCTCGGACTGAAGTTAACAGTCGGGATGTAATAGCGTCTGCCCCGTTTAGATCTATACATATAGCGTCGTCTTCCTATCGGAAAACTCTGGGTGTAGTGCGTAGCGAATAGAGTATCTCGTAGTGGGTTAACGTGTTATCTCATGATTAGTGCTTTCTCTTATATTATAGTGTAGTAGTCTTTTGTATAACTCGTATTGTATTCTCTTATTAGTGTATAGTTTCATAATAGAGAGTATTATAGTGTGTAGAGTAGTAGCTAAAGCGAGTAATAGAGGCCTTAACTATACCTATTATAGTTAACTTAGTGTGTATGGTTCTTGTCAGATTAGTGATTTAGACATCTAATGAAATAAGAAATGCTCGTAATCCATACTAATATAAAAGATATATAACTAAGAAATCAACGACATTCGGACGGATAACCACTACCCTAAGCCCACAATCAAACAAGAACAGGAAATAAGGCGAGCTATCGGTCATAAGTCCTTCAAGTCTTACTTATATAAATATATCAGTGTGGTTACATTTTATAAGAATATTTGTTTAATAAATGTATTGTCCAAAACAAACATTTAAAAACTTGTTTGTTTATCCAAAATAGTTTTGAAGACGAATAATCTATTTATAAGGCATAGTGATAAATCACATGTGATTTGAACTACGGGTAGTGAATCACATGTGAATAATTTTTGTAACACGAATAATTGTCTTGTATAACTTTCCATAAACATGTATAATCAACTTGTATCCCCCCTTAAAACATATAAAACATTTGAAAGGTTCATTAAAGGGGTATGAACTCACCTGAAATCGCGTAATCAGGTAAATCGGGTAAAAGTGTCGGTTGAGCGTTTTGTACCAAATAATGACTTGTGCACCTTTTAGAACCCTAATGTCATATGAAATATGTATTTTACAAGAAATTTATCATTTTATGCTTTTCATTAAAGTATTTAGGCATTCTAGCATCAATTCGGGGTTTTAGGGCCTAGAAGGGGTTCCCGGGAGTGGTACAAGGCCAAGAGGGGTTTGCGGGGAAGCCTATTAGTTCACTCCCTTGGAGATTACGGCCTAAAGGCCACTCCTTGGGAGTTTACGGCTGTAAGCCCCCTAGGCTTGGCCGTAAACTCATGTGGTCCTCCAAAATTGCAAGTTAAGGCCTTAATTCACTTCTCAAATTTTCTAGCAAGTGTCTTGGACTACTTTGGAGGGTTAAAACCCTCACTTTGTGACATTTTGGGGAGTTTACGGTCCAGGCTTGTGCTTGGGCCGTAAACTCCATTTTGTTCTTCAAAATGACATGTTAAATGGTCCAAAACACTCTCCTACACCTTAGAGAAATTTATGAAGGCCTTAGGTGGGGTTTTAGGGACTTTTTGGTAAAATTTTTGGGTGTTTACGGCCCAAGACTAGTCTTGCCCGTAAACTCCTCTTTTTGTCCCTAAATTGTGTTGTTTAATGGCCTTAAACATTTCCAAGGGTCATAGCTAATTTACTACATGCCCTAGATGAGTTTTTGGGACTTTTACCAAAGATTTTTGGGTGTTTACGGCCTAAGCATAAGCTTGGGCCGTAAACTCCTTTTTAGGCTTCATACTCTTATGTTTTCATGTCCAAACTCACCTAGATAAATCCCTTAATTAGTACACAAGTTTAAAGGAAGGAAAAATGGGGCTTTTGGCAAGGTTTTAGGTGCTTACGGCCTAAGGGGCTTCCTAGGCCGTAAACTCCCTTTTGTTCCCTAAATTCTATGATTTTTGGCCTGTAAATACAATGAAGTATGTTTAGAATAAGATAGGGAATAAATCCTTACGTTTGGAAGCCGGAATTTGCGGTTTTGGAGTCGGGTTCGGGTCTAGAGAGGGAAAGTAGTGAGAGAGAGTGAGTGAGTGGTAAAGGCTTAAAAGTGGTATTCATTTGCTTATATATGTCTCGGGTATTGCACCCGGTACACGGCTACCCGATGCTAAAGTTTAACGGGGTCAAAACTTTTTACCCGGGTGAAGTGGTTGAAAAGTAATATAACTCTATTTAGTAAAACGGGGTTAACACATACAAGTTATAATTACTTATGATAATATCAAGACATATAAATAACCAGATATTTGTTTATTGACGACTCCAGATATTACAGAAATAACATATAGCGACACATTCCGTTAGTGAAGATGGTATTTGTAACGGCAATAGATGTGGAGCTGTCACAACATCATATTATAATTTCTTTTGAAACAACTACGTTTCAACAATGTAAAACTTTCAAATTATATATATGATGGTTGTATTACTTTCTTTACTGTTTATTCAATTGTTGCAATACTACATGAAGTCATCCACCCTTGAACGATTCCGCCGTTCTTCTTTGGGGGTGTGACAAGGAAGCCGTAACTGATCCTACGGTAGTTACTGGTACGTTTCTCCTCGATAATTCTTATGCTTGCATACTATTCGATAATGGAGTGGAGAGAACTTTAGTGAACCAAAAATTCGCTCCCTTACTTAAACACAAACCACGTACACTACAGGAATCATTCACTGTTGAATAGGCAAACGAGAAAACAGAAGTACTAATTGCATATACATAGGTTGTACTGTAACTCTAGATGTTCATTCTTTCCAAATAGACCTCATGTCGATCTCAATTAAAATTTTCGACATCATAATCGGTATGGATTGGTTAAGTCATCTTCGTGCTGACATCATGTGCCTTGAGAAAGCATTTTGTCTTAACCTCCCTAACAATGAAGCTATAGTTATCTACGGCGACAAATCTAGTACGAACCTTCACATCATTTCATGTATTCAAGCTCAAAAGTGCTTAAGAAAGGAATATCATGCATTCCTTGCACACATCGTCGATACAAGTCAAGAAGTGAAAGACATTCAGAACATTCCAGAAGTACGCGACTTTCCCGAAATCTTTCCAGAAGAACTACCAGGATTACCATAGCAACGCCAAGTCGAGTTCAGAATCGACTTAGTGGTAGGAGCTACTCCAGTAGCCAAATCTCCTTATTGTCTGGCGCCAGTAGAGATGCAAGAACTTTCTAGTCAGCTTATCGAAGTTCTCAAGAAGGGATTCATTAGGCCAAGCTTCTTACCATGAGTAGCATCAGTCTTTTTCGTGAAGAAGAAAGACAGATCGTTTCGTATATGCATCGACTAAAAAAGAGTTGAACAAACTTACCGTCAAGAATCGCTATCCTCTACCATGCATTGACGACTTATTTGATCAACTTCAGGGAGCAAACTACTTCTCGAAGATAGATCTAAGATCCGGGTATCACCAGTTATGAGTGTTAGAGGAGGATGTCCTCAAGACAGTCTTCCGAACTCGTTATGGACACTACGAGTTTGTAGTGATGCCGTTCGGATTAACCAACGCACCAGTTGTATTCATGGATCTAATGAATAGGGTGTGTCGTCCTTACTTGGATCAGTTTGTCAGTGTCCTCATCGATGACATACTTATCTACTCTCGATGTAAGGAGGAGCATAGTCAACACCTACGAACAGTCTTAGAAACATTATGATCGGAGAAGCTCTATGTGAAGTTCTCTAAGTGCGAGTTTTGGATTCAAAAAGTTGAATTCTTAGGCAATGTTGTTAGCGAAAAGGGAATTCACGTGGACCCTTCAAAAATCAAGGCCATTGAGAACTAGTCAGCACCGAAGATACCTACAGAAATTTGTCAAATTCTAGGTCTCGCTGGCTACTATCGCAGGTCCATACAGAACTTCTCTAGCATCACTAAACTGCTCACTACACTGACCCAGAAAAGCGTGACCTTTGACTGGGAACAGAAACAAGAGAAGGCGTTCCAAACGCTGAAACGAGCCTTATGCACTACACCGATACTATCCCTCCCAGAAGGAATATAAGGCTTCATAATCTATTGCGATGCATCCAACCAAGGGCTCGGATGTGTTCTGATGCAAGGAGGTAAGGTCATCGCCTATGCCTCAAGACAACTTAAGACACACGAAGTTAACTACACCACGCATGATCTTGAGTTGGGAGATGTTGTGTTTGCTCTAAAGATCTAGAGACACTATATGTACGGTACGAAGAGCACTATCTTTATAGACCACAAGATCCTTCAGCACATCTTTGATCAGAAGGAGCTCAACATCAGACAACGACGGTGATTCGAGCTACTCAGTGACTACGAATGTGAAATTCGTTATCATCCCGACAATGCCAACGTAGTAGCTGACGCCCTAAGTCGGAAAGAATACTCTGGTCATAGAGTCAAATCATTGACTATGACTATCCATTCACACTTGTCCACACAAATTACGGAAGCTCAGCTCGACGCTTTGAATCTTGAAAATGTGGTGGGTGAATCCCTGAGACGAATGGATAAGAACTTAGAAGTCAAGGGTGGCGAAGCTTTTTATCTCATGTATCGGATCTAGACACCGAAACACGGTGGCTTCAGAGACTTGGTCATGACCGAGGCGTACAACACTCGATATTTCGTCAACCCGGGTTCAGATAAGATGTATCTGGATCTTAAAAAGTTATACTGGTGGCCTAACATGAACGCAGAGATTGGTACCTTCGTAAGCAAATTCCTTACTTGCGCTAAGGTCAAGGTCGAATACCAGAAACCCTTAGGATTACTACAACACTCGGAGATACCGGAATGGAAATGGGAGCGGATTACTATGGACTTCGTAACCAAGTTTCCCAAGACAACGAGTGGACTTGAAACCATTTGAGTCATCGTCGATAGATTAACCAAACCCGCTCATTTCATACCACTCAAAGAGACTACTAACAAGATGGAGAAACTCACAAGAACATACATATGGGAGATCGTACGGCTGCATGGTGTTCTTATACCTATTATCTCCAATAGAGATAGCAGATTCACTTCGAGGTTATGCCAGTCGCTACAAAGTTCCCTCGGAACGAGGCTGGACATGAGTACAGCCTACCACCCACAGACCGACGAAAAAAGTGAGAGAACTATCCAAATTGTAAGGTCCTGAAACGGATCTTACCAGTGATCAAACAACAAACACAATCAAGAACAACTAGAAACAATAATGAAAACAAGCTTGCACATGCTTTCTATTACGAATAACGTCTGGTACAACTTGTAGAATAGCAGTCGTGAACACTGTGGCATCAACAACTAACAAAAGACCTAGCACACCTCTATATATATTGGACTTGGGTCGGCCTACGGTTTACGACCGTAAATAGGCTAACGGCCGTAAACTCATAGCTGGCCGTAAACTACATAAAATCTACCAAAACCTACATATTGACTCAAAAGAACCTATTACATCGAAAGCCTAGACCAAACCATTAATTGGACCCTTCAATATACCCCTTGGTTTGGTGCTAGCTTGAAGTCAATCTTTGTCCACAATAATCACATCGTCTAGCCCCATAGCTCCATTCCACATCCGCTTGTTTATAATCGCATCAACCATTGTAGTGTATTCTTTTGTGGTTGACTCAAATATCTCCTCAACAACCCTTATCTGATAATGGCTTAAATGATGAATGTCCCACCTTCTAAACTAGAGCAAATCCCTTCTATCATACAAACGAATGCATCCCTCCTTTAGTTTGATGACAGCAGATGCTGTGGTTTCATAAAATACCCAGTAGAGCATAGAGCTTAAGGATCCATCCAGGTAGTCTTGAGGCACGGGAATTTGTTTGACCTGATTTGTAGCAGGCCACATCACCACCTGTAGCGGATTACCAGTTTTGGGATCAATGACATCAGGATACTACTTTATCACAGATTCAGCAGTCTTCATAGATGGAAAACCCTTTTTTACTTGATCTTCCAGAAAGTGTTTGAATTTAGCTGCTTGTTGATTATCCATCGGGTCTGAGAAAGGAGATTGAGACAAATCTAAAAGATCCACCCTGGTCCAAGAATTAAAATCATGACAGTCTTTATGGTGCTCCGTATTGCCGCTCTTTCTGCGAACAGTCCACATCTTCAGGGGATCATGAAAACCCCAAGATACGAGTCCTGACCGATCACCATACGTGTCTCTAATCCTGATGGCTTCGAGATCCGTAACAGTGATTATGGATTGATTTCCTGCTGCATTCTTGTCGGAACTCCTCTTGAACAAGAGTTGTCCCTTCTCGGCGGCTTTGGCTTGTTGATCTCAAATAATCTCGGCAACATGTGGAGCATGAGCAGGCTCTTCTTCAAAACGATTCAGCACTCGAGAAGTCTGAGCAGTTGGCACGACAATAGGATGAGCTTGAGAGTGAAGATCGATTCTATGCTCATCTGCAGATGTCTTATACTTATCACCAAACTCTTCTTCAAGTTTCTTCTACAGACTAAAATAGTTGCCGGCCAAAATATTGAAATGATCTTGGAGCTCAGAGATTTGCTTGGTTTTTGTTGCCCTATCTTCTTGGAGATCCGCAACTTGAATTTTCAAATTTGTATTCTCACTCAAAAGATCTTCAATTTGAATGTTGGGCTCAATGTTTTTTTGATCCAGCACATTCACTCTCCACTGAAGTTCATCAACCATGGATTCATCTTCTCTAGACTAACCTTCTCCAAAACGGATTCCTTTGCCCTTAGAAGAAGGTGCATCAGCTTGTTCTTGAGCAAGATGCAAGGCCAATCGTACAGAGGCCTATTCGAGAACTGTCCTTGGGGGAGAGAATCCTGGTGGAACAGAGGAGCCACCGGCTTCAAAGAATGTGTTAGGGACTTCACGTAACGGTTCTGTAGCTACAATGGCAGTAGTGATAGTTGGTGTAAATGGCAAGCCTTGAGACAAGCTAGAATCCAGAGGCCCGAACCTAGGATCTCTTCGTCTTCTTTTGGACGGAGGCTGCGAAGTTTGTTCTGTTCAGAAATCACCCTAAAGTGGTTCAGATGTAGGTGAGGCAACATCAAGGGGAGGAATCCCTAACACTATCTGTGACAACCCGAAATATTCCTTTGCCTTGAAAACTCAGCCATTTAACCCAAATAAATGACATACTTATTCCTGATATCATTTAGCACAATTTAGAGTCTGTTCGAGCATTCTGAGCCCAGTACACTTAAGGAATAAGTGTTGGGGTTTATCTGCCAAAGCAATAGTTCGTCAAACGAGCCAGAACCGCCTTGACCTGGAGTTCACGGCCAACACATGGGAGTTTACGGCCGTAAACTCCATGTGGGCCGTAAAGTCCACCTTAAATGGTGAAAGGTTGGCCATTTGTTCATTCCATCCTCTTCCTTTGGCTGAAATCCTCTGAAAAATCATCCCGTTCTTTGTCCCCGATCTTCAAAAATCGTAAGCTTCTTGTCCCAACTAGTTGATATACTACTTAAGCTAGTGATCTTACATGTTTTCATCCATGAAATTCATGTTTTCATAGATCTTCAAGTTTCACCAAGAACACACACCATTGTTCTTGGCCAAAAACGACCATTCAAGCTCCTAGATCGTAAGTACTCTTATCCTAACTCATTATACACTAGGGTTAACATGTTCAGGGCTTAGAAAACATCAACAATCAAGGATGAATGAGAGTTTATGGCCAAGGGATGTTCTTGGGCCGTAAACTCCCATTAAGGGTGCAAAGTTGCCCTTTCTTCCTTCCTTATGCCCAGAACTCAATCTAGAACCAACCACCATTGATGTCACACCCCGAAAACCAAAGGCGGAAACATTTCCGGGGTTGACTCCACGTTGAGTATCAAATCCAATGCACATAGTAAAGCAGTAATCACAAAACATTACATTACATAATATTGTTTACATCTGATTGAAAGTAAAGTTGTACAAGTGTTTTACATATGCAATATGAACAAAAGTAAAGACGAGTCTTCGGGACGCTACGTCTTCTCCAAAAGGTTGCGATGTACCTGTCTAATGCTGACCTGAGAATACAAGCAGTTTGAAAATCAGTATAAAGCTGGTGAGTTCATAAGTGGTTTAGTTTTGAAAAGTTCCTTTACTTGCTGGAAAAGTTGTTGATTAAGAAAATCCCATATTTTCTTATGAAAACGGTTTGGTTATCCTTTGTTACAATTTCGAAAATGGTTGGTTATGTCATTCCAGGAAAATCCCATATTTTCCTTATAGTTTTAGTTATTCGTTTGTTACTTTATCCATTTATGTGTTGTTGTACTACCTAGGAAAATCCCATATTTTCCTATGTGTTGAGTTGTCTGTTTGTATCTAGGTTCGTTACTGTTTGTTATGTTATGCCAGGAAAATCCCACATTTTCCTATGCGTGGTGGTTGGTTCTTAGGTCTAATTTCGAAGTACTAGTAATTATCATGTGAGTAGTATTAGTTACATGTTCTAAACCCTTAGTTATCCTACATTCGAATGATTATTATTTACTAACTTAGTTGTATTTTCGAATATTTGGAATCACACAGAAGCGTACATTACAGTATTTTTGAAGTTCTGTTAAGTTCCAAAAGAGTACATTAATTGTATATTCGAAGCTCTGTCGACATTCTGAGGCGGATATACTCGAAACTCAGTAGAGGTCCAGAGGCGTATTTTCGCATTTAATTCAAAACTCTGGTGACACTCAAGGGGTACACTAACTGTATATTCGGAGTCTTAGTGTCAACCAAAAGCGTCATTTCGCATTCGTAGTCGTATTCGTATTCGTAATCGCATTCGCATTCGTAGTCGTATTCGTATTCGTAGTCATATTCGTATTCGTATTCGTATTCATATTAGATTACATTCGTATTTGTATTCGTACTAGGTTACATTTGTATTCGTATTCATACTAGGTTACATTTGTATTCGTATTTGTATTAGTATCCGTATTCGTATTAGTACTCAAATTCGTATTCGTATTCCTATTAGTATTCGAATTCGTATTCGTATTCATATTCGTATTCGTAGCAGGTTATATTCATATTGAACTTAGATATGATTAGTATGATTTCTTATACAAAGAGAATATAGTTATAACACTTTTAAAAGAAATCTATATTTAACCTGCAATTCGAAACGTCAGTTATCACAAATCTTTGGAAATCAAGACATTTAGTAAGTAAAACCATTGAGTTGGAAATCAGTTTAAGTACAAAATACACTTGTACTTTTTGCTTGTATTCCCCCCATGAAAACATTGAAAAACCATTGAAAACACGGAAAAAGGGTAGGAGTATGAACTCACCAGACTCAGAAATGCGACGGTTTCAGACAGTAATTGTTGGTTCGGGGGTTGATTACTCGCGATGTCCCTATGTAAAATGAAATAATGTCCATATATATCTAATTAAATTTACAATCACTAATTATATGGAACATTATTCTCCAATGAGATTAAACACCTCAAAACGAGTGTTTGGAGTGACCCGGGTGATATCTATGGACGCGTAATGGTACTAGGGACTTGGGATTTGAGTTTACTCCCCAAGAGTAAACATTTTAAGGAGTTTACAATCATGAAACACATACATACATGAGTTCACGGCCGTGAACTCATGTTGGTGTGATTTTGAGTGCTTAATGGCTTGTTTGGACTTGGGAATTGTTGGAATGGACTTCTAAAATGCCTTGGAATAAATTCATGGGACTTATACTATGTTTAAGGGAGTTCACATTTGTAAACTTGGAGTTACGGCCGTAAACTCTCCCATGGTCTTGAATAATTGATTTTGGGCACTTAGGACAATCATATGTGATTCTAGTAATTTTTCCAAGCCTTGGGGTGATTTTAGGGCATCATTGGACATATATTTAGGAGTTTACGGCCTAAGGGTATGAGCTATGGCCGTAAACTCTTATATGTTACATTTTGATATGTTTAAGACCCCCAAATTTGGACATATATTTAGGAGTTTACGGCCTAAGGGTATGAGTTTGAAGGCATATATTTAGGAGTTTACGGCCTAAGGGTATGAGTTTGAAGGCATTTGGACATGTTAAAATGAGTTTACTCTCTATATTTGAGGGGTTACGGCCTAAGCATGAGCCTTGGCTGTAAACTCCTATTTACTCCTCAAAAATTATGTTCATGATGTTCGAAGGCCAATACCAATAATTTAGAAGTCATATCTAAGCCTTCTTTAAGTGTAGGAAGGGTTTAAGGGCTTAAAACCCCTTTAAATTAGTGTTTACGGCCTAGGCACCTTCCTGGGCCGTAAACTCATATGTAATGTCCCATTTCATGATTAAATCTCGAATTTGAAGGCCAAACATGATACACAATGAGTTAAGGAAGGTACCTTGGTGATTAGAAGCCTTAAACTTGAGATTTGGACCCTTAATCTTGGATTTAGGAGAGAGGTTAGAGAGAGAGTAGAGAGATGAAGAAAAAGCTTCAAATGAAAGCTTGAACACGTTTAAATAGGTCCCAAAAGTTGGACACGATGGAATTCTACCCGATACCGTCATTAAACGGGGCTTTTGGTCGCACCCGATTAAGTTTCCGTAACTCGGCGGGAACGTTTCTAAAATTTCTAAATTATACAATTTGGGCTAATTTCGTGAGTTCCTAACAGGTTTGGACACTCATTAGCATCAATTAAACATATAAGTTTAATTAATTTAACCCAAAAACGACATCGGAACGAATTGATATACGGCGAATTTTTACGGGTAGAATGGGTTTTCGGCGATAGAAAATTTCGAGTTGTTACAATTGAAGTAGGGACCTTAAACATCAAATAAACCAAGTCCTAATAGATTTTACGGCCATAAACCCCTAAGGAAATGGTCCTTGGGCCGTAAACTCGATAAAGGGGGTCATATGGTGCCTCTAACACCCCCTATGGCTTGTATAATTGACTTGAACCTTGCATGCTTAATCTAGGAACACCAAACCATAAAATTAATGGGCAAACATGAGTTTATGGCCGTAAACTCATGTGTTTACGACCGTGAACTCCTCCAAGAGTCCATTTGGTGCCCCAAATCACTTCTTATGCCCTAGATTCGAGTCTAGATTAATTCCTTGAGTGGTATTAGACTTTTGAACACCCAATGACACCACTTCCATGAGTTTATGGCCGTAAACTCTTGGGGGAAGCGGTATTGAAACCGTAAATACCCCTAAGGGCCACCATCTGATGTTTAAACTCCAATATGAGGCCATACACTCTTTATATGCAACCCTTGGTACTCCTAACACTTTTGGTAAAGTGTTTTCATGCATTAGGATGCCTCACTTACATAATTAGTTATTAAATGACTAATTAGATAGTTAAATGTATCATTACATGTGAAATTGGATCCGAGTGTGTGCTCAAGTCCTCATTTGACACCTAGCATCCTATAACGTCCGTTCATCCGAATTGCCCACGTCAGGTGAGTTCATACCCCTGAATTAACCTATTTAAATGATTTTAAATGCTTTTATGGGGGGGGGATTACAACTTGAACTATAGAGTTATTATATCAATCATACGTGATTAATAACTGTATAGCAAAATAAAATTTTGCTTGTCAAACTGCTTTATCCAGCTGAACGTTTTCAAATCTCGTTTTCGAAATCTTGTTTTAAAGTATGAAATTGTCTTTTAGATATCAAAAGTTTTCCAAAGGTTGTCCGAAGGTTTTCCTAAGGTTTTCAAGGCTTGTTTTATAAACTGACACCAAGTCATAAATTCTTATTTGTAAAGTTTTCCAAAGGTTTTACCAAAGTTTCTTCTATGCTTTACATTGTTAAATGCATGCCTATATATGTATAGTTATATAAGCAATGTTTGAAGGACTTAGAAAGGATAACTCGCCCTGTCTCCTTTTCCTTGTTTGGATGTGGCTTTAGGGTATCGATTATCCGTCTGAAGGTCATTTAAATATTAGTTATATATCATGTATACATATATAGTCATAAAGGTTTCCATCAGCTAGTTCATTTCCTTTCCTTTGGGTAGCAAAGGCATCTGGTTCATATTACTTATACATTAATAACTATTATAGGAATAGTTAGGAGATTCTATTTACTCTTTCTCGTATGAAGAATTCCACAAGAGTCAGTTCATTTGAGAATTTATACTAGTACTTTTATACTTTATATAGAATGTGACGTACTATTTCCCGATACGATGCTTCCTAGCGCTATCGCCGTGTAACCAGAGTCTCCTGGAGGGAGAGCGGACATCATGTGTGTAGATCTATATGGGACAGACACTATCGTATCCTGACTGCTAGCTACAGTCCGAGCTGGTAAGGCCCATGGGTGACATATGTCAATATACATCGCATGACATGGAGGGTCATCAAGGATTCGATCGTCAATTAGCATGGTTACATACGAGTTCACATTCAACCCTTTTATTTTCCATTTCCTTGTTTTAGACTTTGCTAGCTATATCGTTCATTTGATACTGTCTGGAGTCTGTATTCCTCTGTTTTAGACTTTGCTAGCTGTATCGTTCATTTGATACTGTCTGGAGTCTGTGTTTCCTTGTTTTAGACTTTACTAGCTGTATCGTTCATTCGATATTGTATGGAGTATGTGCTTCCTTATTTTAGACTGATTCGGGCGTATTGTTCATTCAATGCCCTCCTGGAGTCTATTTTTTTTACTTATTTTTAGACTTTGCAAGGCATCCCGCCTGAAGCTTATGATTTATTTACCTTTAAGCTTTGCAAGGCGTCCCACCTGGAGTCTAGGTTTTATTTACTTTTAGCCAGCAGTGTTTCTGCTGAGGAAAGATATGATTTTCCCTTATTATTTTTACTTGAGGCTTTTCTCACAACTCCCTTAAAGTAAAAACTATATTTTGATACTGATAGTACTTTTGGGGAAATTACTCCTTAAGCATAAAACAATTGGGTCTTGGTAGAAGACTACTTTTATTTTAGAAAATATAGGATTTTCTGGAAAGAACTCTAATACACTGTAGACTCTAAATCACCATCTTTTATGAGGTTATTTTGAAGAAAAATGTGTATTTATACTAACGTCATTAAATACTTATGAATTCACCAGCATTATAAAAATGCTGATACTCGCTTTCAAAATAACTTGTATTCTCAGGTTATCGATAGACAGATAAATCTCGGGAGCTTTTTCGAAGTCAGCCTAGAACCAAGCTGCATCTATGTTATGTCCTGTGATGTAACCTATGTAAAATTATTACTATTAATGCAATGGTTGTTGTACTTTGATTGCTATACTGTATATGTTGTGATACTTGACATGACGTCCTCCACCCAGAACGTATTCCGCCGTTCTCGGTTTTAGGGTGTGAGAGATTGGTATCAGAGCATTGTTTTTAGTGAGCTCAGTATATCTAATCATAAAAGATATACAACCTATAAATACATTGGGATAAAACACTCTGACCAACAATTATACTTTAAAATATAACCATATTTTACTAAAGTATAAGAACATGCATAATCTAAATACCCGAACAAAGTATCACAATAAGAACAAGAATAAAAGTCTTTGGATGTTGACCATTACCGTCAAACCTGGGCAGTTATGTAATCGTAAGCTGGGATAAATGTAACCTGATCAACTACATTTATTCGAGATGCGAATAACGTGTGCTTCGGAGTTATGGTAGTGTTGCAGCAAGTCTGAAACTTACAAAATAGGAATGCTAGAGCCAAACATAAAGTTTAAAATACTAAAACAAGTAATTAAAATACCATAGGGGTATTTTAGGATCCATAGATAACCTTGTGTGAAAAACTAGAAAGATCCTTATTGATATACCTGTGATTAAAGAGAGTATACTTCCAAGGTTATATATGATAAGGATCCCATAGACTAAGAATCTGTGGTTTCGCTCTACTTCCTTTTCATTGTCTGGATGTGGATATAGTGTAGTATCACATATTCGAAGGTCTATTGGATCTAAGTTATATATAATTTGTGTACCCTATGTAATCATAGTAGGACTCGATATGGATCACCCAGTGAAATGTTAATAATCTCTTAGGATTCTTTAGACATTTCCATTCTCGCACGAACCCTGTAGAAGACCTTACCCACTTCAGTGTTCGACAGAAGAGTTGATTCAGACCCAAAAGAAGTTCATTGAGAAGATTTACATTTCGGAAATAAATGGACCAGGATGAGACTATTGAAACCGCCAAGTGCCTATACTTTTTTTGGGACATCGATGGGAAATTCGCCTGAACTTCCGAGATTTCCAGTCATCCAACATGAAGTGGTGACACTCAGGGTCAGAACCCGAAGTAAGGAAGTGATGACACTTAGACTCAGAGTTGGAAGTAAGATGGAGTAGAAATTCAATATGTCTACACGAGAAGAGAACCCTAGGTAACTACCCGAAAAAAACCAACTCCGGTCCCAGTTAAGAATAAGAGCTAGACAGAGGGAGCCAATACATGGAACCCGAGAAGTGTCTTTTCCTCGTATTAGCCATGCTAATACACCCATAAAATAATACAATTTAGTGAGTTAGTGATTACACTACTCAGACAATGTGTTAGGTAAATCGCCTTTTCCCGTCGCAAGTAATACGATTAAATCAAATCCCAAAACCTCGACTGAGAGTGTTTAGCCATAAATCTTCATGAGCCTTTTCTTCCACGATCTTTGTTCCGAATAGTCCTCAGATGTTTCCAGATCCGTAGAGCGAATCTCCCCAGTATATAGATAACTTAGTAGGAACGACTCCCATCTTATGGCTTTCCGATACTCTTACTCCTACCTTGATACCCAGACTGCATCATAGGGATGTAGGTCGACACTCAGATAACCAATATACGAGGCCCGGGAAAAATTTATACCTATTACAGTAAGGATAGATACGTCTAGAGTTAATCATTGCCTCTCATCAGTTTGTGTTCCCTTTTCCGTGTAGGAAAACCATGCCTCCAAATAAGCGTAACCATCCCGCTAGCAAAACACTGACTCTCCTATTTAATGAAGCTACATTTCAAGATAAAGTTTCAACAGCCGTAGCAGCTGTCATGGCTCACCTGAACGCTAGCAACACCAATGTTAGCAGGAGCCCTATCGGGATTCCCGATCAAAGCAATAGACAGCAGCAACCAACACCTGCGTACCCAGCCACCCAAGAACCTCAACCAGATCCACTGAAAAGCAAGTTCAAGAGCTAAGAGGGAAGTACCTCGACTCAAGGACCTTCCAAAAGGCAACGAGCTGAGGTAGTCAATACCCATGTCAACCCTTCCATCCCAACATCAAGAAGACCATACCTAGGAAACCTCCCCCGTTGCAGCAAGTGTAGCTACCATCATCATGGTATCTATCGAGAACTTTTTTGCGTTAGGTGCAACAGCAAGGTGCATATCTCTCGTACCTGCAGAACCCCGGTTGAGTTCATTACATCAACCACCAATGTGGCGACCAGCCCAGTCTGCCATCTATGTGGTGAGATTCGGCACTTCAAGCGGGACTGCCCAATTGAAAGAAACAACAAGGGTGCAGGAAGAGTCTAACCCTAACACCTAGGGAGAAGCATCAAGAACCCCGGTAGAATTTTGGTAAATTCTAATTGTAATTACTCTCTCGTCTCTAAATTCTATGTAGCTAGCCGAGAACCTTAATAAGTAAATTCTAATTGTAATTACTCTCTCGTTAAGGAGAAAGTCGTAGCCCTGTTGTAACACTTGAAAACCCATCAGGTAAAGATATGATGGCTTAGTATATACGTTAAGGCCATTTATAATTAAGAATGATAGACCTCGAGTGAGTTTTGCTGCCTTATCTCATGTTCCTTGTTTGGTTGTGGATTTAGGTCGGAGTCGCTCAGTCAACAGTCCTTTTAGTCTTAATTATACATGACTAGTGTATACTAGACGGTTATAGTGAGGCCTCGTGTAACAAATCGTTATTTCAAACTTATGTAATAGTGTAGGTCAAATTGTACTTCTTTTTAATTAAATAAAGAGAAATTTTGGCATACTATGTATATTTACATAATTGACCCTGAAAAATAAATTATTAAATAATCTCAATTGGGTTAAACCAAGTGATAGAGATTGTAACAAGGTTTCCAAAAATACAAAGAACACTAAAATCCGAGTTATAACGAAGAAGTTATGACCAATCGAAAATCCGCGACAAAACCGGCAAAACACTTTTCAGTGTAAAAACCGAATTTTTGATAAAAGGATTTCTAACCTTAACAATCTAAATGAAATTTATAGTTATGTTAAACTAAGAACTTTCATAAAAAGAACGCCAAAATATGACTTCGTATGAGGAAGTTATGATTTTTTGAAGTTTCAGTATAGAAGTGTACAGCTAAAAACTCGAAATAAAGATCGAATGGTTTTTAGCCGACACAACCTAAACGAGAATTGAAGGTCTCGTCATTAGTATTACAACGATAAAAAGACAGACAAAAACGGACGTCGTATGAAAAAGTTATGAATTTATAACGGATTCACGTCCCGGTCTGTTTTAAATAATAATATAAAAAAAATAAATTCAAAATTAGTCGACGAAGTCTAAACGAAAGTCATAGAGTATAATTTTAGCTACGTGTGCATATAAAGAACCTCAAAAACGGAGTTCGTATGCAAAAGTTATGAATTTTACAAGTTTTGGCAAAAAAATAAAGAAAAATAGAAAAAAAACAGGGAAAAATCGCATGAACAGTGATTGCCACGTCACCCCTCGCATTCGAGCCTCCACGTGTCGGCTGCTGAGTGGACGAAGTCTCACATGTCACCTCCTAATTCAGCCACCTCTGCGGTCCAATCCCACTCGGACAGCCTCGCAGGAAGACACACCGGAGATGCTCCTCGCACGCGCCTTGCACCACCCTAGGACATCCCCTTCGCACGTGTCGCCTTTCCATTGGACGGAGGGTTGGTCCAATCCGAGCCAGCCAGCAGCGAGCCTCCAGTCCGAAGAACAATCCTCGCCTCACCATCTGTCAGCCGCGTGTCAACCTCGCGCAGCCTTGGGTCCGAGCCTTCGGGCTATATATAGGGTGCGAGGGTTTCCGAAGAAATGACACTTTTCACCCCAAATTTTACTCTCTTTCACTTTTTCCACACCCTTAAGCTTATATACAACCCTTAAAGCCCCGGTATCAAGACTCGAGCCCGAAGTAAGCCATGAAGCCCCGAAATTCTCGAGAAGTCATCCTCTCTCCTGTCAAAACTCTGCCCGATTTGAGCCGGTTTCTCGACAAATAAACTACTTTTCGTGAAACGAAACCCTGTCCGAATTACCACCTATCAAGTGAGTTCATACCCCCGTATTTTCATAATTTCTACTGTTTTAAGGGGGGGGGGGGAATACAAGTATAACACAACAACTTTGTATTATAAATAAATGATTTCAAATCACGATAAAATGATTTTAAAGCATCGAAAATACTTCAAATTTTGAACTCTTTTATAAACTTATATTTTTCCCAAATATACATATTTGTATATATAATTTAATATAAGTAAGATTTAAAAGGCTTAGGACTAATAATTCATTCTAGGTCCTTTTCCTAGTTTGGATGTGGACTTATAGTACCAGTTATTTGTCCGAAGGTCGTTCCAATTTTACTTATATATAAAATTGTATATGTATATAAAATTAAAAGTTATTTCATCAGTTTAATCACCCTTTGTAACATGTTGAGCAAAGGATTACATGCAAAAATAGTTATTTACCAATTCATAAAGTACATATAAATTATAATAGTTATAATTTATGATACATAGAGTGATAATTCATATGAATACATTGTTTTACATGCAACAAGGGTTTTAATTCAAAACAAATCAAGGGTTTACACTTATCAAATACATGTTCGGGATACTAAGTCAAGAACATACTGTCAATCATTTTTTTCAGAATGATTGGGTTTTCATAACTAATATACATGTAACGTTTATATGCTTTTTATGAGACATTCAATTCAGGTTGTTTAGATTCAGTTTAGACAACCAAGGTAAATCCCTGACATTAGAACCAGAATCTCCATTCCGGGGATCGAAACAAGTTGTGTGTAGATCTATATTGGGATTGACAACCCCGCACTCAGGCAGCTAGCTACAGTCAGGCATACACGCCAATGAGTGGCAATTGTTATCAACAGTTTAAGCGCTCACAAGGCGTTTGTTTCAGGCGTTCATCTCTTAGTATGGTTATAATAACTCATTAAAAAGATATTAACCACACGTTAGTGTATAACAACTAAAGTACATCTTCAAAATACCAGTTTACAAAATACAAAGTACAATGGTATACTACAGTTTTCAATAACAGCTGGTGAAGCCAGGCACACTCTCAAATACAAGTTTTACAAATACAATGGTTTACAAATAGGACGGTTTCATGGGAATAAAACTACTTTTCACATACCACAGAAAATATGGAATTTTCTAGAACGGTTTTCTTATTCAAAACACAAAGACACCCATGCAAACATAAAGACTTATGAACTCACTCAACTTATTTTTGATACTCTCTTTTCAAATTACTTGTATTCTCAGGGAAATAATAACAGGTACTCCCCGAGCTTTTTGAGTAAATGGAGCCATTATGAGACTTATCTTCTTCCTTTGTATAACTGTTTTGGTTTCAATATACAATGATTGAACACATGTAAATATTATACTTTTAAATACAATGGTTGTTTGTACTTTGATTACTATGATGCATGTGTTGTGATACTACAAATGAAGTCCTCCACCCCCGGACGTTTCCGCCGTCTGGTTTGGGGGTGTGACAGATTGGTATCAGAGCATTGTTTATAGTGAACTCAGTATATCAATCCATAAAAGATATACAAACTATAAATACATTCGGGCTGAGAGCTCTGACTACAAGTATACTTTTAAGAATTCTAAGTATTTTTTATAAAGAAGTATACTAACCCTCATACCTACAAGTACATAGTCATAAGAACTTAAAAGTATTTGGATGTTGAACATTACAGTTAAACCCGGGCAGTTATGTAATCATATCTAGAATTAATATAGCATGATTAACTATATTGATTTCAGACATGACCAACATGTGTTTGGGAGTGATAGTAGTGTTGTGACATGTCTAAAACTTACCAACTACCAAAGAAACTCTAAGAACAGAACACAAAATACTATAAGAATATTATAAACATCCATATGCTTTAGTTTTCTTTTCAGGCATTTCTCATAACCTCATTCTCGTACAGACACAATGGCAGGACATCATCTACCAGGGGACCCTTATTTTCCAAATCATGGCAATCAAGGATGGATAGAGGAAGATCCGGAGGAGGATCCAAAAGAAGATTCAGATGAAGAACCGTTTGAGTACAGCGAATCAAGTGGTACAGATACAGAGCCACAAGTCTGCAACCCGGGGATACGTCCCCCGAGACAAGAGGAAGCAATCCCCATACCCGAATGGGGCCAATACAAAAACTATTGGAGTCGACAAGACGGCCAACGCCCTCCCTACGGAATGGCATGGGGTTTTTATAATGTCTCAGAAGGAGGAACAGCCGACAGAGCTCTTCCAGTTATAGTGAACCGAATTGCCCGACAATTCGATCAATCAAGGATGTCAATCAATCGTATCCTAGAAGTGAATGCAGTTGCACAGGCTAACGCTGCTGATATCCTTCGTCTTGACGAGATGCAAGATGATACCCAACACCATACTGAGGCCCTTCAAAGGCAAGTTAATGCCGCTGAATCAGAAATCAAAGAACTAAGGGAGCATCAAGCTGCCCAAGAATGGCGCTGGAAATCGCAAGATGAAGCGGAACCCAGTAACCGTCGCAGCAACCGTCGCAAGTAGTGTTTACACTACTTTTCTAGTTTAATATAGTGAATGTATAGACTACTTTCAGGACATGTACAAAATCAAGCATCAATAAAATAATAAGGACCTTACTTCAACAAGAGCTATTACAATTTTCACAAACCTTCCATTCCAAAGTTTTGCGATTAAGGATATGTTCCAGTGTTTTTCGATACGACCGCGAATAATTTTATTTTCGGTAGGTCGGTTTAATGTCGATACTTTCATACTATTATGGACCTGCTTGAAGGTCACATATACAGATTACATAGATATCAACTCAATCGACATGTATTTAGATACTCTTTGAAAAATAACCACTCCAGTTTATATTACCCTATTGCAAGTTATACTTGCAGTGGACATCTATTTTCAATTCTTTACAAGATTCTTGTTGAATTAAGTGTTTAAGTTGAGAGATATCAAATTCATATTCATTCTTGATATCTCACTATCTTTTTATTGACTTTTATAGAAAAAAAGAGATGCCTCCTCATAGGAATCCAAGGCGTAACAATGAACCGGAAGCACCGATGCCACCTCCACCACCACCCCCTCAATTCGATGTTGCCATGTTCCAAGCGGCAGTCACGACAGCTGTAGCGGCTGCCTTATCTAATATCAATGTTGTCGGTACTAGTGGACCGGGAGCTGATCCACATCCTTCTAGCCTTGTCGAGGGTCATGAGCACTCGAGGGAGTGCACTTATAAAGACTTCTCGAATGCCAAACCCAGGACCTTTAACGGAACTGGAGGAGTAATGGTTTTAAGGCAGTGGATTGAGAAGATAGAAGCAGTCTTTGAAATCTTCTCCTCTCCAGAGGGTAGCAAAGTTAAATTTGCTGCCTTTACTTTCTTAGATAAAGCCCTAACATGGTGGAATGGCCATGTCAAGTCACTAACTTTGGTAGTGGCTAATACTATAAGCTGGGAGAACCTAAAAACCATGCTGATGCGTGAATACTGCCCACGAGGGGAAATTTAGAAATTAGAACAAGAACTCTGGGGTATTACTATGGCCGGTGCCGACATAACGACTTACACGAATCGATTCTTTGACTTGGCGATTCTATGTCCGGAAATGGTTGCTCCAGAGAGCAAAAAGATTGAAAGGTATATTTGGGGACTGTCGCCCCAGATACAAGTAAGTGTCATTGCATCTAAACCTGTCACCTTTGACAATGCCAAGGAACTGGCACAGTGACTTATTGAGCACGGAAACCATCAAAACTATGTGGTTACTGCCCCAGAACAACCTAGGGAGAACAACAACAACATCAAGAAGAAGGGTTAGAACAAAAGGAAGGGAAAATCTCCTCTGGAACCTTCAAAGAAGCAACAAATAGTGGCAGTCCATGCTACTACTGTGCCTGCTACCATACCTACTACTGCACCTGCTGTTGCCCGTAACTACCCTGGACCAACTAAGCCCTATGCCGGTAGTCTGCCTAAATGCAACAAGTGCAATTTTCACCACACCGGAAATTGCCCTGAAATGCAGTGTCGTAACTGCAACAGGAAAGGGCATATTGCCCGATTCTGTCGAACACCACCTCAACCCCTTAACCAAGTACCTACAGCTGGAGTAAGTCGAGCATGCTACCAATGCGGTGATGTGGGGCATTTCAAGAAAGATTGTCCAAAAGTTGGAAATGCCAGTGGGGTTGGGAGAATTCTGGCACTAGGTTAGGAAGAAGCGGTGGCAGACCCTACTGTGGTCACGGGTACGTTCCTTCTCAACAATACTTATGCATGCATTCTTTTTGATTGTGGTGCCGAGAGCAGCTTCACGAGCCATAACTTTAAACATCTACTAAACCTGAACTCCCAACCACTAAATAAAACCTTCACAGTAGAAATGTGTCACACCCCAAAACCACGAACGGCGGAAACATTCAGGGGTGGAGGACGTCATGTACAGTATCACAACAGTGAAATATAATAAACAAGCAACAACATCGTCCATTGCATTCTAAGTAAAGTTTTAATACATGTGTGTTCTTTCGCTGTAGTAAGACACCAAAAATATACAATCAAAATAAAAGACGAGACTTGTCTGCTCCGTCTTCTCAAAACCTGGCCTCCATACCTGTCTACTGATGCCCTGAGAATACAAGTTAATTTGAAAGAGAGTATCAGCTTTAAAGCTGGTGAATTCATAAGTATTTAAGTGTCATTGTCTTGCTTTGAAAAGCTGTTTTAAAATTTATGTAAACCTTTAAATGTAAATGTTGATGTAAGTATGAAAAGCCCTAGAAAATCCCTTATTTTCTATCAGTGTGAGATGTAGTCTTCTACCAAGACCCGAATGTTTTGTTATGACAATGTGGTCTTCTACCAAGACCCGAATGTTTTGTTAGTAAAATGATAGTTTTTCCTTCTATTGACTATTATTAAAGTACTTAGTCTAACTCATCGTTTATGTGAATGTATCACAAAATAATGTAAACAGGAAAATGTACTACTGTAAGTGTTGTCACTGGGTACTAGGACCAACACAACATCGCGTTGAGCGAAAAATGCAACCTAATGAACATCCGAAGATTGTACAGAAAAGTCATAATGTAAGTGTCATCACTGGGTACTAGGAGTAACACAACATCGCAATAAGCGAAAATTATAACCTTATGAACAATCGAAGATTGTCCACTTGTCCTCTGTAGCAGCATCAGGTGGGTGGAGGGGTTAGCCCCGGTTATCGATCTTCCTAATATATGTAGTAACCTTAGACCTCCGTAGATGGTCATCGACCACTGGTGCTAATCAGTGGGGTTCGGAATGGTAAGTCCCGCCGAGATATCCCATTGAACCGGGATAGGAAAGATAATTTACACGGAAAGTACTAATAAATCATCCTCGTGTTTCTAAGTACAAGTATCCAGGTAAGTGAATATAGGATAATGCACCTATGTAAAAGTGTTCCTGAATGGTATTCGTGTAAGTGTGTTCGTGTAACAGGTAAGTATATGTATATGTACTCATGTATCAGGTAATCAAATGTAAATGTACTCATGTATCAGGTAATGTACTGGTGTAGACTCATGAATGAACTGACTCTTGTGTGGTTCCTTGTAATAGGAATTATGTTCGATATCTCCAAATTATCCCTATGATAATTTACTGGAAGGTATTTGGTTGTTCAAATAGGTTTATACACTCTTACTACTCAAGGGTGTGAGAAACTAAATGAAAGTTGTACACTATAACAACAATACATATATAAGAATATAAGTGTATATGCATAGTTTAGTTCAAGAATGAAAAATGGTTTTGTAAGAAATTTTATGGGTTTTGAACAATAATTAACAATCACTTGATGTCATTTTTAATATACCTTTCAAAGGTAAAACATTTGATAACAATGTGTTTTTAAGATTTAAAACCATTCCACACCCTTAAGCTTATATACAACCCTTAAAGCCCCGGTATCAAGACTCGATCCCAGAGTAAGCCGTGAAGCCCCGAAATTCTCGAGAATTCATCCTCTATCCTATCAAAACTCTGCCCGATTTGAGCCGGTTTCTCGACGAATAAACTCCTTTTCGTGAAACGAAACCCTGTCCGAATTACCACCTATCAAGTGAGTTCATACCCCCGTATTTTGATAATTTCTACTGTTTTAAGGGGGGGAAATACAAGTATAACACAACAACTTTGTGTTATAAATAAATGATTTCAAATCACGTTAAAATGATTTTAAAGCATCGAAAATACTTCAAATTTTGAACTGTTTTATAAACTTATATTTTTCCCAAATATACATATTTGTATATATAATTTAATATAAATAAGATTTAAAAGGCTTAGGACTAATAATTCATTCTAGGTCCCTCTCCTTGTTTGGATGTGGACTTATAGTACCAGTTATTTGTCCGAAGGTCGTTCCAATTTTACTTATATATAAAGTTGTATATGTATATAACATTAAAAGTTATTTCATCAGTTTAATCACCCTTTGTAACATGTTGAGCAAAGGATTACATGCAAAAATAGTTATTTACAAATCCATAAAGTACATATAAATTATAATAGGTATAATTTATGATACATAAAGTGATAATTCATATGAATACACTGTTTTACATGCAACAAGGGTTTTAATTCAAAACAAATCAAGGGTTTACGCTAATCAAATACATCTCCGGGATACTAAGTCAAGAACATACTGTCAATCATTTGTTTCAGAATGCTTGGGTTTTCATAACTAATATACATGTAACATTTATATGCTTTTTATGAGACATTCAATTCAGGTTGTTTAGATTCAGTTTAGACAACCAAGGTAAAGCCCTGACATTATAACCAGAATCTCCAGTCCGGGGATCGAAACAAGTTGTGTGTAGATCTATATTGGGATTGACAACCCCGCACTCAGGCTGCTAGCTACAGTCAGGCATACACGCCAATGAGTGGCAATTGTTATCAACAGTTTAAGTGCTCACAAGGCGTTTGTTTCAGGCGTTCATGTCTTAGTATGGTTATAATAACTCATTAAAAAGATATTAACCACACGTTAGTGTATAACAACTAAAGTACATCTTCAAAGTACCAATTTACAAACTACAAAGTACAATGGTATACTACAGTTTTCAATAACAGCTGGTGAAGCCAGGCACACTCTCAAATACAAGTTTTACAAATACAATGGTTTACAAATAGGACGGTTTTATGGGAATAAAACTACTTTTCACATACCACAGAAAATATGGGATTTTCTAGAATGGTTTTCTTATTCAAAATACAAAGACACCCATGCAAACATAAAGACTTATGTACTCACTCAACTTATTGTTGATACTCTCTTTTCAAATTACTTGTATTCTCAGGGAAATAATAACAGGTACTCCGTGAGCTTTTTGAGAAGATGGAGCCATTATGAGTCTTATCTTCTTCCTTTGTATAACTGTTTTGGTTTCAATATACAATGATTGGACACATGTAAATATTATACTTTTAAATACAATGGTTGTTTGTACTTTGATTACTATGATGCATGTGTTGTGATACTACAAATGAAGTCCTCCATCCCCTAACGTTTCCGCCGTCTGGTTTGGGGGTGTGACACCTCGTGAGGAATTGATTCATGAAAAGTACTTATTCCGAAACATGAGGACCCTTAGAGTTCCGCGTCAGTTCTATCGGTCCAAGTATCTACGATATTGATACCATGGACGAAACCCGAGACGCAGAGAACTTATGTGCCCCCATTCAAAAGATGGTCCTATTGATCTTCATTCCCTATCGTGTCAATGCTTGTTAAATTTGACACTGCTGTCAATCATGGTTCGACTTGGTGCAACCATGTGAAAATTCCGAACCTAATAAGAAAACCTAATGCGAACTGTCAGTCTTCTCTCTTATCCAAACCTTCCGAAGTACTCAAGAGAAGGATACCACGCGTCGTTAACTAACCTCTCCTTACACAGATAGAACCCGAAGCGAAAGGCACCACAGGTATGCCAGAAGACAATAATCGCCCGAAGCCTACTCAGTAGATCCCCCAGAAAGACCCTTAGCACTTAGCAATCAAGTTCAGGAACCAAGAGAAAGAACTCATGGGATTAACTTGCTACTACTGAGTATATGCATTAGAGTATTATATAATTTAGATCAATAAGATTTAAGATGTGTGCTTCCTCCTTACTCCTTGTTCCTCATTGGGTTATAGGTCTGGGGTGGGGCCACACAACTGAACATCCCATCGATCTCAATTATATACAACTTGCATACACTGAGTATTAGTGATTAAGCCGAGTATGAGCTCTACGACTGTAACAACCCGAAATTTCCGTACCATCTCTTGTAACTCTTTCGTAGTACAATTCACGCAACCAATCGTCGTTTCCAAATTCGATTCCGATCTTTTGTTTAATTAATTCATTTACTTATACGTATCTAAAATGACTTAATGGGTGTCTTAATACATTTAGAAATCATTTTAATGACCCATATTGGCGATCGGAATATTTCTAGAATTTACCGTATCGGGTTACGACAACTCAATCGGGTACGACCAAAAGCCTCACCTAACGCCAGTATCGGGTAGAATTCCACCGTGTCCAAAACTTAGACACTATATAATGTGTTTTAAGCCTCCATTTGAAGCCTTTGGCCATTTTCTCATAAACACTTCCAACCTCTCTCCTCATCCATAATCAAAGGTCCAAAAACAAAGATTTAAGGCTCCAAATCAAAGAGGTAACATCCCTAACTTGTTATCTAACCTCTTTAGCCTTCAAATTGATGTTTAAATTAAGTTTTGGGACCAAGAACATGAGTTTACGGCCAAGGATCAAGCTTGGGCCGTAAACTCCTCTAAAATGGGGATTAAGTGTCTTAAAACATGTCAAAATACCTTGAAACTCAACCAATAGCCTTGTGGTGAATCCTAGAACCATCTAAAAATAATTTGGGGACCTTAAACACATCAAATACCCTACATAAGTGAGTTTACAACCATAGATCATCTCCTGGGCTGTAAACTTCTATAAGTTGTCAAATGATGCCCTTAAACCACCCCAAAGGCTTGGATAAATTCCTAGAATCACATGTGATTGTTTTAAGCATCAAAAACTAATTTTTCTTAACCATATTAGAGTTTACGGCCAGAGGGTATGCATCTGGGCTGTAAACTCATATAAAGGTGTTAATTGAAGCCAAAAATTGATACCAAGCCTTAGAAAATTAGTTAGAATCACATATGATTGTCCTTTGTAGCTCAAATTAATCATTCTTGACCATAGGTGAGTTTACGGCCGTAAACTCCAAGTTTGTGGCCGTAAACTCCCTTCTAAGTGGTATAAATTCATTTAATCCATTCCAAGGCATTTTAGTAAATGATTCCAACAATCCCCAAGTCCAATCAAGCCATTAAAACCTCAAAATGACACCAACATGAGTTTACGGCCGTAAACTCATGTATGTGTGTGTTTTATGGCTGTAAACTCACTTAAATGTTTATTCTTGGAGAGTAAACTCAAGTCCCAAGTCCCTAGTACCAATACACGTCCGTAGATGTCACCCGGGTCACTCTAAACGCGTGTTTTGAGGTGTTTAACCTCGTCGGAGTGTAATGTTCCATATAATTAGTGAATGTATCCCAAATTGAATATATATGGACATTATTTCATTTTACATAGGGACATCGCGAGTAATCAAATCCCGAACCAACGTTTAGTGTCCGAAACCGTCGCATTCCCGAGTCTGGTGAGTTCATACCCCTACCCTTTTTCACTGTTTTCATTGTTTTCAGGGTGGCAACACAAGCAAAGTACAAGGGATTACTTGTACTCAAAATATGCTTTCATGTGTGTGTTTCATGTTTTATATGCTTTTAACTCTGATTGGTACAACTAATAACGGTTTGAACATGCAGATCACGTAAACATATATTTGTGAAATAAGTTTTAAACTGTTATGTTTTACATATATTTCACAAATGGATTCCCACAATTTATCAGTTAAAAGCATGACATTAGAACATTCGAACATAATACCTGTTCACTGTTTTATCCTCGGTAACACTCCACATATATACGCGAGTGGAGGACTATCATATTATTACTAGTAAATTTGTTAATCCTGTATGATTGGAGACACATCCTCGGCGAACACTCCACAGAGATACGCGAGTGGAGGACTACACCCGTAACCAGAATCTCTGGGATTTAGAGAGCGTGACTTGAGTGTATAGATCTATACGGGGCTGACTACCCCACACCTGGCTGCTAGCTACAGCCGAACCGAAATGTTTCAAGGGTGACGAAAGTCATAAGTATGTGGACTACTTATTGCCACAGGTTTAGTCCATCGTATGGTTATGGAACTCGCAATTAGGATAACAGAGATTTACTTATAATAATAACAAACATTTTAACACATCTTTCACATATGGTAACCTGCATTCAGGAAAGTATGGGACTTTCCTGGGAAACCTTGTACATAACCAGGTCTAACAGAATACATCTTTTACATATGGTAATAAACATTCAGGAAAGTATGGGACTTTCCTGGGAAAACGTTTACATAACCAGAAAGGATAACAAACCGGATAACTGTACATCTTTCACAATTGATAACATACAAATCAGGAGTGTATGGGACTTTCCTGGGAATACATTGGTACATAACCAGAACAGCATGCCAATCCAGATAACTTAACTACACATCTTTACAAGAGAAAACATGTTTTTCAATGTACAATTCTACTTTACATGTTGACAAACAATAACAAACCTTTTTAAGAAAATATGGGGTTTTCTTGGTGTGTATAACATTTCAGAAACAGAAAGGAAACTTGAACATTTTCACAAATAGAACTCACCAGCGTTATGCTGATTTTCAAACCGCTTGTGTTCTCAGGTTAGCATTAGAACAGGTACCCGAAGATCCTTTTTGCTTGAAGACGGACTACCCAAAAGGCCCGTTTCATTTTGTTTATATATATGCTATGTATCACAAGTGTACAAACTTTACTTTTGAAACAATTGTAAAAGCGTTTCCTATATAATGTATTGGTTGTTTTACTTTACTTACTATGTGCATTGGATTTGATAGTCAACATGGAGTCAACCCCGAAAATGTTTCCGCCTTCGGTTTTCGGGGTGTGACAACGACGAACCGTATAACAAGACCTTTCATCCTCCCCCCTCACCCCATAGAAAAAGGAGCTGCATTCAAGAAAACCATTGTGGGTTGAGCTACTAAAATGACCACAAATCTGAAATTTGTCGTCATCTCGTTTGAGTTAACATGGTAGCTAACACCCTCGGTTATGAAAATTAACTTAAGTCGTAAGAGTCCAACATTGACTACGACCATCCATTCATGTGTAAACCCCACGAGTTAAGCATCTTAGCAGAGATCCTAGAAAACCTGAGAGTTATGACAGGTTAAACTCTGAGAGAAGTGGATGAGAAAAATCAGATGTTCAGAGTGATGGAACCCTATACTCTCTAGATTTAATCTAGATCGAGAAAACTCAGAAACACCGGAAGAGCAGTTGCAAGTAATACTCGCACTACTCAGGCACTTCGTCCATCTAGTTGCAGACGAGTAGTGTATAGGTGTAACAACCCGAAATTTCCGTATCATTTCTTGTAACTCTTTTGTAGTACAATTCACGCAACCAATCGTCGTTTCCAAATTCGATTTCCGATCTTCCGTTTAATTAAGTCATTAACTGGTACGTAATTGAAATGACTTAATGGGTGTCTTAATACATTTTGAAATCATTTTAACACCCAACTTTAGTGATCGGAATATTTCTAGAATTTACCGTATCGTGTTACGACAACTCAATCGGGTACGACCAAAAGCCTCGTCTAACGCCGGTATCGGGTAAAATTCCACCGTGTCCAAAACTTAGACACTATATAAAGTGTTTTAGGACTCCATTTGAAGCCTTTGGCCATTTTCTCATAGAACTCTCACAACCTCTCTCCTCATCCATAATCAAAGGTCCAAAACAAAGATTTAAGGCTTCCAATCAAAGAGGTAACATCCCTAACTTGTTATTCAACCTCTTTAGCCTTCAAATTGATGTTTAAATTATGTTTTGGGACCAAAAACATGAGTTTACGGCCAAGCATCATGCTTAGGCCATAAACTTCTCATAATGGGGTTTTTGAGCCAAATTACCCTTCCAAATCATAGTTGGGACTTAGATATGACCTTAAGGCTTGCTAATTGGGACTTGAAACACATTAAACATGAATTATATGGGACAAAAGAGAGTTTATGGCCAAGACTCATTCTTAGGCCGTAAACTCCTCTTAAATGGGGATTAAGAGCCTTTAAACATGTCCAAATGCCTTGAAACTCTACCAATGGCCTTGTGGTAAAATCTAGATGCATCTAAAAATAGTTTAAGGGTTTGAAACATATCAAAAATGTCATTTATAGGAGTTTACGGCCTAGGAACATACCCTTGGCCGTAAACTCATAAAACCTAGTTAATGATGCATCAAATACACTCAAATGGCTTGCATAAATTTCTAGAATCACATGTGATTGTTTTAAGCATCAAAAACTAACTTTTCATGCGTATAGGAGAGTTTACGGCAATAGAACATGCCTCTAGGCCGTAAACTCCTAAAAATGGGTTATATGGTGTTCTAAATTCATACCAAGCATTAGAAAATTAGTTAGAATCACATGTGATTATCCTTTGTAGCTTAAATCAAATTTTCTTGGCCATGGGTGAGTTTACGGCCGTAAACTCCAAGTGGGTGGCCGTAAACTCCCTTTTAAGTGTTATAAATTCATTCAATCCATTCCAAGGCATTTTAGAAATCCATTCCAACAATCCCCATGTCCATTTAAGCCACTAAACACTAAAACTCAAACCCACATGAGTTTACGGTCGTAAACTCATATATGTGTGTGTTTTATGGCTGTAAACTCCTTAAAATGTTTACTCTTGGGGAGTAAACTCAAGTCCCAAGTCCCTAGTTCCATTACACGTCCGAAGATGTCACCCGGGTCACTCCAAACACTCGTTATGAGATGTTTAACCTCATTGGAGTGTAATGTTCCATATGATTAGTGAATGTATCCCTAATTGAATATATATGGACATTATTTCATTTTACATAGGGACATCGCGAGTAATCAAACCCCGAACCAACGTCTAGTATCCGAAACTTACGCATTTCCGAGTCCGGTGAGTTCATACCCCTACCCTTTTTCACTGTTTTCACTGTTTTCAGGGGGGGGGGGGGGGGGGAACACAAGCAAAGTACAAGGGAATTCTTGTACTAAAAACATGTTTTCAAATGTGTGTTTCATATTCCATATGCTTTTAATACTGATTAACACAGCTGACAACCATTTGAACATGCAGATCACGTAACATATATTTGTGAAATAGGTCTTTAAACTGTTATGTTTTACATATATTTCACAAATGGCTTTCCATATTTTATCAGTTAAAAGCATAACATTAGGCATTTGAATAATACCTGTACACTGTTTTGTCCTCGGTAACACTCCACACATACACGCGAGTGGAGGACTATCATATTATTACTAGTAAATTTGTTAATCATGTATGATTGGAGACACGTCCTCGGCGAACACTCCACAGAGATACGCGAGTGGAGGACTACACCCGTAACCAGAATCTCTGGTATTTAGAGAGCGTGACTTGAGTGTATAGATCTATACGGGGCTGACTACCCCACACCTGGCTGCTAGCTACAACCGAACCGAAATGGTTCAAGGGTGACGAAAGTCATAAGTATGTGGACTGCTTATTGCCACATGTGGACTACTTATTGCCACAGGTTTTAGTCTATCGTATGGTTATGGAACTCGCAATTAGGATAACAGAGATTCACTTATAGTAATAATGAACCACTTTTTACATCTTTTACATCTTTCACGTACGGTAACCAATATTCAGGAAAGTATGGGACTTTCCTGGGGAAAACATGGAACCTAACCACGTTTACATCTTTTACATCTTTTACATCGTTCACATTGGAAACCAACATGCAGGAAAGCATGGGGCTTTCCTGGGTAACACATACATAACTAGAAAGGGTAACAAACCGGGTAACATTACATCTTTTACATTTGTTAATATATAATAAGGAAAGTATGGGACTTCCTGGGAATACATGATAAGTAAACATAATAGTTTAACAAGTCGGATAACCAACTATACATTTTCACATGAGTAGACATGTTTTCAGTGTACAAATTTACCATACTTTACATTTGTGAAACAATAACCAACTTTTAAGAAAATACGGGATTTTCTTGGTATACATAACATTTCAGAAACAGAAAGGAAACTGGAAACATTTTCACAAACAAAAACCGCTTATGAACTCACCAGCTTTATGCTGATTTTTAAACCGCTTGTGTTCTCAGGTCAGCGTTAGAACAAGTACCCGAAGATCCCTTTTTGGTCAGAAGACGGAGTACGTGAAGACCCGTTTCATTTTGTTTATATATAATATGTATCACAACTGTACAAACTTTACTTTTGAAACAACTGTAAAACTTTTCTTATGTAATGTAATGGTTGTTTTACTTTACTTACTATGTGCATTGGATTTGATACTCAACGTGGAGTCAACCCCGGAAATGTTTCCGCCTTCGGTTTTCGGGGTGTGACAATAGGACACACCCCCTCCTCACGCGAGAGAAGTCACCGTCGCCCGATAGACTGTAGACTATATTCTCCAAAGTTGATACTAGAATACTAAGAACCACATTACCACCTACACTACCGAGAATACTTGAATAAAATAAAATGGTATGTTGCCTTAAGCCTTATAACCCAAATCATGAAGAAATTGAAGACTCGACACCATTCCAGGTTTTAATTGATGAGTTATACAAGAAACATACGCTTCCTACGCTCTAAAGGGAACCGACCCATCGGAGAATGGGACCTGTCTTAGTGATGTGTGGGACTACTAGGTGTTCCAAGGAATACTATCTCAAACGAAATGGTAGAACCACCTCCTGAAGTAGTCCAGCATTTCAGAAAATCTCTAAAGGCTAAGTTAGCCCTGATCGGAGACTGCTATCCATGAAGCAGCACAGTAAGTAAGATCATGATTCTTTCCCTTTAGAGATCGTGCTGTGAAAGCATCTATTAGATGATTATGAAAATTCAAATTTTCTAAGCATCGTCTGGTAAAACCCCCTATCTCACCGACCTCGAGAGTTTCCGTTAGAAACACCTCAAGGTTTAGAAGTGCATGTCCATTTTGCACTAGGTCGAGATAGATGCCCCGTAACCAATAGAGGCCAAAACCTAGCCAATACATCCGATAATCCAGAAAACCTCCGAAAGCCAACCATTAAGAAGTACAAATCCGAAGACGATCTGATCCTTCTAAGAACCAAATCGGAGAATACCCCCCCCCCCCCCAGTATGAAGGAACTGTTGGAAACTTTAGAATTGCGATCACGTCGAGTGATGATCTAACCATGGAAGTACATGATGTTCTAAGTACTAAAAAGCTCTATATTCCCAAGAGTTTAGGACCATCCGAGATTCTTGATAAGAATTGGTCCAACCCCCATCGGACTTCAACTACCTTTGGAATTCCGTGAAATCCACCCAAATCTATCCACGTCATAGATTTGAAAAAGTGCTTGTCCGACGCGACTCTTGAAACCCCTCTCGTCCATATCAAAATCAACGAGAGCCTAACTTCGTAGAAGAACCTATAAGGATCATGATTGAAAGGTCAAACAACCGAATAAAATCCGCATCCCAATCGTGAAAGTTCGCTGGAACGCCAAGGGAATATCAGAGTTCACCTAGGAGTGCGATGACCAACCAAATAGGAAATACCCTCATTTATTTACTCGGTTATTCATACCTACTTCCATGCCTAAACTCCAATTTCGGGACGAAATTCCCTCAAACTGGGGGATGATGTGACAACCCGAAATTTTCCATTGCCTTGAAAACTCAGCCATTTAACCCAAATAAATGCCAGACTTATTCCTGCTATCATTTAGCACAATTTAGAGTCTGTTCGAGCATTCTGAGCCCGGTACACTTAATGAATAAGTGTTGGGATTTATCTGCCAAAACAATAGTACGTCAAACGAGCCTGAACCACATTGACCTGGAGTTCACGGCCAACATATGGGAGTTTACGGCCATAAACTCCATGTGGGATGTAAACTCCACCTTAAACGGTGAAAGGTTGGCCATTTGTTCATTCCATCCTCTTCCTTTGGCTGAAATCCTCTCAACAATCATCTCGTTCTTCGTCCCCGATCTTCAAAACTCGTAAGGTTCTTGTCCCAACTAGTTGATGTACTACTTAAGCTAGTGATCTTACATATTTTCATCCATGAAATTCATGTTTTTATAGATCTTCAAGTTTCACCAAGAACACACCAGTGTTCTTGGCCAAAAACGACCATTCAAGCTCCTAGATCATAAGTACTCTTATCCTAACTCATTATACACTAGGGTTAACATGTTTATGGCTTAGAAAACATCAAGAATCAAGGATGAATGATAGTTTACGGCCAAGGGCTGTTTTTGGGTCGTAAACTCCCTTTAAGGGTGCAAAGTTGCCCTTTCTTCCTTCCTTATGCCGAGAACTCAACCTAGAACCAACCACCATTGAAGTAGGGACCTTACCCATCAAAGAAACCTTGTCCTCATAGAGTTTACAGCCATAAACCCCTAAGGAAATGGTCCTTGGGCCGTAAACTCCATAAAGGGGGTCATATGGTGCCTCTAACACCCCCTATGGCTTGTATAATTGACTAGAACCTTGCATGCTTAATCTAGGAACACCAAAACATAAAATAAATGGGAAAACATGAGCTTATGGCCATAAACTCATGTGTTTATGACCGTGAACGCCTCCAAGGGTCCATTTGGAGCCCCAAATCACTTCCTATGCCCTAGATTCGAGTCTAGCTTAATTCCTTGAGTGATATTAGACTTTTGAACACCCAATGACACGACTTCCTTGAGTTTACGGCCTTACACTCATGGGCAAGTGGTATTGAAACCGTAAACACCCCTAACGGCTACCATATGAGGAGTAAACTCCAATCTGAGGCCATACATTCTTTATATGCGACCCTCGGTACTCCTAACACTTGTGGTAAAGTGTTTTCATGCCTTAGGATGTCCTCACTTGCATAATTAGTTATTAAATGACTAATTAGATACTTAGATGTATCATTACATGTTCAATAGTATCCGAGGGTGTGTTCAAGTCCTCACTTGACACCTAGCGTCGTATATCGTCCGTTCATCTGAATCGCCCACGTCAGGAAATTTCATGCTCCTGAATTAACCTTTTTAAATGATTTTTAATGCTTTTATGGGGGGGGAATACAAGGTGAACTATAGAGTTATTATATCAATCACACGTGACTAATAGCTCTATAGCAAAATAGATTTTTTCTTCTTAAACTACTTTATCCAGCTAAACGTTTTCAAATCTCGTTTTCAAAATCTAGTTTTAAAGTATGAAATTCTCTTTTAGATATCAAAAGTTTTCCAAAGGTTTTCCGAAGGTTTTGAAGGCTTGTTTTATAAACTAACACCAAGTCCTAAATTCTTATTTGTAGAGTTTTCCAAGGGTTTTACCAAAGTTTCTTCTATACTTTTATATTGTTAAATGCACGCCTGTCTATGTATAGTTATATAGGCAATGTTTAAAGGACTTATGAAGGCTAACTCGTTCTGTCTCCTTTTCCTTGTTTGGATGTGGCTATAGGGTATCGATTATCCGTCTGAAGGTCGTTTAAATAAAAGTTATATATCAAGTATACATATATAGTCATAAAGGTTTCCATCAGCCAGTTCATTTCCTTTCCTTTGGTTAGCAAAGGCATCCTTCCATGGTTCATATTACTAATACATTAATAACTATTATAGGAATAGTTAGGAGATTCTATTTACTCTTTGTAGTATGAAGAATTCCACAAGAGTCAGTTCATTCGAGAGTTTATACTAGTACTTTAATACTTTAAATAGAATGTGACGTACTATTTCTCGATACGACGCTTCCTAGCGCCATCGCCGTGTAACCAGAGTCTCCTGGAGGGAGAGCGGACATCATGTGTATAGATGTATACGGGACACACTCCTGCATCCTGAATGCTACCTACAGTCCGAGTCGGTAAGGCCCATGGGTGACATATGTCACTATACATCGCATGACCTGGAGGGTCATCAAGGATTCAATCGTAAATTAGCATGGTTACATACGAGTTCACATTCATCCCTTTTATTGACTATTTCCTTATTTTAGACTTTGCTAGCTGTATCATTCATTTAATACTGCTTGGAGTCTGTATTCCTTTATTTTAGACTTTGCTAGTTGTATCGTTCATTTGATACTATCTGGAGTCTGTGTCTCCTTGTTTTAGACTTTGCTAGTTGTATCGTTCATTCGATATTGTCTGGAGTTTGTGCTTCCTTGTTTTAGACTGAGTCGTGCGTATTGTTCATTCAGTACCCTCCTGGAGTCTATTTTTTTTTACTTATTTTTAGACTTTGCAAGGCATCCCGCCTGAAGTTTATGATTTTTTTACCTTTAAGCTTTGCAAGGCGTCCCGCCTGGACTCTAGGTTTTATTTACTTTTAGCCAGCAGTGTTTCTGCTGAGGAAAATATGATTTTCCCTTATTATTTTTACTTCAGGCTTTTCTCACTACTGCCTTAAAATAAAAACAATATTTTGATATTGTTAGTACTTTTGGGGAAATTACTCCTTAAACATAAAACAATTGGGTCTTGGTAGAAGACTGCTTTTATTTAAGAAAATATAGGATTTTCTGGAAAGAATTCTAATACACTGTAGACTCTAAATCACCGTCGTTTAAGAGGTTATTTTGAATAAAAATGTGTATTTATACTAATTTCATTAAATACTTACAAATTCACCATCATTATAAAAATGCTGATACTCGCTTTCAAAATAACTTGTATTCTCAGGTCATCGATAGACAGGTACATCCCGGGAGCTTTTTCGAAGTCAGTCTAGAACCAAGCTGCATCTATGTTATGTTCTATAATGTAACCTATGTAAAATTATTACTATAAATGCAATGGATGTTGTACTTTGATTACTATTCTGGATATGTTGTGATACTTGACACGACGTCCTCCACCCTAGAACGTATTCCGCCATTCTCGGTTTTGGAGTGTGACACTGTCACCATTGGAATTGCAGAAACAACCACTTGTTCTGTAGTGAAGGGTGTTGATTCGAGAGCGTCTTTTATATCCCTACTCTCCATTGTCGTGTGAGCAACATCACTGAGATTATCTAAAAGCAAGTTGAGGTTGAAAGGTGACAGAAAATGATCATTAGTTCCGAAATTAGTTGGAATCTCATCTCTGTCGAAACCTGTGAGATCAAGGACTTCATATTGAGGAGGCTCAATGGTATTCTTGGAAGACCCTTCATTGTAATCTCCTTCAACTTGAATTGTTTGTAGGTTATGCTCCTATGCTACTGACACAGCAGGAGCAACAGTCTCTTCTCCTTCTTGATCTGATACGGTGATCGCATCTACTTCTGTGATCACCTTTTCTGCTGAAGTGTGCTCTGATGATATCTTATCTGAAGATCCGTGTAACTCAGTTTCTTCATTCGGCTCAGCAAATCGTCCGAACTTAACCAACGGATATAACCCTTGAAAGATCACCTTCCCATTGTGATTCTGTTTAATGAGCCCATTGATGTGAGGGCCCAAGGACTTCATGTCGAGTGTTTCTCCCTCCTTTACCAAGTTAGGAAATTATTTATTGATGAAGATCTCAACAAACCGAGGGTACATTAGGAAGGTATCCCGAGTGGTGGCATAAATACTGACCACAAACTCGTCCAGGATAAACCTAGAAAAGTTGAAGTCGACCCCCGCAGCAAGAGAAACAATAGCGCTAACGTTTCTCAGGGATATCTCATCTGCATCGGACCTTTTGCTGGAGATGCAGCTCACGAACATGTGGGCGAGAAATATCCAATAGGGCGGCAGAAGCTTCTTCATTGTAGGTGGAGAATCACCTTCATACCCCATCTTTCTTAATATCCCTTGAGCATCTTCAATACCAATCTCTGTGGGAAAGCTTGGAAGATCGTTAATCAGCAAAGTCTCTCTCACAAAAGACTCATCAATAAGAATCTTTCATCCTTGAACGATCACATCCACAGTCACAGCTCCTTCATAGTCTCTTGTCATCTTGGCAGTCTGCCAGAATCCTTGAATGATTTTCTGATAGAAAACTGTGTTCATAGTGATGGCGGAGGCCAGACAGCATTCTCGTAATCCACGAATCATTGATTTGAAGTCCCCATGAGCCACCGGAGGATTAGCGAGAACCATCGACAGGTTGTGCATATCTACAAATTTTAATGCTGCCATTTTATCTGCACTAAAACACACCGAGTAAGACAAGAGATAATATTTGAGCAAATGATATTTTAAATAATTTAATTTTGATCCCAAGAGTGAATTATTAATTTTAAAATTAAATTTCAGGTCAATGGGGAGTTTACGGTCAACAAGCAGTTTATGGTCAACGGGAGTTTACGGTCGTAAACTCGTGACCACAAGCCTGTGGCCGCAAACTGAGTTTACAGTCATAAGTGCTTCACGACCGTAAGCTTGGGCCATAAAGTCCGACGAACCCTTTTTCGTCGATTTTAGGCTAAAAAATCGTTTAATCTCCGAAGTAAACACATATTCACGGTCGAAAACACGATACCTTCGAAGCTATCCGAGCAATTTAAAGAAAAAACGAAAAAAAAATCGAAGAGAGAGAGAGAGAGAGAGAGAGAGAGAGAGAGAGAGAGAGTGAGAGAGGATCAGAGTTTGCGGTCGGAAATCGAAAAGTGAGGATGATTTCGGCTGTAAACTCCTTAAATACCCAAGAATCTTTTACCTGCTGGCCACAGAGTGTAAGACACAGTCCAACTTTTTAAAAAAATTTCAAAAACAAAACTTTTGAGGATTACAATTAAAACTTAAAATTAAAATCAAAACTTAAAATTAAAATTAAAAATAAAATAAAATTAATTAAAATAAAATTAATTTGTAAAATTAAAATTAAAAATTAACAGTTAAATTTTAACAATAAACAAAATGAAAAATTAAAAATAAAATAAAAATAAAAATAAAAATAAAATCATATCAAATCAAATCGAATACATAACAAAACAAAAGAATTTAATTACTGAGAATAAATTTTTGACACTGGGATTAAAGTTGTTGAACAACCATATTCCACTTGTCGGTACCCTGATTTTGATGTCTTCGTCTGATCGATCGTCAGTATTGTGGTCCACTTAAGCATGAAACATCTGTGACAGAATTTGGACAATTTACCAATAACATGACATTTTTAGCCCTTATTATTAAATAACCTTCCTTGAGGCTATTTAACTGACTACAACCAGGGATTTTGTTGTCCACCAAAATTGAGCAGTGAGATCTACAGACAATCTATATGAGTTCAATTTTAATTGTACTAGAACGTGTTTCCCGCTTCCTGATATGCTCCAGCCATCATGGACTTCCAGAATACTCCTTACACCGGGTGAGCACACAATTATTAAGAGAGAAAATAGATTTAGAATGCATATGCTATACATCCAGGTCAGATTTTGAGTCACGCGTAGGAGATAGTATATGACTAACAGATAGAAAGAGTTGCATAGAGAGAAGATGCAGAGAGATAGAATTGCATATGTTACAGTCCAGGTCGGATCTCTCGATCACGTAGAGGAGGCAACATATGACTAACATACATAAAGCAAGAAAATAACCTTATACAGACCTAGTTTATCGGAATTCCCCAGTCACCCCAATCAGAATTAAGGACTGAATCCGCACATCAAGGAAAAGTTAATCCACAGTTCAAGATACGAGTTTTTTTAATGTGACTAGCATATTCTCATGTGTATCTCCATGCGCAACCTATCCGAGCGTCGTAATTGATGGGTTTTGAGCATTCTAACACTTCCTAAGTGTACATGCAACCCTAATAACCTTGGATCTATGTTTGTCTAATTATTATTCAAAGTTGATTTCCAAGGCTATGAACCTATCTAACATACATGGGGAACAATTTTAACATAAATAATAGATAGAATTACATACCTTGTTGTTGTAAATGTTCCTTGAAACCTTGTGAGCCTAGCACCCCAAGTGTGATGCCTCAAATGCTTCACACAACACCAAATGCTATGGAGTAAACTTGGAGAGAATGTATAACACTCAAATATCGGCCAAGCCCTCTTGTTTCTCTAGTAGTAGTGTCGATTTTGGGAGAATACATGACCTTTATATAATGTTGACACATCTATGGTTACACCATGTAAACCCTAATGTGTCATAACTCTTCATTTCCATGACCCATGGGTTTGTAACTCCCATGGAGCCTCCATGGAGTATCCAATGGGTCCAACCCAACTTGATTATCCATGGAGCCTCTTAGCCCACTATATAAGTTATGGATGATTTACATAATCAACCCATCTATTTAATTAGTTATATTTTGATCACTTAATTAATTCTAAATTAATTCTTGATCAAACTAATTAAATAATATTATTAATATATTAGAACTTATAATATATTAATAAGCCATATGTGTTATTTCTCTCATTTAGTTTATCCAATTGCATGGTGCCATGCAACCCAAATGGACCATGCCGGGTCGGGTCAAGTACATACCAGAAATAGTTATGGACTTAGACACCTTATCCAACAGTCTCCCACTTGCATAAGTCTAATAATTATAACTGCAAGTATGACTTCAGGAACCGATCGACAATCGTTGCTCTTTTCAAGGTTTCTCGGAACTAAGAAGATGATGTTACGCCATTTTAGATAAGGGATCATATAATCCTCTGTTCTAGATATCAGCCGGACAAACACATGGAACATAGTCTAGCTTATTGTCTAGCAGTTTGTTTCCCGATTTCCGATTTGTTTGACAAAGAACTTATTTGAACACATCAACTTAGTTCTGACCGGGCCCGGTACATGGGTCACAACAAAATCATCGAGGGGCCTAGATATCAGCTTCTAATCCAAGAAGGAACAGATAAACTTCGACTCATATGCTTGTTCTACTACTTGTTAAATTACACACAAACGCATGTTTTATAACATCGAGTAACCAATGCATTTTCGTACGATCAATGTATATCTAACTCATAGTTAATAAGTCATATCTCTAGGTTTGAAGACTTATATGATATTACCGTCTCGCGATCACTCGAGATAAATTCCATGAAGTGATACCAGCGAGCGTGGGTTGAATCCAATACTCAAAACTTATGAGCACTCATGAGTATTGAGGCCATGTCTAACATCTTAGACCTCTACAACCATCTCGTGACACTCTTACTTCATATCTACTTCCAACATATGACTGACTGTGGATAATTTGAATAATATGTAAAACAACATAAATATTCTGGAAGTCAAAACATGCAAAAAAAATAATAGTAAACGATTGACAAAAGTTAGTAACACTTTACTCATAAATAAACACAACTTTTATTCATCATCAAATGTCAATTACATTTTAGAAATTCCAAAATTATCTAACTACTAAAACTAATATCATCCTTCAGCCCTATGCTCCTAGCATGCTGGAGATGCTTAACCGTACCCAGTACCTTCGTGAGGGGATCTGCCGGGTTCTCATCCGATGATACTCCCTTTGCCACGAGAAGTCCTTCTTCTATGCGATGTCTGATGAAATGATATTTTTTGTCGATGTGTCGGGATCTCCCATGATCCCTTGGTTCCTTTGCTAAGGCAACTGCACTTTCACTATCATAGAAAATCTCTATGGGCTTCAATATAGTTGGTACAACTCCAAGGTCTCCAATGAAGTTCTTTAGCCATATAGCCTCTTTTGCCGCTTTGCTTGCCGCTATATACTCTGATTCACAAGTTGAATCAGCCACTGTCTCCTGCTTGGAACTTTTCCAAGAGATTGCTCCTCGATTTAGGGTAAAGACCCAGCCCGACTGAGAGCGGAAATTATCCCTATCAGTCTGGAAGCTAGCATCACTATACGCTACAACTCTCAAGTCATAATTCCCACCAAGGGTAAAGACCCAGTCCTTAGTCCTCCGCAGGCACTTGAGAATGTTCTTTACCGCTATCCAGTGAGCCTTACCAGGATTCCCCTGATACGTGCCAACCATGCTTAAAGCACAGGCTACATCAGGACGAGTACAGGTCATAGCATACATCAGGACGAGTACCTGACTCATTTCTGCTATCTCATCTTCAGTACTCGGGCTCTGAGCTTTACTCAGTCTAGTGTTACTTTGGATGGGTAACTCTCCTTTATTGGAATCTTGCATGCTGAATCTCTTCAACACCTTGTCCAAGTAGGTACTTTGACTAAGTCCAATTACTCTTTTACTCCGATTTCTCAAGATCCTTATCCCTAGAATATAGGCAGCTTCACCAAGGTTCTTTCATAGCAAAACACTTCCCAAGCCAGGACTTAACTTCCTGCAGAGTTGGGATGTCATTTCCTATGAGTAGTATGTCATCCACATACAGTACCAAAAAGCTAACTATACTCCCACTAGCCTTGACATATACACAAGATTCATCTTCACTCCTAGAGAAGCCAAACTCTTTGACCTTCTCATCAAAGCAAAGATTCCATCTGCGAGGTGCTTGCTTTAATTCATAAATGGATTTCTCAAGCTTACACACTCTATTAGGGTACTCTGTGCTGACAAAACCCTCTGGCTTATTCATGTAAACATCCTCAGCCAACTTTCCATTAAGGAAAGCGGTTTTGACATCCATTTTCCATATTTCATTGTCATGAAATGCAACTATTGCTAACAATACCCTAATAGACTTAATCTTGGCTACTGGAGAAAAGGTCACATCATAATCCACTCCAGGAGTTTGAGAGAAGCCCTTTGCTACCAGTCGAGCCTTATAAGTGTGTACATTACCATCCATGTCGGTCTTCTTCTTGAAGATCCATTTGCACCCAACTGTCATGCGACCTGGTACATTCTCAACCAAGTTCCAAACTTGATTTTCATACATGGATTGTATCTCACTATCCATTGCCTCTTTCCATTTAGCATACTCAGGGCCTGCCATGGCTTCCACATAGCTGTTAGGTTCATCTAGACCTACTAGTGTCTCATTACTAATAAGTGTCTCACCTTCCGCAGTAATATGGAAACCATAGTAATGCTCAGGTACATTCCTAACCCTTATGGAATGCCTCAGAGGTACAACTAGAGGTGTAATTGGATCAACAAGATGTTCCTCCTCAAGTTGACTGCTAGGGTTTGAGGTTCCTTCATGACTTGAATCTTGAAGTTCTTCAAGGTCAATTTGCCTCCCACTGTCTCGTTGGCTTATAAATTCTCTCTCTCGAAAGACAACCCTCCTTGCTACAAAGACCACATTCTCACTAGGTCTGTAGAAGAGGTAACCAAAGGATTTTTGTGGGTAGCCGATGAAAATACACTTCTCACTTCGAGGTTCGAGCTTGTCATGAGTCTCGCGTCTCACGAAAGCCTCGCAACCCTAAACCTTGATGTGGGCTAGACTAGGAACTTTTCCAGTCCACATCTCGTGAGGTGTTTTGGCAACCTTCTTTGTAGGGACCAGATTAAGGATATGGGTGGCAGTCTCTAAGGCATACCACCAAAATGAGATTGGTAGCGTAGCTCGTCTCATCATGGAATGAACCATATCCAACAAGGTACAATTACTCCTCTCAGCTACACCATTCAACTGTGGTGTCCTGGGAGGTGTAAATTTTGAGACAATCCCACATTCCCTTAGATAGTCGAGGAACTCAGTACTAAGATACTCACCACCACCATCGGATCGAAGCATCTTAATGTTCCTGCACAATTGATTCTCGACTTCCTGTTTAAACTCTTTAAACCTCTCAAAAGTCTCTGACTTATGCTTGATTAATTAGACATATCCATATCTACTATAATCATCCGTAAAAGTCACATAATAACGATTAGCATCCCTTATGGCATGTTTGAAGGGTCCACACATATCCGTGTGTATAAGGTCCAACAAACCTTCACCCCTCTCCCAAGAACCTGTGAAGGGTGACTTTGTCATTTTTCCAAGTAAGCATGATTCGCAACTATCATCTGACATTAGGTCAAATGACTCCAAGACTCCATCCTTTTGGAGTTGGCCTATGCGTTTCTTGTTATATGTCCAAGATCACAATGCCATAATGATGCTTTATCCAAGTTATTATCATTAGTAGAATCAATACACAATACATTATTTCCTAGGTTATCGACAACAGACACAACTTCATATACACCATCACAAGGTAATGCTTTAAAATAAAACACATTATTAAAGAAAGCATTTATTCCACCAGTTTCATTATCAAAAGAAAAGGTAAAACCTTGTTTATACAAAGCATGAAAGGAAATAACATTTCTTGCCATTTCTGGCGAATAACAACATTTATTCAAATTTAAAGTAAATCCACTACTAAGCAACAAAGTATAAACTCCAATCTTGGTGACAAGTGAAACTTTCCTATTCGCCATGATCAAGTTTATCTTTCCATGCTCCACATTCTCACTTCTTCTTAGTCCCTGCAATTCAGAACAAATATGAATACCGCAACCGGTATCAAGGACCCAAGAGTTAGAATAGAGTGAATTATTAGATGAAATAGTGTAAATACCTGCATGGTTGGGTTTAACCTTCCCATCCTTCAAGTCTTGCTGGTACTTTGGTCAATTACGCTTCCAGTGTCCCTTTTCGTGGCAGTAGAAGCATTTCACCTCTTTGAGATCAGAAGAAGATGTGACGAAACCATTCTTGGTTCCGCTAGAAGAGGATCCATCAAGAGTCTTACCCTTGGTACCCTTCGAAGGGTTCTTTCTCTTCTTCCCTCTACCTTTCCCGATTGCCAGGACAGGTGCTGAGTTTGGAGTAGTAATAGGAGTGGTCACAACCGACTTACCTTTAAGACCTGATTTTGCGGTCTTTAGGAGTCCCTGAAGTTTGCTAAGTGTAAATTCATCCTTATTCATGTGGTATGTCATGCGGAATTCATCATAACACGAAGGTAAGGATTGCAAAATAATATCTATTGCTAACTCCTCAGGGAAGTTTACATTCAACTTCATTAATCTGTCCACATACCTTTGCATTTTCTGCATGTGGCTTGTGATGGGTTCGCCATCTTTCATCCGGGTTGTGATCATAGAGGAGATGATTTGATATCACTCTTGACGAGCACTCTGATGGTAGCGGTCCATCAAATCCTGGTGCATCTCAAAAGGATAGTAGTCCTCATAGGACTTTTGGAGCTCGGCTGTCATGGTGTCCATCATGATGCATGCCATATTGGTTGCATATCTTTCATGTGCCTCATACTCAACAAACTCCTCAGGAGTAGCATTTGGCTCAGGCACCTTGAGCTCCTTGTCGAGAACATATTCGTTGTTCTCGTAACGAGTGACCATTGTGATGTTTTTGATCCAGTCAGTAAAGTTGGATCCATCAAAGATGACTCTCCCACAAAGGTTCATGAGAGGGAAGGAGCCAGTAGGTTTTGAGCCAGGAGTAACATTGTTGGAAGACATCTGAAAAGAAGAAAGTAAGTTTAGTTTAGATATAGGAATAGTCCTTAATAAAACACCCAAATGTAATATTAAGGCTAGGATCCAATCACAATATATTATAACCTAGAAGAGGGATGCCATAATCCAAGTTATAACATATTTGAAAGGTAGGTGAACGACGATTCACCAATTTCCACCATGAAAACGAAATATAAATTATTAAGTTTTATTTGTGACTAGGATACCAATTTCCACCATGAAAACGAGTGTGCCCTTCATGTTTTGTGACTAGGATACCAAGGATCACAAAACAAGGTGTGAAGTAACCATGCAAATTACTTGGTACCCATAATATTTTTCACTTAATCGTTATGCCGGTAAACCACACACTCTCCTTCTGACCTCATAAAAACCTTAAGTCACCCTTTTCCTTCCTTGTTAAGTCCAAGTTAGTGTGCCGATAAACCACACACGCTCCACCAACGAGTTTAACAAGGTGCACAGTGTAATTTCATGGATTAGCACGTTATTCACATTTTTCCTAAAGTAACTAAGATTGGGAATTTATAAAACATTTAGTTACTTTATAATAATCATTATACTTTTAATGAGAATTTATAAGTCCTTGTCTTACCCGTTCGGCTAACGACCCTCCACCAGTCAAGCAAGCGGTGGGTGAGAGTGGACACCCATTAAGTCGCCATTTTATAGAGAACAACCTTATACCCACCTTATAGACCGGCTTCGTGAATGAGGCGTACTAGCGGTAAGACGACTTTGTTTTTATACATATATATAATTAAATCATAATAATATAGGTATAAGGGTTGAATTTTAAGTTTTAAAATTATAAGGGTTGGAACTAAAGTTTTAATCAAGACTTTACTTGTTCCAAAACTTGAGGGCAAGTTTTGTAAACTTTCAAAACTTTTCATTTCTTGTAACTTATGAGTTTATTAGGGTATTAAAAATAAGACTCTTCATTTTATAACCCATGAGTTCTTTTAATGGTTCTTAAAACAAAGTGAGTTTTGGTTTTCCATAACTTGAGGACAAGTTATGGACTCCATTAAAACACATTATAATCATGAATTAATCTACCACATAGGTTACAAACAATTCCTATGATCATCTAAACATCATAAGATCAAGAACATGAACATGAACACTTTCATGAATCAAAACATACATTTAAAACTTTGTAATTTTGATAACTTGTTGTTGTAAATGGATTAGCAAACACATTACACCATCTAAAATGATTTTTCAAGTAACAAAACAGTTTAGGGTAATGTTTCTAGTCCATTTCCAGCAACTCAAGTCGAAAATCTACATTCTGTGGCTTCTACTCGCTGAGTGCACGAACCTACTCGGCGAGTAGGATGAAGATACACATGAACTCGACGAGTCCCCCCATGGACTCGGCGAGTTCATCCGGCAGATTGCAAAAATATCGACTTTTTCCAACTTTCTTGCACAAATAACAAACAAACAAGCCTAGGCTCTGATACCACTGATGGGTTTTGAGCATTCTAACACTTCCTAAGTGTACATGCAACCCTAATAACCTTGGATCTATGTTTGTCTAAATATCATGCAAAGTTGATTTCCAAGGCTATGAACTTATCTAGCATACATGGGGAACAATTTTGACATAAATAATAGATATAATTACATACCTTGTTGTTGTAAATGTTCCTTGAAACCTTGTGAGCCTAGCACCCCAAGTGTGATGCCTCAAATGCTTCACACAACACCAAATGCTATGGAGTAAACTTGGAGAGAATGTACAACACTCAAAAATCGGCCAAGCCCTCTTCTTTCTCTAGTAGTAGTGCCGATTTTGGGAGAATACATGACCTTTATATAGTGTTGACACATCTAGGGTTACACCATGTAAACCCTAATGTGTCATGACTCTTCATTTCCATGACCCATGGGTTTGTAACTCCCATGGAGCCTCCATGGAGTATCCAATGGGTCCAACCCAACTTGATTATCCATGGAGCCTCTTAGCCCACTATATAAGTTATGGATGATTTACATATTAAACCCATATATTTAATTAGTTATCTTTTGATCACTTAATTAATTCTAAATTAATTCTTGATCAAACTAATTAAATAATATTATTAATATATTAGAAATTATAATATATTAATAAGCCATATTTTTATTTCTCTCATTTAGTTTATCCAATTGCATGGTGCCATGCAACCAAAATGGACCATGCCGGGTCGGGTCAAGTACATACCAAAAATAGTTATGGACTTAGACACCTTATCCAACAGTAATGTCAGGCTAAACGGATCTAACTAGGTCAATATTTGTCAAGTCTTTGAATTCCTTAAGTTCAACTCTACCTAGTCAAGTACATTTAAAATATTCCGTGCCTACCAGCGCATCGAGCACAGGGCGTAGACAATTCAATTTAGGTACGTTACGCAGATTCAGACTGCCCGTTATCACTTGCTAATATCATTTCCCATCACAACACCTACAAACAAAACTATCAGCAATATTTTTAATTTTCTGGATTTTTATTGTTTTTGGATTTTTGGATTTGTATTGTTTTTGGATTTTTGATTATTTCTCCCTCTAAATTTGTGCCTGGGTGAGAATAAAAATAAAAGGAAATAGAATGCGCAAATTTAAACTAACCTACCTACAGAAACAAAAATTAATTTAAAAATTAAGAAGATACAAGAAAACAAAAAAATAAAACAGAAAAACTTAATCCTCAAAACGAATCATTTTCAGAAATCCCACAAGCACATCGAAACGAGAGTTGTTAAAAGGCTTAGTGAACAAATCCGCCACATTATTAGCAGTGGGAACCTGTTCCAGCCGGATTATTGAACATTCATAACAATCTTTTATGAAATGAATTTTAATATCGATGTGCTTGGTTTTAGAATGTTGGACTGGATTTTTGGCAATTTGAATTGCGGCCTCATTATCACAGTAAATGGGGGTTTCTAAGTAATTCAAACCGTAGTCCAACAACTGATGTTGGATCCAGATAACTTGAGAACAACAGGCAGATGCAACATGGTATTCCGCCTCCGCTGTTGAGGTTGAGATAGTGTGTTGCTTCTTGCACTACCATGACACTAGCCTGTCACCAAGATATTGACACCATCCTGAAGTAGATTTCTTGTCAAGCTCCCAGCCTCCACAATTACTGTCAGCAAAAGCATATAAATCAAATTCAAAATTCTTCGGATACGAAAGACCCAATTTTGGGCTACTTTTGATATACCGAAAAATTCTTTCGACAACAATAAGATGTGAAAGTTTAGTATTAGTCTGATAACGTGCGCATTATGTAGATTTTTTCCTTCACCTTGCTATACAAGAAAGCTGTCTTGACGTCCATTTGGTAAACGGTGAATTTCATGTAAGAGGCATATGCAAGGAAGATACAAATAGCCTCCAAGCAAGCTACTGGAGCATAAACTTCAGTGTAATCAAGACCCTCAACTTGTCGAAACCCGCGAACCACCAATCTAGCTTTATTTCGCAATATAACCCCTGAATCATCCTGCTTGTTTCGATAGACCCATTGTGTGTCAAGACACTTTTTGCCTTTTGGCAACTCAACCAACTTCCAAACCCCGAGTTTTTCAAATTGATGTAATTCTTCATGCATTGCATCTACCCAGCTGGGCTCCTTCAGAGCCATTTCAACATTCTTGGGCTCTATTTGAGAGATAAAGCAAGAGTAAAGACAATTATTGACATCTCCACTCTAACTTCTGGTTTTAACGTCATCGCCCATCTGACCAATGATGTTTTCGATCGGATGATCACGTTGAATCCTTGAGGGTATTTCTTGGCTGATATCATTAAACGAGACAGGAAGATTGTGAATATTGACACCTCCTTCATTTGCTGATTGAGCCGTGCCAGACGACTCTGCTACAAACTCATTTGACATGTTTGCAGGAAAGAGAAGTTCCATAAAGGTTATAGTAACAGCGGAAGTATCTTTAGACATGAACTCTCTTTCTATAAGTGTGAGTGGTGTAGTTTCAGCATCAGGAGTATCATTCTGAACTGGAGATTTTGGACTATCAGGATGTACAGATGACTCCCCCTTAGGCGAAGCAGAGGACTCCCCCTCAGGTTCTGAAGAGGATACCGTTGGAGGTCTGTAGATAACTTCTTCGTCTTTGTCTTCAGAAACATTCTTCGAACCAGAGATAGATCCAAATGAGCTACCCGAAAACACATTTATGGATTTGAAAAGAGATGTGTAATCAAACAACCAATCCAGACCTACTCGAGCATCCGTCTCATTTTCTTCCAGCCAGCGCACGTCATAAGATTCTACAACCTGCTTGTCTTCTTATTGTAGACCCTATAAGCGGTGCGAGCAGCATACCCTACGAAGTAACAATCATCGGCATTGGCATTAAACTTCGGGTTGGTCTCTAGGTGAAGATGATGGGTTTTGAGCATTCTAACACTTCCTAAGTGTACATGCAACCCTAATAACCCTAATAACCTTGTTCCAAAACTTGAGGGCAAGTTTTGTAAACTTTCAAAACTTTTCATTTCTTGTAACTTATGAGTTTAATAGAGTAATAAAATGAGGACTTTTCATTTTTCTAACTCTTGTGTTCTTTTAATGGTTTTTTTTAATCCAAGGGACTTTTGGTTTTCCATAACTTGAGGACAAGTTATGGACTCCATTAAAACACATTATGATCATGAATTAATCTACCACATAGGTTACAAATAATTCCTATGATCATCTAAACATCATAAGAACAAGAACATGAATATGAACACTTTCAAGAATCAAAATCACATTAAATCTTTGTAATTTTGATAACTAGTTGTTGTAAATGAGTTAGAAAAGACATTACACCTTCTAAAATAAGTTTTCAAGTACCAAAACATTTTAGGGTAATGATTCTAATCCATTTCCAGCAACACAAGTCGAAATTCTGCACTCTGTCGACCCTACTCGCCGAGTGCATAAACCTACTCGCCGAGTAGGTTGAAGATACACATGAACTCGTCGAGTCCTCCCCATGGACTCGCCGAGTCCATCAGTCAGACAGCAAGATTTTCGACTTTCTTCAACTTTTAAGCACAAATAACAAACAAACAAGCCTAGGCTCTGATACCACTGATGGGTTTTGAGCATTCTAACACTTCCTAAGTGTACATGCAACCCTAATAACCTTGGATCTATGTTTGTCTAATTATCATGCAAAGTTGAATTCCAAGGTTATATTCCTATCTAGCATACGTGGGGAACAATTTTAACTTGAATCATAGATAGAATAACTTACCTTGTTGTTGCTTGTGTTCCTTGAAACCTTGTGAGCCTAGCACCCCAAGTGTGATGCCTCAAATGCTTCACACAACACCAAATGCTCTTGGAAAGACTCTTGAGATAACACACACTTCTCAAAATCGGCCAAGCCCTCTTGTTTCTTCTTAGTAGTCCCCTTGTGTGTCCGATTTTGGTGGAGAATATGATCCTTATATAGTGTTGACACATCTAGGGTTACACCATGTAAACCCTAATGTGTCATGACTCTTCATTTCCATGACCCATGGGTTTGTAACTCCCATGGAGCATCCATGGAGTATCCTATGGGTAGAACCCAACTTGATAATCCATGGAGCCTCTTAGCCCACTATACAAGATATGGATGATTTACATAATCAACCCATATATTTAATTAGTTAACCTTTGATCACTTAATTAATTCCAAATTAATTCTTTGATCAACTAATCAAATAATATTATTAATATATTAGAACTTATAATATATTAATAATCTCCAAGTGTTATTTCTCTCATTTAGTCTAACCAATTGCATGGTGCCATGCAACCCAAATGGACCATGCCGGGTCGGGTCAAGTACAAGCCCGAAATAGTTATGGACTTAGACACCTTATCCAACAGTCTCCCACTTGGATAAGTCTAATAACTATATCTCTAGTACTTCAGGAACCGACCGGCAATCGTAGCTCTTTCAAGGTTTCTCGGAACTGAGAAGATGATAGTACGCCATTTAAGATAAGTGATCATATAATCCTCCGTTCTAGATATCAGCCGGACAAATACATGGAACAATGTCTTACTTATTGTCCAACAGTTTGTTTCCCGATTTCCGATTTGTTTGACATAGAACTTAATTGAACACATCAACTTAGTTCTGACCGGGCCCGGTACATGGGTCAAAACAAAATCATCGAGAGGCCCAGATATCAGCTTCTAATCCAAGAAGGAACAGATAAACTTCGACTCATATGTTTGTTCTACCACTCATTGAATTACACACAAAAGTACGTTTTATAACATCGAGTTACCAATGCGGTTTCGTACAGTCAATGCATAACCAACTTGTAAGTAACAAATCATATCTCTAGGTTTGAAGACTTATATGATATTACCGTCTCACGATCACTCGAGATAGAATTCCATGAAGTGATTCCAGTGAGCGTGGGTTGAGTCCAATGCTCAGAACTTATGAGCACTCATGATTGTTGTAGCCTTGTCCAACACCTTAGACCTCTACAACCCATCATGACAGTCTTGATTCATACCTACTTCTGACATATGACCGACTGTGGAGGTTTGAATAATATGTTACACCAAACAAAATTATTCTGGAAGTCAAAACATGCAAAAGAAATATAGTAAACGATTGACAAGAGATAGCAACACTTTACTTATAAATAAAACACCTTTTATTCATCATCAAATGTCAATTACTCTTTACAAATTTCTGGGTTATCTAACTACTAAAACTTATATCATCCTTCAGCCCTATGCTCCGAGCATGCTGGAGATGCTTAACCCTACTCAGTCCCTTCGTGAGGGGATCTGCTGGGTTCTCATCCGATGATACCCTCTTTGCCACGAGGAGTCCTTCTTCGATCCGATGTCTAATGAAATGGTATTTTCTGTCGATGTGTCTGGATCTCCCATGATCCCTTGGTTCCTTGGCTAAGGCAACAGCACTTTCACTATCACAAAAAATTTCCATTGGCTCTTTAATAGCTGGTACAACTCCAAGGTCTCCAATGAAGTTCTTCAGCCATATAGCCTCCTTTGCTGCTTCACTAGCTGCAATATACTCTGATTCACAAGTAGAATCTGCCACTGTCTCTTGCTTGGAACTCTTCCAAGAAATTGCTCCTCCGTTTAGGGTAAAGACCCAGCCCGACTGAGAGCGGAAATTATCCCTATCAGTCTGAAAGCTAGCATCACTATACCCTACAACTCTCAAGTCATCACTTCCACCAAGGGTAAGGACCCAGTCCTTAGTCCTCCATAGGTACTTGAGGATATTCTTTACCGCAGTCCAGTGTGCCTTGCCAGGGTTCGCCTGATACCTGCTAACCATGCTCAAGGCAAAAGCTACATCAGGTCGAGTACACGTCATAGCATACATGATCGATCCTACAGCCGAAGCGTAAGGTGTTCGACTCATTTCTGCTATCTCAGCCTCAGTGCTAGGGCTTTGTGTCTTACTCAATCTGGTGTTACTCTGGATGGGTAACTCTCCTTTCTTGGAATCCTGCATGCTGAACCGCTTCAGCACTTTATCCAAGTAGGTACTCTGACTAAGTCCAATTAGTCTTTTACTCCGATCTCTCAAGATCCTTATCCCTAGAATATAGGCAGCTTCACCAAGGTCCTTCATAGCGAAACACTTCCCAAGCCAGGACTTTACTTCCTGCAGGGTTGGAATGTCGTTTCCTATGAGTAGTATGTCATCCACATACAATACCAAGAAGCTAACTATACTCCCACTAGCCTTGACATACACACAAGATTCATCTTCACTCCTAGAAAAGCCAAATTCCTTGACCTTTTCATCAAAGCAAAGATTCCATCTGCGAGGTGCTTGCTTCAATCCATAAATGGATTTCTCAAGCTTACACACTCTATTAGGGTACTCGTTGCTGACAAAACCCTCTGGCTGACTCATGTAAACATCTTCAGCCAGCTTCCCATTAAGGAACGCGGTTTTGACATCCATCTGCCATATTTCATAATCATGAAACGCAGCTATGGCTAACAGAACCCGAATAGACTTAATCTTGGCTACTGGAGAAAAGGTCTCATCATAGTCCACTCCAGGAATTTGAGAGAAGCCCTTTGCAACCAGTCTAGCCTTATAAGTGTGTACTTTACCATCCATGTCGGTCTTCTTCTTGAAGACCCATTTGCACCCTACTGTCTTACGACCTGGTACATTCTCAACCAAGTTCCAAACTTGATTGTCATACATGGATTGTATCTCGCTATCCATAGCCTCTTTCCATTTAGCAGACTCGGGGCCTGCCATGGCTTCCTCGTAGCTGTTAGGGTCATCTTGACTTACTAGTGTTTCATCACTAATAAGTGTCTCACCTTCTGCAGTAATATGGAATCCATAGTAATGCTCAGGTGCACTCCTAACTCTCGTGGAACGTCTCAGAGGTACAGATTTGTCAATTTGCTCAACAGGAGTTTCCTCCTCAAGTTGAGGGCTAGAGTTTGAAGTTCCTTCACCGCTTGATTCTTGAATTTCTTCAAGATCAACTTGCCTCCCACTGTCTCCTTGGCTTATAAACTCTCTTTCTCGAAAGACTCCTCTTCTTGCTACAAAGACCACATTGTCACTAGGTCTGTAGAAGAGGTAACCAAAGGAATGCTGTGGGTAACCGATGAAAATACACCTCTCGCTTCGGGGTTCGAGCTTATCATGAGTCTCGCGTCTCACGAAAGCCTCGCAACCCCAAATCTTGATGTGGTCTAGTTTAGGTACTTTACCAGTCCACATCTCGTGAGGAGTTTTGGCAACTTTCTTTGTAGGGACTAGATTGAGGATATGGGCGGCAGTCTCTAAGGCATACCCCCAGAATGAGATTGGTAGCGTAGCTCGACTCATCATGGAACGAACCATATCCAACAAGGTTCGATTACGCCTCTCAGCCACACCATTCAACTGTGGTGTCCTGGGAGGTGTCAATTGTGAGACTATCCCACATTCCCTTAGATAGTCGAGGAACTCTGAACTAAGATACTCACCACCACGATCGGATCGAAGCATCTTAATGTTCCTGCCCAATTGATTCTCGACTTCCTGTTTAAATTCCTTAAACCTCTCGAAAGTCTCTGACTTATGCTTGATCAAGTAGACATATCCATATCTACTATAATCATCAGTAAAAGTCAAATAATAACGATTAGCATCCCTTGTGGCATGTTTGAATGGTCCACACACATCCGTGTGTATAAGGTCCAACAAACCTTCACCCCTCTTACATGAACCTGTGAAGGGTGACTTTGTCATTTTTCCAAGTAAGCATGATTCGCAACTATCATCTGACTTTAGGTCAAACGACTCCAAGACTCCATCCTTTTGGAGTTGGCCTATGCGTTTCTTGCTTATATGTCCAAGACGACAATGCCATAATGATGCTTTATCCAAGTTATTATTAGTAGAATCAATACACAAAACATTATTTCCCAAGTTATCTACAACAGATACAGCTTCATACACACCATCACAAGGTAATGCTTTAAAATAAAAGACATTATTATAGAACACATCTATAGAACCAACTTCATTATTAAATGAAAAGGTAAATCCTTGTTTGTACAAAGCATGAAAGGAAATAATATTTCTTGCCATTCCTGGCGAATAACAACACTTATTCAAATCTAAACTAAACCCACTACTTAGCGATAAAGTATAAACTCCAATCTTGGTAACAGGTATAACTTTCCTATTCCCCATGATCAAGTTTATCCTTCCTTGCTCCACATCCTCACTTCTTCTTAGTCCCTGCAAGTCACAACAAATGTGAATACCACAACCGGTATCAAGGACCCATGATTTAGAATGGGGTGAGTTATTAGAAATGATAGTGTAAATACCTGCATGGTTGGGTTTAACTTTCCCATCCTTCACATCTTGCTGGTATTTTGGGCAGTTCCGCTTCCAATGAGCTTTTTCATGGCAATAGAAGCATTCAGCCTCTTTTGGGTCAGAAGAAGGAGTAACGAAACCTTTCTTGGTTCTACTTGAAGAAGAGCCATCAAGGGTCCGAGCCTTGGTACCCTTAGAAGAGCTCTTTCTCTTCCTCCCTCGATTTTTCCCGATTGCCAAAATCGGAGTAGAGTTTTGAGTAGGAGTGATAGCAACCGACTTCCCCTTAAGACCTGTTTCTGCGGTCTTGAGAAGTCCCTGAAGTTTGCTGAGAGTGACTTCTTCCTTGTTCATGTGATATGTCATGCGGAATTGATCATAGCACGATGGTAAGGAATGCAAAATAATATCTATTGCAAGATCCTCCGGGAAGTTCACATTAAGCTTCAGCAAACGATCCACATATCTTTGCATTTTCTGCATGTGGCTCGTGACGGATTCCCCGTCCTTCATCATGGTTGTTATCATGGAGCAGATGATTTCATACCTCTCTTGTCTTGCACTTTGATGGTATCTTTCCATCAAATCTTGGTGCATGTCATAAGGGTAGAAATCCTCATAAGACTTTTGGAGTTCCGCTGTCATCGTGGCCGTCATGATGCAAGCCACTTTCGTAGCATCCCTTTCATGTGCCCGAAATTCAGCGATCTCCTGAGGAGTTGCAGTGGACTCATTAATCTCCTTAAGCTCCTTGTCAAGGACATATTCTTTGTCCTCGTAGCGGGTAATCATCCTGATGTTTCTGATCCACTCATTGAAGTTGGATCCATCAAAGGTGACTTTCCCACACAAGTTCATAAGGGAAAAGGAGCCATTAGGATTAGAGCCAGAAGCATTGTTGAAAGACATCTGAAGGAGAGAGGACAATATTAGTTTAGATATAGGAGAGTCCTTAATAAAACACCCAAATGTAATATTAAGGCTAGGATCCAATCACAATATAATATAACTTAGAAGAGGTATGCCGTAATCTAAGCTATATCATATTTGAAAGGTAGGTGAATGACGATTCACCAATTTCCACCACGAAAACCGCAATATTTTAGTATTAGGTTTTTGAATGGTTCTTAGAAATTCCTAGATTCTTTGAGATTCAATGAACTTTTCAAAGGCATGTTTCAATCTCGAGTGTGCCCTCCAGGTTTTGCGACTGGGATGCCGAGGATCACAAAACGAGGTGTGAAGTAACCATGCAAATCACTTGGTACCCTTAAAGTTTATCACTCAATCGATGTGCCGGTTAACCACACACGCTCCATCGATACTATAATAAACCCTAAGTCACCCTTTACCTACCTTGTTAAGTCCAAGTTAGTGTGCCGGTTAACCACACACGCTCCACCAACGACTTAATCAAAGTGTAAAGTGTAATTTCATGGAATAGCACCTTATTCACATTTTTCCTAAAGTAACTAAGATTGGGAATTTAATAAAACATTTAGTTACTTTATAATATTCATCATACTTTGAATGAGAATTAATAAGTCCTTGTCTTACCCGTTCGGCTAACGACCCTCCACCGATCAAGTAAGCGGTGGGTGAGAGTGGACACCCATTAAGTCACCATTTTATAGGCAACAACCTTATACCCACCTTATAGACCGGCTTCGTGAATGAGGCGTACTAGCGGTAAGACGACTTTGTTCTTATACATATATATATAATTATTATTAAATCATAATAATATAAGTATAAGGGTTGAATTTTAACTTTTAAAATTCTAGGGGTTGGAACTAAAGTTTTAACTTAACTTTACTTGTTCCAAAACTTGAGGGCAAGTTTTGTAAACTTTCAAAACTTTTCATTTCTTGTAACTTATGAGTTTAATAGAGTAATAAAATGAGGACTTTTCATTTTTCTAACTCTTGTGTTCTTTTAATGGTTTTTTTTAATCCAAGGGACTTTTGGTTTTCCATAACTTGAGGACAAGTTATGGACTCCATTAAAACACATTATGATCATGAATTAATCTACCACATAGGTTACAAATAATTCCTATGATCATCTAAACATCATAAGAACAAGAACATGAATATGAACACTTTCAAGAATCAAAATCACATTAAATCTTTGTAATTTTGATAACTAGTTGTTGTAAATGAGTTAGAAAAGACATTACACCTTCTAAAATAAGTTTTCAAGTACCAAAACATTTTAGGGTAATGATTCTAATCCATTTCCAGCAACACAAGTCGAAATTCTGCACTCTGTCGACCCTACTCGCCGAGTGCATAAACCTACTCGCCGAGTAGGTTGAAGATACACATGAACTCGTCGAGTCCTCCCCATGGACTCGCCGAGTCCATCAGTCAGACAGCAAGATTTTCGACTTTCTTCAACTTTTAAGCACAAATAACAAACAAACAAGCCTAGGCTCTGATACCACTGATGGGTTTTGAGCATTCTAACACTTCCTAAGTGTACATGCAACCCTAATAACCTTGGATCTATGTTTGTCTAATTATCATGCAAAGTTGAATTCCAAGGTTATATTCCTATCTAGCATACGTGGGGAACAATTTTAACTTGAATCATAGATAGAATAACTTACCTTGTTGTTGCTTGTGTTCCTTGAAACCTTGTGAGCCTAGCACCCCAAGTGTGATGCCTCAAATGCTTCACACAACACCAAATGCTCTTGGAAAGACTCTTGAGATAACACACACTTCTCAAAATCGGCCAAGCCCTCTTGTTTCTTCTTAGTAGTCCCCTTGTGTGTCCGATTTTGGTGGAGAATATGATCCTTATATAGTGTTGACACATCTAGGGTTACACCATGTAAACCCTAATGTGTCATGACTCTTCATTTCCATGACCCATGGGTTTGTAACTCCCATGGAGCATCCATGGAGTATCCTATGGGTAGAACCCAACTTGATAATCCATGGAGCCTCTTAGCCCACTATACAAGATATGGATGATTTACATAATCAACCCATATATTTAATTAGTTAACCTTTGATCACTTAATTAATTCCAAATTAATTCTTTGATCAACTAATCAAATAATATTATTAATATATTAGAACTTATAATATATTAATAATCTCCAAGTGTTATTTCTCTCATTTAGTCTAACCAATTGCATGGTGCCATGCAACCCAAATGGACCATGCCGGGTCGGGTCAAGTACAAGCCCGAAATAGTTATGGACTTAGACACCTTATCCAACAGAAGAAGGGTGCAAGGGCAGCCAAACACACAGAAATAACTGACTGAAGACATGTGACCGTATAAAATCTCATACGGGGTCTTCATCAGAAATTTGTTGATCAACATGCGATTCTGAGCATAGCAAGTAGTGCTTATCGCCTTGGCCCAAAAGAAAACCGGTAGTTTGGAGTCACACAGCATCGTCCTTGCAGCGTCTTTTAAAGTTCTGTTTCTCCTCTCAACAACACCATTTTGTTGAGGTGTGTGAGCGGAGCTGTATTGACGCATAATACCCTTTTCTGAGCAAAAATGATCGAGAACAGAATTCTTGAACTCTATTCTGTTGTCGGTACGAAGTGCCTTCACCCGGTTGTTAGATTGCTTCTCAATCAACACAATAAATTTCTTAAATAGATCAGCAACTCCAGCTTTGTTGGATATAAAGAAAACCCACATAAATCGAGAGAAATCATCAATCACAACCAGACAATATGAATTTCTATTAATACTGAGAACATTGACGGTTCCAAATAGATCCATATGTATGAATTGAATCACCTAACTAATTGAGTTGACCTGTTTTGGCAGGTGTGGTTTTCTGTGATGCTTACCTTGGGCATATGACACACACTTTTCAAACATGATAAAGTCTTTGACACACAAACCACACACTCATTTGATGAAGCATTCATACTAAATAAACTCATGATGTTCTTGGAGAAAGTGTGTGTTTCAAGACTCTAATCATGGATACTAACTAGATAAGAAGCATAGGGAACAGCACTTACGATCTAGAGGCTTGAAAGGGTTGATATTGGCCTAAAACACTAGTGTATGTTCTTGGTGAAACTTGAAGATCTATGAAAACATGATTTCCATGGATGAATCATGAGGATGAAGCTAGTTAAGAAGGATTAATAACTTACTAAAGAAAGAACACTTACGATTTTTGATGATCAAGTATGAAGATCGAGATGATGCTTGAGAGAAAACTCATGTGTTCTTGAGGTGTAAGTAAAAGAATGATGAAAAGTAAAGGAAATGAGGTTATAAGCTGGAGTTCATGGCCTACCTTGGGTTTACAGCCGTAAACTCCATGTTTACGGTCATAAGCTCCACATGTTTGAGTTTAGGGCTTGAGTGTTGTATAGAGTCTCTAGCAGGTGCTTTCTAACACTTATTCCTTAGGTGTATTAGGCTCAAAACTCCTTAGAATGACCTTTAACCGGGATAGAACTCAATACTAATGAGTTTGACACTCAGTTGAGTTGATTGACTGGCCTTTAAAAGTAAAAAAAATTTCGGGTTGTCACATCATCCCCGCATTAGATGGAATTTCGTCCCGAAATTAGCTTTCTAACAGCACTACAGGGGTTGCGCTCCGTTGATTTGCAGAATACCAACTCGTAGACCAGGCAACTGTGCCCTTCTGTTCATGATAGGATTTTGGACTTGGACCATCTATCATTACCTCGTGTATACAAGTCGTATATAACTAGGATTAGTAAGACGGTCAGATGTGCGACTCTCCCCCAGGTCCACAACCAAAAAAGGAACCGGAGGAAGCGCGGAAACACACATACTAGGTTTGCGTAATCATCATCATATACCACCCTCACGTATACACTGAATAGCGATATGTGACTTGTATTTGTCCTTAGCCTCTGTGCTCAAACATGGTCTGTTGGACGAGTGGTATTTCGTGACGGTCTACGGACATCTGATGGTAAGGCTTCGGAGGACATAGTACCCTTCGCACGAGTACTTCGGGGTTTAGAATATGATAGATAAAACTAAGATTTAGGTCGGACTATCGATACAAAAGACAAAGGTTTCGAGAATTTTACGATCGATGCGATAGAAACATATGAACTTAGTATGGTGAGGACCACGCCAACGCGTGACGAATGATACGAACAAACTCTTTACTGAATAAAGTTTTGGCCAATTGAAATAAATGTCTATTACACGATGATGTATCCCTAGTGTGTTCGATAATGTACTCCTAGTGTGTTCGACAATGTACTCTTTGTAAATGTTCTAGTGCTTTCTATTTTCTCTTTGATGTTAACACTCCTATGTATCGTACCGCTATGTACACATACATACAAATAAAAGTGATTTGATAACTGGTGATGATACTTAATATCATGATCCTCCTCGGTACCACTACGGTCGCCTGTCATATACAAGTTATGAATATTTAAGATTAATAAGACAGTCGACTGAGTAACTCTGCCTCAAATCCACAACCAAACAAGGAACAAGAATTAAGGCGGCATCACTCACTCTAAGTCTACAACATCTTAGTTATGCACAACCCTTATGTATATGCTAAGCCATCATAGCTTCTCTAAACAGATCTTTTAGTTCTCTTGAATATCATTATCTATTTCACTATGTGAGTTATTATAATTACTTTTAAGTGTTTTCCCCTAAGTTTTAATTTTATATAAAGATAAATTAATTTTTAAAGTAATTACTAGATCGAAGACGTATCGCTGCATGTCGACGACTCCGGGGTAGATTCTCCTACGGGGATCATCAGAATGCGTTAATCTGCGCCTTAGTTCTTTGTTATCGGGCAGTCCCTCTAGTAGTTTCCCGTCTCACCACAGCCATAGCAGGCTTGGTTTTCTTCAACTCCGGGGACTTGGGAGATCGGTTGAGCCTGTGCCCTGCAGAAATGGATTGTGTGTCCCTTTCTATGGCAGTTCAGAGACTACATTTCCCGGCATACTCCAGTGTGGTGGTAGTTGCACTTTCCATACTCCGGGAGGATTCCAACATATCGATTGGCAGGTACTGGAGTAGCAGGCGTTGTAGTGGCGTACATAGTACTTGCTTGCTACTCTTGCGGGGTTTCCTGGGTTGTTCGCTTCTTTTTCTTCTTGTTCCCCGACTTCTGTTTATATTCCTTTCCCTTTGATGATTCGGCAACGAGGACTTCTACACCATGGCAGACTCCATGGTCAATGAGTCGTTGAGCTGGGCGTTTGGCACTACCAAATGTGGTTGGGTTAGAAGACAACACATCGTCTTGGATCGTGGCAGCTAGACCCCAGATGTATCTTTCTATCTTCTTGCTCTCTGGAGTGACCATTTCAGGGCATAGTGCTGCTAGGTCACAAAACCTGTCAGTGTAGGTCACTATGTCTGAGCCGACCATTCTGAGCTTCCATAGTTCTTGTTCCAGCTTTTGCACTTCGCCTCTTGGGCAGTACTCATCCAACATTAACTCTTATAGGTTTTCCCAACCCATTGAGTTAGCCACTGATAGGGTCAGTGACTTAACATGGCTGTTCCACCATGTCAGAGCTCTGTTGGAAAAGGTGCAGGCAGCAAACTTCACTTTGCTCCCTTCTGGGCACGAACAGATTTCGAAGACCGAATATGTTTTCTCGAACCATCATATCAGAGTGATGACTCCACCATTTCCATTAAAGGAAAGGGGTTTACAATTGATGAAGTCCTTGTAGGGGCACTCTCTCGAGTGCACAGCCGCAGCTACTGTAGCATTTAGGGTTTCCGCATCGATTTGTGGGGGAGGGGTTGGAGTTATTAGAGTGGTGCGTCTACTTGATCTGCGAGGAGGCCTCTTTTCTAAAAGAATACAAAGATGAGATGGAATAATTCAATAGCTTTGGAGACAAGCCGAAAGCTGAAAAGACAAGGGTATCCGAGTTCTGGGTGTATCGGGTCCTGACTTCCACAGGGTTCTAGAAACAACTCATAATAAGTCTACACCAAATGAACTTTATGAATTAGAATGGCTATCTTCAAATGAATATATGTTTCCTAAATAACTGTTACTAGCTGCATGTAAAGAAAATAATCCTAACACATAGGGTGAGTAGTGTTTCCACTAACTCATTAAGTTAACCTAGATTATTATTTATTAGTGTGACGCATATGACGTTTTGGTTACCCTGGTTGATCCTTCTTTGAAAACCTCTCATGAACTTGTCCCTGTTCCTTCTTGACTCTTCTTTTGACCCCTATGAGGAAGTGGTTACATCTACCTGGGTGTCGTGCGAGAATGGATGTGACTAGAGAACCTATGAGATTTAAGGTAACTTTATGGGGTGAACCTTACAGATTCCTTCTATAATGATATGATGTATACAAGTTGTATATAATTCAAGATTAAATAGACCTTCAAATAAGTGATCTTACTCCAAAACCACAACCAAACAAGGAACATGTAATAAAGCGTACATCACAAAATCTAAATCTATCAAACCCCAATTATATATAACCTTGGGTGTATACATTACAAGATTATAGACATATCCGTTAGGGTCCTTTAAGTTATCACATAAGTTATTTATATAGAGTCTAAAATACTCCTATAGTATCTTAATGTAATGTACTCAGTATGTTTCAAACTTGTTATCGTGCTATAGTATCATAGAATACTCCTATAGTATTCTAACTCTATGTACTTGTTCTCGTATTCTCTTGACTTCGTATTTGGTGAGTTTTAGGACTGCTGCAACACCACATCAATTCAAAAACACATGTCAGTCACATCTCTGATGAATATAGTTGATCAGGCTATATTGATCCTAGATATGATTACATAACTGTTCAAGTTTGACGAAAGTGTTCAACCTTTAAATACTTTAGTTTTGTTCTTCTTGTGATACTCGTTCTAGTATGTATACATGTATAAGCAAGTATGTATATTTTTATAAGTTATCGTTATACTCTTAAAATATATTATTATCCAGAGCACTTAAGCTCCATTGTATTTATAGTTGTATATCTTTTATCGGTTGATATACTTAGTTCGCTATAAACAATGCTCTGATACCAATCTGTCACACCCTAAAACCGGAATGGCGGAAACGCTCTGGGGTAGAGGACGTCATTTTAGTATCACAAGACATGTATCATAGTAAGCAAGTAAGGAACAACCATTTCATTAGAAAGAAAGTGTTTACAAAGTATGTGTTCATAAAATATAGAGTACATAAGCAAATAACAAAACAACACTTGAAGCTATATTACTCCATCTTCTGATTTCCCGGAGCGAGTACCTGTCTACTAGTTTCCTAAGAATACATGTTATTTTAAAGAGTTTATCAGCAATGAAGCTGGTGAGTTCATAAGATGTTAGTGATGTAAGTATGTAGTAGAAAGTTGTTGAAAAATGTAGTTAAAATGAAGTAAGTTATAAGTTCTGTTTTAGAAAAGTTCGCATGTTCCTCTAGAAAATCCTATATTTCCTACTTTAATGAAAGATACGTAACATGATTCTACAATCCTTTCTATGAGTACTAAAAAAATACAAGTTATATCAAACTCAGAGTAAACAAACAATCGACTGTGCACATCTCCCCTAAGCCCACAACCAAACAAGGAACATGAAGTAAGGCGGATAGCACACTTCCCATTGTTTATCAGGTCCTTGTTGTATATTACCCTGGTGTATTCACTTGTTACTCATGGAGTTAATTATAATAGTTCCTTTATATTTATGAAATGATTCTTTAAGAAAACCCTTATTTCTTATAATAAAATAGTGACCATGGTGATTCCTTCTATAATCACATAGTTTATACTGGCTATATATAATCTAATATTGAATAACTAGTTGATTGGATGAATCTGCCCTAACCCACAACCAAACAAGGAATAGGAAATAAGGCGGAAATCACACATCGAACTACCTGTTGGGTATTAATGATATATAACCATGATGTATAAGCTAACGTATTATAGAGTCAATCACCTAAAGTTGTTTAATTCTACACTGGTTTAATAAAATGGATTAAACCCTTTACTGGTGAGTTTCTAGCTTTGAGTACCAACAAGTTATGTTTGGAAAGTATGCTTTGTACTAGAAAATTGTGCATTGAATTAGTGTCCTATTACTTGACCCATACCTAGTACCCCTTATGATGACTTAATGTGTACGGAAAATATATAAAACTAAAATCGAATAGATAATAGGTTGGGTGAATCTGCTCTAAGCCCACAACCAAACAAGGAACAGGAAATGAAGCAAAAAGCACACATCCTATTACCTGTCGGATCCTATTTATATATATCACTTGATGTATACATTAAGGAATCATAAGGTTAGCATTATGATCCCTTTCTACTGATTATACTAAACCTGACTGTTCTGTTTGTCGTTTGTAAACTGTAAGTACTATAGTATTGTATATATAGTAATTACTGTTGTACTAATTGCCTTAAATTGATTATTAAGGTATAATGTGATGGCTAGATCCCATACTAAACGCTTTCCCTGTCAAAAGATTTTGGGACCCACACGCGACCTCTGCAATTAATTGCAAGCTGTGAACATCCACATTAAATTTATGTGATCATGTATACACAATATAACTATAACCTTTTGTTTAGAACAATGTGTTAGTGATTCCTTGGTATAGTTAGATCCTATAAGTGTTCCATGCTATAGCATCTTAGTAAGTTCGTTCTGTTATTGTATCTTAGTAATTTCTCTTGTTATAGTATCTTAGTATGTTCTTTCTATTATCTAGTAATTTATCTAGTATGAACTGAACCTCTAAACTATACCTATTATAGTTTACTAGTATTCTACTTGAACTCTTACTAAAAAGACTCATTTTACTACTAAGTTATGTTTGTACTTTAAAAGCAGAGTTTTGTTAAACAATAAAGCAACATAACTGTAAAATAGGTTTTGAAATGTTTTGACCACTGATAGAAGACATAAGCAACATTTTGAACGATGTTTATAACAAATAAGTACACAATTATCATTGTGTTCAACTTGTATTCCCCCGCTTAAAAGCATTTAAAATAGTTAAAAGATTCATTACGGGGTATGAACTCACCTGATGTGGGTGATTCAAACGGGTATGCGTGTAAGGATCAGAAGTTCCACGAATGAAGTCCCGAAACACAATAGGTCCTAAATGACATATAATGACACATATTAGCATGAATGAAGTGTTTATAAACAACTATATGAAAGAAAACACCTTCCGGGACTAGGAAACACTTTGACCTAGTGTTTGAATCACATGTGATTCATCAAAGGAAGGTAGAATGACACTCACATGAGTTTACTACCATGGGTTTACGGCCTAAGGGAGTTTACGGCCATAAATTCATGGTCAAACATGGCTAAGAGTGAGTTTGAAGGCTAGGGATGCTTTAGGGACTTTTGTTCTACACTAGGATGAGAAAGACGATCTTCATTGAGGCCTTTGATGAGTTTACGGCCCTCAGTAGTTTACAGTCGTAAACTCATGACCATTTATAGATTTGAGTGAAGTTTAAGGTCTTACAAACATCAAGGAAGGGTTCTGGGTCACTAGCTTTGCATCTTATAGGGTTTAGGGCTCAAACATGCCCTAACATTGAGTTTACGGCCAAGGAAGATCTTGGGCCGTAAACTCATGATGTTATTGAGGAAAGTGTGTCTTTCAAGACTCTAAGCATGGATACTAACTAGATAAGAAGCATAGGGAAGATCACTTACGATATAGAGGCTTGAAATGGTTGATATTGGCCTAAAACACTAGTGTGTGTTCTTGGCGTTCTTGGTGAAACTTGAAGATCTATGAAAACATGATTTCCATGGATGAATCATGAGGATGAAGCTAGTTCAGAAGATTAATAACTAACTAGAGAAAGATCACCTACAATTTTTGATGATCAAGTATGAAGATCGGGATGATACTTGCGAGAAAACTCATGTGTCCTTGGGTTTACGGCCGTAAACTCCATGTTTACGGTCATAAACTCCACATGTTGGAGTTTAGGGCTGGAGTGTTGTATAGAGTCTCTAGCAGGTGCTTTCTAACACTTATTCTTATGTGTATTAGGCTCAAAACTCCATCGAATGACCTTTAACCGGGCTACAACTCAGTACTAATGAGTTTGACACTCAGTTGAGTTGATTGATTGGCCTTTAAAAGTAAAAAATTTTCAGGTTTTCACAACTCCTTTCTACACAAATCATGGATATCTTGCAAAAACATCATCACATTCATGTTTGATCTTCGAATCTTCAAAGCATCTTCTAAGTGTTCTTGAGTTGAACACCTCTTTTCTTCAACATCCATCCACTAAGAACACACATGGTGAGTTCATACCGCTATTTTTTCATGTTTTTCTTAAGTTTTAAAGGGGGGAATACAAGTTAAAACACCAAGAACAGAACTAAACTCATCCAACAGCTTTCATCAAAAACATTTAACTCCATTCACGGACTGTTTTTGGTCAACTTAAACATGTTAGTTTTCAAAACTGTATCAGGTGCAAATAGTTCAGGTTTATACCTTTAAAATGACTATTTTCACATCTCGACATTATTTTTTTACAACTTATGGCGATTTTTACAAAACATCTTATCATTTCAAAAACCACTAAGGGCCAGTCTGGAAGTTGGACATTTTTACACAAGTTAAATGTCACTAAAAATCATGATAAAAATTATGAATAAAATAGACACATTTTCTAAGCCATCAGAATTTACAGATTCTGATTTCGAATTCAAATGATTTTTCTATGATTTTTGTAAGAAGAGGAACAACAACGTTAAAAGTAGAAAATGATTAACAATTTCATTTGCACCTTGTAGCTTGCTGACCAAGGTGTGTGTTATTATATATATATATATATATATATATATATATATATATATATATATATATATATACATATATATATATATACATACATGTTGTTGATAGTACATATTATTACCCTAGTCGAAAAGTACGAATCATAAACAAGGGGTTACTACCACTACAAATAATATTAATAATTTATGATAGGTATAGTTAAGCCTATTATACACCACACACAAATATGCTAAACTATAATAAGTATAGTTAGGTTGCATATGCATTACAAACGTTATGCTAGACTGTGACAACCCGAAATTTTCCATTCAATCAAACCACATCAATCCAATAGAAGTAGAGCAGTTTCAGTAAAAATTCGAACTTATGGAATAAGTTTGGCAGTTTTAGGGTTTTACACCTAAGGAGTTATTAGGAGAGTGGATGCACAAGGTTTTGTGCAACACTGTAATTCCATTACTCTAGGTCATTAGAATCCATTCCGAGAATAGAAATATTTTCTGCCAAAAATCTCAGGACTGTAAATAGAATTCTGAACCAAATTGGTTCATTATTTAATTTCCAATTAGAGAAAAGCCAAATACTCTCTCACGGATCTTCGGGTTTTCATCCCAGATTGTGAGTCTACTTTCATAGATGTGTTTTCATACTTGTTATATGCTTAATAACATTATTTGCATGTCCAAAGTACAAGATCCGGGAGTTTACCGCCCAAGAACGTTCTTGGGGAGTAAACTCCAAAATCAAGCCTAAAGGCCACCTAGTCCCTTTTCCGTGTTAGGCATCTAACTAAGGACTTAGTGTATGATCATTAGAGGCTAGAAACAAATCAAAACCACTTAGTTTGAGGAGTTTACGGCCAAGGAACCACCTCTTGGGCCGTAAACTCCAAGTAAAGGGCACAAATGAGTGCCTAGTGATCCTTTAGCCTTAGAACAAGAACCTAGAAGCCTTAAACTCATGTATTAGACCAACAAAACAATTAGAAACCAACTTTGGAAGGGAGTTTACGGCCAAGATGCTCCTTAGGCCGTAAACTCCAAGATTTAGGGCCAAAATCCCTTCAAACTCTTCCTAGGGCTTAGTCTTCATTTTTACAAGCACCTTAATGGATTTAGGACCTAGAAAAATCATGAAAAGCTCAAGTGTTGAAGAGTTTACGGCCAAGAGTATTTCTTGGGCCGTAAACTCCTTTAAAGGGGTCAAAGGACACCCTAGACACTTCCTTAGGCCAAGAGACTTTTAGGGCAAGTACCTAGATGAGATATGGACTAGTTAAAATTCTTAGAACCTCTTGTGTGAGGGATTTTACGGCCCAAAGAGTTCTATGGCCGTAAACTCCATCAAATGGTCCCATTTAGTGCCATAAATCTTCCTTAAGCCAATGGTTGAAGCCTAGACTGGTTCCTAGAAATGTTAGAGACTTGAAAGGACAATAAGAACCCTACCAAGGGAGTTTACGGCCGTAAACTCCAAGGGAAAACGGTCTTTGGGCCGTAAACTCCCCAAAGGGGTCAATGTGGTGCCCAAACACTTGTATAGCCTTGAAACAATTCCCCTCTAAGGTTGTAGTACTTCTAAACTCCATTTCATGACATGTTTGAGAGTTTACGGCCAGGAGCTTACTCCCCTGGGCCGTAAACTCTAATGAATATGGTCTTTTGACCTTAAACTTCCATTAGAGGCATTGCACTCCTTTGTTGCAACCCATTAGCCTCCTAGCACTTGACCAAAAGTGTTGTCCTCGCGCTTAAATGTTTATACTTGTATAATTAGTGATTTAATCTCTAATTATTTATATACATATGTCTTCATATGTAATTAGGATCATTGTGTGTGTCTAAGTCTCCACTTGACACCAAGCACTTGCCCGATCCTTCCGTACGATAACAGCCCGTTCAATTCCAGTCACTTGCTGCAGGTGAGTTCATACCCCTTAACTAATGTTTTAAACTATTTTAAATGTTTTATGGGGGGGGGATACAAGTAGAATCATGCTACTTATTATGTCAATCACATGTGATTAGTAAGTAGGATTAGATTACTTATTACATCAATCACATGTGATTAATATACAACATTCAAAAGGTTTGGCTACTCATTAGCCGTTTTACCAAACAGTTTTCATTCAAATGATTTTTATAAACATTTTATATGTTTTCGAACTACTTATTACACTGTACTTCTTACTCTGTTTATCATATTTCAAACTTATTTACAACTGTGTTTTCAAACAAATGTTCCTTGTACTTATATTGTTTTATCAAACAAATGTTCCTTGTACTTATATTGTTTTATCAAACAAATGTTCCTTGTACTTATATTGTTTTATCAAACTTATGCCTTCAAATTGTTTTATAGATTGACATCAAGTCGATTTTTCCTTAGACTAATATTTATATTTCAAATGTTTTACTAAACTTAGGAAGACTATCCACCCTATTTCCTTTTCGCGCCTTGAGATGTGGTCTGGTGGGACATTGTGTATTCGTCCAAAAGTCGTTTAAAGATTTGTTATATATCATATGTACATATATAGTCATGAAAGGTCCTTCCAATTCATCCTATGCCCTTGGGTAGCAAGGCTATACATCCACGTCCATACGTACCACTTAGATTACTAGTAAGCTACCATATGGGTAGTTCAGGAAGATACTAGAACCATTACTAGAACGCGATATCATACAATGAGTCAGTTCATTCATGAGTCAATACTTTCTAGAACATTACCGTACATTACATATACATCTATACTAGGACGAGAACATATACATTTATACTAGAACGCTTACATTACTATACTTTCTAGAACGCTTACATTACTATACTTGCTAGAACGCTTACATTACTATACTTGCTAGAACAGTTCATTACATTACAGCTAGAACAGTACATTCCATTACATATACGAGAATACGTTAATTACTGTGATTTAAATCGGAGCATGACTTAAAACCTCATGACTTGAGTTGCGGCCAGAGTCTCTTGAAGGGGGAGCGTTGAGTTTGCGTATAGATTCTATAATGGATTGACTATCCTACTCCTTGCTGCTAGCTACAGGGGGACCTGCAGGTCTGCGGGTGCCAAACGTCATACATTAATTTCGACCATTCTTATGTCGATGAAACCAGTCCATAGTATGAGTTTGTGTATAGATCTATACTGGATTGACTATCCTACACATTACTGCCAGCTACAGTGGGATCTGCAGATCTGCGGGTGCCAAACGTCATTCCGTTATTACGACCATTCGTATGTCGTTGTTTCGGTCGATAGTATGGCGCAATTTATCACATAGTGCCTTTGCCTAAAATCCGGCTTAAGGTAGTTAGTACGGTAGTAGTCCTTTTAGAGCTACGTTTTAGTACTACGTTAATTTTTCCATTACATATTTTTAGTGATAACCTCACTTAAACATAAATGTACAAACTATATTTTTGGATAATGATAGTTATACTTTGGAAAATACACACTCTTACAAGAGACACACACAGAAAAATTAGGTCTTGGTAGAAGACACCTTCATACTAATAGGAATCATAGGGATTCCAGGGTTTTTCAAACACTTACAATTCATATACACTTACCAATTTTCTTACAGTTCATATACATTTACAAATACTTACAGTTCTTGTACACTTACAAATTCTTGAATTACAAAGACTTACAAATTCTTACATACAAATTAAGACACTAAATACTTATGATCTCACCAGCTCCAAAGCTGATACTCGCTTTCAAAATTACTTGTATCCTCAGGTCATCATAGACAGGTACCGATGCAAGGAGAAAGGAAGATGGAGCTTATTCAAGACTTATCTTTCATTTTGATTTATGCTTTAGTGTTTATCAAAATTTGACAGAATACAATTGTAAAATAATTATTTTATTAATGCAATGGATGATGTTGTTGCTTGTTTACTACTTTACATTGTTGTTGATATTATACATGACGTCCTCCGCCCCAGAACGTTTCCGCTGTTCTTGGTTTTGGGGTGTGACATAGACTATAGTAGGTATAGTTTATGTTACAATTACATTTCAAACTCATTACGAAAAGTTTTCATTCCATATAGAAGGGGTACAAATACAAAGTATCGGGTCTATACAAAGGGGTACAAATACAAAGTACCGGGTGTATACAAGGGGGTACAAATACAAAGTACTGAGTTTTCATATAAAAGGGGCACAAATACAAAGTACCGGGTCTGTACAAAGGGGTACAAATACAAAGTACTGGGTTTTCATATAGAAGGGGTACAAATACAAAGATCGGGTCTATGAAAAGGGGTACAAATACAAAGTACCGTGTTTTCATAAACTAATGGGGTACATTTCAAAGTACTAGGTTTACACAAAATGGTTTTATGATATTAGAACTAAAATCCATCTAGAATTTGTTAGTTCCCAGTTATAATTGCTAAGTGTATATGTCAGAGTTATATAAGAATTTAGTTGCGATCGACTTAGAATTGGTGGGCCCGCCATACTTCCTATTCCTTGTTTGGTTGTGGACCTACAGCAGACCTGTGACAACTGTCAATTCAGGTCATTCTCGGACTCATGAATCTTTATAATAACCATTCATGCACATCATGCTATGGCCTAGTAGTATAAATTAGGTCAAAATCTTGCATAAACTAGGATCCATCTAAGACCTAGGACTAATATACTTAACACTTACGATTCTAGTAAGTTGCTTAACTACAATAGGAAATGCCAATGCTATAATTTGAATGAAACTTTCAAGCTTTGTTAAAATTGAAAAAGGGTATAAAACCCTAAAAATAAATTAAAATATTCTAATTATACTTCATTATGATGATGAACATCAAACAATATTCCAAAAACCCTAAAGAGTCCAAAATCCAAATTTATAAATCTTAAAGCTTAAAAACTTTATAAAATTTGGCTATAAACTTCCAAATATCAAATTTTATTAATCAAATTATGCATTATACCAATGAAATAGAAATATAAATTATCATGCATTAATCATAATTAATTAGTTAAAAACAAGATATTTAAATAAATCAAAATTTTGCTTAAAGAATCACTTTTATAAAAATTAGATTTTTATAAAAATTAAGGAGGGATTTTTATAAAATTTGAATTGAGGAGAGAGAAGGCCCTAATCCACTCAAAAACCGGCCATCTCCCCTCTCCCCATTCTCTCTCTTCCCAAAACTCAATCATTAGAACTTCTCCCTCACTCTACCTCTTCTCTCTTCACTCTCTAACACTCCACCCTCCTAACCCACAAACTCTCTTCCTCTCTCTCTCTAACTCACGAAATTTCTCTCATTCCTCTGCCAAATTTCGAGATTTTGAAGACTTTGAAGTGTTCTTACTTCCCTCAAGATCAAAACCAAGGTAAAGAACAACATTTTCTTCCATAGTTTCATGATTCTACTTCCTTTTCTTCTTAGTTTTCTCTTCTTTTCGGATTCTATGCCTTTACATGGCTAGAAATCTTTATTTTTCCCTTGTGGTTTGTAGATTCTCACCATAACACAATGCATGTGTTTGAAATGGTGAAAATCCGGGATCAAACCCATGCAAGGAGTGAAAATGATGCACATATGTTCATGTGACTTCAAAAACAAGTATTACATCTTCTTCTCCATTTCTTTGTGTTCTTGGATGATCAAAAGCATTTAAACCATTTCTAGTAGATCTTGGATGCTCATTCACTCCATGCATGTGCTAGAAATCAGACCTTATCAAAGGCATGCATGATGTTCTTGTCAAAATGTCCTAAGGATGCAGTCAAAGCAAACATGCAATCTGCCAGATTACTTTGTTCAACTTTGAACGACCATATCTCGGTCATTACTTAACCAAATCATGATATTCTTTTTGTATTGCATAGTTCCATGAGTTAACTTTCAAACCCAACTGATCTCACTGTAAAATATTAAATATCCGATTTTTGGCAATTTTTACAAAATGGTTGCAAAAACAGCTCTTTTTCTATGATCACCATTTTTGCCTTGCATGATCAATGGCCTTAAACCCAACCATAAATCTGGGGAAAAATACTTTAGAAACTTAACATATCCAGTGAATGATGGTTGAAATTTCGTGGCTTAAAAACCCACTGAATGGGCTACATAAATTCATCAACTTCAGCCACATTTATATCTCATGCACCATTGCATGCAACATTTCTTATCTTGTTTGGGTTCAATACCCCTATTTCCCTTCTGAATAAATTTCGAACATTTTTCCTTTTGAAATCCCTCACATGCATGTGATAATCTGTAAAATATCAAAAGATTTTATTATTTCTTTGATTTATTAAAATTATTGCTAGAAACGAAGGGCATAAATCATATAAAATACTTCTAGAGGTCAATAAATCCGGAACAAATTCATGGATCACCCTTATGATGGATAATGACCCCTCACTAAATTTCATTAATTTTTATTGCTCTTTGGTATGATTTCCGATTTTCTTTTTGTTAGGATATAATAAATCACAAAACCACTTTATATAGTGTGAAAATTTTATCTACCAATTTTCGCATACCTCACCTGTGATGAGTGACTCAGAAAAATAATTTCAACATTTTTCATCATGCCTTGCTATTTTTCCAAATTTTTGGTAATTATAATGGTTTAAAAATAAGAAAAATAGTTTTAATTATCCAAAATTCATCACAATTTACCAGAACATCATGTTGTACAGTAGGAGGTTACATAAAAATTTTGAGGATTTTTCTCCACTGTAAACTATTTTTCTCTTAATTTATAAAGTTAATTACACTTATATTCACATAAATACCCAAAACCGGATTATACAATATAAAAACTACTTTTGGCATTTTTCGCAGGTTATTTATACTGTAAATGATGATAAAAAAATTTTTGGTAATTTATTTTAACTGTTTAATATTATTTCTTCAATTAATGATTATTTAAAGGAATAAAACAAGGAAAAATAGAAATACCCACTGAAAAATATATTTTATATTTTTCCCAGCCTATTTATGTACAATAACAGTTAATTAAAAAGTTTGGGTAATTTTGGAAACTGTTTTCTATTTATTTCAATTTTTTTTGGAATAAATGCTCAAAAATCATAAAATATAATTAAACAGCTTGGAAATCCATTTTTATAATTTTCCCAGCTTAGTATTGTGTAAGAACAGTTAAGTAAAAACTTTGAGAATTTTTATCCTTTGAATGCTATTTTCGTGAATTTATGTTGTAATAAGGACTTAAAATTTTGGAAAATTTATAAGTAAGGACTTAAAAATTTGGAAAATTTATATTCCAATGTTGTAATTAATCGCACAATTTGTAGAATTTCATTATTTCAGAAAAAGTGTAACCAATTAATATAAAATCAAATACTAAAACATAAATTGGCATTTCACTATATGTAGAATTTAGTATATTAGCATTAGATGTCGACATGGAAACTCACTAATGTGTGTTTGATGTCGTAGGATCCCGGTAGTAAGACGTTGGTGCATTCCGAAGTACAACTTGTACCTACTCGAAACGTTGTGAGTATTCACCACTCCCCTATTTTTGGTTTTTATGTTTTGGGGTGGAAAAGCATGTCCAGAAAAACTATTATTTGCATGTTGTATTTAAATTGATTTGTATCAAACATGATTGCTATTGTATTGCTATATCTCTCGATGTATGTCTATGCAACACGGAACATGAGAACATATCGTCCTAAGGCCCTTCCCTTATCTCTAACCATTAACTCTTTGAGCCAATGGTCATTATGGATAGCGCTATTAGGAATTGACAACTCCTCACTCGCCCGAATCGCTGGAGTTCATGATACCATATTCATCTAAGGAACGATAAGCATAGATCTCGATAAGGCTTCAGTCATAGGTTTGGTTCAGACTCATTGTTTGCTCATACACATACAAAAACTCGTTCTCGTTATAGCAATAAACTTGTACTCATTAATAGCAATCAACTTTGTTTATCATTAAAGCAATGTACTTGAATTTACGAAAAGCCTTATTTCAAACTCGATTTTATAAACTTGTGAACTCACCAACTATTTTCATAGTTGACGCTCGTTTTACATGCTTTTTCAGGAAATAATTAGTAAGTGGATATAAAGATTCATCATCATAGAGCTTGTTGCATCGTGTTCAAGTTATTTGTGGAGTTTTCTTTGAACAATGTTATTTTGAAAAAACTTGTAATTTGTTTCTTTTGAAGTTATGGGTTGTTGTGACAACCCGAAATTTCCATTCTGTACAAACTATAACACTTCAATAGAAGTTATAGCAGTTACAGTTAATTTTCAGACTTTTCGCGTAAGTTTGAGTAATTCATGGTTTACACTTCAGGAAATATCAGGAGAGTGGGTGCACTAGGGTTTTGTGCAACACTGTTATTCCAACACTCTATTATATTAGAAATCATTTCAGGAATAAAAATATTTTCTGCCAAAATATCTCAGGACTATAAATAGATTTATGAACCAAATTCATTCATTATTCACATTTCCGACTAGAGAAAAGCCATTTTCTCTCTGACGGATCTTCAGGTTTTTATACCAAAACGTGAGTAACTCTTTATAGTAATGATAGAAATCTTTATATGTGTTTATAACATGATTTAGAAGGCTAAATCATGAGATCTAGGAGTTTACACCCCAAGGTGTTCTTGGGCGGTAAACTCCCGAAACGAAGCCAAAACCGACACTTGTGTTATGATAAGGCCTTAGATGATTATGTATACATGTTAGGGACAAGAAAACAACCACAAATCACCCAAGTTTGGGGAGTTCACGGCCTAAGAGTTGCTTAGGCCGTAAACTCCCTTTTCAAGCTCAAAATGGTGATTTAAGGACTCTAAGACTTTAAGGCTTGTATCTAGACTATGTTCCCAAGTACTATAAGGCCTTAAACACATCAAAAGACACAAAAAAAAGTGAGTTTACGGCCCAAGTGAATCTTAGGCCGTAAACTCCATTGAAATGGAAAAAAGGGGTGTTTTCATGACACCTAAAGCCCTAGACCTTTACAAGAAATTGTACCCACTTAATGGAAGGACCAAACCACATCAAAATCACTTAACAAAGTGAGTTTACGGCCAAGGCATGGTTCTTGGGCCGTAAACTACTAAAAAGGGCACCAAGGTGTGCCTAATGCCTTCATATGCTTGGAATAAAAGTCTAGAACCCATACCACAAGTGCAAAGGACTTGAAAACAACAAAAACACCCTATACTTAGAGTTTACGGCCGTAAACTCTAAGGGGAGTGGCCTTAGGGCCGTAAACTCTTAATTGGAGTACTTCTAGACCTTAAACCCTTCCAAGGACTTAGCCACTAAGTTAGAATAATTCGAGAAAGCAATTGGGACTTCAAAACACACCAAACACACATGTTTGGGAGTTTACGGCCGTAAACTCAAGAGTTTACAACCGTAAACTACATGTGTGCTGGTTTATGGGGAGTAAACTCTCATATAGGGTCCTTTGGAAACCCTAAACACAAATACCCTGTCCCACAATAGCTTAGATGCAATCCTTAAGGCTTAAAACACTTATATAAAGTGTTTATTATGTGTAGGATGTCTTAAAGATTATCAATTAGTCATTTGAGTCTAATTGAGTGCATATATGTGTGATTATATGTTCATTAGGATCGTAGTGTGTGCACAAGTCTTCGCTTGACACCTAGCCATCCTATACCGTTCAGTTCATTCCAATCACCAACTACATGTGAGTTCGTACCCCTAATCAATGTTTTAAATGATTTTTAAATACTTTAGTGGGGGGGGGGGAATACAAGTAGAAACAAATATGTTATTAAATCATTGATATGTATTTTATAACTGTGTTTGTCATTTAACAGATTTCACATGCTACAAAATGTGATGCATGAAATTGTTTTACATCTTAAAAAGCACATTGTTACCAAATGTTTTACCTTTGAAATGTTTATTCAAATGACATCAAGTCATTGTTAATTATTGTTCGAAACCCATAAGATGTCTAACAAAACCATTTTACATTCTTGAACCAAACTATGCATATACACTTATATTCTTATATATGTATTGATGTTATAGTTTGCATCTTTCATTTAGTTTCCCATACCCTTGAGTAGTAAGAGTGGATAAACTTACATGATCAACTAGTTATATTATAGTAGATTATCATAGGGATAATGTGAAGTTATCAAACATTACTTCTATTACAAGGAGTCACACAAGAGTCAGTTCATTCATGAGTCTATACTAGTATATTACCTAATACATGAGTACTTACATATGTTTACTTGATACATGAATATGTTTACATATACTTACCTGTTACATGGATACACAGACATGAATACCATACAGGAAAACTTTTACATAGGTGTATTATCCTGTATTCGTTTACCTGGATACTTGTACTTAGGACTATGGGTACGATTTATAAGTACTTCTGTGTAAATGTTCCTGCATATCCCCCTGTACCTCGGGATATCTAGATAGGACCCTATCCCTAGTACCTCGGGATACCTAGATGGGCCTCTATCCCACAGTACCTCGGGATATACGTACGGGACTAACCATTCCGGAACTCATCTGTTAGCAACAGTGGGACTAACCCTTCCACCCACCTGCTGCTGCTACAGAGGACAATTGGACAATCTTCGGATGTTCATTAGGTTATACATTTCGCTTAATGTGATGTTGTGTTGGTCTTAGTACCCAGTGACAACACTTACAGTATTACATTTTTCCTGTTTACTTTATTTTGTGATACATTCACATAAACGATGAGTTAGACTAAGCACTCTTAGTACTAGTCAAAACAAAGGAAAAACTATCATTTTACAAACAGAACATTCGGGTCTTGGTAGAAGGCTACACTTCATACTTACAAAACATTCGGGTATTGGTAGAAGAGTACATTTCATACTTATAGAAAATAAGGGTTTTTCTAGGGATTTCATACTTACCTCAACATTTTCATTAAAAGGTTTACATGGCCTTCATATCAAATTTTCACAAAAAAGGCAATGAAACTTATATACTTATGAATTCACCAGCTTTAAAGCTGATACTCGCTTTCAAAATAACTTGTATTCTCAGGTCATCAGGAAACAGGTACGGAGGCCAGGTTTTGAGAGGACGGAGCAGACAAGTCTCGTCTTTTATTTTTGATTGTATATTTTTGGTGTCTTACTACAATGAAAGAACAAACATGTATTAAAACTTTACTTATAATGCAATGGACGATGTTGTTACTTGTTTATTATATTACACTGTTGTGATACTGTACATGACGTCCTCCACCCCTGAACGTTTCCGCCGTTCGATGGTTTTGGGGTGTGACAGATTGGTATCAGAGCATTGTTTATAGTGAATATGGTACATTAACCCATAAAAGATATACTAACTATAAATACATGGGATTAAAACACTCTGTCTAAGAGTTATACTTTTTAATAATAAAATATTTAACAAAGTATACGTGCCTGCATTCATACTAAAACCAGTGTCACAATGACAAGAACAAAAGTATTACGATTGTTGAATATCACAAGTAAGCCTGGGGATATATGATCAGTCTTGGGAATGGCATAGCTTGATCAACTATGCTGGTCCGAGGAGTGATTAGCATATGCCCAAGAATGGTTGTGATGTGGCAACAAGTCTAAAAACTTACCAACACAATCATAAAGAAATACCATATGGGTATTTGATCTTAGTGTAATTATCTTAGTTAGTTAGTCTATTTTAGCTATTTCTTATATCCCTTTTCTCGCATAGATTAAAATGGCTGGATTTCACCATGGCGATCCGTACTTCCCAAACCAAGGAAATGCTGGTTGGCTAGAGGCTGAACCAGAAGATGATCACCCAATTCCTTTGGATGATCATCATGCTGAGGGTTTTTCTGATAGTTCTGACTCGGAGCCAGAAGTCAACAACCTACCCCCAACTTCTCAAAACCCAAACCCGAACCCTCGCCCTGTGTTTCAAGGACCCACACCCTTATGGGCCATTAACTTGACTAAATGGAGTCAGGAACAAGGTCAGCCCATTCCCTACAATGGCGACCGAAGTTTCTACAACCTCACTGAAGGAGGTTCTGCTGATTGAGTCCTACCAATCATGGTGCGTAGGATTTCTCGGAACACGATAATGGCTCAAGCGACTATCAATCAAGTTTTGGAAGTTGATGCCAACTCTGGTGTTAACACTGTCCACATTCGCCAACTAGAGTCTGCTCATGAAAGGACTCTGGTCCGCAATGCAAATCTGCAGAGGGAACTTGCTGAAACCCGAGCAGAAGTTAGAGAACTTCGAGCTCAACAAGCAAGATTGGGCAGGCGTATATGAGACATTGAACGTCTACTGTCGGGATCGAGGACTCATGCTAGCAGTTCTCGCCGCCGATAGAATATCGTCATCTCATCTTTTGGATATAACCTAGTTAATGTAAAACTTTGGTCTAATTTCCTATCTATATAAATCTTAGACCTGTTAGTTCTTGATCTAGTCTTGATTCTGTCAAAATTTTCCATCTGGGTTGATGTAGAGCCTACTTCTAGGCCATTTTCCCGAACTTGATACATCTGTAATTCCAGTATTATTGACAGATATCTAATCTTATGGAAATTATTATCCAACTACTTTCATTTTCAGTTAGTCATTCTATTCATTCTGTTGTTGGACTACGGAGAGTTAGTCCATGGGACACATTCATAAATCATTTATTCTTGTCCATGTCGTCATCTTTTAAGCGTATAGTTAAAGATGCCGCCACGCAGAAGTACAAGGTGTAATCCAATCAACGAAACACCGATACCACCATCTCCACCACCGCCTGTACCTGCTCAACCACCTAATCCTTTTGATGCCAGCATGTTCCAGGCAGCTTTCACAGCAGCAGTTGCAGCTGCTGTGTCAGCAATCAACGCTCCTGTCGCTAGTGGATCGGGAACAGGTGCACCTCCTTCAAACCACGGTGAAAGCCATGGACACCCTCAGGAATGCACTTACAAGGACTTCACTAATGCCAAACCCCGCAGCTTCAATGGAACTAGGGGTGTTATGGTGTTGAGACAATGGATTGAAAAGATGGAATCCGTCTTTGAAATCTGTGCTTTTCAGGAGGGCAGCAAGGTCAAGTTTGTAGCTTGTACCTTTTCTGACAGAGCACTAACATGGTGGAACAGCCATGTTAACTATCTAACTTTGGTGGTGGCATATTCCATCGGCTGGGAAAAGTTGAAAGACATGCTGATGAAGGAATACTGTCCTCGAGGTGAAATACAAAATCTCGAGCAAGAATTCTGGGGTCTACAAATGGTTGGATCCGACATCACTACCTACATAAATAGGTTTTGTGATTTGGCAAACTTATGCCCCGACATGGTTGCTCTCCAGAGAAAAAAGATTGAGAGATATATCTAGGGACTGTTGCCCCAGATCCAGTCATGTGTGATCGTTTCTAGGCCTATTACCTTTGATAGCGCCAAGGAACTAGCAGAATCCCTCATCGATCACCAGAAACCTCAGAACACAACAATCCCTACACCTGTACCACAAAATTCCAACCCCGACTACCACAAGAAGGGGTGGAATAAGAGGAAAAGAGGGGCTCCGCAAGGATCCTCCAATAAGCAACAACTAGTGGCGATCAATGCTGCCACAGTGACTCCTGTTGCCCCTGCGAACCTCTTACCAGCAAAAACATATGCTGGGACTCTTCCGAAGTGCACCAAGTGCAACTTCCACCACCACGGACCTTGCAGGGAGATGCAGTGTTCTAACTGCAACAAGAAGGGACACACCGTCCATTACTGCAAAACTCCAACAACTCAAGCTGCCCAGATTCCTAACACCGGTATGGGCCAAGCTTGCTACAGATGTGGCGAAGTAGGCCACTACAAGAGGAACTACCCTAAAGCAGGGACGGCTGGAGGAGTGGGAAGAGTCATGGCCCTAGGCCATGAGGAAGCGGTAGCTGATCCTACGATAGTTACTGGTACGTTCCTCCTCGATAACTCATATGCTTGCATACTTTTCGATAGTGGAGCCGAGAAAAGTTTTGTATGTCACAAATTTGCACACCTGCTTAAACAAAAATGGCTAACAGGAAAACAGAGAGTACAAACTGCATATACGTAGGTTGTACCTTAGCTTTAGATGGCCATACTTTCAAGATAGATCTCATGCCAGTCACAATTAAATGTTTCGACGTTATCGTCGGTATGGATTGGTTGAGTCTTCTTCGCGCCGACATCTTGTGCTTTGAAAAAGCAGTTCGTCTTAACCTTCCTAACAACGAAACCTTAATTATCTACGGCGACAAACCTAGTACGAGCCTTCGTATCATTTCATGCATTCAAGCCCAGAAGTTCTTGCGAAAGGAATATCATGCATTCCTAGCACACGTCGTCGATACCAGTCAAGAACTGAAGGACATCCAGAAAATCCCAGAAGTATGCGACTTTCCCGAAATATTCCCAGAAGAACTTCCCGGTTTACCACCGCAACGCCAAGTCATGTTCAAAATCGACTTAGTGCCAGGAGCTACCCCAGTAGCTAAATCTCCTTATCGTCTGGCACCGGCCGAGATGCAGGAACTTTCCAGTCAACTTAACGAACTTCTCAAAAAGGGATTCATTCGACCAAGCTTCTCACCATGGGGAGCACCGGTCTTGTTCGTCAGGAAGAAAGATGGATCGTTTCGCATGTGCATCGACTATAGAGAACTCAACAAACTTACCATTAAAAATCGTTATCCCTTGCCCCGCATCGACGATTTGTTTGATCAACTTCAAGGAGCCAACTACTTCTCGAAGATAGATCTGCGATCCGGATATCACCAACTACGAGTGTTAGAGGAGGATGTTCCCAAGACAGCCTTCCGAACTCGTTATGGGCACTACGAGTTTGTAGTGATGCCATTCGGATTAACTAACGCGCCCGCAGTATTCATGGATCTGATGAATAGGGTGTGTCGTCCTTACTTGGATCAGTTCGTCATCATCTTCATTGATGACATACTCATCTACTCTCGAAGTAAGGAGGAACATATTCAACATCTCCGTAAAATCTTAGAAACATTGAGATCAGAGAAGCTCTACGCGAAGTTCTCAAAGTGTGAATTTTGGATTCGGCGAGTCGAATTTTTGGGCCATGTGGTTAGTGAAGAAGGTATACACGTGGACCCCTCCAAGATCAAAGCCATTGAGAACTGGTCAGCACCAAAGACACCTACCGAAATTCGTCAATTTCTAGGTCTAGCTGGCTACTATCGCAGGTTCATTCAGAACTTCTCCAGCATAGCTAAACCTCTTACAACCCTGACCCAGAAAGGCGTGGCCTTTGACTCGAAAGAGAAACAGGAAAGAGCGTTCCAAACGCTCAAGCGAGCCTTGTGCACCGCCCCGATACTATCCCTCCCCGAAGGGATAGAAGACTTCATTGTCTATTGCGATGCATCCAATCAGGGACTCGGATGTGTTCTGATGCAGCGAGGTAAAGTCATCGCCTATGCCTCGAGACAGCTGAAGACACATGAGGTCAACTATACAACCCACGATCTTGAACTAGGAGCAGTTGTGTTTGCTCTGAAGATCTGGTGACATTACCTATATGGTACAAAAAGCACGATCTTTACGGACCATAAGAGTCTACAACACATTTTCAACTAGAAGGAGCTCAACATGAGACAACGACGGTGGGTCGAGCTACTTAGTGATTACGAGTGTGAAATTCGTTATCATCCGGGTAAAGCAATGTAGTAGCCGACGCCCTAAGTCGGAAAAAATATACTGGTCGTAGAGTCAAATCTTTGACTCTAACTATCCATTCACACTTGTCCACGCAAATAAAGGAGGCTCAGCTCCACGCTTTGAAACCTGAAAACGTGGCGGGTGAATCCCTTAGAGGGATGGATAAGAACCTGGAAGTCAAGGGTGGCGGAGCCTTGTACCTCATGGATCGGATCTGGAGACCGAAACATGGTGGCTTCAGAGACTTGGTCATGTCTGAAGCTCACAACACTCGTTATTCCGCCCACCCGGGTTCAGATAAGATGTATCTGGATCTTAAAAAGTTATAATGGTGGCCTAGCATGAAAGAAGATATTGCTACCTTCGTGAGTAAATGCCTTACTTGCGCAAAGGTCAAGGTCGAATACCAGAAACCCTACGGTCTTCTACAACAACCGAAGATACCAGAATGGAAGTGGGAGCGGATCACTATGGATTTCATAACCAAGCTGCCCAAGACGACGGGTGGACTTGATTCCATACGGGTCATCGTCGATAGACTCACCAAGTCTGCACACTTCCTACCAATCAAAGAAACAGACAAGATGGAGAAGCTTACTAGAACATACATCAGGGAGATTGTAAGGCTGCACGGTGTTCCTTTATCTATCATCTCAGACCGAGATAGTAGATTCACTTCGAGGTTCTGCCAGTCATTACAAAATTCCCTAGGAACTAGGCTGGACATGAGTACAGCCTATAATCCACAGACCGACGGACAAAGTGAGACGACTATCCAAACCCTAGAAGATATGTTGCGTGCCTGTGTGATTGACTTTGGAAAAGCTTGGGATACTCATTTACCCGTTGTCGAATTCTCCTACGACAACAGTTATCACACGAGCATAAAGGCAGCTCCATTCGAGGCCCTCTATGGCCGAAAGTGCAGATCCCCTCTGTGCTGGGCTGAAGTGGGTGATACCCAGTTAGCTAAGGGACGAGTTCCCGAAAGCACTCTCACGGGTCCGGAGATCATTCGGGAAACGACAGAGAAGATCGTTCAAATTCATGAACGATTGAAAGCCTCTAGAGACCAACAGAAAACCTATGCTGACAAGCGTAGGAAACCATTGGAGTTCCAGGTGGGCGACCGAGTCCTACTGAAAGTCTCACCCTGGGAAGGGCTTGATACGTTTTGGAAAGAGTGGGAAGCTCAATCCAAGATACATAGGGCCTTTTGAGATTCTTGCGAGAATCGGTCCTGTAGCTTACAAGCTCAATCTACCGCAAGAACTCAGTAACGTACATCCTACCTTCCACGTCTCGAACTTGAAAAAGTGTCTATCCGACGAGACTCTTGTTATTCCACTCGACGAGATCGAGATCAACAAGAGCCTCAACTTCGTGGAGGAACCAGTAGAGATCATGGACCGAGAGGTCAAGCGAACAAAGCAGAGCCGTATCCCGATAGTGAAGGTGCGCTGGAACGCAAAGCGTGGACAGGAATTCACTTGGGAACATGAGGATCAGATGAAACTGAAATACCCTCACCTTTTCGCTTAGTTATTTGTAACTTCTTATTTGCTTAAATTCTAATTTCGGGACGAAATTCCTTCTAACGGGGGGATGATGTGACAACCCGAAATTTCCATTCTGTACAAACTATAACACTTCAATAGAAGTTATAGCAGATACAATTAATTTTCAGACTTTTTGCGTAAGTTTGAGTAATTCAGGGTTTACACTTCAGGAAATATCAGGAGAGTGAGTGCACTAGGGTTTTGTGCAACACTGTTATTCGAAAACTCTATTATATTAGAAATCATTTCCGGAAAAAAATATTTTCTGCCAAAATATCTCAGGACTATAAATAGATTTCTGAACCAAATTCATTCATTATTCACATTTCCGACTAGAGAAAAATCATTTTCTCTCTGACGGATCTTCGGGTTTTTATACCAAAATGTGAGTAACTCTAGATAGTAATGATAGAAAGCTTTATATGTGTTTATAACATGATTTAGAAGGCTAAATCATGAGATCTAGGAGTTTACACCCTAAGGTATTCTTGGGCAGTAAACTCCCGAAACGAAGCCAAAACCGACACTTGTGTTATGATAAGGCCTTAGATGATTATGTATACATGTTAGGGACAAGAAAACAACCACAAATCACCCAAGTTTGGGGTGTTCACGGCCCAAGAGTTGCTTAGGCTGTAAACTCCCTTTTCAAGCTCAAAATGGTGATTTAAGGACTCTAAGACTTTAAGGCTTGTATCTAGACTATGTTCCCAAGTAGTATAAGGCCTTAAACACATCAAAAGACACAAAAAAAAGTGAGTTTACGGCCCAAGTGAATCTTAGGCCGCAAACTCCATTGAAATTGACAAAAGGGTGTTTTCATGACACCTAAAGCCCTAGACCTTTACAAGAAATTCTACCCACTTAATGGAAGGACCAAACCACATCAAAATCACTTAACAAAGTGAGTTTACGGCCAAGGCATGGTTCTTGGGCCGTAAAATCCTAAAAAGGGCACCAAGGTGTGCCTAATGCCTTCATATGCTTGGAATAAAATGTTGGATTAGTGTCTAATTCCATAACTATTTTGCTATGTACTTGACCCGATGGTGCATGGTCCTTTTGGGTTGCCTTCACCGAAGCAACTTGATTGGAGAAATATATATAGAGAGAGGATAATATGATTTATTAATATGTTATAAGAATAATATATTAAAGGAGAAATCATATTTGTCTAATTAATATTGGTCAATAATTAATTAAGAATTAATTTTGTGATCAAGTGTAATTAATTAAACTAGAGGGGCTGAATTGTAATTATGTGATAGTTACAAAATAAGGTAAGGATTATCTTAAATATATGGTGAACGAATTTAAGGTGATAATGCCTTAGAATTCGACTAGGATAAGGGTTTCTAAGACTTATCTTATGGTTGCTTGGTGGACAAGCAACTAGATAAGGATAAGGACTAAAACCCTAATCCTAACCGTATATAGAGACCCCTAAGGCCTTAGAATTCGTGCACTTGATCCCTAGAGCATCTAAGGACGAATTCTAACCTCTCTCCTCTCTCTTTATACCTTCTCCATTTGCTCTTGGTGTTTGTAAGCCATTAGAGGATTAACACTTGTGACTCTAAGCCTTCCAAAGTCAATACAAGGAGATTTGGGATTGTTATTGCTACATAGGAATCAAGGTAATATTATAAACCTATTCTTATGTTAATATGATTACTTATATGCTAGTATTAGGGTTTCTTTATGTGTTCATAATGTTGTGTATCTAATAGTGAAAACATAGATCCAATTCTAGGGTTGCATGCACACATAGGATTGTTTGTACTAAACCCAACAGTGGTATCAGATCCATTGGTTTTGTTTTCAATTAGCATGATACAAATGTATGAACTTGAAAAAATTAGGGTTTATGGCCAATAAACCCTAGGAAGCTTGGATTTTCGAAATTAGGGTTCTTGAACCCTGATTTTCGAAATTGATTAGGGTTTCCTAAACCCTTTCCTTAGCCACCAAGTTTTCGAATTCTAGGGTTATCCAACCCTGGATTTTCGAGATTAGTCTCCTCCCCAAGATAAGATCCTAATTTTTAGGGATTTGGATTATCCCATATCTTGTAATTATCCTTTAATGGTTATATATGGTAATTAAAGATTATGAATTATCCTATCCCATGATTTTCAAAATCTATAGAGATATTTAAGGGATTAGGATATCTTAATTGTTTAATTGGTAATTATCCTTTATGATTTAGATAATCCCTTATGATTTACTAATTTAAATTAATAGTTTAAGATAATTATTAAATCAAGAGTTTTAATATTTGAAATTTTAATTTAAATGGTATTAAATTTCGAAAAATTTAAAGTGAGATTGAAACCTAATTGTTTTGAAAAGTTTCAAAAACTTGCCCTCAAGTTTTGGAATTTAAATTTAGATTAAAAGTTTAATTTTAAAATGTTAAATTCTAAAACCCTAGTTTTGAAAAGTTCAAATTTCACCCTTATGGTTTTATTAAAATTGATTAAATATATAATTAAGAGAGAGTTAATAAATCCATAATGTTATGGTTTACATTTAATTAAATTAAAAGTGTAATTTATAAAATTAAACCACCTAGTATTTTAAAAGCAAAAAATACACCCTTATACTATGTATAACATTAAAAGTCATACCGTTAGTAGGCCTCATTCACGAAGCTAGTCTATAAGGGGTGTTTAAGGAAATTGCCTATAAAATGGCGATTGAATGGGTATCCACTCTTACCCACCGCACTCTTGACTAGTGGAGGGTCGTTAGCCGAACAGGTAGGATAGGACGAAACCATCTATTATAAGTATAATGAAGTACAAAAGTAACTAAATGTTTTTCAAATTCCTAATCTTAGTTACTTAGGCAAAAGTGAATTGATGCAATTCCATGAAATTACACTTTGTGCCCTTGCGAAGACGTTAGTGGAGCGTGTGTGGTTTACCGGCACACTAAATGGTTCTAAGCAAAGGTACCAAAGGGCGACTCAATGTTTTTCATAGTTCGGTGGAGTATGTGTGGTTTACCGGCACATCGAATAGGTGACTTTAACATGTGAGGGCACCATGTAGTTTGCATGGTTATTCACACCCGCTTTGTGATCCTCGACATCCCAGTCACAAACTAGAGGGGCATATCGAGATTTAAACATGCCATTGAAATGTTCAATGAATCTCAAAGGATCTAGGAGTTTTCCTAGATTTAAAACTTAAATTTATTTTTCGTTTTTCATGGTGGAAATTAGTGAATCGTCATTCACTTACCTTCAAATATTCTGCAACTAGATTACGGCATCCCTTTTTCTAGGTTGTAGCATATTGTGTTGGGTCCTAGCCTTGGAATTTCATTTGGGTGATTTACCAAGCACTCAATCAATCAACTAACTTGAATTCGTTTTTCTCCCATTTTGTAGATGTCAAAGTTCGACAACTATGGTCTTCCCGAATCCCATGGAACAAGTATTCCACATGAAGATGATATTCCACGATTCGATCGAGGAACAAGAAATCATGCTTCACTTCCTCCTCCTCCTCCTATTATTCTCCCTAACCCACAAAATTGTAAAATTGAAAGGTTCAATATCACTCAAGCCCTTTTGGCAAGTAAACATAAAGAAGGAAAGTCGGTGTGTGCACACGTCCTAGGGATGAAGTCGCACATTGATAGACTAAGAATGATGGGATCCGTTGTTAGTGAAGTGATGGTTGTTGATTGGGTTCTTCAGTCACTTCCCAACTCGTATAGTGAGTTCGTAAGAGAGTACTATATGTTGAACCAAGACGTGACACTTATAGATCTCACCTACATGCTTATTGCGGCTGAATCTACCTTCAAGACCTCTATGGATATAGACAATGGCAATGAAAGACATGCAATGATCGAAAGGTTGATCATAAGAGAAAGGCGATGTCTGAAGTAGTTCCATGTGTTGTTCCAAAAGAGTCAATTTGCTTTTATTGCCAAGAGAAGGGGCATTGGAGACGAAGTTGCCCTATTTACCTAAGAGATCTAAGAGATGGGAGAGTCAAAAGTATGACTGCGCTTCAGGTAAAATCCAATATCTAACTCCGTTAAGTTCCTATTCATTGATTCTTAATACATGATGTGATAAGATTGCATTTGAATGTTTTGAAGGATCGGTGAAAAGAAAGGAAGCTTGATAAGAGAGCAAGATGAATCTAATCACAGGAGATGGATCTCGATCGCATGAACTTGAAGATTGGATTTTGAGCTTAGATAGTTTTGATAGAGTTGTTAGAAATTTTCCTTTTACATAGTTTTCAATAGATTTTGCATTATAAGGACAAATATTTCCGCTGCTTTTATAAATAAAATAAATTTGGTTTGACTTATTTATTTATTTGTTTATTTCCTTGCAATGAAATCGTTATGAAAATTGATGTTTCCATATTTCTACAACGAACGGATATGATTCTTAGTTATGTTATTTATGGAAGTGTCAAGAATTTACCAAATAGGGAGAGTTTCTCATCGCCCAAAGTTTCAATTGGACAGAAATTTGGAATCACGCAACTTGGTTGCATGATGAATGAGAAATTTCATATTTGGAAATTAGACTAATTCGTTGACAAAGTGTCAAGTGAAGGACTAGGTGATTGAGTACACAAAGTTGTGTGTTGGTAAAAGTCCACCATAATAGTAACAAGATATTCGTCATGATTTACTAAAAGTTTAGTAAATGTGATTATACTTATGAGATTAAGTGTAATTCGGAATTGATTAAAAAGGTTTAAATCAATAGCAAAACGAATAAGAAGAATCAAGTATGCAGAAAGATAAGAGTTTCTCCATTCTAAGAAGAAGGGAGAGTAGCTTTTATGCTTTATGATAAGTCTTAATGATTAAGAACCATATCTCAATTGATCCTCTAAGTGAGTCTTAGTACAATTGTATGTTTGAGAAGAGGAATCAAGGATTGAAGAAATGGTTAAATCAAGAAGTCAATCATACTTCGTCCCAATAACAAGTCTTACAGTTAAGATTGTGACAATGAGTGAAAAGTATTAAAGGTTTATAACATTCATCAAATGTGGAAAGTTGTGATGTCTTGAATAATACAAAGACCAACTAGAGCCAATTTATGAAGTGTTTTGATAAAAACTACACTAACTCTTGAATATTTGTTTGTCAAGAAATGTTTATTGACAAAAGAAGGTTATATGTCAAGCAGTCAGTGGGAGTCTTAGTGGTCTTGAAAAGTTTCAAGAACAAATCAAATAAACCTTATCAATCATCACTATCACACGAGTTGAGGTTCACGACCTATCGTGTTGACGTTATTTTGTTTCTATGCCATTCAAATTGAGTTAATTATGCATGTGAGTTCTATGAGTTCTTATTTGAACACATAAAAGGCAAAGCACCTTAATCAATGAACAGTACATTGATAGGAAAAGATGAGATGCTTAACTACTTGGAAGACGTGGTGGGCAGCTGTGCTACAATGAGGCAAGAAATCAAGATTAAGAAAGTTCGGTCCATATGAGTCTGAATTTGTTGTAAACTTTGGTTTTAACAAATTCACATGGATAGGAACACATACACCGTTTAAAATCTAAGTTTCATAAGATTTCCTCCTTCATGAAAATGGTTCTGAGGAAATGCTTTCACTAAGAAAGATTTTAAGAAGATAGTGATTGTAAAATTGCATTCTCAAATTTGATTATGGTTACGGTATCCCTTTCCATGATTCGAATTGTGAGGTTTGGCAATTAGTCTTAATCGTTAAGACACACATATAAACTATCTAAGGAAAAGGTGTATAAGTTCAAGAAGCCTTGATAAAAGGATTATCAAAGCATTAAGTATTAGAAACATGAACTTAAGAAACTCAATAAGTATTGTTTTTCTGGAAGTTAAGATGTTTATGAATACATGTCGAAGCTAGTGGGAGCATAAGTGTTATGTTTTATAGTAATCATCATGATAGTGGGAGCATAAAAGTTATGATTGTATGATTATTATGGAAAGTATTGCAAGTTGGCAATATTAATTATAGAAAACAAGAGTTATACCTTGCAAAGTCGTAAGGGTTGTAAAGTTGTTTTGCTATAATTAAGGGAGAGAATATTATGCTTCATTTCAAATCTAAAGGATTAGGTTGAGAAATGTTAATAAATTTAGTCAAAGGTACATAGTGTGTTCTTAAAATTTCGATTATGATTACGGCATTCCTCTTCACAATTCGAATTTTGAGAACATAGCAACTAAAACATTTTGCATCGGGTCCCATACGCTTCGGGTATAGGATCGATTGCAAATGCTTTAATGTTTGACCATTCTAAAATTTTCCAAATGTCTAGCGCATTTAGAAGGAAAAAGGACTAGAATCGGTTTAGACTAAAATAATTAAACAACTATCAAAGGACAATCCAAGTTCGCGAGGATTGGTTGCTTGTGAGTAGTTGGAAGTATAGTATTGGGAAATTATGGAAATGTTTCCATATTGGATGGATCATATCGAAATCATTACAAATAGAAAAGATTCTATTAAGAATGAGTTGTCATGAGGAAAATATGGAAGCGTGTCCATATTGGGAAGTAAATATTGAAAATCTATGACTAGATTAGAAACTTTTATGCAAAAGGATGTTCAAAGGAATGTACTTTGAGTGAGAGACATCATATATAAGGAATAGTCTTTGTGACTTTGGTGCAATGACATTACGAAAGGATCGTTGCATAGAATGTTAGAATGTAGCATATTCCGTAAGTAGCAAGAATTTGATATTCTTACACTTATGAAAAAGGATTTGGAGTTGTGAAATGAGAATGATTGGAAATGTGCTCAATTTGTCTATTTCACAAAAGTAACAACCATAGGTAAACATTGTGTGCATGCTAGGAGCATGGGACAAGTGTAATAATTCAAGTAAGAAGTTAATTACCCGAAACGACAAATAATGAGTAATCGGTATGGTGATAAATAAAAGGAGTTTTATTTATACTCAAAAGCTTGAGGCCATATGGGATTAGTATTATTCTTGTGTTTCACATTGCATGTTTTGACTTCCAGAATAATTGAGTTTATTAAGAATAATCGAATTATTCGAACGGGCCACAGTCGTACATATGTTGGAAGTAGATATGAATGAAGACTATCATGAATTGGTGTGTGGATTGTCTAGAAAAGTATTAGACATAAGAAAATGTTTGCTGCAATGTTCATGAGTGCTTACGAATATGATTTGAGCATTGGATTAAACCCACACTCACTTGGATCGCTCCATGAATTGTATCACGAGTGATTTGTGAGACGATAACATCTTATATTCTTGAAACCGAGATGTGTGAGTTGTATCTTGCGAATCGGTTGCACATTGATAATATGTAAACGCACTAGTAACTTGGTGTTATAAAACATATTGTTGTGTGTAATTCGGTGAGTGAGTGCAAGTGAGCATTGTATCAAAGTTTATCCATTCCTTTTATCCAAAGTAGGATAAAAGCGATATCTTTGGGCCCCTCGATGGTTTAGTGATGACATACGTAAATGCTCGGACGGGCTAGGGCTAATTTGATTTGTTCAATTAGCCTGTCGTCATAAATCAGAAATCGAGAAGTAGTACAAAGAGAATGATTAGAAATCATATCTCATATGATATCTAGAATGGAGGAATATATGATCCCTTATCTAAGGACACGCGTATCTGATAAGATCAGAGTTGACAACGGCTTTGGGAAGCTACGATTGCAGATCAGGATCTGAAGTCATACGCATAATATTAATTAGACTTATCCAAGTGGGAGACTGTTGGATTAGTGTCTAATTCCATAACTATTTTGCTATGTACTTGACCCGATGGTGCATGGTCCTTTTGGGTTGCCTTCACCGAAGCAACTTGATTGGAGAAATATATATAGAGAGAGGATAATATGATTTATTAATATGTTATAAGAATAATATATTAAAGGAGAAATCATATTTGTCTAATTAATATTGGTCAATAATTAATTAAGAATTAATTTTGTGATCAAGTGTAATTAATTAAACTAGAGGGGCTGAATTGTAATTATGTGATAGTTACAAAATAAGGTAAGGATTATCTTAAATATATGGTGAACGAATTTAAGGTGATAATGCCTTAGAATTCGACTAGGATAAGGGTTTCTAAGACTTATCTTATGGTTGTTTGGTGGACAAGCAACTAGATAAGGATAAGGACTAAAACCCTAATCCTAACCCTATATAAAGACCCCTAAGGCCTTAGAATTCGTGCACTTGATCCCTAGAGCATCTAAGGACGAATTCTAACCTCTCTCCTCTCTCTTTATACCTTCTCCATTTGCTCTTGGTGTTTGTAAGCCATTAGAGGAGTGACACTTGTGACTCTAAGCCTTCCAAAGTCAATACAAGGAGATTTGGGATTGTTATTGCTACATAACAATCAAGGTAATATTATAAACCTATTCTTATGTTAATATGATTACTTATATGCTAGTATTAGGGTTTCTTTATGTGTTCATAATGTTGTGTATCTAATAGTGAAAACATAGATCCAATTCTAGGGTTGCATGCACACATAGGATTGTTTGTACTAAACCCAACATAAAAGTCTACAATCCATACCACAAGTGAAAAGGACTTGAAAACAACAAAAACACCCTATACTTAGAGTTTACGGCCGTAAACTCTAAGGGGAGTGGCCTTAGGGCCGTAAACTCTTAATTGGAGTACTTCTAGACCTTAAACCCTTCCATGGACTTAGCCACTAAGCTAGAATAATTCTAGAAAGCAATTGGGACTTCAAAACACACCAAACACACATGTTTGGGAGTTTACGGCCATAAACTCAAGAGTTTACAACTGTAAACTCCATGTGTGATGGTTTATCGGGAGTAAACTCTCATATAGGGTCCTTTGGAAACCCTAAACACAAATACCCTGTCCCACAATAGCTTAGATGCAATCCTTAAGGCTTAAAACACTTATATAAAGTGCTTATTATGTCTAGTATGTATTAAACGTTATCAATTAGTCATTTGAGTCTAATTGAGTGCATATATGTGTGATTATATGTTCATTAGGATCGTAGTGTGTGCATAAGTCTTCGCTTGACACCTAGCCATCCTATACCGTTCAGTTCATTCCAATCACCAACTACAGGTGAGTTCATACCCCTAATCAATGTTTTAAATGATTTATAAATGCTTTAGTAGGGGGGAATACAAGTAGAAACAAATATGTTATTAAATCATTGATATGTATTTTATAACTGTGTTTGTCATTTAATAGATTTCACATGCTACAAAATGTGATGCATGAAATGGTTTTACATCTTAAAAAGCACATTGTTACCAAATGTTTTACCTTTGAAATGTTTATTCAAATGACATCAAGTCATTGTTAATTATTGTTCAAAACCCATAAGATGTCTTACAAAACCATTTTACATTCTTGAACCAAACTATGCATATACACTTATATTCTTATATATATGTATTGATGTTATAGTTTGCCTCTTTCATTTAGTTTCCCATACCCTTGAGTAGTAAGAGTGGATAAACTTACATGATCAACTAGTTATATTATAGTAGATTATCATAGGGATAATGTGAAGATATCAAACATTACTTCTATTACAAGGAGTCACACAAGAGTCAGTTCATTCATGATTCTATACTAGTATATTACCTGATACATGATTACTTACATATGTTTACTTGATACATGAATATGTTTACATATACTTACCTGTTACATGGATACACATACATGAATACCATACAGGAAAACTTTTACATAGGTGCATTATCCTGTATTCGTTTACTTGGATACTTGTACTTAGGACTATAGGTACGATTTATTAGTACTTCTGTGTAAATCTTCCTGCATATCCCCCTGTACCTCGGGATATCTAGACAGGACCCTATCCCTAGTACCTCGGGATACCTAGATGGGCCTCTATCCCACAGTACCTCGGGATATACGTACATGACTAACCATTCCGGAATTCATCTGTTAGCAACAGTGGGTAATTAACATCTACGGATGCCTACGGTTACTACTTATATTAGGAAATCGCTTTGGGACTAACCCTTCCACCCACCTGCTGCTGCTACAGAGGACAATTGGACAATCTTTGGATGTTCATTAGGTTATACATTTCGCTTAATGCGATGTTGTGCTGGTCCTAGTACCTAGTGACAACACTTACAGTATTACATTTTTCCGGTTTACTTTATTTTGTGATACATTCACGTAAACGATGAGTTAGACTAAGCACTCTTAGTACTAGTCAAAACAAAGGAAAAACTATCATTTTACAAACAGAACATTCGGGTCTTGGTAGAAGGCTACACTTCATACTTACAAAACATTCGGGTCTTGGTAGAAGACTACATTTCATACTTATAGAAAATAAGGGTTTTTCTAGGGATTTCATACTTACCTCAACATTTTCATTTAAAGGTTTACATGGCCTTCATATCAAATTTTCACAAACAAGGCAATGACACTTATATACTTATGAATTCACCAGCTTTAAAGCTGATACTCGCTTTCAAAATAACTTGTATTCTCAGGTCATCAGTAGACAGGTACGGAGGCCAGGTTTTGAGAAGACGGAGCAGACAAGTCTCGTCTTTTATTTTTGATTGTATATTTTTGGTGTCTTACTTCAATGAAAGAACACACATGTATTAAAACTTTACTTATAATGCAATGGACGATGTTGTTTCTTGTTTATTATATTACAATGTTGTGATACTGTACATGACGTCCTCCACCCCTGAACGTTTCCGCCGTTCGATGGTTTTGGGGTGTGAGAGTTGTAAACTTTTAAATATTGCTATGGTGATGTATCATTATCTTTTGCAATGAAACCGTTATCGCTGTCATAGCTTGCGTTTCCGCTTTAGCGGGGTGTGACAAGACCCATTATATTCGACGGTTTATTTAACTTAAATTTTATATAGCTCATATACACTGGGTGATTATAGAGGAAACCTATGGGTCTTTCTATGGTACATTATTGCATAACATAGGAGCTTTCCTTACACATTTCATAAAGAAAATATTGGATTTTCTGGAATCATACTCATTTGCTTTGTCAAGGAAAATGATATCTTTATCAAATAAAACTCATATGAACTCACCAACTAAGTTGTTTATAGTTTTTCAAAACTACTTGTATTTTTAGGGAATCAGTAAAATAGGATATTAGCGGCTTTGAGGATGGAACACTTAGGCGGTAAACATTTTACTTTTGTCAACATAATGTACTTGATTTAGAAACATGTAACCTTTGACTATGGTGTAAGTTTTTCAATTATATTTATCTTGGTTGTTTTTACTTTGAGCACTATTATACTCATTGTTGTGATACTATACATGAAGTCCTCCACCCCTGGACGTTTCCGCCATCCTTGATTTGGGGGTGTGACAGATTGGTATCAGAGCATTGTATATAGTGAACTAAGTATATCGAACAACATAAGATATACAAACTATAAATGCATTGGGACTAAAAGTCTCTAATTAAACGTTTTTCAAATAACTATACTTTTAGAAATAGATTGTTTCTTGTTAAAAGTATACACGCATACATAATAAGGTCAGTATCATACTAGAACGGAACAAAAGTGGAGATTGTTGAATGACACAAGTAGTCTTGGGGATGTATGGTCAGGTCTAGGAATGACATAGTCTGATCAACTATGTCTATCCCTGAAGTGATTAGCATATGTTCGGGAATGGTTGTGGTGTTGCAGCAACTCTAAAAACTTACCAGCTCTATCTATAAGAAACATTGAGAATATAAGTCAAACATTTAAAATACTATTGGAGTATTTTGTGGTACTATAACTAACTTATGTGAAAACTAAACACCCATATTAGTAGGTCTATAATGACTAAGTGCATACGCTAAGGTTATACATAATAAAAGATACTATAGACTCAGAATTTATGACTATTGCTCCACTTCCTGTTCCTTGTTTGGTTGTGGATTTAGAGTAGAGTCATTTATTCGAAGGTCTATTTTATCTCAGATTATGTATAACTAGTGTGCACTATGTGATTATAGAAGTGACTAATGAGGATCACCCCCTATAAGTAATTGTAGGATTATACGTCTATTAATTACTTCTTCTACCCCTATTCTCGCACAAAAAACATGGCGGGAGTTAAACTACCCGGAGGCCCTATTCTTCTTAACCAGGAAAGTGGTGGTTGGAAACGGAGAGAACTTCGAAGAGGATACTGAAGAAATATTAGAGGAAGACCCCGACGAAACTTCCATGGTCCGACACCTTAATGAGCCGTAGATTTACAGAGATGGAGTTAGGAACTAGCTCAACACCATCGATGTGGCATGGATGGGGTTTTTACAACCTCAATAGGGAAAGAATAGTAGACATGACTCTCCTTGTCATAGCACGCCACATCACTCACAAGACAGTAACAACACGAGCATCGGTAAGCCGAATAATGGAGATCGGCACTACCACCAAGATCACTGCAATTCGCCTTCGTAATCTAGATAGAGGCCATGAACAAGATCGAAAACCACATCAAACCTTTCATAGGAAAGTGACCACAACTCGAGCCATGACTAGAGGGTATGGGGAACGTCAAACAGTGTTGGAGAAAATGCGAGGTAAAAGTAGAACACCAAATGACAGAAACCAGGGCAGGAATTAGGTCAATGCAGACTTTCATGCCTTCATTCTATGGCCCACGAAACATCTCCCACCATGGGTAGTGTGTACACTACTGACGAATCGATAAAGACTCAAACTACTAGAATACGTTTAAACACTACCCTCACATGCATGAATTCGACCCTTCAAATTTAGAGACTACGTCGTTCAAGAGGGTCGTGTCACTGTCGAAATTTTTTTTTTGTACCATAATGTAATGTGAACCTTCTAAAAGGTAAAATTTTCCAGAACTTTATGTACTGGACTATATAAACAAAATTAGCACACATTTTAATTCATTGGGAGTTTACCAAATATATCATAACCTGGTATTATAGACGATTCACTTATCGTGCCTCTAAGATTGCTTAATGTATACCCCCAGGTTAGGTATAATTATGAAACGATCAACATAGAAATGGTGAGTCCGCCTTGGGTCCTATTCCTTGTTTGGTTGTGGGCGTAGGGCAGACTCATTAAGTTCAACAACCTATTGGACCTTAATTATACACAACTGGTATATGCCAAGTGATCTTGGGAGTGGATCAGGTGTGTAACAAAAATTACAAGATAACATTCGAGTCATTACTACTAAAATTCAGAAGTTTATTTATATAGACCTATACTATGAATTGATTGCCACATTCGAAAAATCGTGAGAGACTATACTTGAAAAGTAATAACCTAGTTTTACGATGCCTGACTAATAACCATTACTAAAAGACATATACCCATTTCGTCTTTGAAATTCTTTAACAGAAAGATGTTGCATCATAGGTCTGCTAGATGCACTAGCGGAACGCAACCAAATCCACCAGCACCGCCTCCCCAATATGATCTTGTCATGTTCCAAGTTGCGGTCACAACCGTGGTGGCAGCTTCTATGTCCCAAGTCAGCACTGACGGTGCCAGAAGGACATGGAGAGGTACTAATAACTCCACTCAAGGAGAAAGCCAAGGGCGCTAGAAAGAGTGTTCCTTTAAGGACTTCGCCAATGGCATACCCGATTATTTAAATGGAAGTGGGGGAATCATCACACTGATAGAATGGTTCGAGAAGACCAAATCGGACTTCAAAATTTATGCATGCCCCGAAGCAAGCAAGGCCAAATTTGTAGCTTGCACTTTCTCTGGACGGGCCCGTGCTTGGTGGGACGGCCACGTTAAGTCACTGACGCTTGCAGTGGCTAACTCGTTAAGCTGGAAAGACTTAAGGATGATGATGCTGAAAGAGTATTGCCCAAGGGGCGAAGTGCAACAACTAGAGCAAGAACTGTGGAATCTCAAGATGACAGGATCTAACCTTGCAACTTACTCCTAAGGAAAAGAAGGTGGAACGATACCTTTGGGGATTGTCTCCCCAAATTCAAGACATCGTGTTGGCCACAAGACCAACTACCTTTGACAGTGCCAAGGAGTTGGCGCAACAACTCATCGACCATAGGGCTAGCCATGACACTGTAACAACTACCTCTGAGCAAGACGGAGGGAGAAGCAACAAAAGGAAGTTCAGGGAGAACAAGGAGGACCAACCAGCCCAAGACTCCACCAAGAAGCAATAGACCGTTGCTGTTCACGCTACCACAACTCATGCCACACCAGCACCCATGAAGCGATACGCTAGAACCCTTCCGAAATGTAACAAGTGTAACTTCCATCATACTGCGGTTTTCCGAGAGATGCATTGCAAGAATTGCAACAAGGAGGGACACACTGTCCGTTTTTGCAAGGCACCGGCGGTGCCCGTCAACCAGGTCCCCGACATTGGAGCAAGCCCAACTAGTTGCAAGTGTGGTGAAGCAGGACACTTTAAGAGAGACTTCCTCGGAACCGCCTATGAATAACGTTATGTGCGTCTAACTGCTACATGTAGGATTTAAATCCTTACTAAGATTAGTGTCAACTTAGGATTTATTATCAATGGATCTAGAGAACACAATAAAACACGAAGAAGTCGTATCGCTTATATAAAAACTTAGGATTTGTACTGGTGAGCTTTTGATGGCTAGTGTAAACATAAGTTAACTTGGTCCTTGCCATATTAATGTTGTATATTACGAAAAGTATTGTCACACCCCAAAGCCATGAACGGCGGAAACGTTCTGGGGCGGAGGACGTCATGTATAGTATCACAACAATGAAAATTAGTAAACAAGCAACAACATCATCCATTGCATTAATAATATAATTTTAATACAAGTGTGTTCTGTCAAATTATGATAAAAACTAAAGCATAAATCAAAATGAAAGATGCTTCATGAACAAGCACCATCTTCCCTGAACCTTGCATCGGTACCTGTCTATGGTTGACCTGAGGATACAAGTTATTTTGAAAGAGAGTATCAGCTTTAAAGCTAGTGAGATCATAAGCATTTTAGTGTCTTGATTTGTATATAAGTACTTGTATGTATTTGAAATGTAAGTATTTTTACGAATGTGAAATGTAAGTATGAAAACGTTTTGAACATCCTAGAAAGCCCTATGCTTCCTACTGAGGGTAGCCTTCTACCAAGGCATCTAGTATCTGCTTGTGTGTCTCTTGTAAGAGTGTGTATTTTCCCAAATCTGACTATCATTAACCAAAAATATAGTCTCTACATTATCGTGCATCGTGTGAATGTTCACGAAGTGAATGTAATGGGAAAATGAAATAGTACTATGGTGTAGCATCAAATAACTACAACCGTACTAACTACCTTAAATGTATTCTAATCTAATGTAACATGTGATTGACCTGTATCCTGCTACCGACTCTAGTAAAACAACGATGTAAGACGCCATAAGAAATGACATTTGGCACCCGTAGACTTGCAAGTCCCACTGTAGCGAGCAACAAGGTGTAGGATAGTCAATCTAGTATAAATCTATACGCAAATTCTACACTGTGTGTACTAGCTGTAATGTATGTGCTCTCTATTTAGCATGTATGGTAATGTACTGTGTGTACTAGCTATAATGTGTATTCTCTCTATCTAGCATGTATAGACTCATGAATGAATTGACTCATTGTATGATATCGCATTCTAGTAATAGTTCTAGTATCTTCCTAAACTACCCATATGGTAGCTTATTAATAATGTAACTAGTACGTATGAACATGGAAGTATACCCTTGCTACCCAAGGGTACCGAATGAACTGGAAGAACCTTTATGACTATATATGTACACATGATATATAACTAATACTTAAACGACCTTCAGATGGGTACCCGATATCCCACCAGACCACATCTCAAGCGAGAAAATGAAATAGGGCGGGCAGGCTTTCCTAAGCCTTTTAAACATTGCTTATATAACTATACATACGTAGCCATGCAATTGATAATATAAAAGCATAAAATAAGTTTTGTAAAACCTTTGAACATGATTTCTATCTAAGAAAAGATCAACTTGATGTCAATTTATAAAACGGGTTGAAAGCATGGGTTTGATAAAACAGTTTAAGTATAAAGAAACATTTGTTTGAAACACAATTGTAAATGAGTTTGAAATGAAACATAATGTTTATAAAGAACAGCTTAATAAGGTGTTTTAAAACCTATAAAACGTTTATGAAAATCATTTGAAGGAAACCATTTGGTAAAACAGCTAATGAGTAGTAAATCATCTGAATGCTACTTATTAATCATATGTGATTGATATAATAACTAGCATGATTCTACTTGTATCCCCCCTATAAAACATTTAAAAACATTTAAAACATTGATTAAGGGGTATGAACTCACCTGTTGTGAATGGTACGGATGAACTGAAGACGTAGGATTGCTAGGTGTTAAGTGAAGTCTTGAACACACTCTATGATCCTAGTTAACATATAATATCACATATATGTATACAATTAGTCTTTAAACAACTAATAAACAAAGATAAGACACCCTAGGACATGCTAAACACCTTATACAAGTGTTATAAGTCACAAGGGTTGCATTTAAGTGTTGTAGGGAAAGGCTAGTGTGTTTGGGGTTCAAGGAACACTCCCTTAAGGAGTTTACGGTTTTATGGTCACTAGCAAAAGGGTTTACCATCATAAACCCTTGGGTTTATGGTCGTAAACTTACCCCTTTGTGACCATTTGATGCTTGAAGCTTTCTATGCCAATCCAAGCAATCCTACTTCATGTTTAAGCCTTAGGAAGTGTTGTGTGGCATCAAAACACTCCTAAATTGAGTTTACGGTCTATGGACCATTTCTCCATGAGTTTACTACCTTAAACTCATGAGTTTACTACCTTAAACTCATAAGTTTATGGTATTTGGTGCTTTCAAGTCCTTAGCTCAATCATGGCAATAGTCTAGGTTAGATTTAGACATAAGGAATAACCATGGGACATTTATGGGACTTTTATACACCTTTTGGGGTGTTTACAGTTTTGGGAGATCCCCAAACCATAAACACATATAAATGTAAGATTTTTGTGCTTTTTGTGTGATACACTCATCAAGGATGGATCTAGACAAGTCCCTAAGGCATTGTGAAGCATCTGTACACCCTAAAGCACCCTTTGGCACTATACTTGGTGTTTATGGTTTTGGGAGCCTCCCAAAACCCTGAACACCTTGTTCTTGGTTTTCTTTGGACTTTTCCTTGATATTCACATGTATAACAAGTTTTAAATGACTCTATGTTAGAAGTACTTACTTTGTGAAGCTTGAATTGAACTTAAAGTCCAAGAACACTAGTGTGTGTTCCTGGTGTTCTTGGTGTTTTGGAAATCTAGAAAAAACACATAAATGGATGGATGAAAAGATGTAAAATCATTAGATTAAGTGATATACTAACTTGAAAGAGCTAGAAACAGTTACTAGATTGAAGATATTGAACAAAAACATGGATGATACTTGAGAGAGTTTTTGAGTTTACTCATGCTTAAGGCATGAGTTTCCGGTTTTTAAGGGAGGTTACGACCCATACATAAAATTTTGGCCGTGAACTTCTTAGCTACGTGGTATTCGCGGTTTATAAATTTCAAGACCCGAGTCGGCACATCCTTTCACCCGTTCATTTAAAGATTAATTATTAAAATAATCAAACGAACTTTAAATTTCCTAAAACCCAATATAAGTGAACTTGACTTATAATATGGAGTGATTGACTTTTAAGGTTTGACCGAATGAAAATTCCGGGTTGTCACATCATCCCCCTGTTAGAGGGAATTTCGTCCCGAAATTAGAATTTAGGTAAGGAAGTAGGTATGAATGATTGAGTCATGAGGTGGGAAACTTCCTAATCGATAGTTTCTCGCGCTCATAAGTGAATTCGGGTCCTCGGTTGGTACCCCAACGAACCTTCACTAAAGGGAGGCAGCGCTGCTTCGTCTGCTTGACCTCTCGGTCGAGGGTCACTACGGTTTTTCCACGAAGGCGAGGATCTCGTGAATTTCGATCTCGTCGAGTGGGCTTAAGAGAGCCCTAACTGTAAGGTATGGTTTCAAGATCGAGATGCGAAGGGTAAAATGTACGTTTTTGAGTTCGCGGAGTAGATCTAATTTTTGAGATACAGGACCGATTCTGGTAAGAATCTCGGAGGTCCTAACTATCTTGGAATTAGCTTTCCAAGCTTTACGAAGCTTAAAAAGCTATTCCCAGAGTGAGTTTTCCTAAAGAACTTGGTCTCTCACTTGGAATTCCCAAGGTTTCTTTTTCTTGCTCAACTGACCAGTCAAAGGTCCACCCCCTACTGCGTGAAGGTCGTACGGGTTTCTGAGATTTGCGAGGAGTTCTGGATGAACTATGACAGTAGGTCTGTAAGACCTAGAATTTGGCTAATTTCTATCGGTGTCTTCGGTGTCGACAAATTCCCAATGGTTTTGGATAAATTGACATAGTACTCAAGAATTTCCACATCACTAATAGTGTGTCTTAGGAATTTTGACTCTTTAATTCCAAAACTCGTGTTCAAAGAACTTTGCAAAACGTATCTCTGAGGGTACTGTTTACATGGGTTCCTTCTTACTACGAGGGTAGATAAGTAAGTCATTACAAGGAGGATGACGAATTGATCCAAGTAAGAATGGAGTACTCATTTAAGCTTATGAATATTATGGGCGTATTGGTCCTATCCGAAGAGTATCACTATGGACTCGAAGTGTCCGCATCGAGTTTGGAAGGTAGTCTTCGAGACATCCTTCTCTAGCACTCGAAATTGCTGATATTCGGATCTCGATCCATTTCTGAAAGGTAACTCGTTCCTTGCCTTTGCTCAACCGATTCATCTATGCGAGGCAGAGGTAACGATTTGCTAATGGAAATCTTGACGTAGTCCTCGATAGTCGAGGTACATATGGTGCAATCTATCGACTTCTGGAAGAATAAGACCGGAGCTCTCCAGGGTGAGAAGCCTAGCCTTCCAATTCTATTTCTGTGTAGTTCACTAAGTTGTTCGGACTGTTCTTGTACCTCCGTAGGTGTTTAGACTGAAGGTCAATCTGTTTATAGAAGTCGTACTGGGTTCTAAGTTTGTTCACATGACGATGCGATTACTCGTAGTCTTGGGCAGTTCTCCGTCCGGAAGTTCATTTTAGAATCCATACATGGTTCAACGATCACAATCTCGTGTATACGCGTCGTATATAATTAAGATTGAAAAGATAGTCGAATAACTGATTCTTCTTTAAGCTCACATCCTAACGAGGAAAAAGAAGTTAAAGCGGAATCGTCAATTCTAAACCTGTAGAACCTTGATTATATATCACCCCTATATATATATTCTTCAACAACAGATCAACCGTGTGGATCTTTGGATTGAACTTGACGTACTGTACGAGTGGTACTTCGGGGATTTCTTCAGAAATGAAAAGAACTATGAGGTACTCCATATATGAGTACTTCGGTGTTCTTAGATGACGGCTTCTCTAAAAAGACGTTTACTGAGAAAGAGTTGTACGTATGAAACTGGTTTCGTGCGGATCACAGTGAATCTAGTTGTAAGATAATCTCTGAATCATAAGATAACTTAAAGACATTAGATTTGAACATAAGGCGTTACAGACAAAACACAACCGTGCAACCATCAATAGAGTTACAGTACTTTAGACGTACTACACGACTATTGTTGCGAATGAGGTACACTACAAAAGACAAGTATACGCAGCACGAGCATCCCTATACCGACAGGATCTCACAAAAGGGAAGACACTAGTTGCACTAGTTTTGGAGGGTTTATAAGTCTGTTACTACGAAACGCCTAAATTACATTAACGTGGGTCTAGAGTAGGCTCTCTTGCAGCTGTAATCCTGAGAATCTTCCCGTCTGTGCCAAAGTTCTGCGCTATCGGGCAATCCTCCTTGAGGTGTCCAATTTCACCGCATTGGTGACACATCTGGACAGCACCAACATTGGTGGTAGAAGTGATGTGTCGAGCTAGAGTGACATGGACACTAGTGTTCTCCTTGTTTACCCACATTGAAATTTTCCTTTCATAGGGTCTAGTTTTAACACTACCATCGTAAGCCTGGTTGACTCTGATGTCAGGGACTTGAGTGATGGGTCGTGCCGGTGCTCCACAGCTACGAGCATGGTGCCCTATTTTTAGGCAATTGCAACATTGCATCTCATGGAAAGCCCCATGATGATGGAAACTACACTTATCACACTTCAGAAGTTTTCCCTCGTATGGCCTGCTCGGTACAGGGATGACAGGGGTTTCCACTTGCTGTTGTTGCATGGCCAGCCTTTGGGATTTCTTGCATTCTTTCTGGGCTTGACGCTTTTGTTTCTTGTTCTCTGCTTTTCGGCTTTGCGAGCCTGTGACTGTTACAGTTTGACGGCTTCCTGGATGGATAACACGATCAGAATCCAACCCCATCATCAGCATTGATTGTGTTGACAGCGCTACGGTGTGCAAGGACAGCAATTACGGCAACCATGACGCCAGCTGTAACTGTGGTTTGGAAGGTTGTGGTGTCCATAAGAAAGGTAGAGGTTTCGTTGTTCGGCTGCCTGCTTCCAGATGAAGACATGATTTTATAACACAGAAGATAAGGATTTGGTGAGCGATTCTGGTTGACCCTAGGTGTACTTCGATTGCTCAATCAAAGAGTAAGAGTATTTTCTAGGAAATTTGACCTACATCTCTATGATGCAATCCTAGTAATGAGTGGAAGTAAGTTCGAGAATGGTCTCGAGACGATTGTCGTTGAAGCCGAGGTATCGATGGTTGGTGAATAACATGATCCAACCACTAAAGAGACTTGGAAATGTCTTTGGAGCTAACTTGCTATAGTCTAATGACTTGACTAAAGCATGTTTCAGATAGACTCCAATGAAAGCATCATACGAGTACTTGAATAAAGAATGAAACAGAGTTTAGCCGACTGTCAATATCTATGATATTGATGACGTAAAAGTTCGGAGAATGACCTTGTAAAAGGTCTTACATCATATCCAGAGAAGATAGTCATTGACAGCATAAAGACCTAACCAAAAGTACTTACGGTACAAAATAGTTTCATAGCAAAATGCCACAGCGGGCATAGACAGAAAAACGATTCCTTTTTTACAAGGAAAATAAAGTAAAGCATCTACTACTGGCGACGGTCATACCTCTGGTGAACTCTCAGTTCAGCCAGTTGACGTTCCACATCAAGTAGGTGTCTTTCGTACACCCTCTGGCGTACACAGAGTTCTATGACTTCGGCTCGTGATTCGGCTAGTGCTTGAAGCAGGGCTTCATGGTCTCTTTCAGATCTCTCACGAGCATCTTCTAGACGAATGGTGCAGAGGGTATGCATTCTCGCATCAGCGACAAATTCTGTGATCTGATGTAGGGCTGTCCTGCCTTGAATCTCATTTCGGGCCACTCTGCGTACCAAGATTGGCAAGATTCTGTCTGCTGAGACCCCATTGCTCATTTCATAAAAGCTTCGGTCACCTTTAAATGGCATGGGTTGATCTTGTCCTTAGCTCCATGTTTCCAAGCATTCTACCAATGGAGGCGTCGGGCCATGAAAAGTCGGACGAGGGTTAGGATTTGGAAATCGAGCTTCCTGTGGTAGGTTCTCAACTTCGGGTTCGGAGTTAGCACCGTCCGAAAGGTCTTCATCATGGTGATCCTTCACAAGGATAGGGTGATCATTCTCTGGCTCTTCTTCAAACCATCCAGCAATGACTTCATTTGGAAGGTACTGGTTGTCGTGGGGATGGAGTCCATCAATGTTATCTATGCGAGACTTGGGGTAAGAAAATAATTATTAGACGAACTATCTAGACAATTATTTAGAAAATATTCATTAGTTACATCACTATTTGTGAAGTGCATACCAGTTATATGTAATCGAAACATGATAGGCCTTCGAATAAGTGACCTTAACTCCAAATTCACACAGAATAGGGGTAAGGCAAAATTTTCACAGATTCTAAGTCTATAACATCCTAGTTACATATAGCCTTAGTGTATCCACTTAGCAACGATCAACTTAGTAATGAAGATCCCGTTTTAGTTCTCAAGTATAAAGTACTTATAGTAACACCAAATACTCCTATAGTATTTTAAGTTTAATGTTATGTTCTACTGTTCTCATTGTGGTATTGTTGGAAAGATTTTAGACTTGTTGCAACCACACAACTACACTTCATCATGGTGATCATTCACAAGGATAGTGGATCAGGCTATATCTTCCCAGTTTTGACTATATGCCTCTAAGTCCACATGTGTTGCCCAACAATCGTATTTCTTTTGTACTGTCCTAGTGACACTGATTTTAGTATGAATGCAGGCACGTATACTTAATTAAATATTTTATTATTTAAAGAGTAAACTCTTGGTCAGAGTATACTTAATTAAATATTTTATTATTTAAAGAGTAAACTCTTGGCGGAAACGTTCTGGGGCAGAGAATGTCATCTACAGTATCACAACAATGAAAAGTAGTAAATAAGCAACAACATCATCCATTGCATTAATAATATAATTTTAATACAAGTGTGTTCTATCAAATTATGATAAACACTAAAGCATAAATCAAAATGAAAGATGCGTCTTGAACGAGCACCATCTTCCCTGAACCTTGCATCGGTACCTATCTATGGTTGACCTGAGGATACAAGTTATTTTGAAAGAGAGTATCAGCTTTAAAGCTGGTGAGATCATAAGCATTTTAGTGTCTTAATTTGTATGTAAGTACTTGTATGTATTTGAAATGTAAGTATATGTACGAATGTGAAATGTAAGTATGAAAACGTTTTGAACATCCTAGAAAGCCCTATGCTTCCTACTGAGGGTAGCCTTCAACCAAGGCATCTAGTATCTACGTGTGTGTCTCTTGTAAGAATGTGTATTTTCCCAAATCTGACTATCATTAACCAAAAATATAGTTTCTACATTACCGTGCATCTTGTGAATGTTCACGAAGTGAATGTAATGCGAAAATGAAATAGTACTATGGTGTAGTATCAAATAACTACAACCGTACTAACTACCTTAAACCTATTGTAATTTAAAGTAACATGTGATCGACCTGTATCCTGCTACCGACTCTAGTAAAACAACGTTGTAAGACGCTGTAAGAAATGACATTTGGCACCCGTAGACTTGCAAGTTTCATTGTAGCGAGCAGCAAGGCGTAGGATAGTCAATCCAGTATAGATCTATACGCAAACTCATACGCTCCCCAATTAAGGAGATTCGGGATACAAGAGCAGTCATGGCAGGAAGTGCCATGACCCGCTCAATGGTTCAGATAACTGCATGAATGTATATGTAATCAATGTGCTAACTGAAAGTGTAATCTTTCTCTGTCTAGCCTGTATGTACTGAAATGTTCTGCGTGTGCTAGCTGTAATGTATGTTCTCTCTATCTAGCATGTATAGTAATGTACTGTGTGTACTAGTTGTAATGTATGTTCTCTCTATCTAGCATGTATAGTAATGTACTGTGTGTATTATCTGTAATGTGTGTTCTCTCTATCTAGAATGTATAGACTCATGAATGAACTGACTCATTGTATGATATCGCATGCTAGTAATAGTTCTAGTATCTTCCTAAACTACCCATATGGTAGCTTATTAGTAATGTAACTAGTACGTATGAACATGGAAGTATACCCTTGCTACCCAAGGGTACCGAATGAACTTGAAGAACCTTTATGACTATATATGTACACATGATATATAACTAATACTTAAACGACCTTCAGATGGGTACCCGATATCCCACCAGACCACATCTCAAGCGAGAAAATGAAATAGGGCGGGCAGGCTTTCCTAAGCCTTTTAAACGTTGCTTATATAACTATACATATGTAGCCATGCAATTGATAATATAAAAGCATAAAATAAGTTTTGTAAAACCTTTGAACATGATTTCTATCTAAGAAAAGATCGACTTGATGTCAATTTATAAAACGGGTTGAAAGCATGGGTTTGATAAAATAGTTTAAGTATAAAGAAACATTTGTTTGAAACACAATTGTAAATGAGTTTGAAATGAAACATAATGTTTATAAAGAACATCTTAATAAGGTGTTTTAAAACCTATAAAACATTTATGAAAATCATTTGAAGGAAACCATTTGTTAAAACAGCTAATGAGTAGTAAATCATCTGAATGCTACTTATTAATCATATGTGATTGATATAATAACTAGCATGATTCTACTTGTATCCCCCCTATAAAACATTTAATAACATTTAAAACATCGATTAAGGGGTATGAACTCACCTGTTGTGAGTGGTACGGATGAACTGAAGATGTAGGATTGCTAGGTGTCAAGTGAAGTCTTGAACACACTCTATGATCCTATTTAACATATAATATCACATATATGTATACAATTAGTCTTTAAACAACTAATAAACAAAGATAAGACACCCTAGTACATGCTAAACACCTTATACAACTGTTATAAGTCACAAGGGTTGCATCTAAGTGTTGTAGGGAAAGGCTAGTGTGTTTGGGGTTCAAGGAACACTCCCTTAAGGAGTTTACGGTTTTATCGTCACTAGCAAAAGGGTTTACGGTCATAAACCCTTGGGTTTACGGTCGTAAACTAACCCCTTTGTGACCATTTGATGCTTGAAGCTTTCTAAGCCAATCCAAGCATTCCTACTTCATGTTTAAGCCTTAGGAAGTGTTGTGTGGCATAAAAACACTCCTAAATTGAGTTTACGGTCTATGGACCATTTCTCCATGAGTTTACTACCTTAAACTCATGAGTTTACTACCTTAAACTCATAAGTTTATGGTATTTGGTGCTTTCAAGTCCTTAGCTCAATCATGGCAATAGTCTAGGTTAGATTTAGACATAAGGAATAACCATGGGACATTTATGGGACTTTTATACACCTTTTGGGGTGTTTACAGTTTTGGGAGATCCCCAAACCGTAAACACATATAAATGTAAGATTTTTGTGCTTTTTGTGTGATACACTCATCAAGGATGGATCTAGACAAGTCCCTAAGGCATTGTGAAGCATCTATACACCCTAAAGCACCCTTTGGCACTATACTTGGTGTTTATGGTTTTGGGAGCCTCCCAAAACCGTGAACATCTTGTTCTTGGTGTTCTTGGGACTTTTCCTTGATATTCATATGTATAGAAAGCTTTAAATGACTCTAGGATAGAAGTACATACTTTGTGGAAGCTTGAATTGAACTTAAAGTCCAAGAACACTAGTGTGTGTTCTTGGTGTTTTTGAAATCTAGACAAAACATGTAAATGGATGGATGAAAAGATGTAAAATCACTAGATTAAGTGATATACTAACTTGAAAGAGATAGAAACACTTACTAGATTGAAGATATTGAACAAGAACTTGGATGAGACTTGAGAGAGTTTTGGAGTTTACTCTTGAGTTTACAAATGAGAAATGAAAAATCTTGGGGAGTAAACTCATGCTTAAGGCATGAGTTTACGGTTTTTAAGGGAGTTTACGGCCCAAACATAAAAGTTTGGCCATGAACTTCTAAGCTACGTGGTATTCGTGGTTTAGAAATTTCAAGACCCGAGTCGACACATCCTTTCACCTGTTCGTTTAAAGATTAGTTATTAAAATAATCAAACGAACTATAAATTTTCTAAAAACCAATATAAGTGAACTTGACTTATAATATGGAGTGATTGACTTTTAGGGTTTGACCGAATGAAAATTTCAGGTTCTCACAAGTATCCCCTATCTTTTCCCCAAATTCTTGAATTCGCAGTCAGGATTAAAAATTTCGGGATGAAATTCCCTCTAACGGGGGGATGATGTGACAACCGTCAAATTCCGGTCAAGTCAAAGTCAAAAAATGTCAACAAGTCAAACCAGTCAACTCAAGTAACCCTTGTATACTAGGGTTTACGCTATGAAATTTCTATACAACTCGCTATTCTAATGAGAAATCATCAATTGAAAAGTTTCTATATCTAGATTTCTTTAACCTAAAATTATGGTAAGTAATGAACCAAAGCGATAAAACACTATTGCATACTCATCGGGAGTGTGTAAGATCCTTAAACATGGCTTAACGGGGTTTACGAACCTTGCGTTGCGAACCCGGACACTCAAACATGTCACAAACATAGTCTCTCTCAACCTCTCTCACTCTATCTCTCTCTACCTCAAATCTCTCTAAGTATGTGAAATCTCTCCCAAATCCCTCTAAGTATGAGAAATCTCTCCAAGTATGTGAAATCTTTCCCAAATCTCTTCCAAATCTCCCTCAAAAGTTGTTTTAACTTTTTATAGTCTTTCGGGTCATCCCGACCCTTAACCGGGTCAAAAACCGCTTGAAACAGGGTAAAAACGGGTAAATAGGCTTAAGGACCCGAAACCCCTCTTTAAGGGGCGAACCCTCTTAGAGCCAAAGGTCCCCTATTGGGACCGAACCTGCTGAGAGCCGAAGCCTCAGGACCGAACCCGAAGCCCCATTGAACCGAACCCGAAGCTGCCATTGAACTGAACTCAAACCCTCCCTTCGGACTGAAGCCTTCGCCTTCGCCCTTCTGACCCTCGCACCTTCGGCCCCTATGCGAGAACCCTCGCAGCTTCGCTCCATGTTCCCGGTTTTCGACCACAACTTCGTTTTAGGCCTGTTTTTCCTATTTTTGTGCGGGATTTTCACTAAAAATTATATTTTAACATATAAGACCCCTTAATTCATAATTAATCACGTTTTTTAGTGTAAATCTTATCCAAGATTAGTGGGTAGGATATTTTGGATGAAGTGTTGACTTTGCTTTAGTGTATGACACAAGCAACCACCCCATGACCACTCAATGACCCACCCTTGTCCTTCCACCGTACCTAGTCATTCCATAGTACTTTTCCCACCATTTTCCAGCACACACTTGGTCAAGGGCTGGAAAACCCTCCTCTCTCCTCACATATCCCTCATTCCTCCCATTTTATCCACCAAAGAACAAACTTCATTTTCTCTCTCTAAAATTTCAAGATTCAAGGCTATTCTCCAAGATTTTCTTCTACTTTTGGTAAGTATTAACATCCTCCGTATGATTATTTCACTTCTTTCTACTCAGATCATGGATATCTTACACAAACATCATCACATTCATGATAGATCTTCGAATCTTCTAAGTGTTCTTGAGTTGAACACCTCTTTTCTTCAACATCCATCCACTAAGAACACACAAGGTGAGTTCATACCCCTATCTTTTTATGTTTTTCTTAAGTTTTAAGGGGGGGGGGGAGGAATACAAGTTAAAACACCAAGAACACAACTAAAATCATCCAACAGCTTTCATTAGAAATGTTTAACTCCATTCACGGACTGTTTTGGTCAACTTAAGCATGTTAGTTTTCAAAACTGTATTAGGTACAAATTTTTCAGGTTCATACCTTTAAAATGACTACTTGCACATCTCCACACGATTTTTCTATGATTTATGGTAATTTTTACAAAACAGCCTATCATTTCAAAAACCACTTCGGACCAGTCTGTGAAGTTGGACATTTTTACAAAAGTTAAGGTTCACTAAAAATCATGATAAAAATTATGAATAAAATAGACACATTTTCTAAGCCCTCAGAATTTACAGATTCGGATTTCGACTTCAAATGATTTTTCTATGATTTTTATACGAACAGGAACAACAGGGTTAAAACTAGAAAATGGTCAACAATTTCATTTGCACCTTGTACCTTGCTGAGCGAGGTGTGTGTTATATATATATATATATATATATATATATATATATATATATATATATATATATATATATATATACATGTTGTCGATAGTACGTATTATTACCCTAGGAAAGGTACGAATCATAAACAAGGGGTTACTGCCACTACAAATAATATTAATAATTTATGATAGGTATAGTTAAGCCTATTATACACCACAAACAAATATGCTAAACTATAATAGGTATAGTTAGGTTGCATATGCATTACAAACATTATGCTAGACTATAGTAGGTATAGTTGATGTTACAATTACATTTCAAACTCATTACGAAAAGTATTCACTTCGTATAGAAGGGTACACATACAAAGTATCGGGTGTATACAGAGGGGTACAAATACAAAGTACCGGGTGTATACAAGGGGGGTACAAATAGAAAGTACCGAGTTTTCATATAGAAGGGGTACAAATACAAAGTATCGGGTCTATACAAAGGGGTACAAATACAAAGTATCGGGGTTTCATATAGAAGTGGTACAAATACAAAGTATCGGGTCTATGCAAAGGGGTACAAATACAAAGTACCGGGTTTTCATAAACTAATGGGGTACATTTCAAAGTATTGGGTTTACACAAAATCGTTTTATGATATTAGAACTACAATCCATCTAGAATTTGTTAGTTGCGATCGACTCAGAACTGGTGGGCCCGCCTTACTTCCTGTTCCATGTTTGGTTGTGGACCTACAGCAGACCAATTATATTTGACGGTTTATTTAACTTAAATTTTATATAGCTCATATACACTGGGTGATTATAGAGAATATCTATGGGTCTTTCTGTGGTACATTATTGCATAACATAGGAGCTTTCCTTACACATTTTATAAAGAAAATATTGGATTTTCTGGAATCATACTCATTCGCTTTTTCAAGGAAAATGACATCTTTATCAAGTAAAACTCTTATGAACTCACCAACTAAATTGTTGACACTTTTTCAAAACTACTTGTATTTTCAGGGAATCAGTAAAACGGGATATCAGCGACTTTGAGGATGGAATGCTTAGGCGTTAAACATTTTACTTTTGTCAACATAATGTAATTGATTTAGAAACATGTAACCTCTTACTATGGTGTAACTTTTTCAATTATATTTATGTTGCTTGTTTTTACTTTGAGCATTATTATACTTGTTGTTATGATACTATACATGAAATCCTCCACCCCCGGACGTTTCCGCCATCCTTGGTTTGGGGGTATGACATTAGTCGACCTTTGTTTGACTTTGGTTTACCAGAATTTACTTTACAAACATAAAATAACGGGATGTTACACCTTTTCATTATCAAATGAATATCTAAATCCTTGTCTATACAAACCATGAAAAGAAATGATGTTTCTTTCCATTTCTGGCAAATAGCAACAATTATTTAAATCTAGTCCTAATCCATTACTAAGCAGTAAAGAGTAAACTCCAATCTTGGTGACAGGAAATGATCTTCTATTCCCCATGATCAAGTTTATCTTCCCATGCTCTACATCCCTATTTCTTCTTAGGCCCTACGAATCAGAACAAATGTGAAAACCACATCCTGTATCAAGAACCAAAGAAATAGCATGTGATGAATCATTAGATTTAATATTGTAAATACCTGCGAAGGACAGCTTGATCTTTCCATCCTTGATATATTGTAGATACTTTGGGCAAGTTCATTTCCGATGCCCTATTTTGTGGCAGTGATGACACTCTGCATCTTTGGGTTGGAGTTGGGTTTAGCAGAACCAGCCTTGGTTCCACTAGAAGAGGTGCCATCATAGGACTTTCCCTTATGGTGGCTCTTTGAGGGAGCCTTCCTCTTCTTACCATTTCCTTTCCCGATAGCCTAGACTAGGGCAGCAGTAGGAGTAGGAGTTTGTACAATGGACTTGTCCTTGAGGTTACTCTTGGCAGTCCTCAATAGACCTTGTAGCTTTCTCAACGTGACCTCCTCTTTGTTCATGTGGTAGGTCATGCGAAACTGGTTGAAGCAGGGTGGCAGTGAATCAAGAATGATGTCAATCACCATCTCTTCATCGAAGTTAACATTTAACTTCAGTAGGCGGTCAAAATACCTCTACATCCTCTGTAGCTGGGCAGTGACAGACTTTCCGTCTCTTATCTTGGTCATGATCATCGAAATGATGATCTCGTACCTCTCATGCCTCGCACTTTGGTGATACCTTTCAACCAAGGCCTAATGCATTTCGTAGGGATAGAAGTCTTCTTAGGACTTTTGCAGTTCAGCAGTCATTGTCGCTAGCAAGATGCAATGGACTTTCATGGCATCATGCTCATGGGCCTTGAAGGCAACTAGCTCTTCAGAAGTGGCAGTGTTCATGTCCACCTCTTTCCCCTCCTTATCGAGGACATATTCCTTGTCCTCGTAGCCGGTGACCATTCTTATGTCATGGATCCAATCATTGAAATTGTTTCCGTTAAATATCACCCTCCCACACAAGTTCATGAGTGAGAATGAGTCGGAGGTGTTAGAGCCAGAAGTGGTGTTGTTCAAGTTCGACATCTGAAAAAGAAAAGAGACAAAGTTTGATTAGATAAGAATTCCCAATTAAACACCCAAATAAGAAATTAGGGCTAAGATCCAACAACATTATTTGCAATTTAGAAACGGGATGCCGTAATTTAAACAACAAATAATTTGAAGGTAACTGACTGACGATTCACTAATTTCCACCATGAAAAACAGATTAAAGTTATGTTTTAAATGTATTGAAAATTCCTAGATCTTTTGAGATTCATTGGAATTGTCAATGGCATGTTTAAATCTCGATATGCCCCTCAAGTTTATGACTAGGATGTTGAGGATCAGAAACCGGGCATGAATAACCATGCAAATATACATGGTGTCACCAATGTTACAGTCACTTATTCGACATGCCGGTTAACCACACACGCTCCATCGATCTATGACAAACATCGAGTCACCCTTTGCCACCTTTGCTTAGAGCCCAATTAGTGTGTCGGTTAACCACACACGCTCCATCGATCTATGACAAACATCGAGTCACCCTTTACCACCTTTGCTTAGAGCCCAATTAGTGTGTCGGTTAACCACACACGCTCCACTAACATCTAAGCAGCGGTACAAAGTGTAATTTCATGGAATTGCATCAATTCACTTTTCTCTAAAGTAACTAAGATTGAGAATTTTGTAAAAACATTTAGTTACTTTATTAATTGATTGTACTTTTAATGAGGAAAGGTTTGCCCTATCCTACCCGTTCGGCTAATGACCCTCCACCAATCAAGGAAGCGGTGGGTGAGAGTGGACACCCATTAAACGGCCATCTTATAGGCCATAACCTTATACCCCCCTTATAGATCGGCTTCGTGAATGAGGCCTAGTAACGGTAAGACTAGCATTTAAGTTATACATATATAATAATTGTTCTTATAATATTATAATAGTATATGGTGAAGTTTTGAAATATTTCAAAACTAACTAGATCAAAAATAAACTTTTAATTAAAGAATTAAATTCAAAAACTTGAGGGCAAGTTTTGAAATATTTCAAAACTAACTAGATCAAAATTCAAATAAATAATTAAACAATTAATTATGGTGATTATCTAATTTTGACCTAATCCAATTTTATGAAAGATAATGATCAAATAAATTCAAATAATTAATATTTATAATATAAGGAAATAATTATTCAATTAATTTGAAAATATCTTTCATTTTGGCAAGGATAATCATCCAATATTAATAAAATTCGTATTTTATCAGTTAAAAACGAATTGGTAACTATCCCACAGCAAAATAGTCATAAAATCCTAAAAATCCATTTGTCTGACAGCCCGACTCGCCGACTCCCCTTATGGACTCGTCGAGTTCATCCTACTCGCGGAGCCCACTTACGGACTCGCAGTCTGTCAGGCATAAGACAAAAGTTGATTTTTCAAGCATGAATGAAAGACAAAGCGTCAAACACAACAGAAGCCAATCAAGTCTTTGATACCATTGATGGGTTTTATAAAAAAGAACATTCCTATATGCTCATACAAAACCCAAAAGCTTGGATCTAGTCTTCTCTATTGTACATGCAATTCATCCTAGACATGAAAACCCTAATCTAGCATATATTAAAATCGAAAACTATAATAAACTAGTTTAGATGATACCTTTCAATGATTTCAAGAATCCTTTGATCTTCAAGAAGCTTAGTGTCACAAGTGTAATACCTCTAATGTCTCACAAATACCACAAGAAATTATATAGAGGAGAGAGGATGAGAGGCAAAAGTTGGCTCCAAGGTTCCAAGGGATCAAGTGGCCGATTTGGCTAGCCTTAGGGGTCCTTATATACTTGAGCTTCTAGGGTTTCAGTAAAAACACTAATTTGATAAATTAGGCCCTAAGCAACTTGAGAACCTTCTGGAATAAGGCCTCTATGGCTTAAATTAAGATGGACTCATCCTTAATTTCATCCATGCCCTAATCCATAAAGATTCTCAGCCCAAAATCAACTATCACACAATTGACAGTTCTAGTCTCTTTTATTTAATTAATGTCTTTTAGCTACAAAATTAATTCTTATCTAGTATTAATTAAACTATATGATTTCTCTTTTAATATATTATTCATATAATATATTAATGAACCATAATAACCTCTTTCTTCATAAATCATCCTATCAAGTTGCTTTCGTGAAGGCAACCCAAAAGGACCATGCACAACCGGGTCAAGTACATACCAAATATAGTTACATGCTTAGACACTAATCCAAGAGGAACCTCTGTTAACACTAACTCTCAACATTTGACTGGACCTTTTGATACTATTAACAATTCTTTACCTCTCCGTCGATCCGATAGAGTTAGTGCACCACTTGAGTTATATGATTTCTATATAATATCAAATGTGGATACGTTTATTAGTGATAACACATTGATTAATTTGGATGATCTGTCTAACTACGAGCAAGAGATGACATACCGTGAGGCTGCTAAATAGAAAGAGACAATGCATAACGAGATCCAATCCATATATGATAACCGAGTGTGGACTTGGTTGATCAAGCACCTGTTTGAAATACTATAGGTTGAAAATGCATCTTTTAGAAGCAGATAGACAAGGATGGTAATGTACAGATCTTCAAGGAAAGACTAGTTGCAATGGGCTTTACACAAACCTATGGGATTGACTATGATGATACCTATGATGGGTTCTGAGCATTCTAAAACTCATATGGTGTACAAGCAACCCTAAATACCTTGGATCTATGTTTTCTCTATTATACATGCAAACTTGAACTTTCCAAGGTATTAACCTAACTAGCATACAATCTTTGATACTTGGGTAATATAAATAAGTTAGAAGACATACCTTTTCATGTAGCTTGATTCCATGGAGCTTAAGAGCCTAGTGCCTCAAGTGTGACACCTCAAATGGTTAATACAACATCACCAACATCTTTGAATACCTTGAGAGAAAAGGTTCCTATACTCAAATCGGCTACCCCTCATGTGTACAAACACTAGTGCCAATTTCTTGAGTATGGAGTCCTTATATATTGTGGCTATTAGGGTTACACCATGTAACTCAAGTCTTTCCACATTTTTCATGATCCATGGGTTAAAACCTCCATGGAGTATCCATGGGTTACTCCATGGGTTTAGCCCAACATGAAGAACGATGGATCATAATCCTACATATATAAGAATGAATGATTTACACAATCGATCCCCATATATTTAATTAGTCTCCTTTTGATCACGATATTAATTCCAAATTAATTCTTGATCAATACTAAATAAATAATATGATTTCATATTAATATATTAGAACTTATAATATATTAACAAATCATAATTATCCTTTTCTAATAAAAGTCTATCCAAATTGTTCTGATGCCATGCAACCCAAATGGACCATGCCTATCGGTTGAAGTACATACCAATTATATTTATGGACTTAGACACTAATCCAATAGTCTCCCGCCTGGATAAGTCTGAAACTATTATTGCGTATGACTCCAAAACCCGACAAGTAATCGTAGCCCTTTAAGCCGCTGTCGAACTCTGAACAAATCAATGGCGCGTCCATTAGATAAGGGATCATATTTTCCTCCATTATAGATATCATATGGACTGAGACATGGATTATAATCATTCTCTCCGTCCATTTGTTGTTTCTAGATTTCCAATTTATGACGACTGACTAGTTGAACAAATCAAATCAGTCTAGGCTTGGCCAAGCCGTTCGGGGTGTCATCACTAAATCATCGAGGGGCCCACATATATCACTTTTATCCCTTTAAGGGTAAAAGGAACGGATAAAATTCGACTCATATGCTTTTACTACTACATGTTGAATCATACACAAATGCATGTTTTATAACATCGAGTTACCAATGCATTTTCGTACAATCAATGTATAACTAACTCATAGGCAACAACTCATATCTCTAGGTTTGAAGAATATAAGATATTAACGTCTCATGATCACCCGTGATAAAATCCATGAAGTGAGTCAAATGAGTGTGGGTTTAATACAATACTCAGAACTTATGAGCACTCATGAATGTTGTAGCAACTGTTGGTATGTCCATTACCTTAGACATCTAAAACCATCTTCATGACAGTCTTCATTCATATCTACTTCCAAAATGTGACCGACTGTGGATGGTTTAAATAACTTAGTCATTCAGGAAGAATGACCTAGTTATTCTAGAAGTCAGAACATGCAAAGTGAAACACAAGAATAATCGAATCCAATATGGTCTCAGAACTTATGAATATAAATAGAACACCTTTTATTTATCACCATATTGATTACACATTATTCATTGCATACTCTTTCAAACTCTCAACTTTAAACCAGAATTAAAAACAATAGTTGTCCCATGCTCCAAGCATGTACACTATGTTTATCCAAACATTAGTTATACCATACACCAAATATCCACACTAAGTTTGCCTATGATCTTTACTCTGTGAAACGGATCGATTGAACATAATTCCAATGATTCTGATTTCATAATCCCAAATCCGTACTGCAAATGCAAGGATTCCAAATTCCTGCCATTTACTGAAATCTGTTAGATTTTAAACTTGCAAGCATTGATCCTCTTGTAACAATTATACACAAAGTCACAAAGACTTGTCAACAAACATTATAGAGTATTGCAACGGAGATAACTCCATGGAAACAAAGTCTCAAATTCAAAGTACAATGCTTTGAACATCCTTCATGCATTAAGTTTCCTAATGTTACATAGATTTAATGAATAACTTCCACATATGGAAATATTTCCATATTCTCATTTTGACTATCACTTTTGAACAAGAGTTACCTCTTTTCCGAATATGTCAATATGGTCCTCTCCAAAAAATTTACGCCATACTTCCAACTGTCCCTAGGCAACCAACCTTTGGTAAACCTTAGATTGTCCTCGACAATTGCTTAATCATATTAGTCATATCTAGTTCTAGTACGTTTTACCTCTTAATGCTATAGGCATTTGGAAAAATTTAGAACAGATGAATACTATAGCACATGTAATCAATCATATATCTGAAGCATATGGGACACGATTCATAATGTCACACATAAAGACATGATACCGGACCAGTTTTTTGCTATGATATTTCTATTTCTATTTGCCATGTTCTTATAATTCAAATTATGAAAAGGGGTGTCGTAATCATAATTGAATTTTAGAACGTAAATAATGTTCCCGTATATAGAATTTCCTTATGTTGAACCATTCCAACATAACATTCATATATATATACTTGACTAATTTTGACTAAAATCTCATGATCTAAGCTTTTAGATTTGAAATGAAGTACTATTTCCTCTCCCTTAATTATATCAAAGCAACCTTTTCCCAATTGAAACCTTTTGTTTTTTATAATTAACATTGCTAACTTGCAACACTTATTATAATTATCGTGCTCTCACTAACATGAGAATTATCAGCATAACTCTTATGCTCCCACTAGCTTTGACATGTACTCAAAAATCAGCTGGACTTCTAGAAATGAATACTTTATTGACTTTGTTACCAAAGTTCATACTTCTGATACGAGATGCTTTGATAAAACCTTATCAAAATCATACACCTTTCCTTAGATAGCACACATGTGTGTCTAAACAATTTCAGAACTATGAAAAGGGATGATATGATTATAGTCTCAATTGTTTAGACCTTTGCCATTCCTCACAAGTCCATGTTACTATGCCGGTTAAACACACACGCTCCACTAACGACTTTGAGAATGCAAATATCACAATTGCTATCTACTTAAAATCTACTTAGTGAAAGTGTTTCCTCACCATCATTTTCATGAATCGGAGAGAAAACTTATGACACTTAGCTTTTATGGTGTATGTGTTCCTATCCATCTAAATTTGTCAAAACCAAAATCTCAAGACAAGGTTAGTGACAAATACAAACTCATATGGATTCAACTTGTGCAGTCTTAACTTCTTGTTTGACAACCCGATATTTCAACTCTTTGTAAAGGCCTAATAGGTCAAGTATTGTAACCACTTTTGAGTTAAAAAAATTAACTTTGATAATAAAATGTCCAAAAAGTTTCTATTTAACTACCTACTATGTTTAATATCATTAAACCGAGATCGTACGTAAAAAGAATGCCCAATTCCGGCTTCGTATACTGAAGTTAAGATTTTTCCAAGTTCAGCTTAGCTACAGACAGCTAAAAACTCGAATCGAAGATCGAATGACTTTTGGTCGGAATGACCTAAATGAGAATCGAAGGTCTCGACAATGGTAATTCAGCGGTAAAAAGTCTGGCAAAAACCGACGTCAGATAGAGAAGTTATGAATTTTTTAAGAAATTCCTTTATCACGTCATTTTAATAAATAAATAATAAAAATAATTTCGGAATTTGCCGACCGAGTCTAAACGAAAGTTGTAGAGCGTAGTCTCACCTACGCGTGGATATAAAGACCATCGAAAATGGAGTTCGTATGAAGAAGATATGATTTTTGAAGTTTATTAAATAAATTATATATAAATTTAAATAAAAAATCCGGTAATATCCGAAGGAGGAGTCAGCGTCCTCATCCGAGTTACGCGCCGCGTAACCCCGTACGCCCCGCGCACGCGAAGGCCTTGGTCTCGGTCCGTCCACGTCGCCCCTATGCGAAGCTACCCCCCCCCCCCCTCCGTCCCATCCGAAGTCCGAGGCAGTCGAGGACTCGGTCATGCATGACGTACGCGTACGAGCGTACGCCCCGCGTACCGAGGCTTCTCAGACCCCCTATAAATAGAGATGCGAGGGTTCCGGGAAATTCACCCCATTTCTCTCATTTCTCTCACGATATTGCCTCGTTTTCCGTGCCCGCACTACCCCAAAAGGCCTGATCATTTTGCTCAAGACCCAAAGGTCGATTTTACTCCCGAGATTCCCGAGGATCCCGAGAAAAATCCATTTCCCAAGACGAAACTCTGCCCGGTTTTCCATCTCGATTTCCGCAATCTTTCAAGTGAGTTCATACCCTTATAATTCACACTTTTAAATGTTTTATAAAAATTTTTATATGCCTTTAAGGGGGGGAATACAAGTAAAACACACAATTATTATCATGTGTTATATATATAAAAAGTTTCATTATACATTTTATCAACGGAAATCATATGTGATTTATGGCTATTATAGGGAAACTTTTGTATGCAAAATATATCACGATAACATCATATTCTTGGAAATGGAAAATGTGGTTATATAACTTATAACTTTTTCATAGCAAGTGAGCATTCTTACTAAGGATTAATATACAAACGAGACACACTTTTAGAAAACTATAATAGGTATAGTTTTGCGAGAACATTACGAAATTTTACATACTAGAAACACTATTTCAAGAAGTATACTTTCACATACAAGAACAAATGTCCATTTTCATATGTAAATCAGTTTTATACTAAATTTTATGAGACATTAACTTCATGTACGTTCGAGTACGCATTTCAAGTCCTATATTATATACCAGAATCCCTTGGAGGGGGAGCCTGGTGTTTGTGTATAGATCTATACGGGCTTGCCAACCCGCGCCCTGACTGTTAGCTACAGTGCACCATTTGGGGTGACAAATGTCATAACATTCCAACGCCTAAAGAACGTTGTGTATAGGCATTTCTAGTCAATAGCATGGTTATAAAACTCACCTGGAGTATTGAAAACACATTGATTTACGGTTTTCTTTCAGAAGTATTGGACATTTTATACTTACATACATTTTTAGAAACAAACATTGGTCTTGAGAGAAGGCTGCTTTTATACTAGTAGGAAATATAGGATTTTCTAGAAACAAACAAACAAGAACAAAACAGTTTCATTTCATACCAACATTGTCATTTAATACTTATGAAACTCACAAGCTTAAATGTTGATCTACTCTTTCAAAATTACTTGTATGTCCCAGGGATTCAGTAAATACAGGTAACAATATGCTTTTGAAGGAGGGACGCTGCGGCGCCAGTTTAATTTCATATTTTGGACATCATATTGTAATTGGTTTTGAACATGTACCTTTTGACAAATGTAAACTTTCAATTATATATATGATGGTTGTATTACTTTCTTTACTATGTATTCATTTGTTACGTTACCACATGAAGTCATCCGCCCCTGAACGTTTCCGCCGTTCCGGTTTGGGGGTGTGACATCTTGCCACCTAGTAGCACAAGGGCCTGCCATTGCTTCCAAGTTGTTATGCAACTAATTGAGAACTCTCAAAACTCATATGCAAAGCCAACTTTAACTGGAACGGGCACAGAAACAGGAATATGTCAGCACGATATGTTATAAACCGCATGTCATGTGGTAGTGATAAATTACAAGTTTTTATTCTTGATTAGATGTTGAAGCTTTTTCAAGATCATTATCAAGACAAACACTTCACACAATTGGCCTTATTGGTCTTTGTTTTATTGAAAAATCACAACTTACCAATTTCAAATGTACAAGAGTCGGTCACATTTTACTCTTACATTTGACAAGTGTTATAGACCTTTCTTTAAAATATATCACTCAAGTTAAAATCTTGGAGTATGACTCTAAGAATTGTTTTGCAACGAAGTATGACTCGTCTTCTTGATTTAACCATTTCAACAATTCAATATTCCTCTTCTTAGTCATAAGAATGCACTAAGATGTCCTTAGAGGAATAATTGTGATATGATTTCTAAATCATTAAGATGATCATAAAACATGATAATAAAGTACTCTCCCATCTTTTTAGATTTGAGAAAATTTTATCTGTCTGCCTAATTTGATTCTTCTCATCCGTCCTGCCATACACTAAAAATTTTCCAATGTAACAGAATTACACTTAAAATTGTAAGTGTAACCATATTTACTAACTTTTAGTACATAATGACACATAGCCTTATCGATCTTTGTGGTAGACCTGACCAGCGCACAACCAAGTGTACCCGATACCTTTGTCCTTCACTTGACTCACATATACATGTGAACATGGAATTAGTCTTAATTTTCCAAAGCTGAAAGTTCTCATTCATCATACTATACAACATGCATGATTCCAAGTTTCGGTCTAATTGAAAACTTGGGTGACGAGAATCTTTCCTTATTTGGTAAATTTAGACACTACCACAAATGAAAGAATCATCTTCATATTTCCATTATTCCTAGGAACATATAAACATCAATTTTTCCACAAAATTTATTTCTATTTATAAGATGCGGAAATAATCTTTTTTCTTACAATGCAACTTCAAATGGAAACTATGCTATTACATATTTCCTAGCAATTTATCATAACTCTAAGTAGTAGCTCAAGAATCCGATCTTCGAACCATGCGATTGAAATCCATATTCGCGATCAGATTCAACATACTCTTTCTTTATGTTCCCTTCCCTTTGCTTGATCCTGCCATACATTAAAATGTATTAAGAATCTTCAAATAGGAACTTAAGAGAGTTAGATAGTGGACATACCTAAAATAGAGTCATACTTTTTGACTTGACCTTCTCTCAGATCTTTCACAAAGTTAGGGAAGCTTCGCAACCAATGCCCCTTCCTTTGGCAATAGAACCATATGGACCCTTTGGGAATGGTACACATGACTATCTCGAACTTGGCATTTCTCTTTACCATTTGGTCAACCGAGTTGACTATTGCCTATCCCTTTCCATTGGGAAGAGAAAGCTTTTCTGGATATTCAATGTTACCATTGTCAATGTCCATGGAAGTTGATCTTCTAATCAAATTTGCTCTACCAGTGCTCCAAATCATTGTTGATTTAGAAGTACCAAGCAAATACATAAGATCATTAAGGGTCAAGTCCTAGTTTGTTATATAGTAGTCCCAAAGGAACTCACTATGTGACTTAGAAAGTGATTGAAAACCCAACATTCTTAAGACTTTGACACCCAACTCTCCCGGATTGTCAATATGTGACTTTATCTACAAGATGTGAGCACACACAGACTTTGCTTGCCAATAGGTCTTGAGTGAACTTGAACAATTCAAAAACTTGTGGGTTAGGGAGAATAATTGGAGGAGGTGGAGGAGTATGATTGCCACGAGATTTGGGAAGATCATAGTTGTGTGAACCAGACATCTTTTAGGAGATATTCAAGATAGTTGATTTAAAGTCCTTAATATAACACCCAATATGAAATATTAAGGCTAGGAACCAACACAATATTTTATAACTTGGAAGAGGGATGCCGTAATCGAAGCTATAAGATATTTGAAGGTAGGTGAATGACGATTCACCAATTTCCACCATTAAAAATGAAATAATTTATTAGGTTTTAATTGGATTTGAAACTACTAGATCTTTTGAGATTCATTGAACTTTTCAATGGCATGTTCCAATCTCGATTGTGCCCTCTCAAGTTTTTTGACTAGGATGCCATGGATCACAAAACAAGGTGTGAATAACCATGTAAATATACTTGGTACCCTTAATATTTACCACTCAATCAATGTGTCAGTTAGCCATATGTGCTCCACCGATACTATGATAAAGATTAAGTTACCCTTTTCCTACCTTGTTAAATCACGCTAGTGTGTCGGTTAACCACATGTGCTCCACTAACTGACTTAAGCAAACTGCAAAAGTGTAATTTCATGAGTTAGCACCAAATTCACATTTTCCTAAAGTAACTAAGATTCGGAATTTATAAAAGTTTTAGTTACTTTATCATTATACTTATAATGAGGGAGAATTATAGTCATTATCATACCCGTTCGGCTAACGACCCTCCACCAGTCAAGGAAGCGGTGGGTGAGTGTGGACACCCATTAAACTACCATTCTATAGGCAGTAACCTTATACCCCCCTTATAGACCGGCTTCATGAATGAGGCCTACTAATGGTAAGACTAACTTGATCTTATACATATATAAATATTAACTTATAATAGTATAAAGTATAAGGGTTGAATTTTAACTTTTAAAAATCTAGGGTTTGGAATTAAAGTGTGTGTGAAACTTTACAAATTCCAAAACTTGAGGGCAAGTTTTGAAGTATTCAAAAACATTTCAATTCCATAACTTGTGTGTTTAAAAGTAGTTTTAATGAAAAAACTCTTCAAGTTCCATCACTTGAGGACAAGTTATGGAAGACTTTAAAACATTTAAAAAAAATGAGACTCTCCATTTTTCAAAACTTATGGAAATCTTATGAGTTTTAATAATCATAAATGTGACTTTTCATATAACTTGAGGACAAGTTACAAAAACACATATGAACAACTTTTAGATTAATTTGGATTGAAAGCATATTATCACATAACTTTTCTGTTAATCTAAATCAACTCATAAGAACAAGATAATTCAAATCAAACACTTTTCTTGTAATTAGCCTAACCATTAAACTAATTCAAAACATGAATCTATTGACAATTATCTATGAAATTGGATTAGCATGAACATTACCACATCAATAACAGGTTTAGAAGTTCAAAAACAGCATAGGGTAATGTTCGTAGTCCAATTCCAGCCAAAACCCTTGAAAATATGCTTTCTGAGGGTCCAACCGGTCGAGTCATGAACCAACTCAACGAGTTGGATGATTTTATGCACGGACTCGGCGAGTCCACTATCCAGAACAATAGAAAATCGAATTTTTCAACATTTTTCAGCAATTTGCATCAAGTATAATTGAAAAAAAGCCTAGGCTCTAATACCATTGAAGGGTTATGAGCCTTCTAACACTCCTATGGTGTACATCTAACCCTAAATACCTTGTATCTATGTTTTCTCTATTATACATGCAAACTTGAACTTTCCAAGGTATTACCCTAACTAGCATACAATCTTTGATACTTGGGTAATATAAACAAGTTAGAAGACATACATTTTCATGTAGCTTGATTTCATGCAGCTTAAGAGCCTAGTGCCTCAAGTGTGACACCTCAAATGGTTCACACAACATCACCAACATCTTGGAATAACTTGAGAGAAAAGGTTCCTATGCTCAAATCGGCTAGCCCTCATGTGTACACACACTAGTGCCAATTTCTTGAGCCATGGGGTCCTTATATATTGTGGCTATTAGGGTTACACCATGTAACTCATGTCTTTCCACATTCTTCATGCTCCATGGGTTAAAACCTCCATGGAGTATCCATGGGTTACTCTATGGGTTTAGCCCAACATGAAGAACTATGGATCATATGCCCACATATATAAGAATGAATGATTTACACAATCAATCCCCATATATTTAGTTAGTCTCCTTTTGATCACAATATTAATTCCAAATTAATTCTTGATCAATACTAATTAAATAATATGATTTCATATTAATATATTACAACTTATAATATATTTACAAATCATAATTATCCATTTCTCACAAAAGTCTATCCAAATTGTTTCGATTCCATGCAACCCAAATGGACCATGCCAATCGATTCAAGTACATACCAACTATAGTTATGCACTTAGATACTAATCCAAAAATCTTTTCACCAGTTTCTAAGATTAACTCTAGTAGGGTGATGCTTGCTATCACTGCTCATTATGACTATGAATTTTCAAAAATGGAAATCAAAACAACTTTCCTTAATGGTAAACTGGCTGAGGATGTCTACATGGCTCAACCAGAAGGATTTTTGCATACCAAACATCCTAATAAGTTGTCCATGCTTGAGCAGTCCATGTATGGATGTGACATCCCCAAAATCTCGGCTAGAAAAGACCGGTTTCATTTATGCTTTTTAAACATTTTCAGAGTAAATACTTTTGATTTTAAAAGAGATGCGGAATTTGTTCCCAAAAACAAAACATGATAAAATAGATATTTATCAAAACATTTCATAAAGAAATATGATTTCATTTCATAATCAAAAGTCGAGATGTCATGTTTCGATACAGATCATAAAGCATAAACGATAGCATTACAAATCATTCAACTTGATGATTCGCCCATCTTGTAAACAAAACAACTTGATGATTCGCCCATCTTAAGCTCTTGCGCCACTTCCTGTAATACAAATAAACTGACTGGGTTAGGCTTGAGAGCCTGGTAAGCATATAGGGTTTTCAACCCACAATAAATATTTAATTTAACAATCAACAATAAACCCGATTACCATTCCCGTTATCCTAACTTTACGTCCCTAAAAATAACATCTATTATAAGGAACCTAATTCAGGATTTTCATCGGGATGGACATTACTGTAGAGGGGCTTCTTTAAAAATAAGTGTCCTAAAGGCAACCATGTGGGGGATAGAGTACACCGGTGAACACGTCGTTCACAACACCTATAGGTTATGAGCCTGCTAGCGTTCCACAGGACAATCTAGAATAGTCCGTGGTCGTCATCCATACTCTGCTGAATGACTAGAATAACACCAACAACACCGAGGCCTCTCATCTGTTTATTACACATCAGCTATCTACCCATGTTCTACCCAACATATTAGTAGATAAAAATATACATTTTTATACATAGTTTAAAAACCTGTATAGCATGCTTTAAGCAATACATAATCACATAACAGATGAGGCACACACACATAACACGTATTCCATAGAGAATAAATCAGATCCATGAGATAGAGGAGTGAATATACACTCACACGTATATCAACAAAATATATACACGTAGCACGTATTTTATATAAAATACTTCATAATATTGCGTTGGAATGAAAATGACTGCACATTCACTTGATCAGAAGATGATCGGGCAGCACTACGGCTTGCAGAACAGGTGGTTCTCCGTAGATCTGGAAGATCTTCACAAAAACCAGGCTCCTCGCGGGCAGGGCTTCGGCTCGGGAATAACGCTCTTCGGGATCCTCGGGGCTTCGGATCTTGCTTCGGGGCTCGGGAATATTACCGGGGCTTTGGGGTATAGATGGCACGCTAAACGAGGCAAAGACTAGAGAGAAAAGGAGGATATTTGAAAAGGATTAAGGTTGACTTCGTATCCCCTTTTTATAGGAGGCTGGACCCTCCCATTACGCTAGGCGTACTGCTTCGGTACGCTAGGCGTAATGCCAAATCGTCATTGCCTGCGTCATCGGAGGTACTCGAGTGCTGGGCTTCGTCACGCTTCGCTATACGATGGGCGTACAGCAGTACGCTGGGCGTACTTCGGATGAGTACGAAGACTCCTCTTCGGATAATACCAACATTTAGATTTAATTTAAATATTACATATTTAATAAACTTCAAAAATTCATATCTTCATCATACGAACTCCGTTTTCGACGTTCTTTATATCCACGCGTAGGTGAGACTACGCTCTACAACTTTCTCTTAGACTCTGTCGGCTAATTTTGATTTATTTTTTATTATTTATTTTTAGGAGGTCGGGACAGAAAAACATCTTTATAAATTCATAACTCTTCGTCCGGCGTCCGTTCTCGCCTAGTTTTTTCATCGTTTCGCTACTAACAAAGAGATCTTCGATTCTCGTTTAGATTGTTTCGGCTAAAAACCGCTCGATCTCAAATCGAGTATTCGGGCTGCACACTGCCAAGTCGAAAGTTCAGAAAATCATAAGTTCCTCATACGAAGTCAGATTTGGGCGTTTTATATGTATTCTGAAACCTCGTTTCAACTACAACAACATTATCCAAAGATATCGAGTTTATTTTACACTTGAATTTTGATGCTCATTTTATTCTTAATTAACCATATCACATAATTAAGCAACTAAGCATGAAACACATAATACTCAAATAATACGTTCTTATTATTTCAAATTGGGTTACAAAGGTTAACCTAGACTACTACATTGCTAAAAATGGCAAGCCCAGAAACACGAGCGTTACAATTCTCCCCACCTTAGGATCATTCCGTCCCTGGAATCACATATCAACAAACAAATGCGGGTAGCGACTCATCATGTCACTCTCTGTCTCCCATGTGAGATTCGGCCCATTCGCGTGTTTCCATCGTACAAGCACTAACTCAACCATCTTACGTCGCAACTTGTTAGTCTTTCGGTCAACGATTGCCTCTGGTTCTTCAATCAACCTTTTATTCTCATCGATTCTCAAGTCTGAAAGTGGAATCATGTCGGGAACTTCTCCCATGAACTTCCTCAAATAACACACATGAAAAGTGTTATGAATTCCATTCAGTTCTTCTGGTAGTTCGAGCTTGTAAGCTTGGTTCCCAATTCTCTGAAGAACTTTAAACGGTCCAATAAACCTTGGACTTAATTTTCCCCTTTTACCAAATCTTATAAGTCCCTTCCACGGTGAGACTTTAAGCAAAACCGAATCTCCAACTTCAAAAGTCATCGGTCTTCACTTTTTGTCAGCATAGCTCTTTTGACGGTCCTGAGCTGCTAACATTCTTTCCCTAATTATTTTCAACTTTTCAGAAGTTTGATGAACCAACTCGGGTCCCATAAACTGCTTTTCCCAAGCCTCAAGCCAACAAGACGGCGTACGACACTTATGTCCGTACAAAGCTTAATAAGGTGCCATCTTAATGCTCGAGTGGAAACTATTATTGTAGGAAAATTCTACCAATGGTAAATGTTCATCCCAATTACCTAGGAATTCCAAGGTACATGCTCTTAGCATATCTTCAAGTGTTTGTATTGTCTGTTCGCTCTGACCATCAGTCTGCGGATGGTAAGCTGTACTTAAACACAACTTAGTACCCAATTCCTCTTGTAGACTTTTCTAAAATCGCGAGGTGAAACGGCTATCACGATCCGACACAATCGTTAGCGGAACACCGTGAAGCCTCACAATTTCCTTCACATAAGAACTTGCGAGCTTATCCATAGACCATTTCTCATTAGCTGCTATGAAATGCGCACTCTTAGTGAATCGATCAACGACCACCCAAATCATGTCGTGACCACTCTTTGTTCTGGACAGTTTAGTGACAAATTCCATAGCAATGTCTTGCTACTTACCCATAGGCACATGCAAAGGTTCTAAACTCCCGTATGGTTTCTGATGTTGTGCCTTAACTCTTGCACAGGTCACACACTCTGCCACATACTTCGCAATGTCGAGCTTCATCGTCGGCCACCAGTAATAGGGTTTCAGGTCCCTATACATTTTAGTGCTATCGGGATGAATCGAGTACATGGTTTTGTGAGCTTCTTCCATCAAAAGATCTCTGACTCCTCTTGTCTTAGGTATCCAAATCCGATCTTGGAACACCTTCAGTCCATGACTGTTTACATCGAACACCAACGTTTTGCCCAAACATTCCTCCTTTCGGTCATTCTTCTCAGAAGCTTCCTCTTGAGCTTTCTTTATACTTTCCAGAATAGTCGATACAACTTCAATTCTCAACGCTCCTGGCCTTCTCTTTTCAAGATTGAATTTCGGACTGAGAGCATCAGCAACAACATTAGCCTTACTGGGGTGGTAAAGTATCTCACAGTCGTAGTTTCAAGTAACTCTAGCCAGCGTCGTTGCCTCATATTCAATTCCTTCTGACCAAAGAGATATTGGAGACTCTTATGATCAGTGAAAAGTTTGCACTTCGTGCCATAGAGGTAATGCCTCCATATTTTCAGAGCGAAAACCACCGCTGCCAACTCCAAATCATGAGTCGAGTAGTTCTTTTCATGCTCTTTCAGCTGTCGAGATGCATACATGATCACCTTATCTCTTTGGGTCAAAACACAACCCAATCCAATAGTAGACGCATCGCTATAAACACCGAAGTCTTCAACTCCATCAGGTAGAGAAAGTATCTGTGCCTCGCATAGTTTCTTCTTTAGCTTCTCGAATGATTCTTTATGCTTATCACTCCAAGCATACGTAGCTCCTTTGTGGGTCAAAGTTGGTAATGGACTAGTGATCGAAGAAAAGCCTTGGATAAACCTTCGGTAATATCCGGCTAATCCTAAAAAGCTTCGGATCTCTGTCGGACTTTTCGGTTGTTCCCACTTCATCACAGATTCGATCTTCGCTGGATCAACCATTATCCCTTCTTGGTTGACCACGTGACCCAATAATTGGACTTCACGAATCCAAAAATCACATTTGGAGAACTTCGCATACAACTTCTCCTTCTTCAAGACTTCCAAAACTTCTCGCAAGTGTCTGTCATGCTCTTCTTGGATTTTCGAATAAATCAGAATGTCATCTATGAACACCATCACAGATTTATCAAGCAACGGGTTACAAACTCTATTCATTAAATCCATGAATGCTGCTGGAGCATTGGTCAGTCCAAACGACATAACCAAGAACTCGTAGTGTCCATAACGCGTTCTGAATGCAGTCTTCTCTATATCCTGCTCTTTCACCTTTAGCTGATGATATCCTGACCTTAGGTCGATCTTTGAAAAATAACTTGAACCTTGTAGTTGATCGAACAGGTCATCAATCCTCGGCAACGGATATCTATTCTTTATTGTTGCCTTATTCAGCTCTCTATAATCGATGCACATTCTCATACTTCCATCTTTCTTCTTCACGAATAACACCGGAGCTCCCCAGGGTGATGAACTAGGTCTAATGAAACCATTGTCCAGTAACTCCTAAAGTTGCATCATCAGCTCCTTCATCTCCGTCGGTGCTAATCGATAAGGTGCTTTTGCAATTGGCGTTGTTCCGGGCAACAAGTCAATACGGAATTCCACTTGTCGATCAGGCGGTAATCCAGGAAGATCTTCGGGAAATACTTCCGGATAATCACACACAACATGAATATTCTGCATCACCTTCTTTTCCTTCTTAGCATCGATCACGAATGCTAAGTATGATGTACACCCCTTGGTTAAACATTTTCTGGCTTTCATTAGAGAAATGAGTCCAGAATTTACTCTACGTTTATCTCCGTACACCATAAACGATTCCTTCCCAGGCGGGTTCAGTTTCACTATTTTCTTCTTGCATAAAATTTCGGCATCATTGGATCTAAGCCAATCTATTCCCAATACGATGTCGAAACCGTTAAGTTAGATAGGAAATAATTCCTCATGGAACTTATTCCCATTCAGATCAATTAAGATGTTTTTCATATGATGGCTAACAGGTACAAACTTGCCACTAGCAACTTCGACTAATAAAGCATTATCTAGTCTAACAACAGGTAAAGCTAGTTTTCTACCAAATTCATGCGATATAAAGGAGTAGTTGGCTCCAGAATCAAATAAAATTTGGGCAGGCAGTTTGTTAACGAGAAAGGTACCTGAAGCGATATCAGCTTCATCTTTAGCAGCTTCCAGTGTCATTTGGAATGCTCTCACCATTGGCTTTGGCGGAATGTTGGGTTTTGCTGCTTCCTTCTTTTTCGGACAATCCCTTGAGATGTGCCCCTCCTCACCACAACCATAACAAACATTCTTGGTGAAGGTTTGGTCGTTGGCATAATGCCCTGGCTTTCCACATTTGAAGCATGTGGTTTCCCCGCCACACTTCCCATGATGCTTCTTCTTGCACTTGTCGCACTATTTCGCCTCTACCTTTCCTCCACTTCCTCTCGAACTAGACTTCGAGAATTTATTTTTCTTGCTGGACCCTGAAAATCCATCGATTTTCCTTTTTTCACCCACCTCTGACCTTTCCAGACCTTTTTCCCTGATCTGGGTCTCAACATTTCTAGCAGCCCAGATGGTGGCTTTCAATGTGGTTGCTTGCTTAACCATTGGACCATAGTCCGCTGGTAGTCCAAGGGCAAACTTGTTGACCTTAGAGAGTTCTGTAGGTACCAAATATGGGATAAACTTCATCTTTTCCGTGAAACTTGCAGCGTATTCAGTAACGCTCAATTTCCCCTTTTTCAAATTCTGAAAGTCATTACTGATTTCCAGAAGGTCCTGCTCGGAGCAGTATTGCAGTTTTAGTTGTTCCACAAAGTCTTCCCAAGACATTTTGCTTGCTTCTCCCTTGGGTATAGAGTCAGCTAACAGTTTCCACCAACTCAACACCCCAGATTTTAGCAGAGGGATCGCAAGAGCGGTCTTCTGCCTGTTGTTGCATTCACAACTTTCAAACATAGTCCCCATTTCAGAGATCCAGTCCATAACTTGCACCGACGTCGGGCTTCCGGATAGACATGGTGGTTTGGACGCCATGAAATCCTTCTACTTACACCCACGCCCATCATTTCCTTCATACTGGTTATTGCGTCTAACCATTGGTGGGTTGTCTTGACCAATGATCCCACTAAAGTTTTCTCCTTCAGACTGCCCTCCATTCTCCTTGGGCTCTTCTACTTGAATTGATGGTTCCTCACGATTCTGCCTACGCAAACGTCTTGTTTCTTCCATCTGACGATCCAACATCATTTGTACACCGGCCATTGTTATCGGCTCAGGTGCAGCAGCTACAACAGGTACTTGTTGGATTACAGGCGGTTGATTCCTGTTTTCATCAGCATTTTCAACTCCGCTTCTTGTTCTCACCATTTTTGATCTATACGCCGAATAAGGTGAAATTAGATCCTCTTTCACGATAAGATTTCAGTTCATTCTTCGTACTCGAAATGATTACATGCTAGTTCTAATATCGTATACATACGCTTAGAATCCTAAACACATAAACCTTGAGATCCGGTTGGCAACAAACCGTAGATCCGAACAAATAATATCATATATGGCAACATATAACATTTAGTACGTAAAAGCATTTTAGGCAACTTTCCTAAAATAGACTAGTGCTCATGTCTAAAATTTAACAGACACAAATCTCACAATCTCCAATTAGCATCCTAAGTTTAAGTCTAGAAATCCTACAAATTCCTAGTTCGCTTAAACTAATGCTCTGATACCAACTGTGACATCCCCAAAATCTCGGCCAGAAAAGACCGGTTTTATTTATGCTTTTTAAACATTTTCAGAGTAAATCCTTTTGATTTTAAAAGAGATGTGGAATTTCTTCCCAAAAACAAAACATGATAAAATAGATATTTATCAAAACATTTCATAAAGAAATATAATTTCATTTCATAATCAAAAGTTGGGATGTCATGTTCCGATACAGATCATAAAGCATAAACGATAGCATTACAAGTCATTCAAAAATATATACATATACAGACTTGTAAACAAAACAACTTGATGATTCGCCCATCTTAAGCTCTTGCGCCACTTCCTGTAATACAAATAAACTGAGTGGGTCAGACTTGGGAGCCTGGTGAGCATATAGGGTTTTCAAGACATAATAAATATTTAATTTAACAATCAACAATAAACTCGATTACCATTCCCGTTATCCTCACTTTACGTCCCTAAAAATAACATCTATTATAAGGAACCTAATTCGGGATTTTCATCGGTACGAACATTACTGTAGAGGGGCTTCCTCAAAAATAAGTGTCCTAAAGGCAACCATGTGGGGGATAGAGTACACCGGTGAACACGTCATTCACAACACCTACAGGTTATGAACCTGCTAGCGTTCCACAGGACAGTCTAGAATATTCCGTGGTCGTCATCCATACTCTGCTGAATGCCTAAAATAACACCAACAAGACCGAGGCCTCTCATATGTTTATTACACACCAACATCTACCCATGTTCTACCCAACATATTAGTAGATAAAAATATACATTTTTATACATAGTTTAAAAACCTATATAGCATGCTTTAAGCAATACATAATCCACATAACAGATGAGGCACACACACATAACACGTATTTCATAGAGAATAAATCAGATCTATGAGATAGAAGAGTGAATATACACTCACACGTATATCAACAAAATATATACACGTAGCATGTATTTTATATAAAATACTTCATAATATTGCATTGGAATGAAAATGACTACACACTCACTTGATCAGAAGATGATCGGGAAGCACTACGGCTTGCAGAAGAGGTGTTTCTCCGTAGAACTGGAAGATCTTCACATAAACCAGGCTCCTCGCGGGCAGGGATTCGGCTCAGGAATAACGCTCTTCGGGATCGTCGGGGCTTCGGATCTTGCTTCGGGGCTCGGGAATATTACCAGGTCTTCGGGGTATAAATGGCATGCTAAACGAGGCAAAGACTAGAGAGAAAAGGAAGAAATTTGAAAAGGATTAAGGCTGCCTTCGTATCCCCTTTTATAGGAGGCTGGACCCTCGCATTACACTGGTCGTACTGCTTCGGTACGCTGGGTGTAATGCCAAATCATCATTGCCTGCGTCATCGGAGGTACTCGAGTGTTGGGCTTCGTCACGCTTCGCTATACGTTGGGCATACAGCAGTACGCTGGGCGTACTTCGGATGAGTCCGGAGACTCCTCTTCGGATAATACCAACATTTAGATTTAATTTAAATATTAAATATTTAATAAACTTCAAAAATTCATATCTTCATCATACGAACTCCGTTTTCGACGTTCTTTATATCCACGCGTAGGTGAGACTACGCTCTACAACTTTCGTTTAGACTCCGTCAGCTAATTTTGAATTTTTTTTATTTATTTTTAGCAGGCCGGGACAGAAAAACATATTTATAAATTCATAACTTCTTCGTTCGGCGTTCGTTCTCGCCTAGTTTTTTCATCGTTTCGCTACTAACAACGAGATCTTCGATTCTCGTTTAGATTACTTCGGCTAAAAAACGCTCGATCTCAAATCGAGTATTCGGGCTGCATACTGCCAAGTCGAAAGTTCAAAAAATCATAACTTCCTCATACGAAGTCAAATTTGGGCGTTCTATATATATATATATATATATATATATATATATATATATATATATATATATATATATATATATATATATATTCAGAAACCTCGTTTCAACTAATACAACATTATCTAAAGATATCGAGTTTATTTTACACTTAAATTTTGATGCTCATTTTATTCTTAATTAATCATATCACATAATTAAGCAATTAAGCCCGAACACATAATAGTCAAATAATACGTTCTTATTATTTCAAATTGGGTTACAAAGGGTAACCTAGACTATTACATTGCTAAAAATGGCAAGCCCAGAAACACGGGCGTTACAATGGACTAAAACAAGCATCTCATAGCTGGAATTTTTCTTTCCATGAAAAGGTAAACAAGTTTGTATTTTCGAGAAGTGAGGATGAGTTTTGCATGTATGTTAAACCTATTAGGAGTATAGTTACCTTTCTAGTCTTGTATGTGGCAGACATACTCCTAATAGGAAACAATGTTCCAACTTTCCACGAATTTTAGTCTCGACTTGGGAAATGTTTTTCTATGAATCATCTAAGAGAGGCTACATATATTCTTGGAATAAAACTATACAACAACAAATAGAAAACCGTACTAGCACTTAGCCAGAATACATACTTGGATAAAATATTGAAACAATTTAATATGTAGAATTCCAAGCAATGGGACTTTCTCATGCATCTCAACATCCTAGAAATTATAAAGAAATAGATACAATGATTTGAGTCCCATATGCTTCTACAATAGGATAAATCATGTATGTTATGACATGTACTTAACCAAACGTGGCTTTTGCTTTGAGCGTGGTTAGCATATATCAATGGAATCCTGGTTTAGCTCATTGAACTATAGTGAAAAACATTCTTAAGTATTTGTGAAAAAACAAAGGATATGATGTTAGTTTTTTGTGGGAAAGATGAACTTAATGTCAGTGGATGTCGTGACACTGGTTTTTAAATAGATCGAGATATTAGTTATTTTTAATCTAGTTGGGTCTTTCTTTGGAATGGTGGAGCGGTAACGTGGAAGTTTTCTAAGTAGCAATGTGTTGATTCTACTTGTTAATCGGAGTACATCGCAACAAAGGATGAAATGTGGTTGAATAATTTTATTTGTGATCTTGGATTTGTTCCATCAATGTAACAACCAATGGAGAATTTTTGCGACAACGCGGGTGTGGTGGCTTAAACTAAATAACCTATGGATCGTGGTAGATCCAGGTGTATTAAGAGAAAATAGCACTACATCATACATAAATTTGGAGAATCTGCACTCCTGATGAAACATGTGTTATCAAAAGAGAATCCGTGTGATCCTTTCACTAAGGGTTTAAACAAGGGCAAGCACTTTGGTCATTTAGCTGCATGGGACTTAGAGATGATATTAGATTCTAGATTTTAGTAGTTAGTTGATGTTTTGAAACAACGTAGCAATAATAAATTGTTATTAAATGGTGATTAATTAAATATAGATTTATTTATATTCAAAGTGTGTGATTGCATTCATCATTTAATTTATTCTTGTGTTTTACTTTGCATGTTTTACTTCCGGAATATTAATTTACTCAAAATGCCACAGTCAGTCATATTTTAGAAGTAGGTATTGATTTAACACTTTCATGAATCATTTGTAAAGTATCCATATGGATTCGCAGTTCCACATGTATTTCTGCAAAACTCATGAGTGCCTAACAAATGCGAGTATTGGTTAAACCTGAGATTAGAGATTACTTCATGGATTCAATCATGAGTAATTCTAAGATGATAATATATTCTATTATTAGCACAGGTTTGTATAAGTCATGATTTACAAATAAATTGTGTATTGGTTTAAACCAGCTCATCTCATAACTAGGTGTTATTATGTGTATGTCAAACCGATGTCGTACAAGATTTAAGCAAATAAAATTTCACTGCTCGAATGCACTAAAGTTCAGCGTAGGGAAGCTGGGTCAAATCCATAGGGACACAACCTAATAGTCAATGGCTTTTTGCTTAAGGAAAATGCTAATTATTTAATAGAAAATAATATAAAATGGGAGTTTTTCTTATTAATTAAAACTAAAAAAATACAATAAGATAACTAAATGAAACAAAATAATAAAAATAAATTTATTTGTGCTGCGAATTTCCTAATCATGTATTTAGTATTCATCTAATTATATACGATGCATTTTATCTAATTTGCTACCGAGAAGAACTAATAAGCTCGAGCATATCCTCTTTACCTAATCAGTTAACCAAAAAAGGCTCTTTGAATTAATCTAAACGTTTTTCTATCCAATTAAACAAGCTCTTAATTAAACTAAGAAAATCAACATTAAGATCTTGTGTAAAATTCTCAGCAATATCCAATACTTCTCACAAGCTCGTAAGCGTAAATATATGATTCTATAGTTTTTATCAAAATTAAATCCCAATACGAAACCAATCTGATACTTGTTACTTGTTATCAGTTTACTAGAACAATTATAGATATTAACTAAATTACTAGAATGATTAAAGCCTAATTAGGTGATCAAGCTAACAAGAATCAAAATCAAACATTCTTTAAGTGCAAAATTGAAATATCTAGATTGAATCACAAATCAAAAAAACATGTCTAATGATTGATTATTACATTTGAAAATGTTTTCATCGTCTGCGAACGTCCATCATTCAAACTGATTAGAGAGGGTGCCTTTATATGCGAGCTAGAAACTTCCAAAGCAAGAAAGTAAAAAATATAATCACAGTTTTTTGAAAATGTGATCACATTTATGTTCGCACTTTTTGGAAAATGCTCAGAAACTCTGTTCAATGAAGTATGTTGATATTTTTGAACTTTTTGGAACCTCGATGCAAAATTGCGATCGCGTATATCGGAAAATGCGAACGCATTTTCTTCCTTTTCCATCTTATATTATTTTTCGACCCAACAAAACTTCGACTCATTTATTCGATTGCATTTTTGGAGAACTACGATTGCATTTTTTATTTTTTTCATCTTGGTTTGCCCATCGTTCTTCCTTTTAAGCAATCTATGTCATTCCTCAGCATCCTTCTTCGGTTCCAACTCCAATCATGCTCAAAATATGTGTCGATGTTGCACCTAAAGTACTCCTCCACTCGAATTATCTGTAAATTACATCAAAACAAGAGCAGTACAAGAATTCTAAAGAAAGAGATGAGTTGAACATTATTTGAACTAATGTACATGAAATAACATAAATTCTGATGCAAAATGCTAATAAAAACTACCCTAAAAGATGTATAAATGGCATCTATTAAATCTCCCCAGGTTTAAACCTTACTTTCCCTCAAATAATAAAAAGATTAAACATTATAACTAAAATGGAAAGGCATAGATGTCATAAAAAGAACTTTGAATAAAAACTAAAATAAACAAAAGGAAACTAAAAACTTGAACTTTAAACATTAAAAATACTTCACTCTTTTTGTATTCATCAAAACTTTGGTAACTAATACCACACATAATAACCCAATTTGAATTCATAAGTTATGCATCACCCCAATGCATATATTTGTGTATAAAATCCTATTTAATTCCTATGTCCTAAATACTCACATTACTCATAAACATTCCCCACTTATTTTGAACAACATTTATTTCTATGTCCCTCCGAATACATCCTAAAAAAGAATTATTGACCTCAAGGTATTTTTGTTAAATTCCCAAGCATACATACGATAAAATAACCTAGAAAGAAAAATCACAATTAAAAGCTCTTAATTAAGATCATAAAAGTAGAATTAAGATCTTGTGTAAAATTCAATATCTAATACTTCTCGCAAGCTCGGATGTGTAAATATATGATTTTTCAATTTATATCAGAGTTAAATCCCAACATAGAACCAATCTGATACTTGTTACTTATTACCAATTTAGAAGAATAATTACGGATTCTATTACCTGAGTAACTAGAATGATTAAACCCTAATAAGGTATTCAAGCTAAGAAGAATCAACATCCAACATTATTTAAGTGAAAAACTGAAAATTCCAGATAGAATCACAATTCAAAAACCAAGTCTAATGATTGATTACATGAAAGGTAGTAATATGGCCATAATTGAAAACTAGGTTTTAGCCAGAGATGGCTAAACTCCGATAAAAACTAGTAAATTGAAAGATTAAACTACTGAATCTCACTAAACTAATTGAGATACATGATCCCAAGCATTCAGATTTCAAGAAAGCGATGAAAAAAGTGCATAAAATGGCCTCTGATCAATGTTTTCGTCATCTGGGAACGTCCAGAGTTCAAAGTGATCACAAAGGGAGCCTTTATATACGAGCCATCAACTTTTGGAGCAAAAAAGTAAAAAATTTGATCACATTTTTTGGAAAATGCCCAGAAACTCTATTTAATGAAGTACGTTGCTATTTCTGAAATTTTAGGAACCTCGATAGTAAAATGTGATTGTATGTATGAGAAAATCCGATCATATTTTCTTGCTTTTCTACCTTGGATTATTTTTTGACACAACAAAACTTCGACACATTTATGCGATTGAATTTTTCGAGAAATACGATCATCATCTTCTTTTTTTGTCGTAGTTCGGTCGTGATTCTTCCTTTTAAACACTCCAATCATTCCCCAAAATCCTTCTTTAGTTTCAACTCAAATCAAGCTCCAAATATGTATCTAAGCTGCTCCCAATGTAATGTTATACTCGAATTATCTGTAAATTACATCAAAACATGAGCAGTACCGAAATTCTGAAGAAAGAAATGAGCTAAATATTATTTAAACTAATGCACATGAAATATCATAAAAAAAGATGCAAAATCCTAATAAAAATTACCCCAATAGATGTATAAAATGACATCTATCAGTGTAACTTGTGTTCGAGGTTCTTTTGTGCCCAAAATTCATCCGGGAGTGAAAACTTAATACCTGCGATCGCAGGTTGTGTACATGCGATCGCAAGTTGGCCAAAAAGTGTCAAAATATCATCCCACTTCATTAAAAAGGCACGAGACGCGTTTTCTTCAAAACCTATGATCGCATGTTGTGCACATACGATCGCAGGTGCGCCGTTTTTGCTGTTGGACGTATAAATAGACCCTGATAACATCCCTGTAACCGAAGTTGATGATTCCAGAGGTTCCTGACGACGAAAATACGATTGTGGAGGCGTTTCTTCTCCGATTTCAATGATTTCTGAAGATATGAAGACTGTGGATCATCTCCTACGTTTAGTTTAGTAAGATTTAGATGTTTACTGTATCTTTTCATTTCTTTTTATCAGATTTTAGCCATGTCTGGCTAAATCCTAGTTTTTAGTTTTGCAAAGAAGACTACTTTTCATGTGATTGATCATTACATCTGGTTTTTGATTTATGTTTCTATCTAGATTCTTCAGTTTCGAGCTTAAAGAATGTTTGATTTTAATTCTTGTTAATCCGATCACCTAGCTAGGGCTTTATCATTCTAGTTAATCAATTAATAGAATCCGTAATTGTTCTAATAAATCCGTAAAAGTAACAAGTATCGGAAGTTCCTTTTTGGGATTTAACTCTGGTATAATCTGTAAAAATCGTATCTTTATGCTTCCGAGCTTGTGAGAAGTATCAGGTATTGCTGGATATTTTACAAAGAACTTAATGCAACTTTTCTGATCTTAATTAAGAGCTTATTTAAGTTTTGGTTAACTGAATAAGGTAAAAGAGAAATTACTAGAGCTTTTTAGTTTTTCTCTGTACCAGCTTAGATAGAACACATCTCAAATAATCAGATCTAGATCAGTTACATGATTAGGAAAGTCGCAGCAAAACTGAAACCGTTTTTATTATTGATTTTCATTTTGTTTAATATCACTGCAATTTTAGTTTTTAGTATAATTTAAAATTCCCTTCTTTTATATTTTTGTATTGACTAGATGTGCTTGATGCAAAAAGGGATTGACCATTAGGCTGCGTCCCTGAGGATTCGACCCTAGTTCCCTATGCTATATTTTTAGTGCAACCAGCAGTGATAAATTTATTTGTTTAATACGTGTGCGACAGCGTGTTAACAAATTGGCGCTGTTGCCAGGGAAACGGTCCTTTCTAATAGTTTTATGCCAAGAATTTTTCGTTCAGGTACACCTTTTGTTTTTGATCCAGAAATTGAGCGAACTACAAGGAAACTAAAGAAAGAAGCAGCAAGACAAAAACAATCAGCTGGTCTCTTTGGTTCATCATTTTCCATACTCCCAATAACCTCCACACCACAAGGCACTCCCTTGTGGAACGAATCAGATCCGTTTTTTCCAAAAGTACCCCTATCATCACCTCAAAAACAGCCCATATAAAACTTATTCCCCACCTTCCTCCGTTAAATTTGAAACCACAGACTCTTCAGAATCTGAATCTGAAGAATCAGACATGAGCGGAAACGAAGACGATGCCGAAAAGACTGTTCGCAAGTGGGCAACACAAGTGGTTACCCAACAACCTCTATGTATCACTTTTCCAGAAGTCCAGAACTTCGAACTTAAATCTAGGTTGATTCATGTTCTTCCCACATTTCGTGGAATGGAAAATGAAGACCCACATAAATTCCTCAAGGAATTTCATGTGGTTTGTTCAGGAATGAAGTCGCATGCTGTCACAGAAGACCAAATAAAGTTAAGGCCATTCCCCTTCTCACTTCAAGATTCTGCAAGGGAATGGTTATATGAACTCCCATATGGTTCCATCACCACTTGGACAGAACTTGCAAAGTTGTTTCCAGAGAAATACTTTCCAGAATCACGAGTCTCCAGACTTAGAAGAGAAATCCTTGGGATCAAACAAGGAAAAATAGAAGCTTTACATACTTATTGGGAAAGATTCAAGAAGCTTCTGGTATGGTACCCACAACATGGGTTCAGCGATTATCAACTCTACAATTGTTTTTGTGAAGGCGTGACACCTATTGAGAGGTGCTTGATAAATGCTTCTAGTGGTGGTTCTTTGGGTGACATGACCCCAACTGAAATCAGAAAGCTAATCGAAAAGTTGGCGATCGAGTCTAAACATTCTGGGAATGAAGACGAGTAGTATACAGATCAACCAAGAGGAGTGAAGGAAGTCAGCAATGTTCATCTGGAAGCTTAGATATCTGAATTGACGAAAGTTGTTTTGCTCATAACCAAAGAAAAAGCAGCTCCAAAGAAACAATGTGGGATTTGCTTGAAGACTGATCACCCTACTGACATGTGTCCAATATTGCAAGAGGATACAGTTGTAGTAAACGTTGTTGGGGGCTACCACTAGAATTTTCAGAATAATTATCAGCAGAAACAACAATTTCAGCCTCTACCCGGATTTCAACAGGAACAAAATTTTCAACAACCGGGTTTTCAGCAGATATATTTTCATCAAAATTCTCACTTGCAGCCCAAATTTCAGAACTCGAATTTCTAGAATCAAAACTTGCAACATCAACCCAATAGCTCTAGTATGGCCTTAGAAGATATAGTAAAGAGTCTTGCCACGAGCACCCAAGCATTCCAGACCGAATCTAGAGCTAGTATCAAGAATCTGGAGCAACAGGTGTCTCAACTTGCCACTTTTGTGGGTCCTCTAGAGTCTAGAGGAAAGTTACCAGGGCATACTGAAAACAATCCAAAGCATAATGTGAGTTGTATTTTATTGAGAAGTGGGAAAACATATGAAGGGCCAAGCTCATCTGAACCAAAAAACAAAGATGAAGAAGAGTTTGAAGAGGTTCTGATAGAAGAAGGAGATGTGGAAGGGATAGAAAAAGAAGCTGAAGCTGAAGAGTTTGAAGAGGTGTTGGTTGAAAAAGAATCTGAAAACCTGGAAGAAAAAGAAACTCCGACACTACCCAAGCCAATTCTGAAAGAAAACAAGCCACTGTCGGCCTTCCCATCGTGAATGAGAAGCACGAAACGTGAGCGTGAGGACGAGGAAATTATGGAATTTTTTTGCAAAGTTGAGGTAAACATCCCATTACTTGATGTTATAAAGCACATCCCTCACTATGCTAAGTTTTTGAAACATTTATGAGTTTCTAATAAAAAAAGTGAAATTTAATGAGATTTTAAAAGCTGGCAAAAATATCTCTTCTATTTTACAAAAAGATTTGCCTCAAAAATGCAAGGATCTGGGGATTTTCTCAGTTCCTTGTAAATTGGGAAACCTTGATTCTCCAAAAGCCATGCTTGATTTATGAGCTTCAGTCAATGTCCTTCCCTATTATGTTTTTGAAAAATTAAAAATGAGAACTTTACAAAAGACCTAGACAATTATCCAATTGGCTGACCACTCGACAGTACATCCAAAAGGTGTACTGGAAGATGTTCTTGTTCAAGTGGATAATTTAATTTTTCCTGCTTATTTTTACATTTTAGACATGGGAAACTTGGAAACTTTAGATACAAACTCAATTATTTTGGGAAGACCTTTTTTGAAAACTGCTAAAACCAAGATTGATGTTTTTGTTGGTATTCTTTCTATGGAGTTTGATGGTGATATTGTGCACTTCAAAATAAATGATGCTAAAACTCTAGTTGATAAATTTTCTATTAATTATTTGGGTATCAGCAATCCTTTTTCTGAGAACTGTTGTGATTTTTCTAATGATTTTGTGCAATATTTATTTTTAGACAGGAAACTAGATAATTATACATTGAAAGAGCTGAGCATAGACAAGCTTGGGGAGATGAAAGAGAATGTGATTTCTTCTAGAGGAGCTGGTACAAAGTTGATAGAAAAAGCCAAGCATGGGCAGGATGAGAAAAAGGTGATTTCTAACACGAAACTGAAAAAGAAAATTCAGAAAAGAAGAAGTTGGGTTCTATCAAGAAGACCGGAAAAAGAAAAAGGCTCAAAAATCTAAAATTTGAGTCATTTGATAAAGATAAGAAGTTTTTCCCGGTTGATGTGCAAGTATCAGATCCACCAGTCTTTCCATATTTGAAGGGATCTAGACTGACAAGAAAAAACGTTGAGCTTCAGAGAAGTCCCAGCCACACAAGTTCATAAATCTGGTTGGGCAAAGTCGAGCCAATGACTTTAAAAATGCGCGACTTTTCGGGAGGCAACCCGATGAGTAGTTTTTAGTTTTTATTTTTCCACTTTCAATAAAGAGATGGTAACAGTCCCAAGCAAGCTTGGGGAAATCAGAGGATCGACAGAGTTGCTGAAATTCGGATTTTTCTCCACATGTTCGTCAAAATCAGATTTCTGCAACCTTATCAGGTATATTCATTCCTAGTTGCAACCTTTTGTTTTCATATGCTTTATTGAGTTGTTCATTCCTCTCTAAGCATTACGGACAATGCATCATTTTAAGCTTGGGGAGGAGGTTAGTGTAACAAACTTGCATTTTTTGTTAAAAAATTTAAATTTTTTAGTTTTTATTTAAAATTTTCAAATTTTTTGCATTTTCCTGTTTCATTTACATATAAAAATTTCAAAAATCCAAAAAAAAAACTACTTTATTTTCTGTTTTTATTTTTCTGCATTCATAATAAAAAAACCCAAAAATATTTTATTTTTAATTATTTTTATTTTCTGCATATAAAAAATCAAATTAAAAATCTTTAAAAAATATTTTACATGAGATGAGGATATTTTTTACATTCGATAGCTCTGTTAAGATGAAGTGTGATAGTTACCAAAAATAACAGTCTCATTAGAATCAATTTTAAGAATTGTGTTTTCAAGTGCTTTAAATGTTTTCAATATGAACCAACATAAGGGTCAGATAATTTTTACAATGGAAGTGTGGGATGGAAAAATGAACAGTGTTTTGAAAATAATTTCCTTGAATTCCTTAGAAAGAATCTAGATTGGATGACCCTTATCATTCCTTGAAGTACTGAACCCTATTGTTTATGCGCCTTTTGAGGTTGGGAGGCAACTCTTATTATACCCCCAAAATAGTTATCATTTTTGAAGTATTGAAGATATGGTGGGCCTCATAGTAAAATATGCACCTAGTCAATATATATGTTAGAAATGGTACATCAAGCAACTTCATGAAATCCGCAAATCAAAGTTAAATCCAAGTCAAGTTCAAGTCAAAATCAAGAAGCAAGCAAGTTAAATTTGAAGAATTGATCAAGACGAAGAATATGTGTGGTATAATGAGATTGATCCCTCGATAGTGGGATCATAGGGGTAACCTTGGATTTTCTGTCCGTAATGGAGTTTACCGCATTTACTGGACGAGTTCGTAAAAAAAGGAGACGTTAGTCAGGCTAAGTTTTTATAAACGAATTTTCATGAAATGATTTTTAAAAATACACTATTTTCACAAATATAATTCGGTGTAAAAATTATTTGCTCAAGCTTGGTTTGACTTATTAAATATGAAATATGAATCATTAATATAAGATATTGTGAGTGTTATCTAGGTAGTGATTTCATTGGAGCTTCCTCGTTATGAAATCTGATCACGTAAACAAAAAAAAGAGTGAGGTACTTCAGTTTAAGTTTTTCTTTATTTTATTCTAAATTCTTTTTAGGTCATCTACATCTTTCAATTTGTTTATAATGTTTTATCTTATTCTTACTTGAGGGCAAGTAAAGTTCAAGCTTGGGGAGATTTGTTAGATACCATTTTATGCATTTTTTAGGGTAGTTTTTATTATCATTTAGCATCATATTTTGTACATTTGAATGTCATTTATTTAAATAATGTTCAGCTCATGTCTTTCGTTAGAATTCCCGTACTGCTTATGTTTTTATGTCAATTTCAGATAGTTCGAGTGGAGCAGTGCTTTGGGAGCAGTTGGATGCGTGTTTGGAGCATAAAATGAAGCTTGGAACTTTTAGAGTAGGTTGATGAATGCTTGAAAGATGCTTTTGTCGAGAAACATCTGATCAAATTGATCACACGAAGATACGATTTGCAATCTAATGTTAAAGGATGTTCCTGGCGGCTTTGACCCCCTATCAATATTTTGACCATATCTCGAGAACTGTAATTCCGATTGTTGCGATTCAAAATGATCTGAAAAATAGAAAAAATTTCGGACGTCTTAGGCACAACATGAAATCGCAAGTTACCTTCATTCGATCTCATGGAGCCTTTTTGCGATTACAGGTTGGGTCGCAACTTGTCTTCGAGGTTCTTTTGTGCCCAAAATTCATCCGGGAGTGAAAACTCAATACCTGCGATTGCAAGTTGTGTACATGCGATCACAGGTTGGCCAAAAAGTATCAAAATAGCATCCTACAACATTAAAAGGGCATGAGACGTGTTTTCTTCAAAACCTGCGATCGCAGGTTGTGCACATGCAATCGTGGGTGCGCCGTTTTTGCTGTTGGACGTATAAATAGACCATGATAGCATCCCTGTAACCGAAGTTGATGATTCCAGAGGTTCCAGACGACGAAAATATGATTTTGGAGGTGTTTCTTCTCCGATTTCAATGATTTCGGAAGATCTGAAGACTGTGGATCATCTCCAATGTTTAGTTTAGTAAGATTTAGTAGCTTAATGTATCTTTTCATTTGTTTTTATCAGATTTTAGCCATGTCTGACTAAATCCTAGTTTCCAGTTTTGCAAAGATGAGTACTTTTCATGTTATGATCATTAGATTTGGTTTTTGATTTGTGTTTATCTAGATTCTTCAGTTTTGAGCTTAATGAAGGTTTGATTTTAATTCTTGTTAGTCTAATCACCTAGCTAGGGTTTTATTGTTCTAGTTAATCAATTAACAGAATCCGTAATTGTTCTAATAAATTGGTAAAAGTAACAAGTATCAGACTGGTTCCGTTTTGGGATTTAACTCTGGTATAAACTGTAAAAATCATATCTTTACGCTTCCGAGCTTGTGAGAAGTATTAGGTATTACTAGGAATTTTACAAAGAACTCAATGCAACTTTTATGATCTTGATTAAGAGCTTATTTAATTGAATAGTAAAAACTTACGATTAATTAACGAGCTTATTTTGGTTAACTAAATAAGGTAAAAGAGAAATTACTAGAACTTGTTAGTTTTTCTCAGTACCAACTTAGATAGAACACATCTCAAATAATCAGATCTAGATCAGTTACATGATTAGGAAAGTCGTAGCAGAACTGAAACCGTTTTTATTATTGATTTTCATTTAGTTTAATATCACTGCAATTTTAGTTTTTAGTTTAATTTCACACCCCCTTCTTTTATATTTCTGTATTGACTAGATGTGCCTGATGCAAAAAGGCATTGACCATTAGGCTGTGTCCCTGAGGATTCGACACTGCTTCCCTATGCTATATTTTTAGAACAACCAGCGATGATAAATTTATTTGTTTAGTACGTGTGCGACAACGTGTTAACAATCATTATTGTTATCTATTAAATAATAATTTCATAGTAAATTAAAATGTTTATATTAAATGTTATCATTATGTAGAACATGCGATAATAAAGACATCTAGTTATCTATCTTAAATATTATCATTATGTACAACATATAATAATAGAGGCATCTTTTTATCTTAGGTAGTAAATTAATTTTTTTGTATCCTAAATATTACTATAATTATATAGAACATATGATAATTGCGACGTCTTTTATAAGGTTAGAACTTAAAATTGTATTACATACAAGGTTGTAAAACACAAACAAATGCTCTGCATCTTACTTAAACTCGGCCTCCAATGGAAGCGAGCTTGTGTAACTCAGCCAAAAGACACTCAAATATTACTCAAACTCAATCCAAATCTAAAAAATCCAGTCCAAAATCATTCCTGAATGTCTGAAACTTAATTGGTCACTTGTCAATAAAGACAACCTCCCAAAATAAACGAAGGGTAATTTATAATACACATACAAACACAAGATATAGAGTTACATAAAAACTTAATTCCTTGATGAGAAAACACTAATCCAAAATAAGAAAAATACAACGAATTAAAAATCAAATATTCAACTAGGTTCATTAGTACATGCGTCGTACCACAACTAAACCTAGTTGTGCACCTATGTTTTATTATGGTCAGATTTATGCACTACCTAACCTAAGCGATATAGTTGATTTGTTAAAAATCTGGAAAAAATCTTAGTTAAAACTTTCTCTAAAAAAATACTTATAAAACCTTAAATCCCAATGTAGGTTGAAATCGCAAGAATAGGAGAAAAGTGAAGAAGAGGTTAACTCACATGTGCCATTGGTAGGGGATCCCTATTTCCTAACCAAACAACCAGGACAACGTCTAGTCCCCCAAAACAACCAAGTAGAGACACTTATCTCTAACGATGAACCGGAGGAAGACCCGAAAGAAAATTCAGAAGTGGAATCGGAAGATGACATGGATGGGGATTCGGATTTGGTGGAAGAAAAAGAGGAACCGGTAACCCAAGAGACACATATCTCCACCCGTGACACATCACATCAGCTCTGGAATGCATCACACTAAGGAAACAATCCGAAATCCATTCTGCCTTGCAGGAGCATCACCAAGAAATCCTCGGATCAATTCCTTAGGACCAAAGCCAAAAGGGTTCCATACAGCCCCTTTCCGGACGAACCAATGAAAAACAAGCCACCATTGGCCAACCATGAAGAAGAAAGATAGAAGGGGTATGAATTCGGACAATTTGCAGGGACAAAGCCCAAGGACCCTACATATGTTGAATCTCTATCACTACTATTCAATCACACCCTCTGTTTGGGTAACCAGATCAAGATGGTAAGTGATAAAGTAAGTGTTGTTGAAAGCAATAATGTCAGGCTCGCATGGAAGATTCAACAATTGAGAACTCTAAGGACCCATGACTACAATGTTATAAGGGATATGGTCATGGCTACCTATAACTACAGAAATACACAGGAGGAAATCCGACAAGAATCTAAAGGACTGATGTGGATGGAAGTGGCCAGGCAATTGAAGCGGATGAGAGATCTTGGGGAATGAAAAAAAGGATCCGAGGTTTGGAATAACAAGTCCAAAATACTGAAACCATTGGCTCATAACTTCGAAATCAGTTCGGAGGGTGTAGCACGACGAGGGGAGGTATGGCGTTGATGGATGAAGAATGAACCTTGGTGATAAAGTAGAAGGAACATGTAGGAGTGTGTGAAATAAACTGTGGGTTGCTTAATAACCCTCAAATAGGATTTAAATGCTTTCCATGTAAACATTTTTAGGGTTTTTTATGTGCTAGTAAAACATGTAAAATGATGTATGATACAAGGGAATTATTAATAATCTATCGTATGAATTTTATGCAAACATTTTAATTCATGCACTATAACGAATAAACTAATTATTCAGTCTCATACCAAAAACAACAACCATAAAAGCATGAAACTAATAACCTATTGTTGGATCAATAGGACATCCACAATTCCTCCACGAAAAGGCAACCCCCAAACCCGTCCAGCAGCAGAACCAACAACAAGGCCAATGACTACACAAAGAGGGCGATCCCATACGAGGCCAGTAAGAAAACTCCCGAGAACTCCAACAAACAAAAACCTAATGAACGATGCTCCACCACCCCCACCTTTGATGATGGGACTTCCCCGAACAACATCTGAACTGGAGCAACTAATTGTAGACCGCCTTATGGCTCTAACAAATGCTAGGAGCACGAACGATGAAACTCCATTCATAGAAATCGATGGAATAGCAACAAGACCACATAGTAGTCCAAACATAAACTACAATGAAAACCGAAGGGCTTGTTTGTACCAAGACTTCATGAATTAAAAGCCTAAGAACTTCTACGACAATGAAGTAGTCATAGGTTTAAGAAGGTGGTTCAGGAAAAGGGAATCAATATTCCAAATTAGTTACTGTGCTGAGGATAGCAAAGTATGATTTGCTACTTGCACTCTCCTCGACTCAGCCTTGTCATTGTAGAACGGGCAAGTGAAAACAATGGGCATCATTCCTGTCTACTCTTTATCTTGGGGAGATTTGAAGGCAATGATAGTAGAGCAATACTGCCTGAGGGATGAGATCTAGAACCTAGAAAATGAACTCTGGAACCTAAAAATGAAGGTTTCAAACATTAAAGTTTACACTTCGAGGTTCAATGACCTATCCCTTCTATGTCCGGAACTTATAACATCTGAGCACAAAAAAATTGAACATTATATTTGGGGGTTGGCACCTCAAATCAAGGGAATGGTGATATCTTCAAGAGTTACAAGCTACGAAATTGTTAAGAACCTAGCCAAACATATGACCAACAACGAGGTCAGTCGAGGATCCTTAGAGACAAAAGTTGAAACTCATAGTGTTGAACCCAACAAATGAAAGCGAACGGAGGAGATAGACGTGTGGAAAAGAGAAAGAAGATATATGTTGCAACAACAACAACTCCAACTCCAACACCTACACCCTAGAAAAACTATGCAGAAAAACACCTCATGTGTTTCACCTATAACCGAAACCACAATTGGGAATGTTTTCTGTGACAACCCTATGTTTTTCCAAAGCAATGTAACACTCAAAAGTCTAATACAACGAAACTTTTTGGAATCAGTTTTGGGTTACACCAAATGATAGATATCGTGCCAAGGTTTCCAAAAACATAAAGAACATTCAAAACCGAGTTATAATGAAAAGATTTCGACTACTCAAATATTCACGACACACCCGGTAAGTCATTATTATATGTAAATTAAGAAGTTTCTATAAAATGCATTTTAGCCTTAAGTATCTAACCAAAAGCCGTAGATTTCGTTAAATGGTGAACGTGCATCAGAAGATCGCCAAATTGGACCTCGTATGAAGAAGTTACGAATTTTCAAAGTTTCGTAACGGTAGTAGAGAGCTAAAAACTTGAATTGAAGATCGAACGATATTTAGCTAACACGACCTAAACGAGAGTTGAAGATCTCCACAATAGGAGTAAGATGATAAAAAGACAAACAAAAACTGAAGTCGGCTAAAGAAACTATGAATTTTTAACGGACTTTAGCAGTCCCGGCCTATTGAAAGCATAGCATCAAAAATAAATTCAAAACTAGTCGATAGAGTCTAAAAGAAAGTTGTAGAACATAATCTCATCAACATGTAGATATAAAGAATGCGAAAAACGGAGCTCGTACGCAAAAGTTATGGAATTTAGAAGATTGAGGCTGGGATTACGCCCAGCGTAACTCAGGAGTACGCCCAGCGTACTCAGGTGCAGGGTCGAGTCCCATCGGCTGCAACTCTACGCCTAGCTAGACACGAGAAATAGCCATGACGCAAAGTTACGCCCAGCGTAACCGAAGTACCCCCAACGTAATGCGTACGCCCAGCATACTCCGGTGGTACGCCCAACATACTCGCCTTTCTAGCCCTATAAATAGAAGGCATAAGATCTGGATTTTTGGCACACAGTCTCAAACTCACACTTACTCTCACACACTTGTAAGCACCAGAAGCCATCCCGACACCCTTGATTTCTGCACCCGAGCCCCGACGAAGGTTCTACGCTACCGAGATCCCCGAGAAGCTCGAAGGCGCAACTTTCCACGGTTGAAGTTCTGCTCAACTCTAGTCCCACTCTCCTAAATCCGAACAGGTGAGTTCATACCCCTACTTTCCAAGTCTTTCCATGTTTTAGGGGGGGGGGGAATACAAGTACAATACAAGAAAACGTATCGATTTATATAGATATAAATACAAGTTCTATCTTATCATTATTCGATATCAGCATTTTACTTTACGAAAAAGGTTAGTATTTCACCAAGTTATTTTCAACAAAACTGAATACATTTTCAGAAAAACTATAATGGGTGTAGTTTTGCGAGTTATTCACACATTTTTATGTAAACATCTTGAAAAACGAAAATACTTTCATCTGAAGCGAAATAAAGACTTTCTTATCGTAAATCTATTTTATACTAAGTGATGTGAGATATTCAACATCAACGTACTCTTAAGTATGCATTTCAAGTCCTGTATTATAAGCCATAATCTCTTGGAGGGATAGCGTGATACTTGTGTATTGATCTATACGGGATTGACAACCCCGCACCTAAACTGTTAGCTACAGTTAGACCGGCAGGTCTGGGGTGACAAATGTAATAACACTACAACACCTGAAGAATGTTGTTACAGGTAGTCTGTGTTAATAGTATGGTTATAAAACTCACACGAAAGTATAAAAACAAGATTGATTTATGAGACTCATAAATGCATTCGGTATTTACATTATTTTGAGCACAAATTTTATCTTTATCATTTAAGTACGAAATATACTAACACACTCCAATCTTGGGAACTTTTCAAACTAAAAGTTGAAAATAATGGATTTTCTGGAAACTATGTTCATCTACTTTCTTCCAAAATGACATACTTTTCAATACAAAATCACTTATGAACTCACCAACTTTATTGTTGACACTTTTTTTGAAACCACTTGTATTTCTCAGGGAATCGGTAATATAGGTAACTATCAGCTTTTGAAGAAGGAACGCTATGGCATTTATTATCAAACATTTTAAACCATCTTATTGCAATATTCTTTTGGAAACATGTATAACGCAGCAATGTATGTTTTTATTATATATATGATGGTTGTGTTTCTTTCTATACGATATTCAATTCTTATGGTACTACGTGAAGTCACCCACCCCCGAATGTTTCTGCCATTCTGGTTTGGGGGTGCGACAGATTGGTATCAGAGCATTGTTTATAGTGAACTAAGTATATCAAACCACATAAGATATACAAACTATAAATGAAAAAAGGGGACAAAAAACCCTCTGACAACACGTTTTTCATAAACGACATATTTTCTTTTAAAATATACATTTTTATACGCATGCATCGGTCTCGTATCATAACAAAGTTTCTAAAAAGTATTGAGGCGAGTTGCGACGCTATGATTGGGCCTCGAGGTATGTAATCAAATCGAGAATAAATATAGCCTGATCAACTATATTTATCCTGGATTTGACCAACGTACGTCAAGGTATGGTCGTAGTGGACAACAAGTCAAAAACTTACCAAAATAAAAACTTGCGAATTCGAAATTCTATAGGAGTATTATTATAAAATATAAGGACAAAACTTGCACACCACAATATATAGCTAAGCTTAGGATACCGTTAAATAGAAATTTCTTTTCTTATAAAATTCTTATACCTCTATCCTAGTATAGAAAAAATGGCCGGATTCCATTTACCGGGAGATCCCTACTACCCAAACCAAGGTAATGGTAGGTGGATAGAGGAAGACCCATAGGAAATTGAAGAAGAAGTCGGAGAGGCATTCGAAGTCGAATTCGGAGAGGAATACGAAGTCGATGAGGAAGTCGAAGAGGAAGAAGAGCCTATAAAGGAGGAAGAGGAAGATACGGATGGAACAGACTCCGAGCTGGAAGTGATCAACCCTCCTGCTCCTCGTTCTCGCAAAGTTAGAATGGGTTACCAACCTCCCATTCCCATTTGGGGAAGCCATCTCTACTATTGGAGCCGTCAACAAGGTGTACGCCCTCTTTTCGGCATGTGTCAGGAGTTTTACAATGTCAGTGGGGGAGGCTCAGCCGATCGAGCGCTTCCCGTCCTTGTGGGGAAAATAGCCACCCAGACCTACCAGTTGGACATGCAAGCGGCCAGAATTCGTGAGGTCAATGCTGCTACATAGGGTAACGCTGTAGACATCCATCGTCTGGACGAACTACACGAAGATACCCAACTACACACAGGGGCGCTTCAAAACGAAATGGAGGCAACACTTGCAGATATAAGAGAGATGAAGGAACAACAAGCAGTTCTTGAGAGACATTTAATGGGAGTCAACCAATCGGATGCAGAATCTAGCTCAAAACGCACAACATGCCGCAAGTAGGACTTGCCCAACTCCAACAATTTTGATATAGAATAGGACCTCGGATAAAGTTTTTCGTATTTTCCTTTAACATGTAATCGGAGACCTCTAGATAGGTCAAAATTTTTCTAAACACGAAGCATAATGTAACGCACCATATGTGCGACATATATATGAAGTATGTCTTTATATACCCATCGAAATTCATCGGATTATTTAAATTGCTATATTTACTTTGAAACCATTAACTAATGTCAAAACAAATTACAAGATATGACTAACCCTCTAGTGCACAATTTTCAATTCATTAGAAACTTATAGTCTTTATTATTATTTCTCTACCAGAACATGCCTCCTCGTAAAACACCGTGCAAAAACCCAGCTACAACACCACCTCCACCACCCCCTCCAACAGCAAACCTATTCCCTTTAGTGGAACTGAGGGAGTAATGGATCTATCCCAACGGATATAGAAAACGGAAGCCGTGTTCGAGATTTGCGCATGCCCCGAAGAAAGCAAAGTAAAATTTGCCGCCTATACTTTCTCCGATCGAGCCCTAACGTGGTGGAATGGCCACGTCAAAGCACTAACACTACTAGTGGCGAAGTCCATGGGTTGGGAAAACTTGAAACGAATGCTTCTACGAGAGTACTGCCCCAGGGGCTAGATCCAAAAGCTCGAACAGGAACTGTGGGACCTCAAGATGGTAGGCTCGGACATTGCAGGCTATACCAACAGATTCAGTGATTTAATAGTACTTTGCCCAGGAATGATGGTCCTGGAAAGCCAAAAGGTGGAAAGGTATATCTGGGGACTATCACCCCAACTTTGAGGGAGTGTGTTAGCCTCCAAACCTACGACGTTCAAAAGTGCCAAGGAGCTGGCGGAATCTCTCGTCGATCATGGTGTCTGTCAGAGTGTCGCGACCGTCGTCATCGAACCAACCAAAGGAAGCAACAACCACGACAGCAGTGCCAACAAGAGGAAAGGTCAAACTTCACAAGAACCTTCTAAGAAACAAATGGTGGCGGTCCATGCCGCTACTACCCCCACTGCAACCCCTGCTACCCCTGCGCCAGCGAAACAATATGATGGGAACCTGCCCAAGTTCAACAAATACAATTACCATCACCACGGTAACTGTCGTGAAATGCACTGTGAAAACTGCGACAGGAAAGGGCACACTACCCGTTTCTGTAAAGCACTGGCGCGACCAATCACTCAAGTTCCTGGTACTGGGGTAAGCCAGGCATGTTATGGGTGTGGAGAAACTGGGCACTTTAAGAGGGATTGCCCCAAGGCAAGGAATGTTGGCGGTGTTGGAAGAGTGCTGGCAATAGGACAAAATGAAGCGATAGCGGACCCCACAGTGGTTACGGGTACGTTTCTCCTCGACAACATTTATGCATGCATACTCTTTGACTGGGGTGCGGAAAAAATTTTTGTGAGTCATAAATTCAAACACCTACTTAATCAAAAACCCTAACCACTCAATAAAATATTCACTATAGAAATGGAAAATGGTAAAACGGAAAGCGCAAGCAATATGTACGCAGGATGCATAGTAAATTTAAATGAGCACTTGTTTCAAATCGACCTTATGCCCATTTCAATAAGAAGTTTCGATGTCATCATCGGTATGGACTAGTTAAGCCTTCACCATGCCGATATACTTTGTCACAAAAGGGTCGTTCGCCTCAATCTGCCAAACGGCGAAACTCTTGTCATTTATGGTGACAAACCTAGTTCAAATTTACAAATCATCTCCTGTGTTAAAGCACAAAAATACCTTCGCAAAGAATATCATGCCTTCCTAGCCCACGTAGTAGACAAGAAACGGGAATCGAAGAACATTAAAGACATTCCTGGAGTCTGCAACCTCCCAGACATCTTTCCAGAAGATTTTCCAGGGATCCCACCAGAACGCCAAGTCGAGTTCAGAATCGACTTAATTCCCGGAGCTACCCCAGTAGCAAAATCGCCATTCCGTCTAGCCTCGGCCGAGATGCAGGAACTGTCCAGCCAACTAAATGAGCTGCTGAGCAAAGGCTTCATCAGACAATGCTTCTCACCATGGGAAGCACCAGTCCTATTCGTGAAAAAGAAGGACAGATCTTCCCGCATGTGCATCGATGACTGAGAACTAAACAAACTCATGATCATGAATCGATATCACCTACCGCGTATAGACGATTTGTTCGATCAACTACAAGGAGCAAGCTACTTCTCAAAGATCGACCTAAGATCTGGTTATCACCAACTATGAGTACTGGAAGGAGAAATCCCCAAAACGGCTTTCCGAACACCCTATGGTCACTACGAGTTTGTGGTAATGCCCTTCGGGTTGACAAATGCACCAGCCGTATTCATGGACTTTATGAACCGAGTATGCCGTCCCTTCCTGGATAAATTTGTGATGGTGTTCATAGATGATATACTCATCTATTCAAGAAGCCATGAAGAAGATAACCAACACCTCCGCCAAGTTTTGGAAACATTGAGGGCAGAGAAGCTATACGTAAAATTTTCAAAATGCGAGTTTTGGATTCGGGAAGTAGATTTCCTAGGTCACGTTGTAAGAAAAGAAGGGATACACGTGGATCCTTCCAAGATCAAGGCAATAGAGAGTTTGACGACTCCAAGAACCCCAATAAAAATCCGGCAATTTTTGAGACTCGCCGGATATTACCGAAGGTTCATACAAAACTTTTCGAAGATTGCCAAGCCACTAACCACCCTAACTCAGAAGAGTGTGACCTTCGACTGGGGAGAAAAACAGAACATCGTGTTTTAAACACTAAAGCGAGCCTTATGTAGTGCACCCATTCTAACCTTGCCAGAAGGAACAGAGGACTTCGTGGTCAGAGTGAGAGAACCATACAAACCCTAGAAGATCTCTAGGCACGAGACTTGACATGAGTACGACGTATCACCCACAAACCGACGGCCAGAGTGAGAGAAGCATACAAACACTAGAAGATATGCTTAGAGCTTGCGTAATCGATTTTGGAAAGGCATGGGACACCCATTTACCCTTGGTCGAGTTTTCATACAACAATAGCTACCACACTAGCATCAAGGCTGCTCCGTTCAAAGCCCTCTATGGCCACAAGTGCAGATCACCTCTATGCTAGGCTGAAGTAGGTGACACACAGCTACCAAGAGGATAAGCAACAGACAACACTCTCACCGGGCCAGAAATCATAAGGGAAACCACGGAGCAGATTGTTCAAATCCGGGAACGACTGAAGGCATCAAGAGACAGACAAAAGAGTTATGCGGACAAAAGACAGAAACCCTTGGAATTCCAAGTTGGAGACCAAGTCCTACTAAAAGTTACATCGGACCATTCGAGATCCTTGCCAGGATCGGGCCGGTGGCTTACAAACTTCGATTACCTCAGGAACTCCACAACATACACCCTACCTTCCACATGTCAAACCTAAAGAAGTGCTTGTCCGATGAGACCCTCGTCGTCCCTATGGATGAAATTGCAATAAATGAGAATCTCCAATTCATAGAAGAACCAGTAGAAATCATGGATCGGGAAATTAAAAGAATCAAACAAAGCCGCATACCTATTGTAAAGGTCCGCTGCAACGCCAAACCAGGACCTGAATACACCTGGGAACGCGAGGATCTGATGAAACAATAGTACCCGCATCATTTTCGTAACCTGTAAACTCTATCTTAGATTAAATTTCGCGACGAAATTCCCTCTAACGGGGGGATGATGTGACAACCCTATATTTTTCCAAAGCAATGTAACACTAAAAGGTCTAATACAACGAAACTTTTTGGAATCAGTTTTGGGATACACCAAATGATAGATATCATGCCAAGATTTCCAAACACATAAATAACATTCAAAACCGAGTTATAATGAAAAGATTTCGACTCCTCAAATATTCACGACACACCCGGTAAGTCATTATTAAATGTAAAATAAGAATATTCAATAAAATTCATTTTAGCCTTAAGTATCTAAACAAAAGCCGTAGATTTCGTTAAATGGTGAACGTGCATAAGAAGATCCCCCAAATTGGATCTCGTATGAAGAACTTACGAATTTTCAAAGTTTCGTAACGGTAGTAGAGAGCTAAAAACTCGAATTGAAGATCGAACGATATTTAGTTAACGCGACTTAAACGAGAGTTGAAGATCTCCACAATAGGAGTAAGATGATAAAAAGACAAACGAAAACTGACGTTGGATAAAGAAATTATGAATTTTTAATGGACTTTAGCAGTCCCGGCCTATTAAAAGCATAGCATTAAAAATAAAGTCAAAACTAGCCGACGGAGTCTAAATGAAAGTTGTAGAGCATAATCTCACCTACGCGTGGATATAAAGAACGCGAAAGAAGGAGCTCGCACGCAAAAGTTACGGAATTTAGAAGATTGAGGCTGGGATTACGCCTAGAGTAACTCAGGAGTACGCTGAGCGTACTCAGGTGCAGGGTCGAGTCCCATCGGCTGCAGCTCTACGCCTAGCTAGACTCGAGTCATAAGCGATGACGCAAAGTTACGCCCAGCGTAACGCGTATGCCCACCGTACTCTGGTGGTACGCCCAGCGTAATCGCCTTTCCAGCCCTATAAATAGAAGGCATAAGCTCCGGATTTTTGGCACACAGTCTCAAACTCACACTTACTCTCACACACTTGCAAGCACCAGAAGCCGTCCCGACACCCTCGATTTCCGCACCTGAGCCCCGACGAAGGTTCTACGCTACCGAGATCCCCGACAAGCTCGAAGACGCAGCTTTCCACGGTTGAAGTTCTGCTCGACTCTAGTCCCACTCTCCTAAATCCAAACAGGTGAGTTCATTCCCCTACTTTCCAAGTCTTTTCATGTTTTAGGGGGGGGGGGAATACAAGTAAAATACAAGAAAACGTATCGATTTATATAGATATAAATACAACTTCTATCTTATCATTATTCGATATCAGCATTTTACTTTACGAAAAAGGTTAGTATTTCACCAATTTATTTTCAACCAAACGGAATACATTTTCAGAAAAACTATAATGGGTATAGTTTTGCGAGTTATTCACACATTTTTACATAAATATCTTGAAAAACGAAAATACTTTCATCTGAAGCGAAATAAAGACTTTCTTATCGTAAATCTATTTTATACTAAGTGATGTGAGATATTCAACTTCAACGTACTCTTAAGTATGCATTTCAAGTCCTGCATTATAAGCCATAATCTCTTGGAGGGAGAACGTGATACTTGTGTATAGATCTATACGGGATTGACAACCCTGCACCTAAACTGTTAGCTATTGTTAGACCGGCAGGTCTGGGATGACAAATGTCATAACACTACAACACCTGAAGAATGTTGTTACAGGCAGTCTGTGTCAATAGTATGGTTATAAAACTCACATGAAAGTATAAAAACAAGATTGATTTACGAGACTCATAAATGCATTCGGTATTTACGTTATTTTGAGCATAAAGTTTATCTTTATCATTTAAGTACGAAAGATACTAACGCACTCCAATCTTGGGAACTTTTCAAACTAAAAGTGGAAAATAATGGATTTTCTGGAAACTACGTTCATCTACTTTCTTCCAAAATGACATACTTTTCAATACAAAAACACTTATGAACTCACCAACATTATTGTTGACACTTTTTTTGAAACCACTTGTATTTCTCAGGGAATCGGTAATACAGGTAACTATCAGCTTTTGAAGAAGGAACGCTATGGCATTTATTATCAAATATTTTAAACCATCTTATTGTAATATTCTTTTGAAAACATGTATAACGCAACAATGTACGTTTTTATTATATATATGATGGTTGTGTTACTTTATTTACGATATTCAATTGTTATGGTACTACGTGAAGTCACCCACCCCCGAATGTTTCCGCCATTCTGGTTTGGGGTTCGTCATTTTCCATGCACTAATTGCAAACAAAAGGGACATACCGCCCCATTCTTTAAGATCCACATAGGAGCAGTGGGAAATTAGAAGTTTGGCACTAGGTTGGAGGAGGAGGATCAAGGACATGTTATGAGCGTGGTGAAAAGGGAAACTTCAAACAAGATTTCCCAAAGTTGAAGGCCAAGATGGGAAATGCTCGCGGAAGAGCATTCGTGATTGGAAACAAGGATGCTATCCAAGACCCATCAATGGTCACGGGTACGTTTCTCGTCAATAACTTGTATGCTACAATACTTTTTGACTCAGATGCCGATAAATGTTTTGTAACTCCAAAATTTAAACAGCTTCTAAACGATGAGATTAGGAAGTTAGAGGTAGCATACGAAGTAGAAGTAGCAAACAGTTAGATAGAAACTACTATTGAAATACTAATAGATTACACACTAAATCTAAATGACCACGCAGTTCAAATCAACCTTATGCCATGCCTATTGGAAGCATGGGTTGGCTTTCCCCTCGTCATGCTGAGATTCTATGCTACGAGAAGGCTGTATGGTTGAACCTACCCAATGGGGAGATCATGTCGATTTACGGGGATAAATCAGGAAAAAATCTAAAGTTAGTCTCTTGCACAAATACTCAGAACTATCTACACAACAAATATTACGCCTTTTTGGCTCACATAGTAGATAAAAAGAGTAAGGCAAAGGAGATAAAAGATATACCACAAGTATGTGACTACCCCGATGTGTTTCCAGATGATCTACCTAGATTGCCGCCAAGTCGACAAGCTGATTTTAGGATTGATCTAACCCCCGGCACGGCCTCAGTAACCAGATCACCTTACAGCTGGCTGTGACATCCCTAGTTTCTCGGCCAGAAAAGACTGATTCGTTTATGCTTTGTTTTAAAATCAGAGTAATCGTTTAAAGAAAACAATTGCAGAATTTGTTCCCAAAACAAAATGTGATCATAATTTATCAAAGCATATATTTTTAGAAATGTATTTTCATTAAATAACAAAATCTCGGGATGTCATGTTCTCCTACAGACCAAAAGCATAAAGAGTATAAAATAGACCTTACAACAGTCATTTATAACTACTAATCTATAATCCAAAATCTCTCGTCAAGTCCACCAACTTATACTCTTGTGCCATTACCTATAATGTAAAGAAAACTGAGTGGATCAGGCTTGGGAACCTAGTGAGCATATAGGGTTTCAACCCACAATAATATAATTATTCTATTTAACCATCAAACAATCAACCCAATTACCCATCCCCATTATCTTCTTTATTTCTTAAGGTTTTACCCTAAGAATCAACTATCCTTTATTCATTCGTTCCTAAGGATTGACCTAAGGAATTAGCACAAAGTCCATTGCTGCCAATGTTTATCTATCAGGTTTTAAATCCATAGCTACCAGGCGCTAACTCCATAGTCACCAAGGTTCACTTAAGATGCGCTAACTCCATAGTCACCAAGGTTCACTTTAATAGGCGCTAACTACATAGTCACCAAGGTTCACTTTAACAGGCGCTAACTCCATAGTCACCAAGGTTCACTTTAACAGGCGCTAACTCCATAGTCACCAAGGTTCATTCATACCATCTTTCATTACACACCAATTATTTCATCTACCCATGTTCTTCCCAACATATTTGTAGATCTAAAATACAAATATAGGTTAAATCATTTAGAGCCTATATAAAACATTCATTTCACGTCCAACTTAAATAAACAAACAATATAAAAACACATAGCACGTATTCCATAGTAAATTCTTCATATTTATGTGTTAGAAGAAACTAACCACACACTCACTTGATCAGAAGATGATCAGACAACACTACGGCTCTAAGAGTAGTACTTCTTCGGTGAAACTAGAAGATCTTCCCACACCAGGCTTCTTGCAAGCAGAGCTTCGGCTCAGAAACTCTTTTCTTCTCGGGATCTTCAGAGATGCAAAATCTCTCAAGCCAACTGTAGAAACTTCTTGAAAAAGGCTTCATAGGACCAAGTTTTTCACCTTGGGGAGCACCAGTTTTATTTTTCAAGAAGAAAGATGGATCCTTCAGAATGTGTATCGATTACCATGAATTGAACACATGAACGTTCAACAACCTTAATCGACTCCAAAGAATCAATGACTTGTTCGATAAATTGAAAGGCTCTAGAGACTATTCCAAGATAGATTTACATTCAGGATACCACCAAGTTAAAGTGGTGGAATCTGATGTACCAAAAATTGCTTTTATGTAACAACCCGTTATTTCCAGGCATTATAAACCGAGTCTTGTAACCCCTTTTGAATGTAATGGGAATATCATCGATAAATGAATTATTCAAAAGCTTTGATTTGGAGTACGCTATGTAGTAGATATCGTCTTAAAGGTTCCAAATATATAAAGAACGTCCAAATCTGACTTCGCATGGGGAAGTTATGATTTTTCAAAGAAATTCCTTAAAAACGGTTAGTTATAAAATAAATAATAAAAAAATAATTTTGGAATTTGCCAACGCAGTCTAAACGAAAGTTGTAGATCGTAGTCTCACCTACGCGTGGATATAAAGACCATCGAAAACGGAGTTCGTATGAAGAAGATATGGATTTTTGAAGTTTATTAAATAAATTAATTATTTATTTAATTCAAAATTCGGATATAATCCGAAGAGGAGTCAGCGTCCTTCTCCGAAGTACGCGCTGCGTACTCCTGTACGCCCCGCGTAACCGAGAGGATTGGCCTCGGATCGTCCACGTCGCCATATCCGAGGAAGCCGACCCGTCCGACCCGTCCGACCCATCCGACCCGACGTCCCATCCGACCCACCTCCCCAGCAGCCCGTCCCATCCGACCCGAGAACCCAAGAACCCGTCCCATCCGAACCGAGGCAGTCGAGGCTTCGGTCATCCATGACGTACGCGTACGCAGCGCGTACGAGCGTACGCCCCGCGTACCGAGGCAGACCAGCCTTCCTATAAATAGAATGCGAGGGTTTCCAAAGAAAGGGTTCATTTCTCTTCTCTCTCTCTCAGCATTTCCTCGTTTTCCGTGTCCGTTCAAACCCGAAGCCCTGGTCTTTTTGGCTCAAGTCCCGAAGGTCGATTCTACTCCCGGGATTCCCGAGAATCCCAAGAAAAATCAGTTTCCCGAGACGAAACTCTGCTCGGTTTTCCACCTCGCAATCTTCAAACTATCAAGTGAGTTCATATCCCCTTTGAACACTCTTTAAATACATTTTAAATGTTTTATACTCTTTTTGGGGAGGAACACAAGTTAACACATGACTAAATTCGTGTGAAACATTAACCTTTTGATATACTTTTCATACTGTTGTTTTAACTATCTTGTGAAGTTATTATGATACAAAACCCCTCACAACACAGCTTTACCCTCTTTGGGATATAATATGTTTATAAATAGAAATATGTTTTATTTATACGTTTACATACAAACACATCATATCAAGGGTAACATTCTTTACTAAGTCATTTCATGCATTCAAAGAACTTATGATTATGCTTTGTTAAACATTGTGAAAGAGGTTAAACTTTTCATACAAACTACTACCTTATTACAGACTTAGTTGAGAATCCATGAGTCGTGTATATCTTCAAACGTTACTTTCTTTATTAGAAAATAATGCTACAAGTCCTGTCTATAACCAGAGTCTCCCGTTCGGAGAACGTGTCAAATGTGTATAGATCTATACGGGAAGTCATGATCCCGCGCCCTGACTGTTAGCTACAGTCCGTCTTTTGGGGTGACAGTTGTCATAACGCTACGACGCCTGAAGAACGTCGCTACAGGCATATTATGTTTAGTATGGTTATAAAACTCATCGGATATACAATTATTATGGTATTATGCTTTTATGAACAAGTAGTCATTAAAACTATTCTTCATTTAATAAGGGCGATTTTCGTATAGCTTTACTATGTAAAACTATGACACGACTTACAAGCACGTCGCTTGCTTGCGATTTTCGGTCTTCAAGGCTGCCAGTTATGTCAGGAAAATAAGGGTTTTTCCTGTATACAAAACAAACAACTAATAGGAAAATAAAGGATTTTCTCGGTACAAATAGTTGCAATTTACATCATGAACATTCATATGCATTTCATACTTTTATAGGAAAATAAGGGTTTTTTTCTGGAAAACATGCAAACACTTTTGAATGGCATACATCTTCTCAAAACACTACTTATGAACTCACCAACTTAAATGTTGACACTTTTTCTTTGAAATAACTTGTATTCACAGGAAACCGCTAGCCAGGTAGCAACTACTTCTGAAGACTAACGCACTGGCGTTAGTAACATATTTTGGATCACCATTTTTGATTTCTTTTGCAAACATGTAACACCTACAATCATGTAAACTTTTCAAACATATTTATATTATGGTGGTGTGTACTTTCCTTTCTATGAACTGTTATGATACTGAATATGACGTCCTCCGCCCCCGAACGATTCCGCCGTTCTGGTTTGGGGGTGTGACAGATTGGTATCAGAGCTTCGTTTATAGTGAATTAAGTATATCAAAACCATTTTTTTTATACAACTATAAACTCAACTGGGCAAAAACACTCTGAGAAGAGTCATACTTTTGAAATTAAATCTATTTAGTTTTTGTAAAGTAAGCATGCATTCATTTAGTAATAAATAACAGTTCCACATCGTACCATATTAGAAGTATTATTAATGAGTTGTGCAGTACAGGTACGCCTTGGGACACGTAATCGGAACTGGGAAGGATATAGCCTGATCAACTATATTTGTCCGAGAGCCGACTAACGGGTGCCGAGGGGTGTCTGCAGTGGACAACCAATTTAAAAAAAAAAAAAAAAAAAAAAAAAAAAAAAAAAAAAAACTTACCAAACCGTTATTAGAATCAAACATAATAATTTAAATACTATAGGAGTATTTGCTATCTGAACTAATTTACATGTTTTACATGTTCCGACTTTATTCAATTCTTATGACCCTATTTCTCGTACAGTCAAATGGCTGGATTTCACCACCCCAATGACCCCTACTTTCCCAACCAAGGCAACGGAGGATGGATCGAAGATGATCCAGAAGAGGATGAGGAACCCATAGAATTGGGTGATGACTCCGGTACTGACTCAGAGCCTGAAGTGATCGATCCACCACCCATTCAACCTCCTGTCCATGTGAGGAACTTCCAAGGACCCACTCCCGTCTGGGGAAGTCACCTACATCATTGGAGCCAACAACAAGGCATACGCCCTCCCTACGGCATGTGTCGGGACTTCTATGATGTCCGAGGTGGCAGTTCGGCTGATCGAGCACTCCCGGTAATGGTGGGTAAGTTAGCCAATCAGTCCTATCAGTCCGGAGTACAAGCAAGCCGACTCCGGGATATCAACGTAGAAGTGCAGGTTCACACTTCTGATATCCGTAGGCTGGACAAGATACAAGATAATATTCAGTTCCAGTCTGAGGCATTTCAGGCACAGATAATTGCAGCCCTAGCCGAGTTAAGGGAGCAACAAGCCGCTTTCGATCGGCGCCTAATGGAATCGAAGCAATCAGATGCGGAGTCAAGCTCCAAGCGCAACCTACGTCGCAAATAGTGCCTGCCAGGATTTCAAATTTTGTTATAAATTAGGACTTCGGATAAGAATTTTCTTTTCGTTAAAACTTTCTGTAATCGGAGACCTTTAGAAAGGTCAAAAAGTTTTGTCTAAACTCGGATGTAACACAACTATATGTTTTATATATATAGGGCATACCCCCCTTTTTCTGGTTTTTAAATATGTGTATTCCGTTCAACTCATAAGTGCATCCATTCAAACGTTATTAAATCAAGCTTAAAACCCATTATTGATCAAACCAAATTCTTAATCTATTTAAAGGCAGTTAACTCAATATCATTCAACTCACAACCACCAAAACTCATAATATCTCATTTTCCTTTTGACAGAGCAATGCCTCCTCGTAGATCAGCACGTACCAACGCAACCCCACTACCACCTCCACCACTAACTTATGATCCGGCAATGGTCCAGGCTGCTATCACAGCCGCAGTAGCAGCAGCCCTCTCTCAAATAAACTCCAATGCCAATGGAGGTACAGGAAGCAGCACGAATCATCCCCATCATGGCACCGGCCAGGGCCATGTTAGAGAGTGTACTTACAAGGAGTTCTCCAACTCGAAGCCAAAGACTTTTAATGGCAGTGGCGGAGTCATTGCACTAATGCAATGGTTCGAAAAGACCGAAACGGTCTTCGAGATCTGCTCGTGCCAAGAAACAAGCAAGGTTAAGTTCGCTGCTTGCACCTTCATAGATCGAGCCCTCACTTGGTGGAAAAGCCATGTGAACTCAGTGACACTCACTGTCGCTAACGCCATGAGTTGGGAAGAACTGAAGGTACTACTACTGGAAGAATACTGCCCAAGGGGTGAAGTGCAAAAGCTTGAGCAGGAGCTCTGGAATTTGAAAATGGTCGGATCTGACCTAGTCGCTTACACAGCTAGGTTCAACGATCTCGCTGCTTTGTGCCCCACCATGGTCAACCCAGAATCAAAGAAGGTCGAAAGGTACATTTGGGGGTTGTCACCCCAGATTCAAGGGCATGTCCTAGCCTCCAACCCTATCACCTACAACAGCGCTAAACGCCTGGCGCAACGACTCATCGATCACGGAGCGAAGCAGAGTACCATCACAACAGCCGCAAATCCACCTAGGGAGGCTCAGGGACAGAGTAGGCCTTGGAACAAGAGGAGGGGACAAATCCTCCAGGAGAACCCCAAGAAACAACAAGTGATAGCGACCCACGCTATTACTGTACCTACCAACTCTGCCCCCACAAGTTCATACAATGGAAAACTACCGAAATGTAACCAGTGCAACTTCCACCATCACGGTCTCTGTCATGGCCTTCAATGCACCAGGTGCAATAAGAAGGGTCATACAGCCCGCTATTGCAAGGAGCCAACCCAACAATCCGCCCCCACTGCTAATACCGGAGTAAGCCGCGCTTGCTTTGAGTGCGGGAGCACAGGGCACTACCGCAAGGACTGCCCGAAGGCAAACAACAGGAATACCGGCGGAAGAGGCCGAGTTTTCGCAATGGGACAAGATGAAGCCATTGCGGACCCTACTGTTGTTACGGGTACGTTTCTTCTCGATAACTCGTATGCATGCATTTTGTTTGATAGTGGAGCAGAAAGGAGTTTTGTGAGTCACGACTTTAAAAGCATGCTAAAACCAATACCACAATCATTAAGTGAACCGTCATAGTAGAAATGGCCAACGGGAAAACCGAAGGCACTAAAGAGATATACTTAAACTGCACCCTAACTCTAAACGATAATCCCTTTCAAATCAACCTCATGCCAGTCTCGATTAAGAGTTTTGATGTCATCATTGGCATGGATTGGCTGAGTTCACATCGTGCGGACATTCTATGTTACGATAAGGCCGTTCGCCTTAATCTGCCAACCGGCGAAACCTTCCTTGTCTTGGGCGACAAACCTAGTACCACTCTTAGAATCATCTCAAGTATCCAAGCTCAGAAGCACTTACGAAAGGAGTGTCACGCATTTCTTGCACATGTTGTAGACGTGAAACGCGAAGTCCGGGACATCAAGGATGTGCCCGACGTTTGCGATTTTCCCGATGTGTTTCCCGAGGACCTTCCAGGGATACCACCCGTAAGACAAGTCGAATTCAGAATCGATCTGATTCCCGGAGCTACCCCAGTAGCCAAAGCACCCTATCGATTAGCCCCGGCAGAGATGCAGGAGCTATCCAGTCAACTGAATGAACTACTGGAAAAAGGATTCATCAGACCGAGCTTCTCACCATGGGGAGCACCCGTGTTGTTTGTGAAAAAGAAAGATGGATCGTTCAGAATGTGCATCGACTACAGAGAACTCAACAAACTGACGGTCAAGAATCGTTATCCTCTACCGCGCATAGATGATCTATTCGACCAACTGCAAGGGGCGAGCTATTTTTCTAAGATTGATCTGAGATCCGGGTATCACCAGTTACGAGTGCTAGAGGAGGATGTGCCGAAGACCGCCTTCCGAACTCGTTACGGACATTACGAGTTCGTAGTGATGCCATTCGGATTGACCAATGCGCCCGCAGTCTTCATGGATCTGATGAATACAGTATGCCGACCTTACTTGGATCAGTTCGTCATCGTTTTCATTGACGACATCCTGATCTACTCCCGAAGTAAGAAAGAACATGGCGATCATCTGCGACAAGTTCTAGGGACATTAAGAAAAGAGAAACTTTATGCGAAGTTCTCGAAATGTGAATTTTGGATCCGAAGAGTCGAATTCTTAGGACACGTGGTAAGCGAAGAGGGAATCCACGTGGACCCATCCAAAATTAAGGCCATTGAGAACTGGTCAGCACCGAAGACTCCTACAGAAATTCGTCAATTTCTAGGTCTCGCTGGCTACTACCGCAGGTTCATTCAGAACTTCTCACGAATAGCGAAGCCTCTTACAACCCTAACCCAGAAAGGTGTGGCCTTTGACTGGGAAGAGAAACAAGAAAGAGCGTTCCAAACGCTCAAACGAGCCTTGTGCACCGCACCAATACTATCCCTTCCCGAAGGAATAGAAGACTTCGTAGTTTATTGCGATGCATCAAACCAAGGACTCGGATGTGTTCTGATGCAGCGAGGTAAGGTCATCGCCTACGCCTCGAGACAGTTGAAAACACATGAGGTTAACTACACGACCCACGATCTTGAGCTAGGAGCAGTAGTGTTTGCTCTGAAGATCTGGAGACATTACTTGTATGGAACGAAGAGCACTATCTTTACCGACCACAAGAGCTTACAACACATTTTCGATCAGAAGGAGCTCAACATGAGACAACGGCGATGGGTCGAACTACTCAGTGATTACGAATGCGATATTCGCTATCATCCGGGAAAGGCAAACGTCGTAGCCGATGCCCTTAGTCGAAAGGAGTACTCAGGCCGGAGAGTGAAGTCTTTAGCTATGTCGATTCATTCGCACCTACCAACGCAAGTCAAGGAAGCTCAATTAGAGGCCTTGAAACCCGAAAACGTGGCAGGTGAGGCCCTTAGGGGAATGGACAAGAACTTAGAAATCAAGAGTGACGGAGCACGCTACCTCATGAACCGGATCTGGACACCAAAGTTTGGGGGATTCAGAGAGGTAGTTATGAGCGAGGCACACAGGACCCCATACTCCGTACACCCAGGGTCAGACAAGATGTATCTAGATCTCAAGCAACTCTACTGATGGCCAAACATGAAAGCGGAGATCGCTACGTATGTGGGCAAGTGTTTAACTTGCGCCAAAATAAAAATAGAACACCAAAAACCCTCAGGCCTACTCCAACAACCTGAAATACCTGAGTGGAAATGGGAGCAGATTTCCATGGACTTCATAACCAAACTGCCCAAAACTCAGAGTGGTCAAGATACTATTTGGGTAATCGTCGACAGATTAACCAAGTCAGCCCATTTCTTACCTATCAAGGAAACCGATAGGATGGAAAAACTATCAAGAACCTACATCCGAGAGATCGTACGACTTCATGGAGTACCAATGTCCATCATCTCAGATAGAGACAGCAGGTTCACTTCCAGATTTTGGCAATCACTGCAAAAATCCATGGGAACAAGGTTGGACATGAGTACAGCATACCACCCTCAAACTGACGGACAGAGTGAGAGGACGATCCAAACCTTGGAAGACATGTTGCGAGCATGTGTAATCGACTTTGGCAAGGCATGGGATATTCACTTGCCTTTGGTCGAGTTCTCTTATAACAATAGTTATCATACTAGTATCAAGACCGCTCCGTTCGAAGCCCTTTACGGCCGTAAGTGCAGATCACCCCTGTGCTGGACGGAAGTGGGCGAAACCCAATTGGCAAAAGGTCTAGTCACTAAAAGCACCCTTACTGGTCCAGAGATCATCAGAGAAACTACCGAAAAGATCGTGCAAATACGAGAACGACTGAAGTCCTCAAGGGATAGGCAAAAGAGCTATGCCGACAGGAGACGTAAACCCTTGGAATTCCAGATTGGCGACCGTGTGCTACTGAAGGTCTCACCCTGGAAAGGCGTGACACGCTTTGGGAAGCGTGGAAAGCTAAATCCCAGGTACATTGGACCCTTCGAAATCATTTCGAGAGTTGGTCCAGTGGCCTACAAACTCCAACTTCCAATCGAGCTTAACAAAGTGCATCCAGTATTCCACGTGTCGAACCTGAAAAAGTGTTTGTCCGACGAAACACTTGTGATTCCACTCGATGAAATCGAGTTAAACGAAAATCTTAACTTTGTGGAAGAACCCGTCGAGATCATGGATAGGGAAGTTAAAAGGACCAAGCAGAGTCGCATTCCAATAGTAAAAGTCCGATGGAATGCTAAGAGAGGACCCGAATTCACATGGGAACGGGAAGACCAAATGCTACAGAAGTATCCGCATCTCTTCCTCAGCCCCTAAAACTCTTACCTTGTATTAAATTTCGGGACGAAATTCCCTCTAACGGGGGGATGATGTAACAACCCGTTATTTCCAGGCATTATAAACCGAGTCTTGTAACCCCTTTTGAATGTAATGGGAATATCATCGATAAATGAATTATTCAAAAGCTTTGATTTGGAGTACGCTATGTAGTAGATATCGTCTTAAAGGTTCCAAATATATAAAGAACGTCCAAATCTGACTTCGCATGGGGAAGTTATGATTTTTCAAAGAAATTCCTTAAAAACGATTAGTTATAAAATAAATAATAAAAAAATAATTTTGGAATTTGCCAACGCAGTCTAAACGAAAGTTGTAGATCGTAGTCTCACCTACGCGTGGATATAAAGACCATCGAAAACGGAGTTCGTATGAAGAAGATATGGATTTTTGAAGTTTATTAAATAAATTAATTATTTATTTAATTCAAAATTCGGATATAATCCGAAGAGGAGTCAGCGTCCTTCTCCGAAGTACGCGCTGCGTACTCCTGTACGCCCCGCGTAACCGAGAGGATTGGCCTCGGATCGTCCACGTCGCCATATCCGAGGAAGCCGACCCGTCCGACCCGTCCGACCCGTCCGACCCGACGTCCCATCCGACCCGGCGTCCCATCCGACCCACCTCCCCAGCAGCCCGTCCCATCCGACCCGAGAACCCTAGAACCTGTCCCATCCGAATCGAGGCAGTCGAGGCTTCGGTCATGCATGACGTACGCGTACGCAGCGCGTACGAGCGTACGCCCCGCGTACCGAGGCAGACCAGCCTTCCTATAAATAGAATGCGAGGGTTTCCAAAGAAAGGGTTCATTTCTCTTCTCTCTCTCTCAGCATTTCCTCGTTTTCCGTGTCCGTTCAAACCCGAAGCCCTGGTCTTTTTGGCTCAAGTCCCGAAGGTCGATTCTACTCCCGGGATTCCCGAGAATCCCAAGAAAAATCAGTTTCCCGAGACGAAACTCTGCTCGGTTTCCCACCTCGCAATCTTCAAACTATCAAGTGAGTTCATATCCCCTTTGAACACTCTTTAAATACATTTTAAATGTTTTATACTCTTTTTGGGGAGGAACACAAGTTAACACATGACTAAATTCGTGTGAAACATTAACCTTTTGATATACTTTTCATACTGTTGTTTTAACTATCTTGTGAAGTTATTATGATACAAAACCCCTCACAACACAGCTTTACCCTCTTTGGGATATAATATGTTTATAAATAGAAATATGTTTTATTTATACGTTTACATACAAACACATCATATCAAGGGTAACATTCTTTACTAAGTCATTTCATGCATTCAAAGAACTTATGATTATGCTTTGTCAAACATTGTGAAAGAGGTTAAACTTTGCATACAAACTACTACCTTATTACAGACTTAGTTGAGAATCCATGAGTCGTGTATATCTTCAAACGTTACTTTCTTTATTAGAAAATAATGCTACAAGTCCTGTCTATAACCAGAGTCTCCCGTTCGGAGAACGTGTCAAATGTGTATAGATCTATACGGGAAGTCATGATCCCGCGCCCTGACTGTTAGCTACAGTCCGTCTTTTGGGGTGACAGTTGTCATAACGCTACGACGCCTGAAGAACGTCGCTACAGGCATATTATGTTTAGTATGGTTATAAAACTCATCGGATATACAATTATTATGGTATTATGCTTTTATGAACAAGTAGTCATTAAAACTATTCTTCATTTAATAAGGGCGATTTTCGTATAGCTTTACTATGTAAAACTATGACACGACTTACAAGCACATCGCTTGCTTGCGATTTTCGGTCTTCAAGGCTGCCAGTTATGTCAGGAAAATAAGGGTTTTTCCTGTATACCAAACAAACAACTAATAGGAAAATAAGGGATTTTCTCGGTACAAATAGTTGCAATTTACATCATGAACATTCATATGCATTTCATACTTTTATAGGAAAATAAGGGTTTTTTTCTGGAAAACATGCAAACACTTTTGAATGGCATACATCTTCTCAAAACACTACTTATGAACTCACCAACTTAAATGTTGACACTTTTTCTTTGAAATAACTTGTATTCACAGGAAACCGCTAGCCAGGTAGCAACTACTTCTGAAGACTAACGCACTGGCGTTAGTAACATATTTTGGATCACCATTTTTGATTTCTTTTGCAAACATGTAACACCTACAATCATGTAAACTTTTCAAACATATTTATATTATGGTGGTGTGTACTTTCCTTTCTATGAACTGTTATGATACTGAATATGACGTCCTCCGCCCCCGAACGATTCCGCCGTTCTGGTTTGGGGGTGTGACATTTTAGAACTTGGTACGGACATTACGATTTTCTAGTTATGTCGTTCGGTCTAACGAATGCCCCTGCAATATTCATGGACCTCATGAACCATGTTTAGAAACCTTATTTAGATAAGTTTGTTATTGTATTCATTGATGACATCCTGATACACTCACAAACAAAGGAAGAACATGGTCAATATCTACGCTTAATATTGGAACTACTAAGAAAAGAGAAACTCTATGCAAAATTCTCTAAGTGTGAATTTTTTATCAGAAAAGGACACTTCTTAGGGCACGCCGTAAGTAAAAAAGGCATACATGTGGACCCTGAAAAAATTGAATCAATCAGGAACTGGGAAGCACCAAGAACACCAACCGAAGTGCGCCGGTTTTCAGGCCTTGCTGGGTACTACCAGAGATTTATTGAGAACTTCTCTAAGACGGCCAAACCTCTAATTGCAATGATATAGAAGAATGTGAAATTTATCTGGGAAGACAAGCAGGAGACTGCTTTCCAGAAATTAAAACAAGTATTGTGTAGCACGCTAATCTTATCACTTCTAGAAAGAATTGACGACTTCGTCGTGTGCTGCGACACGTCTCATCAAGGATTTGGATGCGTATTGATGTAAAGAGATAAAGTAATGGTATATGCCTCCAGAAAAGTTAAAGTTCACAAGGCCAATTACACCACTCATGACCTCGAATTAGGAGCATTGATTTTTACACTCAAAATATGGAGACACTACTTGTATGGTACGACGTGTACCATCTTTACTGACCACAAGAGTCTCCAACAAATCTTCAATCAATAGGAACTAAATATGAGACAAAAAGATGGTTTGAATTACTAAATGATTACGAGTGTGAAATTCGTTACCATCCCAGGAAAGCAAACATTGTCGCATATGCACTGAGTCGTAGAGCACATGTCAAACCTAGACGCGTACGAGCACTAACCATGACTATCCATTCCAACCTCAATAAACAGATAAGAGAAGCTCATATTGAAGCTATAAATGAGGAGAACACAACGGACGGAGATTTGTGGGGAATGGATAAGCAATTTGATCTTAGAAAAGATGGAATGCGATATTTCATGAACATAATCTGGATGCCCAAATTTTGAAACGTTAGGAGTTTAGTTATGAGTGAAGCTCATAAGACGAGATATTCCGTTCACCCAGGTTTCGATAAGATGTATCAAGACATAAGGATATTGTATTGCTGGCCAAACATGAAAGCCACGATTTCCACTTACATGAGAAAGTGTCTAACATGTTCTAAAGTTAAAGCAGAACATCAAAAGCCTCCTGGTTTGCTACAACAACCAGAAATACACGAATGGATGTGGAAACTAATAATTATGGATTTCATTACCAAGTTACCCAGAACACCATGTGGATACAACACAATATAGGTGATAGTGGATAGGTTAACAAAGTCTGCCCATTTCCTACCAATTAAGGAGACTGACAAGAAGGAAAAGTTGACCAAAACATACCTAAAGGAGATTGTGATACTACGCAGAGTCCCAATCTATATTATCTCTGACCAAGGTGGTAGATTCACCTCTCGATTTTGGCAATCATTGCAAAAGTCCTTAGGTATCCGTCTAGACATGAGCATGGCTTACCATTCTCAGACAGATTGTCAGAGTGAACGAACCATCCAAACTATAGAAGATATGCTCTGAGCCTGTGTGATAGACTGTGGGAATTTATAGGACACTCACTTGCCCTTGATTGAGTTTTCCTATAACAACAACTATCACACCAGCATAAAGGCCGCACCATTTGAGGCATTGTATGGAAGAAAATGTCAGTCGCCACTATGTTAGGCAGAGGTTGGAGATACCTAGTTGGCCAAGGTACATTCAGGAGATACTCTATAGAGTGGACACGATATAATTCACTATGTTGGGCATAGGTTGGAGACACCTTATTTTCTTTATGAATTTTTTATGTGATTGGTATTTTGTGTCTACTCAAAGAGATTATCCGTTCATATTAGATTATTCATTAATTTTTTATTAAACATACTATAAGTTATCAGACCTTTGAATGGTTAATCATTATTAAGAGACTTTTTAGTGGTATTATTGAAATACGAGGTTTCAAATGAATATGGTTTGAGTAAAAATGCCTTATGGGATTTTTAAATGAATGTGTTGAAAAGAAAAATGTTTTCTTTATAAGTATATATAGAATAGGCGAATGTCCGTGCGTTGCGCAGAAACACTTATATAGTTGAAATCTATACAAATGTATGCTTTATTTTAAATATAACAACAACGTTGTTTTTGAAATTTGATATAACAATGTGTATACTAAATTCATATAATATATTGATTCTATTGAAGTAAATGATAATATATATATATATATATATATATATATATATATATATATATATATATATATATTATAATTGCATAATCTCACCCGTTTGAATGATTTCTACCTGCAAGTTAGTCATGAATAAAATTAAATATAATATATGTTTTAATGTTATTTGTAGTTGTTATTTTTGTTAATTAATTTTTTAAAGTTTATTTGTTTAGCGTTATTTCTATCATTATAATTATTTAAAAAATCAAACATTGTTTTTTGATTTTAAAGGTAACAATATAATCATTTATATAGAGTTATTTTTAAATAATGTTATTATAAGTTATTTTAAACTACATATTTGAAAACTTTTAATGACTAAAAATATCTTTAGGAAATATTCTTGGTAAATTGAGGTAAAAATTTATTTTTTGCATTTTCAACTAGAATTTATTACTTTTAACAATTCCCAAAATATTCACTGGGTTTTTTAAATGGAACTGAAATTTATATTTAAGTTGACAATATAATGCTATATTATAGTTAACAATTTAAGTATTTTGTCTAAACTGTTCAAAAGTAGTAACTTTAAATTGATAATGTTTTACATACAACAACATATTAACTCTAATAAATTAAGTATAATATGTTAAAAGTAAAATAAGTAACATTATAAGTAGAAGCGAACATATTACTTTAATATTGAAATTTAGTTTATATTTTATTACACTTTAGGTTTGATATTTATTTAACCTTATTAACCAAATTATAATCATTATTACAAAGACACTACAATTTATCACTTTTAACTAATTACAAAATATTCATTGAGTTATTTAAGTTCAACTAAAATTTATATTTAAGTTGATCTTGTAATGTTATATTTATATTTATAATTTAAGTATTTTATTCTAATTGTTCAAAAATTCTAGTTTTAAAATGATAATGGTTTACATCCAACAATTTATTAAAACTAATAAATAAAGTATAATATGTTAAAAGTTAAAAAACATAACTTTATAAGTAGAAGTAAATATATTGTTTTAATATTCAAATTTAGTTTATATATGATTACACTTTAGGTTTGGTATTTATTTAATCTTATTAACCAACTTATAATCATTTTTAGAAAGAAAAAGAAAAGTCATGGGAGTTTCAAAAGAATGTGGTGAATAGAAAAATGCATGGGAGTTTCAAATGAATGTGGTGAAAGGAAAAATGTTTCCTTTATAACTATTTAGATGAATATCCACACGTTGTGCAGAATAAAATTATTGAAAGGGTTTTGAGCATTCTAACACTCCTAAGGTGTATATGCAACCCTAGAAACCTTGGATCTATGTTTTACTATGATACATGCAAAATTGATTTTCCAAGGTTCTTAACCTATCTAGCATAGTATGGGGAACTTTCAAACAAAAATACCTAGAAGAAGAAGACACCTTTTTTAGTTTGGATTCCTTGAGAACCTTATGAGCCTAGCACCTCAAGTGTGATGCCTCAAATGTCTCACTGTCACAACCCAAAACCGAGAACGACGGAATACATTCTGGGTGGAGGATGTCATGTACAGTATCATTACAATTGCATAATAGTAAAAAGAAGAAACAACAACCATTTCATTAGTATAGTGATAATAATTACAAATGTGTTCTGTGAAGTTTAATAGACACCAAAAGTATAACAAAATAATAGATGGGTCTTGTATGTGTTCCAGCTTCTCCAAAAGCTGCACCAGTTCCTGTCTATGTTTGACCTGAGGATACAAGTTATTTTGAAAACGAGTATCAGCATAAAGCTGGTGAGTTCATAAGATTTTAGTGTCGTTGTTTGTGTAAAGAGTTTTACGAACATGTAATATAAAAACTGAAACTTATGTTTATGAGTAGTAGAAATCCCTAGAAAATCCTATATTTTCCAGAAAGGTACATTTGTAAGTCAAATCCTTTGAGTGTGTAAAAGTATTATCTTTGAAACCTTCAATTGTAAAAGTATAGTAATAAATATCATGTGAGTAACATAGCTGAAGAAATGTTATGCCTGCTAACAGTAGTAGTGGTGTAACTTCAGTTAGTAATAGATCTTTAATTACTTCGGGATATTAACTTAGACTTCAAGTCTTAGTGTATTTATTTGGATATAAGTGTAACCCTTCATGTGACCTATTGTATGATAGTAGAGTGTCCGATGACCTTCCCAGTCATGAGTAACGGAGTGATGTAGTGTCATCCCTAGGCCTAGTCGGCTCGGACTTTAGTTAATAGTCGGGATGTAATAGCGTCAGTTTCGTATAGATCTATACATGTAGTGTTGCTTTCCTTCCGGGAAGCCCTGGTCACATAGTGTAAGCGTGATAGAGTGCTTTATAGAGGGATAGTGTGTTATACTTTGTATTAGTGTATTCTCTTAAACTTGCGTTAACTTGTAATATTAACAGTTATACTGAGTATAGTAGTAGTAGAGGTAACAAGCAGTAGCCTTAACTATACCTATTATAGTTAACTAGAGTGAGTGAATTCCTGCCTTTGATCAACAAAGGTAATGAATAAGATGAAAACTTTCGTATCTAACACAAATATATATATATATATATATATATATATATATATATATATGATATATATAACTAAGAAATCAACGACAGTCGGACAAACAACCAATACCCTAAGACCACATCAAACAAGAACAGGAAATAAGGCAAGTTATCGGTCCTAAATCCTTCAAGTCTTACTTATATAAATATATTGGTGTAGATATATTTTAAAAATAAAAGTGGTTTCAACATAATTTTGAAAATAGTTTAACAACAATTTAACCTTAAAAACACATTAGATAATTAGTTAAAACAGTTTTATTGATCAGCATCTAAAAGTGTAGAGAAAACTCTTTTTGACGATAAATTGTAAATCACATATGATTGATAATGAAAACATGTAGCATTATACTTGTATCCCCCCCCCTAAAACATGTAAAAACATTTAAAAGGTTCATTAAGGGGTATGAACTCACCTACAATGAGTTGATCGGGTGGAAGTGTCGGATGAGCATTTAGTGTCAAGTAAAGACTTGTACACACTTTAAGACCCTAGTAACATATGAAGACATATGTTCACAATTAATTAGTGATTTAACTCTTAATTAAACACATTTCGACATCCTAATGTGAATAAAAGTTCTATGGTTGAGTGCTAGAAGGCTAATGGGTTGCAAGGAAAGAGTATCAGACCTCACCATGGAGTTTACTCTTCCAAAACTGACATTAAGTGAGTTTACGGTTGGGAGACCACATCCCCCATGAGTTTACGGTCGTAAACTCATGGGAGGAGTTTAACTGAGTGTTTTCAAGCCTCTTGTGGTTCTAGCAATGATTCTGAGGCAATATACAAGGCTATAGGGGTGTTTAAGGTTAAAGGAGGCTACTCCCTTGGAGTTTACGGTCCAAGGACCACTCCTTGGGAGTTTACAGCCGTAAACTCCATGGTTTATGGTAGTAAACTCTTGGACACCTTCTATTCTTTGATTTCAAGGTCCTTGGCTTATTCCTAACAAGTTCTAGTGAGGGTGTAAGGCTTCTTAGGGGTTTAGAGGGTCATTAGGCATGGATTAAGGGAGTTTACGGTCTAAGCATATGCTTGGGCCGTAAACTCCATTTTACCCTTCAAATGTTGATGTTTAGGTGTTCCAAGTCCGAAATAGCAAGTCCCTAAGCCATATCTTAAGCCTAAATGTGGTTTGGAAGTGTTTTGGGCTTGTTTTGCAAGCTTAGAGGGTGTTTACGGTCTAAGCATGTGCTTGGACCATAAACCCTCTTTCAAGCCCTAAAACTTATTGATTCAAGGTTCAAACACTTCTAGGTTAGGTCCAAAACTAGTTTCTAAGCTTAAAGGGGAGAAATTGGACACTTTTGGCAACATTTTAGGGGTTTACGGCCTAAGGATGTTCTTAGGCCGTAAACTCCTCTTTTTCAGCCTTCATGAGCAAGTTTTGAGTTAAAAAAACAATCAATGATGTCTAGAACAAGTTAGGGTAAGGGAACTTACGCTTTGGAGGCGGAAATTTGCGGTTTTGCAGTGAAATCGGACTTGAGGAGAGAGAATAGAGAGAGAAAGTGGGTCTAGTGTGGTAAAAGGTTTCTAAGGAGTGTCCACCCACCTTTATATAGGACTTGGGTGTTGTACCCGGTATACGACTACCCGAGATTTATATTTAACGACGTTTAAAGTTTTTACCCGGTTAAATGGTGCAAATAAAATAAACTTTTTCCAACTAAATGGAAGGATAATTTACGTGTTTATACTTATTTTATTACGACAATAATAACGTAAAGTGAAAATAAAATAAAACATTTATTTATTTGTCGACCCCAAATTAAAGGAACTTTTATAAAATAGATTATTTTATTAACGGAAACAGGTTATAATAACGGAATAAATTTTGGCTTGTCACACTCACACAACACTACAACTCTTGGAATAGGCTTGAGAGAAGTTCACTAAAACCTCAAAATCAAATAGCCCTCTTGTTCTTCAATTAGTGACCGATTTTGCTTGCCTTGGAGCTTCTTATATAGTTGTGGCACGAGTAGGGTTACACCATGTAAACCCTAATTGTCATGGCTTTTCATATTCCATTGTTAGGTGCTATTTGTGCACCTTTTTGCGCACCTTTTAGTCCCATTTCATGCATCTATTTAGCACAATTGTTCTTCCTTTTTCTTGCATTTCATCATATTCATGTTAGTCTCTAGAACCACCTTACTTGCACACTTTTATGTCTTTTTCAGGTAAACCGGAGGTTGGAACGCGCTTTGGGAAGTGCTGGGAAGCATTGGTGAAGATTTCGGGACGATCGGGTGAAGAACGAAAAAGTTGGAAAAATCAAGTTTGGAATTGGAGTCAGAGAGGTACACGGGGCGTGTTGAATTTACACTCAAAAGTGGGCACGGGGCGTGTTTGACCAAAATGGGAGTTGTCGACCATGCTGAACATGGGGCGTGTCAGTTTAGTGCAAATCAACACGGGGCGTGTTGCTAAACACGACCCGTGTCAGTTTAGTGCAAATCAACACGGGGCGTGTTGCTGAACACGACCCATGTCAGTTTAGCTTATATTAACACGGGCCGTGTTCGACCCAGAAACCAACTTTTGGTAGTTTTTCCTATCTTTCATATTACGGGTTAAGGGCCATTTTTACAGAGACACAACATATCAGAGCACCATTGGAGAGAAGAATTCGAAGGTTTTTGCAAGGGTTTGTCCGTTAATCATTTGGAAACATTTTGATTTCATATTTGTAAGCATTTTAATTCTTGATTTCACCTTCTAGATTTCTGGTTTTGTTCTAGTCATGTGTGGCTAGAACCCTAATTTCTCTAAATCATGTTTTGACTTTCTAGTTGTGAATCTAATCACATGACTTGATGTTTGTTCTTAATTTCTATTTAATGAATTTGATTTTGCTTCAATCGAATGTTTGATTCTAATTTTGATTCTTATTGGACATTTGAATTAGGGTTAGGTCATTCCAGTTATCTCTTTTACAAAATCCGTAATTGTTTTCTGAAATTGAACAAGTAACAAGTATTAAATTGATCTCTATTGAATTAATTTAGTGTAAATCTTATTCATACACTTTTACACTCCCGAGCTTATGAGGACTATTGGGTGTTGTTGGGAACATTCACATAAAGCTTCATGCAATCTTCCAGTCTAATTCTAAGAGCTTGTTTAGATTAGGTTAATAAGGTTAGGGTCAATCAAAGAGCTTGTTTTGGTTAATTAATATGGTGAATGGGAGGTGTTAGAGCTTATTAGCACCTTCAAGTACCAACTTAGATAGAATTTAACGTATATTGTGTCCTCTTTGAGTTACATTGCTAAACTGTCATACATGGAGTTGGAGTCCTTATAAAATCTGAACATAATTCATTCGTTTAGTTGTCTACTCATGTTTTAAATTTGTTTGTTTAGTCATTGCATTCTAAACCCCCCTTGTTACTGTTGGTGACCATAGTACCATGCGTAAAGAGGTGTAGACTAATTATCCCGTGTCTCTGTGGATCGACCCTACTTGCCTTTTACTACCTTTTAGTGCAATATAGTGGGATTATTTTGAAGTATATACCCCTTTACTTGTTAGGCTTGACACGCCTAACTATTTGGCGCCGTTGCCGGGGACACGGTGTTACTAATTGTTTATGCCTAGATTTTTGAGATTTTTGTGAGCAGGTACATCTCTATAAAAAAGACAAATTTTTTTTTTAAAAAAAACAGAAAAAAAAGTGTCGCTCAGAAATGAATACTCCTTACATAGAAGACCAAATTTCTAAGCTGGCTCAGTAAGTTATGATGATTGGAAATGACCAAAGTACGCAGCCCATAACTATTCCTTGCGACTTTTGCACTCAAAATGGACATCATTCCGATATGTGTCCATATCTACAAGGAGAATGGGAAGAAGTGCAATAAATGGGAAGCTACTACTGGCCAAACCAATGGAGTTATGATCAACCTCAACATGATCAATGGTGGGAAAACAACCAAGCTTGGGGAAGCAACCAATGCCAAAACCCATACCAAGCTTGGGGAAATGACCAATACCAACTAACTCCACAGTTCCAACAGCTATATTCTCCACCTCCCCAACAACCTGAAACATCGAGCATGTCCTTGGAAGAAATTGTCAAGAGCATTGCCACTACTACCTAGATCTTCCGAGAAACAACCAAAGCTAGCCTCAAAAACTTACTCAATCTGTGAGTATATTGGAAACTCGGGGAAAACTACCATCGCAGACGGAGGAGGACCCAATGCATACCGTTTCTGCCATCACCTTGAACGATGGGAAAAATGTTGATGACCCAAGATTGCAATTGGATGATGGGGAAGAGGAGGAAGAAGTAGAAGTGGAGAAGGTTGTCAAGGAAGAAGTAGAAATTAAGAATGTTGATATGGAAGTTGTAGAGGAGGTGTTGGAGGTTGACAAAAAAGAGGCTGAGCCACCCACTACCAATGAGAAACTCCTTTCAATGGTAGAACAACCACAAGAACCGAAAACAATAAATTTGCCTGACCCTTCAAATGATACGTACCCCGAGAAGGTCGACACTCAACCGGTCATCAAATCGACGACCTTATCAAAGAAGGAATATTTGACCACCTTACTAGACAAGTACAAGAAAGGTATCGGTTGGACGATTAGTGTCATTAAGGGTCTAAGTCCAACATGGTTCCCACGCAAAAAGAAAGTTAAGTACAAGATAAGTGTTCCATTGATGGAGATGGCGAAAAGTTTAGTGAGTTGGAGAGGCCCACCTACTTAGAACAAAGCACATTTAGGGACCAAGTCGAGCCAACGACTTAAAACAAGGGCAGCTTACCGGAAGGCAACCCGGGGGTAATTTTGTCATTTCTTAAAAAAAAAACAATTTCCATTTCTTTGAAGTTTTTTGGTTTTTAATGTTCTAAATGCATTTAAGCATGTTTTTAAATCACCAAACGGACCTCGGGATGCAAAACCATTTCGTTTGGATAAGAGAGAATTTTTGGGTTCAAAAAGTGGGAAGTGGCAAACAGAGCCGCACACGGCACGTGTTCATTTTTGCCTTATATTGAACACGGGTCGTGCTCAAGCCAGGAAAATATTTTCGCAGTCAGAGGGGTACACGACCCGTGTCATTTCTCCCTTATGCCAAACACGGGCCATGTTCAGCCATTTTCATAATTTGAAACCCCCAACATGGGTCGTGTGTTTTTACACTAAAAGAACACGGACCGTGTTCGTGCTGCAGAAAAAATGTGTTTTATGTATAAAAATCAGCATTTATCACCCCATACACCCATAACTCAACCGCAAAACAATTTCTCTCTTCCAAGATCCCCCAGGTCCGAAATTTTCACAATTTGTTTTGTGCTTTTGGGCTTGATACTTAATGTAGGCAAGCTTGGGGAGGTTGAAGAGGAGGTTCCCACCAACTGCAAGGCTCCAAGAACGATTCAGTAAATTCTTTCCATATCTTTAATCGTTCATATTTTTCTTTAAAATTCAATATGTGTGCACTTGTGACTATTTTAGACTCTTACCCAACCCGACTACCATCCCCCACTACCTTCCAGTGATTAGATAGGTTGTTCCGCCCTCTCCAAGCATTGGGGACGATGCTTATATTCAAGCTTGGGGAGGGGTAGAGTTATACACTAGGTTCATGCATGTTCATTCATGCATTTAAAAAAAAAAGTTTTTTGTTTCAAGTTTTTGCATTTTACCTATTTTTGCATTTCATATTCATGCATGCATTTTCAAAAAAAAAAAAAACAAAAAAAATGTACGAGATGATGACACTCTTGTTGGGTTTTAAGCAATCTAACACTTCCTAAGTGTGCCTGCAACCCTAATAAACCTTGGAACTATGTTTGTCTAAATACATGCAAAATAATAATTTTCCAAGGTTCATAACCTATCTAACATGGCATGAGGTACTTTTAAACATAAAAGTATTAGATGAGATTACATACCTTTTTGATGACTTTGATTCTTAAGGAGTTTGAGGGCCAAGCACCAATAGTGTGAATGCCTCAAATGGAATCACAAATCACCACAAACTCTTGGAAAACTTTGAGAGAGTGTATACACACTTATAAAGTCAGCCACACACTAACACACACACTAGTTACACTAGTCACTCTAGTGGCTATTTCATGCAACATAAGCATTCTTATATAGTGTACATGATTAGGGTGAAACCGTAATAACCCATGACCTTTCCTTTTCCAAGGATCCATGGGTTAAAAGCTCCATGGATCATCCATGGACTTCCATATAAGCCTAGCCCATTAACAAATGAGTATTAGCCCACACCATATAAAACCAATAGCCCACAATCTAATTAGTCTTCCTTTTAATCTGTAAATTAATTCATAATTAATTTAAGACTAAGACTAATTAAATATTATAACTTCATATTAATATATTATACATTATAATATATTAATAAACATATGTGTATAACTCTCATAAAATTATCCATAAATAGTTCGGATGAAGTGCAACCCAAATGGCCCATGCCGGGTCGGGTGAAGTATGTACCAAATAAGTTATGGACTTAGACACCTTATCCAACAGACTCCTACTTGGATAAGTCTAATAACTATACTTGCGTGCGTTACTTCAGGAACCAACCAGCAATCGTAGGTCTCGAAAACTCTGTTGAACTATGAAGCGCCATTTTAGATAAGTGATCATAAAATCCTCTGTTCTCTTGATTTCAGCCGGACAAATACATGGAACAACGTCGTACTTATTGCCCAGCAGTTTGTTTCCCGATTTTCGATTTGTTTGACAAAGAACTTAATCGAACACATCAATTTAGTTCTGACCGGCCGGTACATAGGTCACAACAAAATCAGCGAGGGGCCCGGATATCGCTTCTATTTCTAGAAGGAACAGATAAACTTCGACTCGTATGCTTGTTCTACTACTTGTTGAATTGTACACAAAGGCACATTTTATAACATCAAGTTACTGATGCGTTTACGTGCAATCAATGCACAACCAACTCATAGGTAACAACTCATATCTCTAGGTTTGAAGATTTATATGATATTACCGTCTCACGATCACTCGAGATAAATTCCATGAAGTGATACAAGTGAGCGTGGGTTTATTCTAACACTCATAACTTATGAGCACTCATGAATGTTGTAGCAACCATTGCTATGACTAAACCCATTTAGCCATCTACAAACTCGATTCATGACAATCTTGATTCATACCTACTTCCAACATATGAACGACTGTGGAGTGTTTAAATAACTTAGTCATTCGGAAAGAATAACCTAGCTATTTTGGAAGTCAAAACATGCAAAGTGAAACACAATAATAACCGAATCCAATATGGTCTCAGAATCCTTTTGAACATAAATAGAACCACCTTTTATTTATTACCATATTGATTACACATTATTCATTGTATAATGTTTCAAACAATCAACTTAAGACTTGAATAAAACAACAGTCGTCCCATGCTCCTAGCATGCACACTTTTTTTTTCTAAACAATAGTTATGCCATACTCCTAGTATGCACACTATGTTTGTCTATGATCTTTACTTTGTGAAATAGATCAATTGAACATGATTCCAATGATACTCATTTCACAATCCCAAAGCCTTATTGTAAATGTATGAATTCCTAATTCCTACCATTTACCAAAAATTTGTTAGATTTTAAACTTATATGCACTGATCCTCTTATAATGATTATGCACAAGGTCACCAAAACCTTGTCATCAGTCATTACAGACTATTCCAAAGAAGATCAACTCAATGGAAACAAAGTCTCATATTCAAAGTACATTGCTTTAAACATCCTTCTTGCATTAAGTTTTTCTAATGTTACACAGATTGAATAACTTCCTCCTATGGAGACATTTCCATAGTCCTATTTTGGCTGTCACTTCTGAACAAGAGTTACCTCTTTTCAGAAAATGTCAATATGGTCCTGCCAAAATTAACACTATACTTCCAAATGTCCTTGAGCAACCAATCTTTGGCAAACCTCAGATTGTCCTAGACAATTGCTTAATCACTTTAGTCATATCCAGTTCTAGACTTTTCCCCTCTAAATGCCCTGAGCATTTGGAAAATTTAGAAAGGATGAATATTATAGCACATGAAATCGATCCTATATCCGAAGCATATGGGACATGATTCATGATGTCTCACATAAAGACATGATACTAGACCAGTCTCTTGCTACAATATTTTTTGTTTGCCATGTTTTCAAAATTTAACTATGAAGAGGGATGCCATAGTCATAATTGAATTTTGAGAACGCAATATATATAGAATTTCCTTAAGTCGAACCATTCAGACATAAAATTCATACATATATCCTTGACTAAAGATGATTAAAATCTCAATATAAGCTTCTAGAATTGAAATGAAGTATCATTTCCTCTCCCTTAATTATAGCAAAAGGACTTTTCAACCCCTGCAACTTCACGAATTGAAACGTTTGTTTTTCTATAATTAACATTGCTAGCTTGCAATAATAGTAATCATAATTATCATGCTCACACTAACATGATGATTATTAGCATAACACTTATGCTCCCACTAGCTTTGACATGTATTTAAAAATCAGTTGGACTTCTAAAATTTAGATTCATACACCTTTCCGTAGATAGCTCACTTGTGTGTCTAAACAATTTCCAGAACTATGAAAAGGGATGTCGTAATCATATTCTCAATTGATTTGTCCTTTTCCATTTCTCACAAGTCCATGTTAGTGTGTTGGTTAACCACACATGCTCCACTAACAACTTTTGAAAATGCAAATATCACAGTTGCTATCTACTTAAAATTTACTTAGTGAAAGCGTTTCCTCACCATCATTCTCATGAATGGGAGAGAAACCTTATGACACTTAGATTTTATGGTATATGAGTTCCTATCCATGTGAATTTGTCAAAACCATAATCACAAGACAAGGTTAGTGACAAATTCAAACTCATATGGATTGAACTTGTTCAATCTTAATTTCTTGCCACTTGGTAGCACAAAAGCCCACCATTGCTTCCAAGTTGAACTCTGATAACTCACATGCATATTCAACTTATTTGATGTAGGCACATAAATAAGAATTATGTCAACACGATAGGTTGCAAACCTTAAGTCGTGTGCTAGTGATAAATTACAGGTCTTACTCTTGACTAAATCTTGAAACTCTTTCAGGATCTTTAAGGCTCCCACTGTCCCCTTGACATATAAGTTTCCCCAGTCAAGAACCATTACTTGACAAAACAAATATTCAAGGGATAGTGCGGATTCTTATCAAGACTAACACTTCACACAATTGGTGTTAGTTGGTCTTTGTCTCATCCAAGACATCACAACTTACCAATCTCAAATGTACAAGAGTAAAAAAAAACATTTTGCTCTTACATTTGACTAGTGTTAATAAATCTTCCTTTATGTCACTCAAAGTTACAATCTTGGAGTATGACTCTAAGAATTGTTTTGGAACGAAGTATGACTCATCTTCTTGATTTTAACCAATCCACCAATTCATGACCTCTCTTCTTAGCCATAACAATGCACTAAGACGTCCTTAGAGTATGAATTTGTGATATGGTTTCATAATCATTAAGATGATCATGAAATACGATACTAAAGTACTCTCCCATCCTTTCAGATTTGAGAAACTTTTATCTTTCTGCCTAATTTGATTCTTCTCATTTGTTTTGTCATACATTGTAACCTTTCCAATGTTACAGAATTATACTTAACTTCATAAGTATAATCATATTTACTAATCTTTAGTAAATCATGAGAAATCAATCTTTATGGTGGACCTTGACCAACGCACACCCAGTGTACCTAATTCCTTAGGCCTTCAATTGACTTACATATACATGTGATCAAAGAATTATTCTTAATTTTCAAAGATGAAAATTCTCATTCATCATACAGTACAACTTGTATGATTCCAAGTTTCTGTCCAATTGAAACTTGGGTGATGAAAAACTTTCTTCATTTGGTAAATTTAGACACTACCACAAATGAAAGAATCAAATCCACTTTCCAATATTGCTATTACTGGAAACATATAAGCAACAATTTTCCCCAGATGCCATTGTAAGGATATTTTTAAAATAAATAAAATTAAAACCCATTTTTTTTCTTTTATTTTAAAACTTTGCAGAAAAACTTATCCTTACAATCCACATGAAAACCTTGTTGTTATCTATTCCTAAGCAATATATTATAACTCTTAAGCAACAGCTCAAAATTCTGATTACCGAACCATGCGATTGAAACCCACCTTCGCAATCAGAATCGACATATACTTACTTTAAGCTTCCTATCTTTTCTTTTGATTCTTAAAAACATCAACATGTGACCCATTCACATTATGTAATAAGAATCTCCAAATAGGAACTTAATAGAGTTAGTCAGTGGACTTTAACTGAAGTAGAGTCAAACTTTTTGACTTGATCAATCTTATGACCTTTCAGGTGAATAGGGCAGCTTCGCAACCAATGCCCCCTTCCTTTGGCGACAAAACACATGGACCCTTTGGTAATGGCACATGAGACTATCTCAGACTTAGCTTTTCTCTTTACCATTTGGTCAACCGAGTTGACTATGGCCGATCCCTTTCCATTGGGAAGAGAAATGCTTTTCTAGATATCCAATGCTACCATTGTCAATGTCCATTTAAGACTTAGGAAGTTGTTCTTTTAATCAAATTTGCTTTACTGGTGTTCCAAATCATTGCTGATTCCATAACACCAAGCAAATAGATAAGATCATTAAGGGTCATGTCATAGTCTGTTTCATAGTAGTCCCAAAGAGACTCACTATGTTACTAAGAAAGTGATTGAACATCCAACTTTCACAAGACTTTGACACCCAACTCTCCCGGCTTGTCAATACGTGACTTCATCACCAATATGTGATCACATATAGATCTTGCTTGCCAACAGGGCTTGAGTGACCTTAAACTTGTGGGTTTGGGAGAATAAATGGAGGAGGCAGAGGAAGTGAAGCATGATGTTGAGGAACACCATCTTCAAGAGATTTTGGAAGATCATAGTTGTCTGGAGCAGACATCTATAATGGGAGAAAATCATGTTAGTTGATTCAAAGTCCTTAATATAGCACCCAATATGAAATATTAAGGCTAGGACCTAACACAATATTTTATAATTTGGAAGAGGGATGCCATAATCCAAGCTATAAAATATTTGAAGGTAGGTGAATGACGATTTACTAATTTCCACCATGAAAAATGAAATAATTTATAAGGTTTTAATTGGATTTGAAATTCCTAGATCTTTTGAGATTCATTGAACTTTTCAATGGCATGCTTCAATCTCGAGTGTGCCCTCTCAAATTTTGTGACTGGGATGCTGAGGATCACAAAAAAAGGTGTGAATAACCATACCAATTCACTTGGTACCCTTAATATTATCACCTAATCAATGTGTCGGTTAACCACACACGCTTCATTGATCTATGACAAACATTAAGTCACCCTTCGTGATCCTTACTAGTCCAAGTTAGTGTGCCGGTTAACCACACACGCTCCACCAACGACTTGGTAAGGTACTAAGTGTGAATTCCATGGGCTAGCACCAAATTCACATTTTTCCTAAAGTAACTAAGATTGGGAATTAAATAAAACATTTAGTTACTTTATAATAATTATTATACTTTTAATGAAAATTTAAAGTCATTGTCCTACCCATTCAGCTAACGACCCTCCACAGATCAAGCAAGCGGTGGGTGAGAGTGGACACCCATTAAGTCGCCATTTTATAGGCAACAACCTTATACCCACCTTATAGACCGGCTTCGTAAATGAGGCCTACTAACGGTAAAACGACTTGTTCTTATACATATATATAATAATTAACCATTAATGTTATAAATAGTATAAGTGTTGAATTTTAACTTTTAAAATTCTAAGTGTTTGGAATTAAAGTTTATTAAAGTGTGTGAAACTTTTCCAAATTCCAAAACTTGAAGGCAAGTTTTGTAACTCTTCAAAACTTTTCATTTCATAACTTATGAATTAAAGGTTCATAAAAATGAAGACTCTTCATTTTCATGTAACTTATGTGTTTTATGTGTGTGTTAAAGAAAAGTGACCTTTGGATATCCATAACTTGAGGATAAATTATGGACTCCATTAAAACACATAAATGATCAAGAATTAATTCTAAACAATTCAGCAAATAATTCCTATCATTTTCTAAATTCATAAGAACATGAACATGATCATCAAAATTTCAAGAATTATATGAACACATAAAATCATGGAATTTTGATATATGCTATTGTAAATGGATTACAACAACCATTACACCAACTAAAACAAGTTTTAAAACACCAAAACAGTTTAGGGTAATGTTTCTAGTCCATTTCCAGCAGCAAAAGTCGAAATTCTGCATTCTGTTCATTCTACTCGCCGAGTGCACGAACCTACTCGGCGAGTAGGATGAATTTTGCCTTGTACTCGGTGAGTCCCCCCATGGACTCGGCGAGTCCATCAGCCAGACAGCAACAATTTCAACCTTTTTCACTATTTTGCATCAAGTATCAAACAAGCAAGCCTAGGCTCTGATACCACTGTTGGGTTTTGAGCAATCTAACACTTCTTAAGTGTGCATGCAACCCTAATAAACATTGGATCTATGTTTGTCTAAATACATGCAAAATAATAATTTTCTAAGGTTCATAACCTATCTAACATGGCATGAGGTACTTTTAAACATAAAAGTATTAGATGAGATTACATACCTTTTTGATGACTTTGATTCTTAAGGAGTTTGAGGGCCAAGCACTAATAGTGTGAATGCCTCAAATGGAATCACAAATCACCACAAACTCTTGGAAAACTTTGAAAGAGTGTATACACACTTATAAAGTTGGCCACAAGCTAACACACACACTAGTTACACTAGTCACTCTAGTGGCTATTTCATGCAACATAAGCATGCTTATATAGTGTACATGATTAGGGTGAAACTCTAATAACCCATGACCTTTCCTTTTCCAAGGATCCATGGGTTAAAAGCTCCATGGATCATCCATGGACTTCCATATAAGCCTAGCCCATTAACAAATGAGTATTAGCCCACACCATATAAAACCAATAGCCCACAATCTAATTAGTCTTCCTTTTAATCTGTAAATTAATTCATAATTAATTTAAGACTAAGACTGATTAAATATTATAACTTCATATTAATATATTATAACTTATAATATATTAATAAACATATGTGTATAACTCTCATTAAATTATCCATAAATAGTTCGGGTGAAGTGCAACCCAAATGGACCATGCCGGGTCAGGTCAAGTATGTACCAAATAAGTTATGGACTTAGACACCTTATCCAACAACTCTTTACATACAATTTCTCCATGAAATGAAAGAATTCTGAGGCAACCTGATAGTTACCGGAAGCGTAGAATCAGCTGTCATAACTAGGGGACCAAAACACCGTAATTCAAGACCGTAGCCTTAGATAATAAAAAGAATTTATATTGAAACGTTTTTTTGGGCGGTAATAACAGCTTTAGGATGATTTGCTTTTGAATGTTTAAAAAGTATCTTTATCGGCAACTCTGAGCCCACAGAGCACGGACCTATTTGTTGACACGCATCACCCTCGCGGTGACAGAGAACTTAAGTATCAGATCCACACAGTCAAGAAAGAAGGAAGGGTACAACTGTCATATCTAGTACCCAAATCAGAATTTCAAATGCCAAAACAAAGAAATCTAAAGAAATTCCAAAAATGAAGATTAAAGAATCCAAATTCAATACGAAGTACAAATCAAAGTTCAATCAAATCAAAAGCCAATTTAAGTCAAATCTAGAGAATGAAGAACTGTGTGATATGATACTTGTGGCTCTCGAAAAATTGAAAGCATAGGAGCTGGGCCCCTTCGGGTGGGGTCACTGTTTCAGCGAAAGCTGATTCGCCGTGACGGATTCTTAAGGATGCGTCGATTCTGATTCTTGGCCATCTAGTCTTAAGGACATGAGATTTGGACTATGTTATTTTCACCCATAAATCTTAGTAAGGTATAAAGTTTTAATAAAACTAGGGTTGGATTATTGGGTTACACCGTTTCGGGTCTTCCTCACCTTGGGAGTCTGTGATATGTGGAAGGAACCAGGATGGTCGCCTAGGTATTAATGATTGGAGGCCCATTGATGTAAGGATTGATTGTATATGTCCATATTTATAAAAATAAATAAAAATATTACTTGTGTTCTTAAATCTTTCTTTGGGTCAATTTTTGTTCCTTAAGTATCTTTTGTACATATGTTTCATTTTCATGGTTTTTATCGCATGCATTCATTCTTAGCTTTTAGGATCTTTATGTCCACATTTTTTCTATGTTTCCTTTTTGCCATCTAGAAATCGTCCTGTTTGTCCGGTTCTTGTTCTTTCTTAAGGACAAGAAAGGTCTAAGCTTGGGGAGATTTGTTAGGTGTTATTTGTGCACCTTCTTGCGCACCTTTTAGTCCCATTTCATGCATCTATTTAGCACAATTATTCTTCCTTTTTCTTGCATTTCATCATATTCATGTTAGTCTCTAGAACAACCTTACTTGCACACTTTTATGTCTTTTTCAGGTAAACCGGAGGTTGGAACGCGCTTTGGGAAGTGTCGGGAAGCATTGGTGAAGATTTCGGGACGATCGGGCCAAGAACGAAAAAGTTGGAAAAATCAATTTTGGAATTGGAGTCAGAGAGGTACACGGGGCGTGTTGAATTTACACTCAAAAGTGGGCACGGGGCGTGTTTGACCAAAATGGGAGTTGTTGACCATGCTGAACACGGGGCGTGTCAGTTTAGTGCAAATCAACACGGGGCGTGTTGGTAAACACGACCCGTGTCAGTTTAGTGCAAATCAACACGGGGCGTGTTGCTGAACACGACCCGTGTCAGGTTAGCTTATTTTAACACGAACCATGTTCGACCCAGAAACCAACTTTTGGTAGTTTTTCCTATCTTTCATATTACGGGTTAAGGGCCATTTTTACAGAGACACAACATATCAGAGCACCATTGGAGAGGAGAATTTGAAGGTTTTTGCAAGGTTTTGTCCGTTAATCATTTGGAAAGATTTTGATTTCATATTTGTAAGCATTTTAATTCTTGATTTCACCTTCTAGATTTTTGGTTTTGTTCTAGTCATGTGTGGCTAGAACCTTAATTTCTCTAACTCATGTTTTGACTTTCTAGTTGTGAATCTAATCATATGACTTGATGTTTGTTCTTAATTTCTATCTAATGAATTTGATTTTGCTTCAATCGAATGTTTGATTCTAATTGTGATTCTTATTGGCCATTTGAATTAGGGTTAGGTCATTCCAGTTATCTCTTTTACAAAATACGTAATTGTTTTGTGAAATTGAACAAGTAGCAAGCATTAAATTGATCTCTATTGAATGAATTTAGTGTAAATCTTATTCATACACTTTTACACTCCCGAGCTTATGAGGAGTATTGGGTGTTGTTGGGAACATTCACATAAAACTTCATGCAATCATCCAATCTAATTCTAAGAGCTTGTTTAGATTAGGTTAATAAGGTTAGGGTTAATCAAAGAGCTTGTTTTGGTTAATTAATATGGTGAATGGGAAGTGTTAGAGCTTATTAGCACTTTCAAGTACCAACTTAGATAGAATTGAACGAATATTGTGTCATCTTTGAGTTACATTGCTAAACTGTCATATATGGAGTTGGATTCCTTACAAAATCTGAACTTAATTCATTCGTTTAGTTGTCTACTCGTGTTTTAAATTTGTTTGTTTAGTCATTCCATTCTAAACCCCCTTATTACTGTTGGTAACCATAGTACCTTGTGCAAAGAGGTATAGACTAATTATCCCGTGTCTCTGTCGATTGACCCTGCTTGCTTTGTACTACCTTTTAGTGCAATATTGTGGGATTATTTTGGAGTATATCGTACCCCTTTATTTGTTCGGTTTGACACGCCTAACATCCATGATCCATGGGTTTGTAACCTCCATGGTTATTCCATGGAGCACCTTATGTGTTTTAGCCCAATCCATACAAACCATGGATCATTAGCCCACTATATAAAAATATATTATTTACACAATCATCCCCATATATTTAATTAGTCTCTTTTCGATCACTTAATTAATTCCAAATTAATTCTTTGATCAATACTAATTAAATAATATTATTAATATATTAGAACTTATGATAGATTAATAATGCCATGCAACCCAAATGAACCATGCTAAACAGGTCAAGTACATTCCAGAAATAGTTATGAACTTAGACACCTAATCCAACAGTGTCCTACTTGGATAAGTCTAATAACTATAACTGCAAGAATAACTTTAGAAACCGATCAGCAATCGTAGCTCTTTCAAGGTATCGCGGAACTGAGATGATGATGATACAACATTTAAGATAAGTGATCATATAATCCTCTATTGTAGATATGAGCCAGAAAAATACATGGAAAAATGTCTTACTTATTGTCCAACAGTTTGTTTCCCAATTCCCGATTTGTTTGACACAGAACTTAATTGAACACATAAACTTAGTTATAACCGGCCGCGACACATGGGTCAACACAAAACCATCGAGGGGCCTAGATATCGCTTCTAATCCAAGAAGGAACAGATAAACTTTGATTCATATGCTTGTTCTACTACTAGTTGAATCATACACAAAGGCACATTTTATAACATCGAGTTACCAATGCGTTTTCGTACAATCAATGTATAACCAACTCATAGGCAACACGTCATATCTCTAGGTTTGAAGACTTATATCAAATTACCGTATCACGATCACTGAAAATAAATTCCATGAAGTTATACCAGTGAGTGTGGGTTGAATCCAATACTCAGAAGTTATGAACACTCATGAATGTTGCAACAGCTCTTGCTATGTCCTATACCCTAGACATCTGCAATCCTACTTCATGACAGTCTTGGTTCATATCTACTTTCAACATATGACCGACTGTGGATGGTTTGAATAACTTAGTCATTCGGGTAGAATGACCTAGTTATTCTGGAAGTCAAAGCATGCAAAGTGAAACACTAGAATAATCGAATCAAATATGGTCTCAGAACTTATGAATATAAATATAACATCTTTATCACCATATTGATTACACATTATTCATTGCATACCGTTTCAAACTATCAACTTTATAATTTAATTAAAACAATAGTTGTCCCATGCTCCAAGAATGTACACTATGGTTTTTTCTAAATACTAGTAATGCCATACACCAAGTATGCACACTATGTTTTTCCAAACATTAGTTATTCCATACACCAAGTATGCACACTAAGTTTGTCTATGATCTTTGTTCTGTGAAATAGATCGATTGAACATAATTTCAATGATACTCATTGTATAATCCCAATTCCTTACCGCAAATGCAAGAATTCCAAATTTCTTCCATTTACCTAAATCTGTTAGATTCTAAACTTATATGCATTGGTCCTCTTGTAATGATTATGCACAAATTCACAAAGACTTGTCAATAGACATTACAGAGTATTCCAATGCAGATCAACTCCATGGAAACGAAGTCTCATATTCAAAGTTTATTGCTTTGAACAATCTTCTTGCATTAAGTTTCCTAATATTACACAGATTTAATGAATAACTTCCTCCTATGGGAAAATTTCCATATTCCTCTTTTGACTATTACTCCTAAACAAGAGTTGATTCTTTTCAGAATATGTCAATATGGTCCTTCCATCATTAACTCTATACTTGTAACTGTCCCGGAGCAACCAATCTTTGGTAAACCTTAGATTGTCCTCGACAATTGCTTAATCAAATTAGTCATATCTAGTTCTAGTACTTTTTCCATCTTAATGCTATGGGCATTTGGAAAAATTTAGAACAGATGAATATTATAGCACAATCGATCCTATATCCGAAGCATATGAGACACGATTCATAAAGACATGATACTAGACCAGTCTTTTGCTATAATATTTCTATTGCTACTTCCCAAGTTCTCATAATTCAGATTATGAAAGGGATGCCGTAATCATAATCGAATTTTTAGAACGCAAATAATGGATCCATATATAGAATTTCCTTATGTTGAGCCATTCCAACATAAAATTTATATATATATATATATATATATATATATATATATATATATATATATATATATATATATATATATATATATATATATATATATATATGCTTAAGTAAAGATGCTTAAAACCTCAATCTAAGCTTTTAGAGTTGAAATGAAGTGTAATTTCCTCTCCCTTAATTATAGCAAAACAACCTTTTACCAATTGAAACCATTTGTTTTCTATAATTAACATTTCCAACTTACAACACTTATTATAATTATCATGCTCCCACTTGCATGATGATTATTAGCATAACACTTACGCTCCTACTACCTTTAACATGTACTCAAAAATCAATTGGACTTCTTGAAATCAATACTTTATTAACCTGTTTACCAAAGTTCATATTTCTGATACGGGATGCTTGGATAAAACTTTATCAAAATCATACACGTTTCCTTGGATAGCACACATGTGTGTCTAAACAATTTCAGAACTATGAAGGATGTCGTAATCATAGTCTCAATTGTTTAGTCCTTTGCCCTTTCTCACAAGTCCATGTTAGTGTGCTGGTTAACCACACACGCTCCACTAACGACTTTGAGAATGCAAATATCACAACTACTATCTACTTAAAATCTACTTAGTGAAAGCGTTTCCTCACCATCATTTTCATGAATCGAAGAGAAACCTTATGACAGTTTAGATTTTATGGTGTATGTGTCCCTATCCATGTGAATTTGTCAAAATCATAATCACAAGACAAAGTTAGCGACAAATCCAAACTCTTATGGATTGAACTTGTGCCGTCTTAACTTCTTGCCACCTGGCAGCTCAAGGGCCTGCCATTGCTTCAAAGTTGTTATGCAACCAATTGAGAACTCTCAGAACTCATATGCAAAGCCAACTTTAACTGGAATGGGCACAAAAACAAGAATATGTCCACACGATAGGTTATAAACCTCAAGATCTTTAAGACTCCCACTGTCCTCTTGACATATAAGACTCACTTGCCAAATATTCAAGAAATAGTGCATATTCTTTATCAAGACAAACACTTCAGACAATTGGCCTTAGTTGGTATTTGTTTTGTCCAAAACATCACAACTTACCAATTTCAAATGTACAAGAGTAGGACACATTTTACTCTTACATTTGACAAGTGTTATAAACCTTTCTTGAAGATGTGTCACTCAAGTTACAATCTTGGAGTATGACTCTAAGACTTGTTTTAGAACGAAGTATGACTCATCTTCTTGATTTAACCACTTCAAGAATTCATGATTCCTCTTCTTAGCCATAAGAATGCACTAAGATGTCCTTATAGGACCAATTGTGATATGATTTCTTAATCATTAAGACGTTCATAAAACATGATACTAAATTACTCTCCCATCTTTTCAGATTTGAGAAACTTTTATCTTTCTGCCTAATTTGATTCTTCTCATTCATCTTGCAATACATCGGAACTTTCTAATGTTTATGAATTATACTTAAACTGGTAAGTATAACCATATTTACTCAACTTTATTAAATCAGAACAATTAGTCTTATTGATCTTTTGTGGTGGACCTTGACCAGTGCACAAAATTGTGTACTGGATCCCTTAGTCCTTCACTTGAGTCACATATTGTCACACCCCAAAACCAAGAACGGTGGAAACGTTCTGGGGCGGAGGACGTCATGTACAGTATCACAACACAGTAAATGTAAATAAGCAAACAACATCATCCATTGCATTAAATATATAATTTTAATACAAGCATGTTCTGTACAGTTATAGACACCAAAATAATGTAAATCAAAATAATATGAGGAGTCTTGAATGCGCTCCATCTTCTCAAAAGTTCGCCTCGGTACTTGTCTACTGATGACCTGAGAGTACAAGTTATTTTGAAAGAGTTTATCAGCATTAAGCGGGTGAGTTCATAAGTATTTTAGTGTCGATGTTTGTTGTCAAAAAAAAAACGCTTGAACCTGTCTCAATGTATAAGTTTGTAAAATGTAAGTAAGTGTTTGTAAAAGTTTGAATCTCCCAGAAAAACCTATATTTTCTATTAAAGTAGCCTTCTACCAAGGCCTAACTGTTTTGTATGCTCGTTTGTTGTAAAAGTGTGTAATTTCCCAAGTGTAACTATCATTTAAGAATTATAGTTTGTACATTAATGTTTAAGTGAGGTTAATACGAAAAATATGTAATGGGTAAATCATTGTAGCACTGTAGTTTTGTATTATAGGAACTACTTCTGTACTAACTACCTTAAACCGGATTTATATTAAGGTATAATGTAATAAATTGCACCATACTATCGACTGGTAACAACGACATAATGAATGGTCGTAATAACGGAATGACGTTTGGCACCCGCAGACCTGCAGGTCCGGCTGTAGCTAGCAGCAAGGTGGAGGATAGTCAATCCAGTATAGATCTATACGCAAACTCACGCTCTCCCTCCAAGAGAATTTTGGCTACAACTCGGGCCATGATATTTAAGGCATGCTCCGACATAGTGGATCACAATTGTTAACGTGTTCATGTATATGTAATGTTTCTTGTTCTAGTATAGAGGTATATGTTCTCTTTCTAGTATAGTTGTATATGTTCTCTTTCTAGTATAGTTGTATATGTTCTCTTTCTAGTATAGTTGTATGTGTTCTCTTTCTAGTATAGTTGTATATGTTCTCCTTCTATTATAGTTGTATATGTTCTCTTTCTAGTATAGTTGTATATGTTCTCTTTCTAGTATAGTTGTATATGTTCTCTTTCTAGTATAGTTGTATATGTTCCTGTGTTACCCCGATGGTAACTTACTAATGATGTACTGATAAGTGTGAATATGGAAGTACTTTTATGTCTATATATGTATATTTGATATATAACTAATATTAAAACGACCTTCGGACGGTCACCCGAAATCCCACCAGACCACATCCAAATCGAGAAAAAGGAAATAGGGCGGATGGCCTTCCTAAGCCCTTTAAACATTGCTTATATACCTATACATATATGGGCATGCAATTTATAAGGAGTAAGCTAAAGTTTAATAAAAGCATTTGATAAGTAAAAGAGTTTGTAAAACATTTTGAATTAAAACAGTTTGATAAACAGTTGGAACAGTGAATAAATCATTGATTTTCTAGTTATAAATCACATGTGATTAATGCAATCACATGTGATTGATGCAATAACTATAAGTATTTAACTTGTATTGCCCCCATAAAGTATTTATAACATTTAAAAGCATTTCAAAGCTTAATTAAACGGGTATGAACTCACTTGTGGTGAGTGGATTGGATTGAAGTATCGGATACCGTGCTAGGTGGCAAACGGAGACTTGTTCACACGCACGAGCCTAGTTATCATATAATGAGCATATATATAACTAATTAGCCAAATAATAACTTAACAAAATAATTTGGTACACTTAGGAACATGTAAACACTTTGTATAAGTGTTATAGGTCCTAATGGTTGCATCTAAGTTGTTATGGGACAAGCTAAAGGGGTTTAAAGCTTCCAAGAACCTATATTATGAGTTTACCACCCAACAAACCCCACCCTTGGAGTTTACGGTCGTAAACCCTTGAGTTTACGGCCGTGAACTCCACCCTTGGTGGTTGTGGGTGTTTTAAGGTGCTAAATGAATCCTAGAGTAAGCCTAGCATTGGTAGATTAATCCTTTAGGTAGTTTAAGGCTCTAGAATGCTCCTTTGAGGAGTTTACAGCATAACGACCATAACCCTTAGAGTTTACAGCCGTAAACTCCTATGGGGTGTTTGTTTTAATTCTTTTAGGCCTCTTGCACAAGTAGGATAGCTTCTAGGTTTTTGTTTAAGGCTAAAGGGGACTTTAGGCACACTTTTGTGCCTTCACTTGGAGTTTACGGCCCAAGAGTATTTCTTCGCCGTAAACTCCCTTTTTGGGATGATTTTGAAGTGTTTAGGTGTCCAAATTAGCTACAAGTACTAGAGGGTTAAAGTCTAAAGCCTTAGGGGTGATTTAGGGCTCACTTTGGCCCTTGAAAATGGTGTTTACGGTCTAAGAAACTCTTAGGCCGTAAACTCCAAAAGCTATGTGTTCTTGGATGATTTCTAGCCTCAAAAGATCCTACAATAAGTCCTTAACTAGTTGTCTAACAAGGAATTTGGACTAGGTAGCCTTAAAGTTCCATTTTGGAGTTTACTCCCCAAGAACGTTCTTGGGCTGTAAACTCCCGGATCTTGCATTTTAGACATGTAAACAATGTTATTAAGCATATAACTAGTATTAAAACACATCTAGGAAAGTAGATTCACGATTTGGGATGAAAACCCGAAGATCCTTCAGAGAGAAAATGGCTTTTCTCTAGTTGGAAATGTGAATAATGAATTAATTTAATTCAGAAATCTATTCATAGTCCTGAAATATTTTGGCATAAAATATTTTTATTCCGGAATTTAATTCTAACATTATGAAGTTTTGAAAGGCTCAAGTTTCACAAACCCATGAGCATCACTCTCCTGATAACTCCTTTAATGTAAACCCTAGTGTACGCTAACTTATACGGAAAAGTTTGAAATTCACTGAAACTAGACTAGCTTCTAATGAATAGATAATGTTCGTACGAATGGAAATTTCAAGTTGTCACATCATCCCCCCGTTAGAAGGAATTTCGTCCCGAAATTAGAATTTAAGCAAATATGAAGTTACAAACAATTAAGCGAAAAGATGACGGTACTTCAGTTTTATCTAATCCTCGCGTTCCCAATTGAATTCCGGTCCTCGCTTGGCGTTCCAGCGAAGCTGCACTATAGGGATACGACTTTGCTTCGTCTGCTTGACCTCACGGTCCATGATCTCTACTAGTTCTTCCACGAAGTTGAGGCTCTCGTTGATCTCGATCTCGTCGAGTGGGATTACAAGAGTCTCGTCGGACAGACACTTTTTCAGGTTAGATACGTGGAATGTAGAATGTACGTTACGATGTGTGTCGGGTAGATCGAGTTTGTATGCTACGGGGCCGACTCTTGCAAGAATCTCGAAAGGCCCTATGTACCTCGGATTAAGCTTCCCACGCTTGCCAAAGCGTATCAAGCCTTTCCAGGATGAGACTTTGAGAAGGACTCGGTCTCCCACCTGAAATTCCAAAGGTTTCCTTCGTTTATCAGCGTAGCTCTTCTGTCGGTCTCTAGAGGCTTTCAATCGTTCACGGATCTGAATGATTTTCTCTGTCGTTTCCTGAATGGTTTTCGGACCGGTGAGAGTACTGTCAGAAGCTTGCCCCCTGGCTAATTGGGTATCACCCACCTCAGCCTAGCATAGAGGGGATCTGCACTTTCGGCTGTAGAGAGCTTCAAATGGAGCAGCCTTGAAATTCAACTTTCATTCAAGTAACCTTGGAATTCAACTTTGCACGATAATTAGACAAACATAGATCCAAGGTTATTAGGGTTGCATGTACACTTAGGAAGTGTTAGAATGCTCAAAACCCAACAGTGGTATCAGAGCCTAGGCTTGTTTGCTTTTTATTTGTGCTTAAAAGTTGAAAAAAAAGTCGAAAATCTTGCTGTCTACGAATGGACTCGTCGAGTCCATAGAGGGGACTCGTCGATTTCACGTGTATCTTCAACCAACTCGGCGAGTAAGTTCATGCACTCGGCGAGTAGGGTCGACAGGTTGCAGAATTTCGACTTTAGTTGCTGGAAATGGACTAGAAACATTACCCTAAACTGTTTTGGTACTTGAAAACTTGTTTTGATGGTGTAATGTTCTTTCTAATTCATTTACAACAACTAGTTATCAAAATTACAATGTTTTAAGTGTAATTTTGATTTATGAATGTGTTCATATTCATGTTCTTGTTCTTATGATGTTTTAGATGATCATAGGAATTATTTGTAACCTATGTGGTAGATTAATTCTTGATCATAATGTGTTTTAATGGAGTCCATAACTTGTCCTCAAGTTATGGAAAACCAAGAGTCACTCTAGAATTAAAACCATTAAAAGAACACAAGAGTTAGAAAATGAAGAGTCTTCATTTTATTACTCTATTAAACTCATAAGTTACAAGAAATGAAAAGTTTTGAAAGTTACAAAACTTGCCCTCAAGTTTTTGAACAAGTAAAGTTAAGTTAAAACTTTAGTTCCAACCCCTAGAATTTTAAAAGTTAAAATTCAACCCTTATACTTATATTATGATTTAATAATATATATATGTATAAGAACAAAGTCGTCTTACCGCTAGTACGCCTCATTCACGAAGTCGGTCTATAAGGTGGGTATAAGGTTGTTGCCTATAAAATGGTGACTTAATGGGTGTCTACTCTCACCCACCGCTTGCTTGACTGGTGGAGGGTCGTTAGCCGAACGGGTAAGACAAGGACTTATAAATTCTCATTAAAAGTATGATGAATATTATAAAGTAACTAAATGTTTTATTAAATTCCCAATCTTAGTTACTTTAGGAAAATGTGAATAAGGTGCTAATCCATGAAATTACACTTTACACTTTGATTAAGTCATTGGTGGAGCGTGTGTGGTTAACCGGCACACTAACTTGGACTTAACAAGGTAGGTAAAGGGTGACTTAAGGTTTATTATAGTATCGGTGGAGCGTGTGTGGTTTACCGACACATCGATTGAGTGATAAACTTTAAGGGTACCAAGTGATTTGCATGGTTACTTCACACCTCGTTTTGTGATCCTCGGTATCCCAGTCACAAAACATGGAGGGCACACTCGAGATTGAAACATGCCTTAGAAAAGTTCATTGAATCTCAAAGAATCTAGGAATTTCTAAGAACCAATCATAAAACCTAATATCTAATATTTCGGTTTTTGTGGTGGAAATTGGTGAATCGTCATTCACCTACCTTTCAAATATGTTATAGCTTGGATTACGGCATACCTCTTCTAAGTTAAAATATATTGTGATTGGATCCTAGCCTTAATATTACATTTGGGTGTTTTATTAAGGACTCTCCTAATATCTAAACTAATCTTGTCCTCTTCCTTCAGATGTCTTCAAACAATGCTGCTTCTGGCTCGAATGCTAATGGCTCCTTTACTCTTATGAGCTTGTGTGGGAAAGTTACCTTTGATGGATCCAACTTCAATGAGTGGATCAGAAACATCAGGATGATTACCCACTACGAGGACAAAGAATATGTCCTTGACAAGGAGCTTAAGGAAATTGATGAGTCCACTGCAACTCCCCAGGAGATCGCTGACTTTCATACTCATGAAAGAGATGCTACCAAGGTGGCTTGCATCATGTTGGCCACAATGACAGCTGAACTCCAAAAGTCTTATGAAGATTTCTACCCTTATGAAATGCACCAAGATTTGATGGAAAGATACCATCAAAGTGCACGACAAGAGAGGTACGAAATCATCTGCTCGATGATAACAACCATGATGAAGGATGGGGAATCCGTCACGAGCCACATGCAGAAAATGCAAAGGTATGTGGATCGGTTGCTGAAGCTTAATGTGAACTTCCTTGAGGAGCTTGCAATAGATATCATTTTGCACTCCTTACCATCGTGCTATGATCAATTCCGCATGACATATCACATGAGCAAGCAAGAGGTCACCCTCAGCAAACTTCAGGGACTTCTCAAGACCGCAGAATGAGGTCTTAAGGGGAAGTCGGTTGCTATCACTCCTACTCCAAACTCAACTCCGGTTTTGGCAATCGGGAAAAGTCGAAGGAGGAAGAGAAAGAGATCTTCGAAGGGTACCAAGGCTCAGACCCTTGATGGCTCTTCTTCAAGTGGAACCAAGAAAGGTTTCATCACTCCCTCTTCTGACCCAAAAGAGGCTGAATGCTTCTATTGCCATGAAAAGGCTCATTGGAAGCGGAATTGCCCAAAGTACCAGCAGGATTTGAAGGATGGGAAAGTCAAACCAAACCATGCAGGTATTTACACTATCATTTCTAATAACTCACCCCATTCTAAATCTTGGGTCCTTGATACCGGTTGTGGTATTCACATTTGTTGTGACTTGTAGGGACTAGGAAGAAGTGAGAATGTGGAGCAAGGAAGAATAAACTTAATCATGGGGAATAGGAAAGTTACACCTGTCACCAAGATTGGAGTTTATACTTTATCGCTAAGTAGTGGGTTAAATTTGGATTTGAATAAATGTTGTTATTCGCCAGAAATGGCAAGAAATATTATTTCCTTTCATGCATTGTACAAACAAGGTTTCACCTTTTCATTTGATAATGAAGTTGGTTCGATTAATGCTTTCTTTAATAATGTTCTTTATTTTAAAGCATTACCTTGTGATGGTGTGTATGAAGCTGTGTCTGTTGTAGATAACTCAGGAAATAATTTTTTGTGTATTGATTCTCCTAATAAAAATAACTTGGATAAAGCATCATTATGGCATTGTCGTCTTGGACATATAAGCAAGAAACGCATAGGCCAACTCCAAAAGGATGGACTCTTGGAGTCGTTTGACCTAAAGTCTGATGATAGTTGCGAATCATGCTTACTTGGAAAAATGACAAAGTCACCCTTCACAGGCTCGTGTGAAAGGGGTGAAGGTTTGTTGGACCTTGTACACATGGAAGTGTGTGGACCATTCAAACATGCCACAAGGGATGCTAATCGTTATTATTTGACTTTTACTGATGATTACAGTAGATATGGATATGTCTACTTAATCAAGCATAAGTCAGAGACTTTCGAGAGGTTTAAGGAATTTAAACAGGAAGTCGAGAATCAATTGGGCAGGAGCATTAAGATGCTTCGATCCGATCGAGGAGGTGAGTATCTTAGTTTAGAGTTCCTCGACTATATTAGGGAATGTGGGATTGTCTCACAATTGACACCTCCCAGGACACCGTAGTTGAATGGTGTGGCTGAGAGGCGTAATCGAACCTTGTTAGACATGGTTCGTTCCATGATGAGTCGAGCTTCGCTACCTATCTCATTCTGGGGGTATGCCTTAGAGACTGCCGCCCATATTCTTAATCTAGTCCCTACAAAGAAAGTTGCCAAAACTCCTCACGAGATGTGGACTGGTAAAGTACCTAAACTAGACCACATCAAGATTTGGGGTTGCGAGGCTTTCGTGAGACGCGAGACTCATGATAAGCTCGAACCTCGAAGCGAGAGGTGTATTTTCATCGGCTACCCACAACAATCCTTTGGTTACCTCTTCTACAGACCTAGTGACAACGTGGTTTTTGTAGCAAGAAGAGGAGTCTTTCAAGAGACAGAATTTATAAGCCAAGGAGACAGTGGGAGGCAAATTGATCTTGAAGAAATTCAAGAGTCAAGTGGTGAAGGAACTTCAAACTCTAGCCCTCAACTTGAGGAGGAAACTCCTGTTGAGCCAATTGACGAATCTGTACCTCTGAGGCGTTCCACGAGAGTTAGGAGTGCACCTGAGCATTACTATGGATTCCATATTACTGTAGAAGGTGAGACACTTATTAGTGATGGGACACTAGTAAGTCAAGATGACCCTAACAGCTACGAGGAAGCCATGACAGGCCCCAAGTCTGCTAAATGGAAAGAGGCTATGGATAGCGAGATACAATCCATGTATGACAATCAAGTTTGGAACTTGGTTGAAAATGTACCAGGTCGTAAGACGGTGGGTTGCAAATGGATCTTCAAGAAGAAGACCGACATGGATGGTAAAGTACACACTTATAAGGCTAGATTGGTTGCAAAGGGCTTCTCTCAAATTCCTGGAGTGGATTATGATGAGACCTTTTCTCCAGTAGCCAAGATTAATTCTATTCGGGTTCTGTTAGCCATAGCTGCATTTCATGACTATGAAATATGGCAAATGGATGTCAAAACCGCTTTCCTTAATGGAAAATTGGCTGAAGATGTTTACATGAGTCAGCCAGAAGGTTTTGTCAGCAGCGAGTACCCTAATAGAGTGTGTAAGCTTGAGAAATCCATCTATGGATTAAAACAAGCACCTCGCAGATGGAATCTTTGCTTTGATGAAGAGGTCAAGGAATTTGGCTTTTCTAGGAGTGAAGATGAATCTTGTGTGTATGTCAAGGCTAGTGGGAGTATAGTTAGCTTTTTGGTATTGTATGTGGATGACATACTACTCATAGGAAACGACATTCCAACCCTGCAGGAAGTAAAGTCCTGGCTTGGGAAGTGTTTCGCTATGAAGGACCTTGGTGAAGCTGCCTATATTTTAGGGATAAGGATCTTGAGAGATCGGAGTAAAAGACTAATTGGACTTAGTCAGAGTACCTACTTGGATAAGGTGCTAAAGAGATTCAGCATGCAGGACTCCAAGAAAGGAGAGTTGCCCATCCAGAGTAACGCCAAATTGAGTAAGACACAAAGCCCTAGCACTGAGGCTGAGACAGCAGAAATGAGTCGAATACCTTATGCTTCGGCTGTAGGATCGATCATGTATGCTATGACGTGTACTCGACCTGATGTAGCTTTTGCCCTGAGCATGGTTAGCAGGTTTCAGGGGAACCCTGGTAAGGCACACTGGACTGCGGTAAAGAATATTCTCAAGTACCTACGAAGGACTAAGGACTGGGTCCTTACCCTCGGTGGGAGTGATGACTTGAGAGTTGTAGGGTATAGTGATGCTAGCTTCCAGACTGATAGGGATAATTTCCGCTCTCAGTCGGGCTGGGTCTTTACCCTAAATGGAGGAGCAATTTCTTGGAAGAGTTGCAAGCAAGAGACAGTGGCAGATTCTACTTGTGAATCAGAGTATATTGCATCTAGCGAGGTAGCAAAGGAGGCGATATGGCTGAAGAACTTCATTGGAGACCTTGGAGTTGTACCAGCTATTAAAGAGCCAATGGAAATTTTATGTGATAGTGAAAGCGTTGTTGCCTTAGCCAAGGAACCAAGGGATCACGGGAGATCTAGACACATCGATAGAAAATACCATTTTATTAGACATCGAATAGAAGAAGGACTCCTCGTGGAAAAGAGGGTATCATCGGATGAGAACCCAGCAGATCCCCTCACGAAGGGACTGACTCGGGTTAAGCATCTCCAGCATGCTCGGAGCATAGGGCTGAAGGATGATATTAGATTTAGTAGTTAGATAACCTTGAAATTTGTAAAGTGTAATTGACATTAGATGATGAATAAAAGGTGTTTTATTTATGAGTAAAGTGTTGCTATCTCTTGTTGTGACAACCCGATATTTCGAGTCAATGTAATGTAAAACCGATCAAATTTAGGTCAAAATGTAACCTTCCTAAAATCTTATTCGGATTAAATAAAGTAGTAGGAATCATATCAAGGTTTGCGTACATAAAAAGAACGTCCAAATCTGACCTCGGATGAGGAAGTTATGAATTTTTGAAGAAATTCCTTAATCACGTCATTGTAATAAATAAATAATAAAAATAATTTCGGAATTTGCCAGCGGAATCTAAACGAAAGTTGTAGATCATGGTCTCACCTTCGCGTGGATATAAAGAACGTCAAAAGCGGAGTTCGTATGAGGGAGATATGAACTTTTGAAGTTTATTTATAATAAATATAAATTTAATTATAAATTCCCGGTAATATCCGAAGGGGAGTCATCGGATTGGACTGAAGTACGCCCTGCGTATTGAGATCGAGGGTCTCGGATCGTCCACGTCGCACTATCCGAAGAAATCTAACCCGTCCGACCCGTCCGAAGCTCCGACCCGTCCGACCCGCTGTCCCGTCCGACCCGCCGTCCCATCCGACCCGCGTACCCAGCAACCCGTCCCATCCGAACCGAGGCAGTCGAGGCTTCGGTCATGCATGACGTACGCGTACGCGCTGCGTACGAGCGTACGCCCCGCGTTCGGAGGCGGTTCAGCCTTCCTATAAATAGGATGCGAGGCTTTCCGAAAATGTTGCTCATTTCTCTCCTCTCTCTCACAACCTTGCCTCGTTTTCCGTGCCCGTTATAACCCGAAGCTCTGGTCTTTTTGCTCAAGTCCCGAGGGTTGATTTTACTCCCGAGATTCCCGAGAATCTCGAGAAAAATCCGTTTTCCGAGACGAAACTCTGCCCGGTTTTCCATCTCGCTTTCTTCAATCAATCAAGTGAGTTTCATACCCCTTAATCAACCTTTTAAATATTCTAAATGCTTTTATATGCTTTCAAAGGGGGGGAATACAAGTTAAATACTTATAGTTATTGTTTCAATCACATATGATTGCACTAATCACATGTGATTAATAACTAGGGAAATAGTGATTTTATCACTATTCAAACTATCTATCAAACTGTTTTACTTCTAAATGTTTTCCAAACCCATTTACTTTTCGAATTTACATTGCAACTGTGATTTAAACAAATGTTCCTTATACTTAAAACTGTTTTAATCAAATCTACACCTTCAAATGGTTTTATAGATTGACATCAAGTCAATCTTTCTTTAAAAATAATACTTATGTTTCAAATGCCTTATAAATACTTATTTATGCTTTTATATTATAAATTTCATGCCCGTATATGTGTAGTTATATAAGTAATGTTTAAAAGACTTAGGAAGGCTATCCACCTTGTTTCCTTTTCCTCGATTTGGATGTGGTTTGATAGGATTTTGGGTGACCATCCGAAGGTCGTTTCCATATTAATTATATATCAAATATACATATATAGACATAAAAGTACTTCCATAATCATACGTACTAAACGCACTGTTAACAAGTTACCATCGGGGTAACACAGAATCATACTATTACAACTACTAGATCAATGAGTCAGTTCATTCATGAGTCTATACTTGGAAGAGAATATATACAACTATACTACGAGAACATATACAACTATACTAGAACAAGAAACATTTCATCACATATGCAAGAATACGATAACAAATGTGATCCACTGTATCGGAGCATGCCTTAAATGTCATGACCCGAGTTGTAGCCAAAATTCTCTTGGAGGGAGAGCGTTGAGTTTGCGTATAGATCTATACTGGATTGACTATCCTACACCTTGCTGCTAGCTACAGCCGGACCTGCAGGTCTGCGGGTGCCAAACGTCATTTCGTTATTACGACCGTTCTTTATGTCGTTGTTATCAGTCGATAGTATGGTGCAATTATCACATTATACCTTAATATAAATCCGGTTTAAGGTAGTAGTAATTAGTACAACAGTAGTTCTTATTATACAAAACTACAGTACTACAAATGATATACCCATTACATATTTTGGTGATAATCTCACTTAAGCATTAATGTACAAACTATATTTTCTCAAATGATAGTTATACTTGGGTGATTACACACTTTTACAACAGACGAGTTTACAAAACATTTAAGCCTCGGTAGAAGGTTACTTTTATAGAAAATATAGGATTTTCTGAAAGATTCAAACTTTTGCAAACACTTTTAAACATTTACTTACATTTTTACAAACTTATACCTTGAGACAGGTTCAAACGTTTTTGACAACGAACATTGACACTAAAATACTTATGAACTCACCAGCTTAATGCTGATAAAATCTTTCAAAATAACTTGTATTCTCAGGTCATCAGTAGACAGGTACCGATGCCAGCTTTTGAGATGATGGAGCGTACTCAAGACTCATCATTTTATTATTTTGATTTACGTTATATTTTTTTGGTGTCTAAAACTGTACAAAACACGCATGTATTAAATTTATATATTTAATGCAATGGATGATGTTGTTTGCCTATTTACATTTACTGTGTTGTGATTACCTTACATGACGTCGTCCGCCCCAGAACGTTTCCGCCGTTCTCGGTTTTGGGGTGTGACAGATTGGTATCATAGCATTGTTTATAGTGAATTGAGTATATCAACCCATAAAAGATATACTAAACTATAAACCCATTAGGGATTAAACTCTGACCAAGAGTCTATACTTAAAATAATAAAATATTTAACTAAGTATACTAGTCTGCATTCATACTAAAATAAGTGTCACAATGACAAGAACAAAAGTATTACGATTGTTAAATATCACAAGTGAGCTCGGGGATGTATGGTCAGTCCTGGGAATGGCATAACCTGATCAACTATGCTGATCCTAGGAGTGATTAGCACATGCCTTAGAATGGTTGTGATAGGTTAACAAGTCTAAAAACTTACCAACAATACCACAAGAAGATCAATAGAACTTAAACTTAAAATACTATAGGAGTATTTTGCGCAACTAGTTACACGTATACTATATTCTTATACCTCTATTCTCGCGTAGATCTTGATGGCTAGATATCCATCATGGCGACCCATACTTTCCCAATGAAGGCAATGCCAGGTGGATCGATGAAGAGCCCGCAGTTGATCATCCAATCCCTTTGGATGATCACCTCGCAGAAGGCTTTTCAGATGGGTCCGACTCCGAGCCTGAAGTCAACAACCTACCGATTGTAGGTCAAGCCCCGAACAACAACCCTCGACCAGCATTTCTAGGTCCTACACCCATGTGGGCAAACAACCTGAACCGCTGGAGTGATAATCAGGGTCAACCCTTACCATACATTGGGGACCGAACCTTTTACAACGTTAGCGATGGTGGCTCTACTGATCGGGCTCTGCCTGTCATTATCCGCCGAATAGCTCGTATTGTCGAGCAAGGTGGAGAAGCCGTCGACCGGGTCATAGAGATTGATGCCGACTCAGGTATCAACACAGTCAGCATCCGCCGTCTTGAAGAAGACATGGAACAGACCCGGAGGACCAATAAAACCCTGCAGTAGCAGTTGGCTGCCTCACGAGCTGAAATCTTAGAGCTTAGAGTTCGTCAGAGGACTCAGGATCGACACCTTCAAGAGGCGTTTCGTCAAGTATCCGACCGCAGTACTCGCCCAGGACTTTCCCATCGCCGTTGGTTGATGTCTAGTACATCTCCGTCTTTTAAATTAAAGGATAGCCTTTAACATCTGTGCTCCAAGTAGCACTTGTGTGTAAAATGTTTCTAACTTCCGTACTCAAATTTGAAATCTAAGAACTGTCAAACTTTTCTATATGGTATGATGTATGACCTACTGTTAGGTCGATTTTCCCTGAACTTATTACATCAGTAATGCCAGTATTTTTGAGATCTATCTATCTGGGAAAAATCTATACACTTATGCTTTCCTTCTAATATTTCTTATTGTGGTTTCAAGCACTCTTTCAACTGTTGGACTATGTTTAGTTAGTCCATGTGTCACTCTCACGTTGCTTACAAATTGATTCTTACCATCTTTCTTATCTTTATAAACTTTTAGCTGAAGGATGCCTCCTCTCAAGTCTCCCAGGAATAGGAATAATCCTGCACCTCCACCACCTCCTCCGCCTCCGGTCATCGATAATGTAGCCCTGAATGCTGTCGTAGCCGCAGCAGTGGCAACTGCCATGGCTCAGTATCACTCTTCTGATGCCAGCAGAGGTGGAACCCCTGTGGAATCTATTCTGATCGAAATCCCTGTGCGCTCAAGGGAGTGCCCTTACAAGGATTTTACAAACTGCAAGCCGAAGCCTTTCTATGGCACCGGCGGAGTCATTGCTCTCTCGCAATGGTTCGAGAAGACTGAATCAGTCTTCGAAATCTGTTCATGCCCTGCTGCGTGCAAAGTGAAATATGCCGCATGCACCTTTGAGGGTAAAGCCTTAACGTGGTGGAACGGCCACGTCAAAGCCCTAACTCTCGTCGTAGCCAACGACATGGGCTGGGAAACAATGAAAGACCTCATGACTGAGGAATACTGCCCGAGGGGCGAGATCCAGAAACTGGAGCAGGAACTCTGGAACCTGTCAATGAAGGGCACCAATGTGGTCGCTTATACTGCCCGCTTCAGCGAGCTGGTGGCCCTCTGCCCCAATATGGTTCCCACCGAGGGGAAGAAGATCAAGAGGTACATTTGGGGACTAGCGCCTCCGTATCAGGGGAATGTGCTAGCGTCAAACCCCGCTACCTTCGACAGTGCCAAACGATTGGCACAACGGCTCATTGACCATGGAGTCAAAACCCCTGCAACCACAACCACCCTAGCCATCCCGGAACCCTCCAAACCCGCCGATACTAAGCGGAAATTCTGGGATGAAAGGAGGAAGCAGCAGGCTGCCAAAAAGCAGCAATTGGTGGAAATTCATGCCGCAGTAACCCCTACTGCTACTACTACTGCTCCGGTGAGTCGGTATGCTGGAAGTTCGCCCAAATGCAACAAATGCAGCTACCACCACAACAACCCCTGCCGTGAATTGCAGTGCTCTAACTGCAACAGGAAAGGACACACCGTCCGATTCTGTAAGTTCCCGGCACAACCTATCAACCAAGTCCCTGGCTCTGGCGCGAGCCCAACCTGCTATGGATGTGGTGAAGCAGGCCACTTTAAGAGGAACTTCCCCAAAGCCAGGAATGCGGGAGGAGCAGGGAGGGTACTAGCTATTGGCCACGGGGAAGCAGTTGCTGACCCGACAGTGGTGACCGGTACGTTCCTCCTCGATAACTCCTATGCATGCATTCTGTTCGATAGTGGAGCGGAGCGAAGCTTCGTAAACCATTAATTTGCTCGCATGCTTAATCAACCACCGCACGCACTCAAAGAACTATTCACAGTAGAAATGGCTAATGGAAAAACTGAAAACACGAGTAGCATATACTTAGGTTGTACCCTAACTCTAGATAACCATTCATTTCCAATCGACCTCATGCCAGTCTCAATAAAAAGTTTCGACGTCATCATTGGCATGGACTGGTTAAGCCTTCATCGTGCCGACATCATGTGCTTCGAGAAAGCAGTCCGTCTAAACCTTCCGTCTAACGTAACTCTTATAGTCTATGGCGACAAACCCGGTGCAAGCCTTCGCATCATATCAAGTATTCAAGCACAAAAATACCTGCGTAAGGAATACCACGCATTCCTTGCTCACGTCGTCGACACGAACCTAGAAACGAAAGAACTAAAGAACCTCCCAGTAGTGAGCGACTTCCCTGACATTTTCCCAGAAGAACTACCCGGATTGCCTCCGCAACGACAAGTCGAGTTCAGAATCGACTTAGTCCCAGGAGCTACCCCAGTAGCCAAGTCGCCCTACCGTTTAGCACCAGCCGAGATGCAAGAACTCTCTGGTCAACTTAACGAACTGCTCAGCAAGGGCTTTATAAGACCGAGTTTCTCACCTTGGGGAGCACCGGTCTGGTTCGTTAAGAAGAAGGACGGATCCTTCCGTATGTGTATTGACTACAGAGAACTCAACAAACTGACGGTCAAGAATCGTTATCCTCTACCACGCATAGATGATCTATTCGACCAACTGCAAGGGGCGAACTATTTTTCTAAGATTGATCTGAGATCCGGATATCACCAGTTACGAGTGCTAGAGGAGGATGTGCCGAAGACCGCCTTCCGAACTCGTTACGGACATTACGAGTTCGTGGTGATGCCATTCGGATTGACCAATGCGCCCGCAGTCTTCATGGATCTGATGAATAGAGTATGCCGACCCTACTTGGATCAGTTTGTCATCATTTTCATTGACGACATCCTAATCTACTCCCGAAGTAAGAAAGAACATGGCGATCACCTACGACAAGTTCTAGGAACATTACGAAAAGAGAAACTTTATGCGAAGTTCTCGAAATGTGAATTTTGGATCCGAAGAGTCGAATTCTTAGGACACGTGGTAAGCGAAGAGGGAATCCACGTGGACACATCCAAAATTAAGGCCATTGAGAATTGGTCAGCACCGAAGACGCCTACAGAAATTCGTCAATTTCTAGGTCTCGCTGGCTACTACCGCAGGTTCATTCAGAACTTCTCACGAATAGCGAAGCCTCTTACAACCCTAACCCAGAAAGGCGTGGCCTTTGACTGGGAAGAGAAACAAGAAAGAGCGTTCCAAACGCTCAAACGAGCCTTGTGCACCGCACCAATACTATCCCTTCCAGAAGGAATTGAAGACTTCGTAGTTTATTGCGATGCATCGAATCAAGGGCTCGGATGTGTTCTGATGCAGCGAGGTAAGGTCATCGCCTACGCCTCGAGACAATTGAAGACACACGAGGTTAACTACACGACCCACGATCTTGAACTAGGAGCAGTAGTGTTTGCTCTGAAGATCTGGAGACATTACTTGTATGGAACAAAGAGCACTATCTTTACCGACCACAAGAGTTTACAACACATTTTCGATCAGAAGGAGCTCAACATGAGACAACGACGGTGGGTCGAGCTACTCAGTGATTACGAATGCGATATTCGTTATCATCCGAGTAAAGCCAACGTACTAGCAGACGCCCTAAGTCGGAAGGAATATTCTGGTCGCAAAGTCAAGTCATTATCGATAACCATCCATTCACACCTGACTAAGCAAATTCAGGCGGCTCAAATTGAGGCCATGAAACCTGAAAATGTGTCAAGTGAATCCCTTAGAGGAATGGACAAGAATTTAGAAGCCAAGGGTGACGGAGCTTTATATTTCATGAACCGGATCTGGACACCGAAACATGGTGGTTTCCGAGACTTGGTCATGACCGAGGCGCACAACACTCGGTATTCCATCCACCCAGGTTCAGATAAGATGTATCTGGATCTTAAGAAGCTATACTGGTGGCCTAATATGAAAGCAGAAATTGCTACCTTCGTAAGTAAATGCCTTACTTGCGCAAAGGTTAAGGTCGAGTACCAGAAGCCCTCTGGTTTATTGCAACAACCAGAGATCCCAGAATGGAAGTGGGAGCGGATCACTATGGATTTCATAACCAAGTTGCCCAAGACAACAGGTGGACTTGACACCATATGGGTCATCGTTGATAGATTGACCAAGTCTGCACACTTCCTGCCTATCAAAGAAACCGACAAGATGGAGAAACTTACGAGAACATACATTAGGGAAATCGTACGGCTACATGGTGTACCTATGTCCATTATCTCCGATAGAGATAGTAGGTTCACCTCAAGATTTTGGCAATCACTACAACATTCCCTAGGAACAAGGCTGGACATGAGCACAGCCTACCATCCTCAGACCGACGGACAGAGTGAGAGGACCATCCAAACTCTAGAAGATATGTTGCGAGCCTGCGTGATTGACTTTGGGAAGGCATGGGATACTCATTTACCCCTTGTCGAGTTTTCCTATAATAACAGTTATCACACGAGCATCAAGGCTGCTCCATTTGAAGCTCTCTACGGCCGTAAGTGCAGATCCCCTCTGTGCTGGGCTGAGGTGGGTGATACCCAATTAGCCAGGGGGCAAACTTCCGACAGTACTCTCACCGGTCCGGAGATCATTCGAGAAACAACAGAGAAGATCGTTCAGATCCGTGAACGATTGAAAGCCTCTAGAGACCGACAGAAGAGCTACGCTGATAAACGAAGGAAACCTTTGGAATTTCAGGTGGGAGACCGAGTCCTCCTCAAAGTCTCACCCTGGAAGGGCTTGGTACGCTTCGGCAAGCGTGGAAAGCTTAATCCGAGGTACATAGGGCCTTTCGAGATTCTTGCAAGAGTCGGCCCCGTAGCTTACAAACTCGAACTACCAGACGCACTTCGTAACATACATTCTACATTCCACGTATCTAACTTGAAAAAGTGTCTATCCGACGAGACTCTTGTAATCCCACTCGACGAGATCGAAATCAACGAGAGCCTCAACTTCGTGGAAGAACCTATAGAGATCATGGACCGTGAGGTCAAGCAGGCAAAGCAAAGCCGTATCCCTATCGTGAAGGTTCGCTGGAATGCCAAGCGAGGACCGGAATTCACTTGGGAACGTGAGGATCAGATGAAACTGAAATACCCTCACCTTTTTGCTTAGTTATTTTTAATTTCTAACTTGCTTAAAATTCTAATTTCGGGACGAAATTCCTTCTAAAGGGGGGATGATGTGACAACCCGATATTTCGAGTCAATGTAATGTAAAACCGATCAAATTTAGGTCAAAATGTAACCTTCCTAAAATCTTATTCGGATTAAATAAAGTAGTAGGAATCATATCAAGGTTTGCGTACATAAAAAGAACGTCCAAATCTGACCTCGGATGAGGAAGTTATGAATTTTTGAAGAAATTCCTTAATCACGTCATTGTAATAAATAAATAATAAAAATAATTTCGGAATTTGCCAGCGGAATCTAAACGAAAGTTGTAGATCATGGTCTCATCTTCGCGTGGATATAAAGAACGTCAAAAACGGAGATCGAGGGTCTCGGATCGTCCACGTCGCACTATCCGAAGAAATCTAACCCGTCCGACCCGTCCGAAGCTCCGACCCGTCCGACCCGCCGTCCCGTTCGACCCGCCGTCCCATCCGACCCGCGTACCCAGCAACCCGTCCCATCCGAACCGAGGCAGTCGAGGCTTCGGTCATGCATGACGTACGCGTACGCGCTGCGTACGAGCGTACGCCCCGCGTTCGGAGGCGGTTCAGCCTTCCTATAAATAGGATGCGAGGCTTTCCGAAAATGTTGCTCATTTCTCTCCTCTCTCTCACAACCTTGCCTCGTTTTCCGTGCCCGTTATAACCCGAAGCTCTGGTCTTTTTGCTCAAGTCCCGAGGGTCGATTTTACTCCCGAGATTCCCGAGAATCTCGAGAAAAATCCGTTTTCCGAGACGAAACTCTGCCCGGTTTTCCATCTCGCTTTCTTCAATCAATAAAGTGAGTTTCATACCCCTTAATCAACCTTTTAAATATTCTAAATGCTTTTATATGCTTTCAAAGGGGGGGAATAGAAGTTAAATACTTATAGTTATTGTTTCAATCACATATGATTGCACTAATCACATGTGATTAATAACTAGGGAAATAGTGATTTTATCACTATTCAAACTATCTATCAAACTGTTTTACTTCTAAATGTTTTCCAAACCCATTTACTTTTCGAATTTACACTGCAACTGTGATTTAAACAAATGTTCCTTATACTTAAAACTGTTTTAATCAAATCTACACCTTCAAATGGTTTTATAGATTGACATCAAGTCAATCTTTCTTTAAAAATAATACTTATGTTTCAAATGCCTTATAAATACTTATTTATGCTTTTATATTATAAATTTCATGCCCGTATATGTGTAGTTATATAAGTAATGTTTAAAAGACTTAGGAAGGCTATCCACCTTGTTTCCTTTTCCTCGATTTGGATGTGGTCTGATAGGATTTTGGGTGACCATCCGAAGGTCGTTTCCATATTAATTATATATCAAATAGACATATATAGACATAAAAGTACTTCCATAATCATACGTACTAAACGCACTGTTAACAAGTTACCATCGGGGTAACACAGAATCATACTATTACAACTACTAGATCAATGAGTCAGTTCATTCATGAGTCTATACTAGGAAGAGAATATATACAACTATACTACGAGAACATATACAACTATACTAGAACAAGAAACATTTCATCACATATGCAAGAATACGATAACAAATGTGATCCACTGTATCGGAGCATGCCTTAAATGTCATGCCCGAGTTGTAGCCAGAATTCTCTTGGAGGGAGAGCGTTGAGTTTGCGTATAGATCTATACTGGATTGACTATCCTACACCTTGCTGCTAGCTACAGCCGGACCTGCAGGTCTGCGGGTGCCAAACGTCATTTCGTTATTACGACCGTTCTTTATGTCGTTGTTATCAGTCGATAGTATGGTGCAATTATCACATTATACCTTAATATAAATCCGGTTTAAGGTAGTAGTAATTAGTACAACAGTAGTTCTTATTATACAAAACTACAGTACTACAAATGATATACCCATTACATATTTTGTTGATAATCTCACTTAAGCATTAATGTACAAACTATATTTTCTCAAATGATAGTTATACTTGGGTGATTACACACTTTTACAACAGACGAGTTTACAAAACATTTAAGCTTCGGTAGAAGGTTACTTTTATAGAAAATATAGGATTTTCTGAAAGATTCAAACTTTTGCAAACACTTTTAAACATTTACTTACATTTTTACAAACTTATACCTTGAGACAGGTTCAAACGTTTTTGACAACGAACATTGACACTAAAATACTTATGAACTCACCAGCTTAATGCTGATAAAATCTTTCAAAATAACTTGTATTCTCAGGTCATCAGTAGACAGGTACCGATGCCAGCTTTTGAGATGATGGAGCGTACTCAAGACTCATCATTTTATTATTTTGATTTACGTTATATTTTTTTGGTGTCTAAAACTGTACAAAACACGCATGTATTAAATTTATATATTTAATGCAATGGATGATGTTGTTTGCCTATTTACATTTACTGTGTTGTGATTACCTTACATGACGTCCTCCGCCCCAGAACGTTTCCGCCGTTCTCGGTTTTGGGGTGTGACACTTGTCAATCGTTTACTATATTTCTTTTGCATGTTTTGACTTACAGAATAATTTTGTTTGGTATAAAATATTATTCAAACCTCCACAGTCGGTCATATGTCGGAAGTAGGTATGAATAAAGACTGACATGTTTGGTTGTAGAGGTCTTGGACAAGGCTACATCAATCATGAGTGCTCATAAGTTCTGAGCATTGGACTCAACCCACGCTCACTGGAATCACTTCATGGAATTCTATCTCGAGTGATCGTGAGACGGTAATATCATAGAAGTCTTCAAACCTATAGATATGATTTGTTACTTACAAGTTGGTTATGCATTGATTGTACGAAAACACATTGGTAACTTGATGTTATAAATCGTGCTCTTGTGTGTAATTCAATGAGTGGTAGAACAAACATATGAGTCGAAGTTTATCTGTTCCTTCTTGGATTAGAAGCTGATATCTGGGCCCCTCGATGATTTTGTTTTGACCTATGTACCGGGCCCGGTCAGAACTAAGTTGATGTGTTCAATTAAGTTCTTTGTCAAACAAATCGGAAATCGGGAAACAAACTGTTGGACAATAAGTAAGACATTGTTCCATGTATTTGTCCGACTGATATCTAGAACAGAGGATTATATGATCACTTATCTTAAATGGCGTACCATCATCTTCTCAGTTCCGAGAAACCTTGAAAAGAGCTACAATTGCCGATCGGTTCCTGAAGTCATACTTGCAGTAATAGTTATTAGACTTATCCAAGTGGGAGACTGTTGGATAAGGTGTCTAAGTCCATAACTATTTCTGGTATGTACTTGACCCGACCCGGCATGGTCCATTTGGGTTGCATGGCACCATGCAATTAGATAGACTAAATGAGAGAAATAATACTTGGAGATTATTAATAAATTATAAGTTCTAATATATTGATAATATTATTTGATTAGTTTGATCAATAATTAATTTAGAATTAATTAAGTGATCAAAAGAGAACTAATTAAATATATGGGTTGATTATGTAAATCACCCATATCTTGTATAGTGGGCTAAGAGGCTCCATGGATTATCAAGTTGGGTGCCACCCATAGGATGCTCCGTGGATGTTCCATGGGAGTTACAAACCCATGGGTCATGGAAATGAAGAGTCATGACACATTAGGGTTTACATGGTGTAACCCTAGATGTGTCAACACTATATAAGGATCTCATTCTCTACCAAAATCGGCTACACTAAGGAAACAAGAGGGCTAGGCCAATTTCAAGAAGTGTGCATTCTCTCAAAAGTCTTTCCAAGAGCATTTGGTGTTGTGTGAAGCATTTGAGGCATCACACTTGGGGTGCTAGGCTCACAAGGTTTCAAGGCACATAAGCAACAACAAGGTAAGTTATTCTATCTTTCATTCAAGTAAAAGTTGTTCCCCATGTATGCTAGATAGGAATATAACCTTGGAATTCAACTTTGCATGATAATTAGGCAAACATAGATCCAAGGTTATTAGGGTTGCATGTACACTTAGGAAGTGTTAGAATGCTCAAAACCCAACAGACTCATGTAAACATCTTCAGCCAACCTCCCAATAAAGAAAGTGGTTTTGACATTCATCTTCCATATTTCGTAATCATGAAACACAATTATGGCTAGAATAACCCAAATATACTTAATCTTTACTACTGGTGAGAAGGTCTCATCATAGTCAACTCTGGCAGTTTGAGTAAATCCCTTCACAACCAATCGTGCCTTATATGTGTGTACTTTCCCATCAATGTCGGTCTTCTTCTTGAAGATCCACTTGCACCCGACCTTCTTACAATCTACCACATTGTCAACCAAGTTCCAAACTTGATTCTCATAAGTGGACTGAATCTCGTTCTCCATAGCCTCTTCGCATTTTGTAGACTTTGGGCCTGCCATAGCTTCCTTGTAGTTGTTCGGTTCATCCAAATTTATTAGTGTACTATTAGTAATAAACGTATCACCCTCAGCAGTTATATGGAAACCATATAATACGGTTGGAACACTAACTCTACTAGAACATCTAAGAGGTAAGGACTCGTCAATCGGTTCAACAGGAGTTTCCTCCTCGGGTTGAGCACTAGTGTTAGAGTTTCCTTCATTGTTTGATTCTTTAAGCTCTTCAAGATGAATATGCCTCCCATTGTCCTCTTGGCATATGAGTTCTCTCTCTCGGAAAACCCCTCTCCTCACAACGAAGACAACATTGTCACTCGGTCTATAGAAGAGATATCCAAAGGACTTCTGTAGATAGCTGATGAAAATACGCCACTCACTACAAGGTTCAAGCTTGTCGTGAGTCACTCGTCTTACGAAAGCCTCGCAATCCCAAACCTTGAGATGTACTAACGAGGGAGCTTTCCCTGTCCACATCTCGTGAGGTGTGTTGGCAACCTTCTTTGTTGGCACTAGATTAAGGATATGGGCGGCAGTCTCTAAGGTATACCCCCAAAATGAGATAGGTAACAAAGCTCGACTCATCATGGAACTAGCGATGTCCAATAAGGTTCGATTACACCTCTCAGCCACACCATTCAACTGTGGTGTCCTAGGTTTTGTCAATTGCGAAACAATTCCGCATTCCTTGAGGTCGTCGTGGAATGCAATTCTAAGGTACTCACCTCCTCAATTGGATCGGAGTATCTTAATTTTCCTGCCCAGCTGATTCTCCACTTCTTGCTTAAACTCTTTGAACTTTTCAAAGGTTTCTGACTTGTGCTTGATTAAGTAGATGTACCCATATCTGCTATAATCATTAGTAAAAGTCACATAGAAGCAGTTCACATCCCTTGTGGTGGATGTAAAGGGCCAACATACATCAATATGTATGAGATCCAATAAACCCTCACCCCTTTCATAAGTGGCAATGAAGGGTGACTTGGTCATCTTTTCAAGTAAACAAGACTCTCATGTGTCATCGTCCCTATGGTCGAATGACTCCAACACTCCATCATGTTGGAGTAGGGCTATATGCTTCTTGTTGACATGTCCAAAATGAGAATTCCATAAGCATGCTTTGTCCAAACCATTGGAAGAATTGATATGCAACACATCATTTCCTTAGTTGTCTACAACCATCACAGTTTCATATATTCAATTACAAGGCAATGCTTCAAAATAGAAAGTACCTTTAAAGAAAGCATTAATAGAATCAATTTAATTATTAAACAAAAATTGGAAACCTTGTTTATATAAACCATGAATTGAAATAATTTTTCCTGTCATTTATGACGAGTAGAAACAATTATTCAAATCTAAACCTAACCCACAACTAGGCACTAAAGATTAAACTCCAATGCTGGTAACAGGAGATGCTTTACTATTCCCTATGATCAAGTTTATCATCCCATGCTCCACATCCCTATTTCTTCTTAGACCCTGCAAATCATAACAAATGTGAAAACCACATCATGTATCCAGGACCCAAGGCATAACATGTGATGAGTTATTAGGTTACATAGTATAAATACCTGCAAAGGTGGGCTTTATCTTCCCATCCTTGATGTCTTGCAGGTACTTCGGGTAGTTTCATTTCCAATTCCCTTTGTCGTGGCAGTAGAAGCATTATGCATCCTTCAGGTTGGAAGAGGGAGCAGCCTTACCAGCTTCGGTTACACTTGATGAGGTACCATCATGGGACTTTCCCTTGTGGCTCTTAGAAGGAGCCTTCCTCTTATTTTCTTTTCCTTTCCCAATAGCCAAGATAGGGGCATCAGTAGTAGGAGTAGATGCAATAGATTTTCCTTTTAGGCTACTCTTAACAGTCCTTAGAAGTCTTTGAAGCTTGGTAAGAGTGACCTCCTCCTTGTTCATATCGTAGGTCATACGAAACTAGTCGTAACAAGGAGGCAATGAGTGTAGAATAATATCTATCGCCGACTCCTCATCAAAGTTGACATTCAACTTCAACTAGCAGTGCATATATCGTTGCATTTTCTTCAAGTGAGCTGTGACAGATTCTCCATCCTTGATTTTCGTATTAATTATCATGGCGATGATCTCATACCTTTCCTACCTAGCACTCTGATGGTGCATTTCCATCAAATCTTAGTGCATCTCAAATGGATAGTAGTCCTCGTAGGACTTTTGGAGTTTAGCAGTAATTGTTGCGAGCATGATGCAATGAACTATCATAGCATCCCTCTCATGAGTTTCGTACGCAGCAATTTCCTCAGGAGTAGCAGTGTTGTGGTCAATATCCTTCAGCTCCCTATTGAGAACATACTCCTTGTCCTCATGGCGGGTGACCATGTGCATGTTGCGGATCCAAACGTTAAAGTTGGACCTATCAAATATCACCCTCCCACACAACTTCATGAGTGAGAATGAGCCAGAAGGGGTTGAGTCAGAAGCATTGTTTTTTGGAGTAGACATATGAAAAAGAAAAGATAAAAAGTTTATATTAGATAAGAATCCCCAATTTAACACCCAAATGAAAATTTAGGGCTAGGACCCAACACAATTATTTACAATTCAGAAAAGGGATGCCGTAATCTAATTGCAAAAAATTTGAAGGTAGGTAAATGACGATTTACCAATTTCCACTATGAAAAACGAAAAAGCAAATTAAGTTTTAAATGAATTGAAAGTCTAAGGTTATTTTGAGATTCATTGAACATTTCAATGAGATGTTTAAATCTCGATATACCCTTCAAGTTTGTGACTGGGATACCGAGGATCACAAACAAAGTGTGAATAACCATGCACATGTACTTAGTACTCTTGATGTTATTTACCACCTAATCTTGTTGGTTAACAACACACGCTCCATTGATCTATGATAAGCATCAAGCAACCCTTTGGCACCCTTGTTAGTCCCAAATTAGTGTGCCGGTTATCTATACACGCTTGAATAACGACTTGGCAAAGTGCAAAGTGTAATTTCATGGAATAGCATCATTTTCACATTTTTCCTAAAGTAACTAAGATTAGGAATTTGTAAAAACATTTAGTTACTTTATAGATCATTATACTTAATAATGAGGAATTATTTGCCCTGTCCTACCTGTTCGACTAACAACCATCCACTATTCAAGAGTGTGGTGGGTAAGAATGGATACCAAATGGCGGTCATTTTATAGGCCGCTTCCTTAAACACGCCTTATAGACCAGCTTCGTGAATGAGGCATACTAACGGTAAGACTAGCTTATCTCATATATATATATATATATATATATATATATATATATATATATATATATATATATATATATACATATATATATATATATACAATTATTAATATTATAATATTATATTAGTATAAGGGTTGAATTTTAAACTTGTAAAATTCTAGGGTTTAGAATTTAAATATTTCAAAATTAAAACTATTAATAAAAAATTTAAATTCCAAAACTTGAGGGCAAGTTTTCAAACTTTTCAAAACCTTCTAATTCAAATTTCAAATAATTTAATTAATCAAATAATTTGTTATTATCTATATTTGACCTAATTCAATTCATGGCAAGATAATTCATATTAAATAATACAAATAATTTATTTTATCATATAAACAGGTAATTATCTTATTGTTTAACAATTATCTTCTAATCGGATGAGGATAATCAATACCACATTGAAAAAATCGAATGTCACTAGTTAAAAATGTTTATGGTAATTATCCTAACCCAATTCTATTCAAAATCCCGATAAATCTGCTAACAGACGAGTCGACTTGCCGAGTCACAGACTGGACTCGTCGAGTAGCCCTGACTCAGCGAGTTCATCAGGGGACTCGACGATTTCATTAGGGTAATGCAGATTTTTTTACTTTTTTAGCTTTAAAAAATTTAGCTATGCATCAAATACAATAGAAAAAACGACCTACGCTCTGATACGACTGTTGGGTTTTTGAGCAAATCAACAATCCTATGGGGCACATGCAAACCGAAAATCTTTGGATCTAGGTTTTTCTAATTGTACATGCAATAATCATTCAAAGCCTCTAAACCCTAATCTACCATATAGAAATTAAAATTAACATAATGAAAAAGGCAAGAATGTTAACTTTCAATTGTAACTTGAAGATTCTTTCCTTTGAGAGCTTTAGTATCACAAGTGTAATACCTCTAATCGATCACAAGCACCAATAGCAACTGGAGAATGTTAGAGAGCGAGGAAGAGGCTCAAAATCAGTTGGTGATCCTTCTAGGGTTTCAAGTGGCCAATTTTAGATGCCTAAGGGGTCCCTTATATAGCTGAAGAATTAGGGTTTCAGTCAACTACCTAATCTGGTTGCTTAAGCCCTAAGCTGGCCATATGAATCTTCCAGAATACCTATCATGGACGAAATCTAGTGGGCTTCCACAAGGATTTCGTCCACCCATACCCTTAGGGTTCCACAGCCATATTGCAATTATCTTATAATTAAAATATCAGTCCCCTTAATTCAATTAACCTCTTTTGATCACGAAATTAATTCTAAATTAATTCTTGACCAATATTAATTTAATAATATGATTTATCTTTTAATATATTATTCGTATAATATATTAGTAAATCACATTTATCCTCCTTCTCCATTATTCATCCAATCAAGTTGCTTTGGCGAAGGAAACCCAAAAAGGACCATGCTACAATCGGGTGAAGTACATACCAAATATAGTCATGGGCTTAGACACATAATCCAACAAGTTATTATTTCTATATTTTCTTATATCTCTCTTCTTTCATAGCTATTCTTATAGATACTTATCCAACTCATCTCATGCTCTGCACATATCATAACTATATCTCAAACTCTATCTCTTCTCTACTCTTTCTCATACCCTATTTTGCCACATTTATCCTGTTTCTCCATTATTCATCTAGTCATGACATAGCGTTTCATATTCTCTTCGTCTCTTATACTCTATTGAATATCGTCTCGAGTCTCTCTCATATGTTCTGGCATGTCTCATCTCTGCTCTATCCCTTGTACCTTGTTATATCTAATCTCTACTAAGTTTCATAGACTTTATATATCTGTAACGCCCGTAGATCTGGGCTAGTCAATTTAGAGACGATAGGCGTCAAAAATGACTTTTTTATGGAATATTATTTAGAAGGATTAATACTAACCAAGTTGTAGTATATGTCACAAGGTTTCCGTGCATATAAAGAATGCCAAAATCCGAGTTATAACGAAGAAGTTACGACCTGTCGAAGTTTCGCGACAGAACCGACACGACACAACGTGACGTAAATAGTGAATTTACGTTAGAGTGATATTTATCCAAAACAATCTAAATGAGAATTGAAGATCTCGTCGATAGTAGTCCAACGATAAAAAGACAGACGAAAACGGAGTTGAGATGAAGGAGTTATGAGTTTATAACGGACTTTTCCTGTCCCGTCCTACTAAAAATAATATATAAGTAATATAATTATAATATATTAAAAATAAAGTCAAAATTAGCCAATGGAGTCTAAACAAGAGTTATAGAGTATAATCTCACCTTTGCGTCGATATAAAGAACGTCGAAAACGGAGTTCGTATGCGAAAGTTATGAATTTCTAAAGTTCGGGGCGTGAAACCCCAAAACTGTCAGAGACCACGACGTAGCAAGCAGTGCCACGACGTGACAATTCTCCTGACACCTCCGGGAGTCCCCCAGATGCAACTTGCGATGACGCATGCAGTGACGACCAAGCCCACGACGTGGCAAAAGGTTCCACGATGTGGAAAAGGCCAGTTTTGCCCTATAAATAGATTTGAAGGGACAACCGAGTTTGGTTGCTCATTCTCTCGTCTCTCTCCCATAATACATCGATTTACGTGCAAAGAAGTACCCCCGAAGCTCCGGTATCAACCTCGGGACCCGAAGCAAGTCCCACAGCCCGAAGATCTCGAGAAGAAAAGAGTTTTCGAGCCGAAGCTCTGCCCGCGAGAAACCTGGTGTGTGAAGTGATCCCGGTTTCACCGAAGAATACTACTTCTACAAGTCGTAGTGCTGTCCGATCATCTTCTGATCAAGTGAGTGTATAGTCACTTTCGTCTTACACATAGATATGAAGTATTTTATAAAATACGTGCTATGTGTATATATATTGTTGTTTATATGAGTGAGTGTGTGGTCACTTTCTTCTAACACATAAATATTAAGTATTTGCTATGAAATATGTGCTATGTGTATAATATAAAGTTGTTTATATGTGTGAGTGCGTGGTTACTTTCTTCTAACGTATAGATATGAAGTATTTGCTAAGAAATACGTATTATGTGTTTATACATTGTTTGCTTATTTTGAGATGAGTGTGGAATGGACGTTTTATATAGTTTTTAAATGAGTTAAATTGTATATATGTATTTTATATCTGCGAATATGTTGGGTACAACATGGGTAGATGAGATAGTTGGTATGTGATAAAATGAGGAGGTATGAAAGACGCGCCAAATAGAGATGTCATAATACTAGCAGATCCACTTAAGATTAATATTGGTAGATGCACCAAATAGAGATCTCATAATACTAGCAGATGCGCTTAAGAATAATATTGGTAGATGCACCAAATAGAGATGTCACAATACTAGCAGATGCGCTTAAGAATAATATTGGTAGATGCACCAAGTAAATATGTCATAATACTAGCAGATGCGCTTAAGAATAATATTGGTAGATGCACCAAATAGAGATGTCATAATACTAGCAGATGCGCTTAAGAATAATATTGGTAGACGCACCAAATAGAGAATGTCATAATACTAGCAGATGTGCTTATAGGATAATCCTGGCAGATGCGCTTATAGGATAAGGTCGGCAGATGCGCCTAATAGTGAATGTTGTAATCTTGGCAGAGGCGCTTAAATGATAAAGTTGGTAGATGCGCCTTAAATAACAATGGAATTTGTGTCTATTCCTTAATGTCCAATTTTTGGAATGAATTAATAAAGGATAGGTGATTCTTAGGGTAAACCCTTATGAAATAAAGAAGATAACGGGGATGGGTAATTGGGTTGATTGTTTGATGATTAAATATAATAATTATATTATTGTGGGTTGAAAACCCTATATGCTCACCAGGCTCCCAAGCCTGACCCACTCAGTTTAATTTTATCACAGGTATCGATACGAAGCTGCTTTGCACTGAGAGATTAAAGGAGATGTAAATCATTAGAGTAAATGAATGTATGTTCTGTTTATGCTTATGTGTCTGTATCGGAACATGACATCCCGAGGTTTTATTATTTAATGAAAATACATTCTCTTTGAGAAATGTTTTGACAAGTTTTTATCATATCTATTTTTGGGAACAAATTTCGCAACCGTTTTCTTTAAACGATTACTCTAATTTATAAAACAAAGCATAAACAAATCGGTCTTTTCCAGCCGAGAAATTGGGGATGTCACAATATCTCATCTCTACTCACTCTTATATACTTTGTTGTATCCCATCCATACTAAATCTCATACTCTTTGTGTATCTCATCCCTACTCCGTCTCATATACTTTACGATATCTCATATTTACATAATCTCACACTCTCTAAATATCTCATCCCTACTCAATCTTGTATACTCTCTATATCTCATCTCTTCTCATTGTCATACTGTCTATATATCTCATCGTTACTCATTCTCGTATATTCTATATATCTCAACTTTTCTTAGTCTCATACTCTTTTCACGAAATGAAATATACGCATGTCCTCGAAGGAATCTTACTCTCCTTCTCGGAGGAAATATACTCATGTTCCTGAAGGAATATTAATCTCCTTCCCGAAGGAAATATACTCATGTTCCTAAAGGAATCTCAATCTCATTCCTAAAGGAAATATACACATGTCACACCCCCAAACCAGAACGGCGGAATCGTTCGGGGGCGGAGGACGTCATATTCAGTATCATAACAGTTCATAGAAAGGAAAGTACACACCACCATAATATAAATATGTTTGAAAAGTTTACATGATTGTAGGTGTTACATGTTTGCAAAAGAAATCAAAAATGGTGATCCAAAATATGTTACTAACGCCAGTGCGTTAGTCTTCAGAAGTAGTTGCTACCTGGCTAGCGGTTTCCTGTGAATACAAGTTATTTCAAAGAAAAAGTGTCAACATTTAAGTTGGTGAGTTCATAAGTAGTGTTTTGAGAAGATGTATGCCATTCAAAAGCGTTTGCATGTTTTCCAGAAAAAAACCCTTATTTTCCTATAAAAGTATGAAATGCATATGAATGTTCATGATGTAAATTGCAACTATTTGTACCGAGAAAATCCCTTATTTTCCTATTAGTTGTTTGTTTTGTATACAGGAAAAACCCTTATTTTCCTGACATAACTGGCAGCCTTGAAGACCGAAAATCGCAAGCAAGCGACGTGCTTGTAAGTCGTGTCATAGTTTTACATAGTAAAGCTATACGAAAATCGCCCTTATTAAATGAAGAATAGTTTTAATGACTACTTGTTCATAAAAGCATAATACCATAATAATTGTATATCCGATGAGTTTTATAACCATACTAAACATAATATGCCTGTAGCGACGTTCTTCAGGCGTCGTAGCGTTATGACAACTGTCACCCCAAAAGACGGACTGTAGCTAACAGTCAGGGCGCGGGATCATGACTTCCCGTATAGATCTATACACATTTGACACGTTCTCCGAACGGGAGACTCTGGTTATAGACAGGACTTGTAGCATTATTTTCTAATAAAGAAAGTAACGTTTGAAGATATACACGACTCATGGATTCTCAACTAAGTCTGTAATAAGGTAGTAGTTTGTATGCAACGTTTAACCTCTTTCACAATGTTTGACAAAGCATAAATCATAAGTTCTTTGAATGCATGAAATGACTTAGTAAAGAATGTTACCCTTGATATGATGTGTTTGTATGTAAACGTATAAATAAAACATATTTCTATTTATAAACATATTATATCCCAAAGAGGGTAAAGCTGTGTTGTGAGGGGTTTTGTATCATAATAACTTCACAAGATAGTTAAAACAACAGTATGAAAAGTATATCAAAAGGTTAATGTTTCACACAAATTTAGTCATGTGTTAACTTGTGTTCCTCCCCAAAAAGAGTATAAAACATTTAAAATGTATTTAAAGAGTGTTCAAAGGGGATATGAACTCACTTGATAGTTTGAAGATTGCGAGGTGGAAAACCGAGCAGAGTTTCGTCTCGGGAAACTGATTTTTCTTGGGATTCTCGGGAATCCCGGGAGTAGAATCGACCTTCGGGACTTGAGCCAAAAAGACCAGGGCTTCGGGTTTGAACGGACACGGAAAACGAGGAAATGCTGAGAGAGAGAGAAGAGAAATGAACCCTTTCTTTGGAAACCCTCGCATTCTATTTATAGGAAGGCTGGTCTGCCTCGGTACGCGGGGCGTACGCTCGTACGCGCTGCGTACGCGTACGTCATGCATGACCGAAGCCTCGACTGCCTCGGTTCGGATGGGACGGGTTCTTGGGTTCTCGGGTCGGATGGGACGGGTTGCTGGGGAGGTGGGTCGGATGGGACGCCGGGTCGGATGGGACGTCGGGTCGGACGGGTCGGACGAGTCGGCTTCCTCGGATATGGCGACGTGGACGATCCGAGGCCAATCCTCTCGGTTACGCGGGGCGTACAGGAGTACGCAGCGCGTACTTCGGAGAAGGACGCTGACTCCTCTTCGGATTATATCCGAATTTTGAATTAAATAAATAATTAATTTATTTAATAAACTTCAAAAATCCATATCTTCTTCATACGAACTCCGTTTTCGATGGTCTTTATATCCACGCGTAGGTGAGACTACGATCTACAACTTTCGTTTAGACTGCGTTGGCAAATTCCAAAATTATTTTTTTTATTATTTATTTTATAACTAATCGTTTTTAAGGAATTTCTTTGAAAAATCATAACTTCCCCATGCGAAGTCAGATTTGGACGTTCTTTATATATTTGGAACCTTTAAGACGATATCTACTACATAGCGTACTCCAAATCAAAGCTTTTGAATAATTCATTTATCGATGATATTCCCATTACATTCAAAAGGGGTTACAAGACTCGGTTTATAATGCCTGGAAATAACGGGTTGTTACATCATCCCCCCGTTAGAGGGAATTTCGTCCCGAAATTTAATACAAGGTAAGAGTTTTAGGGGCTGAGGAAGAGATGCGGATACTTCTGTAGCATTTGGTCTTCCCGTTCCCATGTGAATTCGGGTCCTCTCTTAGCATTCCATCGGACTTTTACTATTGGAATGCGACTCTGCTTGGTCCTTTTAACTTCCCTATTCATGATCTCGACGGGTTCTTCCACAAAGTTAAGATTTTCGTTTAACTCGATTTCATCGAGTGGAATCACAAGTGTTTCGTCGGACAAACACTTTTTCAGGTTCGACACGTGGAATACTGGATGCACTTTGTTAAGCTCGATTGGAAGTTGGAGTTTGTAGGCCACTGGACCAACTCTCGAAATGATTTCGAAGGGTCCAATGTACCTGGGATTTAGCTTTCCACGCTTCCCAAAGCGTATCACGCCTTTCCAGGGTGAGACCTTCAGTAGCACACGGTCGCCAATCTGGAATTCCAAGGGTTTACGTCTCCTGTCGGCATAGCTCTTTTGCCTATCCCTTGAGGACTTCAGTCGTTCTCGTATTTGCACGATCTTTTCGGTAGTTTCTCTGATGATCTCTGGACCAGTAAGGGTGCTTTTAGTGACTAGACCTTTTGCCAATTGGGTGTCGCCCACTTCCGTCCAGCACAGGGGTGATCTGCACTTACGGCCGTAAAGGGCTTCGAACGGAGCGGTCTTGATACTAGTATGATAACTATTGTTATAAGAGAACTCGACCAAAGGCAAGTGAATATCCCATGCCTTGCCAAAGTCGATTACACATGCTCGCAACATGTCTTCCAAGGTTTGGATCGTCCTCTCACTCTGTCCGTCAGTTTGAGGGTGGTATGCTGTACTCATGTCCAACCTTGTTCCCATGGATTTTTGAAGTGATTGCCAAAATCTGGAAGTGAACCTGCTATCTCTATCTGAGATGATGGACATTGGTACTCCATGAAGTCGTACGATCTCTCGGATGTAGGTTCTTGATAGTTTTTCCATCCTATCGGTTTCCTTGATAGGTAAGAAATGGGCTGACTTGGTTAATCTGTCGACGATTACCCAAATAGTATCTTGACCACTCTGAGTTTTGGGCAGTTTGGTTATGAAGTGCATGGAAATCTGCTCCCATTTCCACTCAGGTATTTCAGGTTGTTGGAGTAGGCCTGAGGGTTTTTGGTGTTCTATTTTTATTTTGGCGCAAGTTAAACACTTGCCCACATACGTAGCGATCTCCGCTTTCATGTTTGGCCACCAGTAGAGTTGCTTGAGATCTAGATACATCTTGTCTGACCCTGGGTGTACGGAGTATGGGGTCCTGTGTGCCTCGCTCATAACTACCTCTCTGAATCCCCCAAACTTTGGTGTCCAGATCCGGTTCATGAGGTAGCGTGCTCCGTCACTCTTGATTTCTAAGTTCTTGTCCATTCCCCTAAGGGCCTCACCTGCCACGTTTTCGGGTTTCAAGGCCTCTAATTGAGCTTCCTTGACTTGCGTTGGTAGGTGCGAATGAATCGACATAGCTAAAGACTTCACTCTCCGGCCTGAGTACTCCTTTCGACTAAGGGCATCGGCTACGACGTTTGCCTTTCCTGGATGATAGCGAATATCGCATTCGTAATCACTGAGTAGTTCGACCCATCGCCGTTGTCTCATGTTGAGCTCCTTCTGATCGAAAATGTGTTGTAAGCTCTTGTGGTCGGTAAAGATAGTGCTCTTCGTTCCATACAAGTAATGTCTCCAGATCTTCAGAGCAAACACTACTGCTCCTAGCTCAAGATCGTGGGTCGTGTAGTTAACCTCATGTGTTTTCAACTGTCTCGAGGCGTAGGCGATGACCTTACCTCGCTGCATCAGAACACATCCGAGTCCTTGGTTTGATGCATCGCAATAAACTACGAAGTCTTCTATTCCTTCGGGAAGGGATAGTATTGGTGCGGTGCACAAGGCTCGTTTGAGCGTTTGGAACGCTCTTTCTTGTTTCTCTTCCCAGTCAAAGGCCACACCTTTCTGGGTTAGGGTTGTAAGAGGCTTCGCTATTCGTGAGAAGTTCTGAATGAACCTGCGGTAGTAGCCAGCGAGACCTAGAAATTGACGAATTTCTGTAGGAGTCTTCGGTGCTGACCAGTTCTCAATGGCCTTAATTTTGGATGGGTCCACGTGGATTCCCTCTTCGCTTACCACGTGTCCTAAGAATTCGACTCTTCGGATCCAAAATTCACATTTCGAGAACTTCGCATAAAGTTTCTCTTTTCTTAATGTCCCTAGAACTTGTCGCAGATGATCGCCATGTTCTTTCTTACTTCGGGAGTAGATCAGGATGTCGTCAATGAAAACGATGACGAACTGATCCAAGTAAGGTCGGCATACTCTATTCATCAGATCCATGAAGACTGCGGGCGCATTGGTCAATCCGAATGGCATCACTACGAACTCGTAATGTCCGTAACGAGTTCGGAAGGCGGTCTTCGGCACATCCTCCTCTAGCACTCGTAACTGGTGATACCCGGATCTCAGATCAATCTTAGAAAAATAGCTCGCCCCTTGCAGTTGGTCGAATAGATCATCTATGCGCGGTAGAGGATAACGATTCTTGACCGTCAGTTTGTTGAGTTCTCTGTAGTCGATGCACATTCTGAACGATCCATCTTTCTTTTTCACAAACAACACGGGTGCTCCCCATGGTGAGAAGCTCGGTCTGATGAATCCTTTTTCCAGTAGTTCATTCAGTTGACTGGATAGCTCCTGCATCTCTGCCGGGGCTAATCGATAGGGTGCTTTGGCTACTGGAGTAGCTCCGGGAATCAGATCGATTCTGAATTCGACTTGTCTTACGGGTGGTATCCCTGGAAGGTCCTCGGGAAACACATCGGGAAAATCGCAAACGTCGGGCACATCCTTGATGTCCCGGACTTCGCGTTTCACGTCTACAACATGTGCAAGAAATGCGTGACACTCCTTTCGTAAGTGCTTCTGAGCTTGGATACTTGAGATGATTCTAAGAGTGGTACTAGGTTTGTCGCCCAAGACAAGGAAGGTTTCGCCGGTTGGCAGATTAAGGCGAACGGCCTTATCGTAACATAGAATGTCCGCACGATGTGAACTCAGCCAATCCATGCCAATGATGACATCGAAACTCTTAATCGAGACTGGCATGAGGTTGATTTGAAAGGGATTATCGTTTAGAGTTAGGGTGCAGTTTAAGTATATCTCTTTAGTGCCTTCGGTTTTCCCGTTGGCCATTTCTACTATGAACGGTTCACTTAATGATTGTGGTATTGGTTTTAGCATGCTTTTAAAGTTGTGACTCACAAAACTCCTTTCTGCTCCACTATCAAACATAATGCATGCATACGAGTTATCGAGAAGAAACGTACCCGTAACAACAGTAGGGTCCGCAATGGCTTCATCTTGTCCCATTGCGAAAACTCGGCCTCTTCCGCCGGTATTCCTGTTGTTTGCCTTCGGGCAGTCCTTGCGGTAGTGCCCTGTGCTCCCGCACTCAAAGCAAGCGCGGCTTACTCCGGTATTAGCAGTGGGGGCGGATTGTTGGGTTGGCTCCTTGCAATAGCGGGCTGTATGACCCTTCTTATTGCACCTGGTGCATTGAAGGCCATGACAGAGACCGTGATGGTGGAAGTTGCACTGGTTACATTTCGGTAGTTTTCCATTGTATGAACTTGTGGGGGCAGAGTTGGTAGGTACAGTAATAGCGTGGGTCGCTATCACTTGTTGTTTCTTGGGGTTCTCCTGGAGGATTTGTCCCCTCCTCTTGTTCCAAGGCCTACTCTGTCCCTGAGCCTCCCTAGGTGGATTTGCGGCTGTTGTGATGGTACTCTGCTTCGCTCCGTGATCGATGAGTCGTTGCGCCAGGCGTTTAGCGCTGTTGTAGGTGATAGGGTTGGAGGCTAGGACATGCCCTTGAATCTGGGGTGACAACCCCCAAATGTACCTTTCGACCTTCTTTGATTCTGGGTTGACCATGGTGGGGCACAAAGCAGCGAGATCGTTGAACCTAGCTGTGTAAGCGACTAGGTCAGATCCGACCATTTTCAAATTCCAGAGCTCCTGCTCAAGCTTTTGCACTTCACCCCTTGGGCAGTATTCTTCCAGTAGTAGTACCTTCAGTTCTTCCCAACTCATGGCGTTAGCGACAGTGAGCGTCACTGAGTTCACATGGCTTTTCCACCAAGTGAGGGCTCGATCTATGAAGGTGCAAGCAGCGAACTTAACCTTGCTTGTTTCTTGGCACGAGCAGATCTCGAAGACCGTTTCGGTCTTTTCGAACCATTGCATTAGTGCAATGAATCCGCCACTGCCGTTAAAAGTCTTTGGCTTCGAGTTGGAGAACTCCTTGTAAGTACACTCTCTAACATGGCCCTGGCCGGTGCCATGATGGGGATGATTCGTGCTGCTTCCTGTACCTCCATTGGCATTGGAGTTTATTTGAGAGAGGGCTGCTGCTACTGCGGCTGTGATAGCAGCCTGGACCATTGCCGGATCATAAGTTAGTGGTGGAGGTGGTGGTGGGGTTGCGTTGGTACGTGCTGATCTACGAGGAGGCATTGCTCTGTCAAAAGGAAAATGAGATATTATGAGTTTTGGTGGTTGTGAGTTGAATGATATTGAGTTAACTGCTTTAAATAGATTAAGAATTTGGTTTGATCAATAATGGGTTTTGAGCTTGATTTAATAACGTTTGAATGGATGCACTTATGAGTTGAACGGAATACACATATTTAAAAAAACCAGAAAAAGGGGGGTATGCCCTATATATATAAAACATATAGTTGTGTTACATCCGAGTTTAGACAAAACTTTTTGACCTTTCTAAAGGTCTCCGATTACAGAAAGTTTTAACGAAAAGAAAATTCTTATCCGAAGTCCTAATTTATAACAAAATTTGAAATCCTGGCAGGCACTACTTGCGACGTAGGTTGCGCTTGGAGCTTGACTCCGCATCTGATTGCTTCGATTCCATTAGGCGTCGATCAAAAGCGGCTTGTTGCTCCCTTAACTCGGCTAGGGCTGCAATTATCTGTGCCTGAAATGCCTCAGACTGGAGTTGAACATTATCTTGTATCTTGTCCAGCCTACGGATATCGGAAGTGTGAACCTGCACTTCCACGTTGATATCCCGGAGTCGGCTTGCTTGTACTCCGGACTGATAGGACTGATTGGCTAACTTACCCACCATTACCGGGAGTGCTCGATCAGCCGAACTGCCACCGCGGACATCGTAGAAGTCCCGACACATGCCGTATGGAGGGCGTATGCCTTGTTGTTGGCTCCAATGATGTAGGTGACTTCCCCAGACGGGAGTGGGTCCTTGGAAGTTCCTCACATGGACAGGAGGTTGAATGGGTGGTGGATCGATCACTTCAGGCTCTGAGTCAGTACCGGAGTCATCACCCAATTCTATGGGTTCCTCATCCTCTTCTGGATCATCTTCGATCCATCCTCCGTTGCCTTGGTTGGGAAAGTAGGGGTCATTGGGGTGGTGAAATCCAGCCATTTGACTGTACGAGAAATAGGGTCATAAGAATTGAATAAAGTCGGAACATGTAAAACATGTAAATTCGTTCAGATAGCAAATACTCCTATAGTATTTAAATTATTATGTTTGATTCTAATAACGGTTTGGTAAGTTTTTTTTTTTTTTTTTTTTTTTTTTTTTTTTTTTTTTTTTTTAAATTGGTTGTCCACTGCAGACACCCCTCGGCACCCGTTAGTCGGCTCTCGGACAAATATAGTTGATCAGGCTATATCCTTCCCAGTTCCGATTACGTGTCCCAAGGCGTACCTGTACTGCACAACTCATTAATAATACTTCTAATATGGTACGATGTGGAACTGTTATTTATTACTAAATGAATGCATGCTTACTTTACAAAAACTAAATAGATTTAATTTCAAAAGTATGACTCTTCTCAGAGTGTTTTTGCCCAGTTGAGTTTATAGTTGTATAAAAAAAATGGTTTTGATATACTTAATTCACTATAAACGAAGCTCTGATACCAATCTGTCACACCCCCAAACCAGAACGGCGGAATCGTTCGGGGGCGGAGGACGTCATATTCAGTATCATAACAGTTCATAGAAAGGAAAGTACACACCACCATAATATAAATATGTTTGAAAAGTTTACATGATTGTAGGCGTTACATGTTTGCAAAAGAAATCAAAAATGGTGATCCAAAATATGTTACTAACGCCAGTGCGTTAGTCTTCAGAAGTAGTTGCTACCTGGCTAGCGGTTTCCTGTGAATACAAGTTATTTCAAAGAAAAAGTGTCAACATTTAAGTTGGTGAGTTCATAAGTAGTGTTTTGAGAAGATGTATGCCATTCAAAAGCGTTTGCATGTTTTCCAGAAAAAAACCCTTATTTTCCTATAAAAGTATGAAATGCATATGAATGTTCATGATGTAAATTGCAACTATTTGTACCGAGAAAATCCCTTATTTTCCTATTAGTTATTTGTTTTGTATACAGGAAAAACCCTTATTTTCCTGACATAACTGGCAGCCTTGAAGACCGAAAATCGCAAGCAAGCGACGTGCTTGTAAGTCGTGTCATAGTTTTACATAGTAAAGCTATACGAAAATCGCCCTTATTAAATGAAGAATAGTTTTAATGACTACTTGTTCATAAAAGCATAATACCACAATAATTGTATATCCGATGAGTTTTATAACCATACTAAACATAATATGCCTGTAGCGACGTTCTTCAGGCGTCGTAGCGTTATGACAACTGTCACCCCAAAAGACGGACTGTAGCTAACAGTCAGGGCGCGGGATCATGACTTCCCGTATAGATCTATACACATTTGACACGTTCTCCGAACGGGAGACTCTGGTTATAGACAGGACTTGTAGCATTATTTTCTAATAAAGAAAGTAACGTTTGAAGATATACACGACTCATGGATTCTCAACTAAGTCTGTAATAAGTTAGTAGTTTGTATGCAACGTTTAACCTCTTTCACAATGTTTGACAAAGCATAAATCATAAGTTCTTTGAATGCATGAAATGACTTAGTAAAGAATGTTACCCTTGATATAATGTGTTTGTATGTAAACGTATAAATAAAACATATTTCTATTTATAAACATATTATATCCCAAAGAGGGTAAAGCTGTGTTGTGAGGGGTTTTGTATCATAATAACTTCACAAGATAGTTAAAACAACAGTATGAAAAGTATATCAAAAGGTTAATGTTTCACACGAATTTAGTCATGTGTTAACTTGTGTTCCTCCCCAAAAAGAGTATAAAACATTTAAAATGTATTTAAAGAGTGTTCAAAGGGGATATGAACTCACTTGATAGTTTGAAGATTGCGAGGTGGAAAACCGAGCAGAGTTTCGTCTCGGGAAACTGATTTTTCTTGGGATTCTCGGGAATCCCGGGAGTAGAATCGACCTTCGGGACTTGAGCCAAAAAGACCAGGGCTTCGGGTTTGAACGGACACGGAAAACGAGGAAATGCTGAGAGAGAGAGAAGAGAAATGAACCCTTTCTTTGGAAACCCTCGCATTCTATTTATAGGAAGGCTGGTCTGCCTCGGTACGCGGGGCGTACGCTCGTACGCGCTGCGTACGCGTACGTCATGCATGACCGAAGCCTCGACTGCCTCGGTTCGGATGGGACGGGTTCTTGGGTTCTCGGGTCGGATGGGACGGGTTGCTGGGGAGGTGGGTCGGATGGGACGCCGGGTCGGATGGGACGTCGGGTCGGACGGGTCGGACGGGTCGGACGGGTCGGCTTCCTCGGATATGGCGACGTGGACGATCCGAGGCCAATCCTCTCGGTTACGCGGGGCGTACAGGAGTACGCAGCGCGTACTTCGGAGAAGGACGCTGACTCCTCTTCGGATTATATCCGAATTTTGAATTAAATAAATAATTAATTTATTTAATAAACTTCAAAAATCCATATCTTCTTCATACGAACTCCGTTTTCGATGGTCTTTATATCCACGCGTAGGTGAGACTACGATCTACAACTTTCGTTTAGACTGCGTTGGCAAATTCCAAAATTATTTTTTTTATTATTTATTTTATAACTAATCGTTTTTAAGGAATTTCTTTGAAAAATCATAACTTCCCCATGCGAAGTCAGATTTGGACGTTCTTTATATATTTGGAACCTTTAAGACGATATCTACTACATAGCGTACTCCAAATCAAAGCTTTTGAATAATTCATTTATCGATGATATTCCCATTACATTCAAAAGGGGTTACAAGACTCGGTTTATAATGCCTGGAAATAACGGGTTGTTACAACACATGTTCCGAAAGGAATTATAATCATTACATGCTCCGCAACATGTCTCTGTGAATATCTCATATATATATATATATATATATATATATATATATATATATATATATATATACACACTCTAATTATACATATAAGTGCTTTGATACATGATTTCTATGTATTTTCATGTTCTACCATCATCTCATAACTTGATGGCATTCATTTAAAGCTTCAAGGTTCTCATAGATACACATATATACATATAATCAAACATATAATATATCATAGAGAAAGAGTGCGAGTAATAACTCACATTATCAGTTAGTGAACACTAATTGTCCCAATTTTTCTCTTTTTGTCAATTGATGCTTCTTGATCTATCTTTTGCACTTAGGCCCATTAATACACATTTACAAGCATCTTAAAACATGTCTTAGCCTATTAAGATCTTAATGACTTTTTAGATCAAAATAACCAATTAATGGGCTAAACTATATCTTTACATTATTTGTCTCAAAATCTCAATCAATTCATGAATTAAGCTCTCCACAATACCTAATTCATTATAATCTAAATCTAAATCATCGATTACTCAAAATCATTAGTTAGGGTTTCAAGCCCTAATTCTCAATGGGTTGAATTCACCATGGCAATCACTTCCAAATCTTGTTAATAACTTATACACACTTTCAGTAACATCATAATAGAGTTATAAACAAATTAACTCAGGAAATCTAACCAAATTAATGATTCCAGCAATAAATCTCAAAGCTTCATAAATGGAAGATATAATTACATCAAGAATGAAATGATGTTAATCCTTGCAATCCATCATCTCTAGCTTCTCTCAGCACCATTTTTTCATCGTAATCATCTCATCTCAGTTCCAAATCGACCCCCCATGAATAATTATCCCCACGTCGTGGTGGTTGTACGATCTCTAGCTTCTTCCAACATCAAACACACATAACTTTTTCATTTCTAAGTTGTTTTTAGTGATCTTTATTTCCACACGAAGCTAGGAAAATATTAAATAGCTCTATTAAGTCACTTCTCACTAAATTAATACAAATCTTAATCTATTAAGTCATAAAGTAGGCCCAAAAAGTATAAATTCACCTTTTACCCTTTTGACCAAAAATACATCTTCTCATGTATTCTTTCTCTAACACTTACTCATCTAACCTCTTCTTAGCGACTTAACCTCTTCTTGGACATTTTCATGAGAAGATGTATTTTCAACTTTCGAAATTTTGGGTTGTTACATACTATTTTCAACATAAATGACTAAAAGTATCATTTAATTATTCATGATTTTTGAAAAAATTTTCGTAGTTTCTTTATAAATATTAAAAATAAAAGAAAATATATTTCCAAAATTCCATTATTATACTCATTATGTAGAGAATTAAATATTAAGAACATTGTTTTTTTTTTTCAGTTTTTTGTTTTAAAAAGGAAAACAAAACCTATGGGCATAAACTAAGTGGATGAAAAAAAAACCACCAACCAATAAGGGTTGGATATTTGGCACAAGTCTGGACAGTGTTGGTTGGGACACATGTTGCGTAGCAGGGGCAGAATTTCCATATCTTTTTTATGCTTTGCCTTTTGTACCCTCTAAATACTTCAACCTTCATGGAAACTTACCAAACTGTCACAATTAATTACCATGACATCATCTCATCTAGCAAAAATTTTACGATGAATAAAATCAAATCTTAACAATTTATTTTTCTAATCTTAGGACCAAAATTTGTCATCACGATCCCTACCAATATTTGAGTTCCAATACGACTATATATATATATATATATATATATATATATATATATATATATATATATATCAAGGTAGTAAAAAATGTTTTTCGTTAGCTAGTTGGTGGATCGGGTTTACGAGTCATCGGCGACCTATATTGATAATTAATTGAATTTATAAAAATTAAATATTCTTGTTATCATAAAAAAGTTCATATGCACCATAAATATTGTTGATACATGAAAAGTGATCATTTAGCAATCCGAGATAAAGAAATTCCAAAGGAAGAGTCTTACGATGTGAGAAGTGTTCCAAAATGCAGATAATTCTGAAATGAAGTTCTGTCCCATATGCATCTTTTGTAACTTGTTATTTTGAGTCTATAATGTGCATTTGATGTTCCTAGTACTATTTTGTTTTTAGTTATTGTTTGATAGTATAGTACATGGGACAAGATCAATAGAAGCGGTTGTGTCAGTCTGTTGATCTTCATATGTATTTTCGTCCATGCACTTTCAGATTTGTCTTGTTGCCCCTCATTGTTTATTTAAGGACTTATAACCTTAGTATATATGTGTGTGACATTCTCTTTCACATCAATACTAGGAGTCATTCAGTCCAATCAATCTCTCTAACATTCTTATTGTTCTTGAGTCTCTTTACATTGTTCATACTTATTGTTTAATCTCTTTAAGCTCTTTGTTGAACTTCTTAATTTCAAAACAAGACTGGTTTACCAGATTTAACTAGACCTTTGTCATTAGTAGCAAATATTGATATTAAGTTAGTTCAAGGTTTGAGTCTCAAACATTGTCCGCATTGATGTTTTTGCTTTCACAATTAGTATTAGAACCTAACTGGATTTCCTTTGAATCCATAAGAACAACTTATAGTTGATTAAAGATTACCTTGGTATCTCAATCATTTTTATGTTCTGGATAAAAGTTCTTCTATATACCACTTCTACTTTAATATTTTAATTTCACTAGATGTTTCTAATTGATCTCAACAAATGTATTCCATGCAATGAGAAAATAATGTGGGTTGCCCAACGCGTGCCCCAATGCTAGTTCTTGAAGAGTATGATCACTGGAAATTTAGAATGGAGAAATTTTTTCCTGGTATGGAAAAAGGTGAAGAGATATGAAGATCAGTAAAAGATGGTCCTCTTGTTCCTCTTAGACAAATGATTAGAGATAATGTCTCGACCCTCGTAGTTCAAGAAAAACCATGACCAATACCACCAACTGCATCCGAACTTGAGTAGCTCCATGTAGATCATATGGCTTTCTCATAAATGGTGATTGGTGTTCCTCCTTCTCTCTTTGAGCACATAAAGTTCTGCAAATCTGTGAAAGAGATTTAGGATACTTCAAGAAATGTTTGATGGGTCTGAGAACATGAAGGATAAGAATTTGACATCAATTGTAAATTAGTTTTACACTTTCACTACAACTATTGGTGAATCTGTAGCCACTACATCAAATCGGTACAAGATTGTTGTGAACAACATGATTGCAGATGGAGTAATCCGAACTTCACTCAAGTATAATCTCAAGTTCATCAACAAACTTGGAAAAGGATAGGGAAATGTTAAGTATTGTCTTTAGAGTAATGGATCTCTAAAGAAACTTAAGGTATATCAGTTTTTTGATGAACTACAAGGTCATGAATCCTACGTTGCTCAAACGTTGAGTGAACTTTCAGGAGTCCTCTCGGATTAGTAAGCTCGGTCAATCTACTAATTCCGAACCAATCTATTTTGGATCCTTTTGGATCCATCCCACTTGTTCCACCTATTCTGTCACACCCCGAAACCACGAACAGCGGAAACGTTCAGCGGTGGAGGACGTCATGTATAGTATCACAACAGTGTAATATAATAAACAAGCAACAAGATCATCCATTTCATTCTAAGTAAAGTTTTAATACATGTGTGTTCTTTAATTATAATAAGACACCAAAAATATACAATCAAAATAAAAGATGAGACTTGTCTGCTCCGTCTTCTCAAAACATGGCCACCGTACCTGTCTACTGATGACCTGAGAATACAAGTTTTTTTTGAAAGAGAGTATCAGCTTTAAAGCTAGTGAATTCATAAGTATTTAAGTGTCATTGCCTTGCTTTGAAAAGCTGTTTTAAAATTTATGTAAACCTTTAAATGTAAATGTTGATGTAAGTATGAAAAGCCCTAGAAAATCCCTTATTTTCTATCAGTGTGAGATGTAGTCTTCTAGCAAGACCCGAATGTTTTGTTATGACAATGTAGTCTTCTACCAAGACTCGAATGTTTTGTTATGACAATGTAGTCTTCTACCAAGACCCGAATGTTTTTTTATGACAATGTAGTCTTCTACCAAGACCCGAATGTTTTGTTATGATAATGTAGTCTTCTACCAACACCCGAATGTTTTGTTAGTAAAATGATAGTTTTTCCTTCTATTGACTAGTATTAAAGTACTTAGTCTAACTCATCGTTTATGTGAATGTATCACAAAATAAAGTAAACAGGAAAATGTACTACTGTAAGTGTTCTCATTGGGTACTAGGACCAACACAACATCGCGTTAAGCGAAAAATGCAACCTAATGAACATCCGAAGGTTGTCCAGAAAAGTAATAATGTAAGTGTCATCGCTGGGTACTAGGAGTAACACAACATCGCAATAAGCAAAAAGTATAACCTAATGAACATACGAAGATTGTCCAATTGGCCTCTGTAGCAGCATTAGGTGGGAGGAAGGGTTAGTCCCCATCGATCTACCTAATATAAGTAGTAACCTTAGACCTCCGTAGATGGTCATCGACCACTGGTGCTAATCAGTGGGGTTCGGAATGGTAAGTCCCGCCGAGCTATCCCATTGAACCGAGATAGGAAAGATAATTTACTCAGTAAGTACTAATAAATGATCCTCGTAGTCCTAAGTACAAGTATCCAGGTAAGTGAATACAGGATAATGCACCTATGTAAAAGTGTTCCTGTATGGTAATCATGTAAGTGTGTCCATGTAACAGGTAAGTATGTGTAAACATATTCATGTATCAGGTAAACATCTGTAAGTACTCATGTATCAGGTAATGTACTAGTATAGACTCATGAATGAACTGACTCTTGTATGATTCCTTGTAATAGGAGTAATGTTTGATATCCTCAAATTATCGCTATGATAATTTACTGAACTATAATTGGTAAATCATGTAGGTTTATACACTCTTACTACTCAAGGGTGTGGGAGCAAAATGAAAGCTGTAAACTATAACATCAATACATATATAAGAATATAAGTGTATATGCATAGTTTAGTTCAAGAATGTAAAATGGTTTTGTAAGACATCTTATGGGTTTTAAACAATGATTAACAATGACCTGAGGTCATTTTAATATACATTTCAAAGGTAAAACATTTGATAACAATGTGTTTTTAAGATATAAAACCGTTTCATGCATCACATTTTGTAGTATGTGAAATCTGTTAAATGACAAACTCAGTTATAAAATACATATCAATGATTTAATAACATGTTTGTTTCTACTTGTATTCCCCCCCCATTTAAGCATTTAAAATCCATTAAAACATTGATTAGGGCTATGAACTCACCTGTAGTTGGTGATTGGGATGAACTGAACGGTATAGGATTGCTAGGTGTCAAGCGAGGACTTGTACACACACTACGATCCTAATGAACATATAATCAAACATATATGCATTCAATTAGTCTTAAATCACTAATTGATAATGTTAAGATATCCTAGACACAAATAAACACTTTATATAAGTGTTATAGGCCCTAAGGATTGCATCTTAGCTATTGTGGGACAAGGTACTTGTGTTTAGGGTTCCAAAGGATCCCATATATGAGTTTACTCCTCATATACCAACACACATGGATTTTACGGTTGTAAACTCTTGAGTTTACGGTCGTAAACTACCAAACATGCGTGTTTGGTGTGTTTTGAAGTCCCAAATGCTTTCTAGAAGTATTCTAACTTGGTGGCTAAGTCCTTGGAAGGGTTTAAGGTCTAGAAATACTCCAAATAGGAGTTTACGGCCCTGAGGCAAATCCCCTTAGAGTTTACGGCCGTAAACTCTAAGTATGGTGTGTTTTTTATGCTTTCAAGTCGTTTGCACTTGTGGTATGGGTTCTAGACTTTTATTCCAAGCATATGAAGGCATTAGGCACACCTTGGTGCCCTTTTTAGGAGTTTACGGCCCAAGAACCATGTCTTGGCCTTAAACTCACTTTGTTAAGTGATTTTGATGTGGTTTGGTCCCTCAATTAAGTGGGTAACAATTTCTTGTAAAGGTCTAGGGCTTTAGGTGTCATAAAAACACCCTTTTGTCCATTTCAATGGAGTTTACGGCCTAAGATACACTTGGGCCGTAAACTCTCCTTTGTTTGTGTTCTTTGATGTGTTCAATGCCCTAGATCTAATGGGAACAAGGCTAGGTAATTGTCTAAGGCTTTAGGAGCCTTAAAAGTACCATTTAGTGTTTGAATTTGGAGTTTACGGCCTATGATAATCTAGGGCCGTAAACTCCCAAACTTGGGTGGATTTTGGTTGTTTTCTTGCTCCTAACATGCATACATAAGAGTCTAAGGCTTTATCATAACACAACGGTCGGTTTTGCCTTCGTTTCGGGAGTTTACCGCCCAAGAACACCTTGGGGAGTAAACTCCTAGATCTAGTGATTTAGCCTTCTAAATCATGATATAAACACATATAAATCTTTCTAACTTTACTAGGAAGAGGTACTCACGATTTGGGATAAAAACCCAAAGATTCGAGAGAGAAAAACTGGCTTTTCTCTAGTTGGAAATGTGAATAATGAATGAATTTAGTTCATAATTCTTTTTATAGTCCTGAAATATTTTGGCAGAAAATATTTTTATTCCTGAAATGAACTCTTATGTAATAGGGTGTTGGAATAACAGTGTTGCACAAAACCCTAGTGCACCCACTCTCCTGATATTTCCTAAAGTGTAACCCTGAATTACTCAAACTTATGCGGAAAGTCTGAAAATCAAATGTGACTGCTATAACTTCTACTGAAGTGATATAGTTTGTACAGAATGGAAATTTCGGGTTGTCACATATTCAACCTACACGACTCACTCAACCTATTGCACCTATTCCTACGATTCCAAACTAACTGTACGATGTATACATTGATCCAGAAGCCGCTGATTCTGAACTTTGTTTCCGGCAAGAGTTTTCACTTCTATCTATGAAGTACAAACATCCTCGAATCCCAATCAGAAAGCACCTCAAAACCGATTTCAAGCTGTGCACCAAAGCAATCCTCAAACTTACACCAAACCCACAAAAATTCCACCTACATATCAACCCAACATTCCGTCTCACTCCTCGGAACCTCACGAAGTGCAGAACCCAGCCAATTCCAAGATTATATGTTACAAATATGGTATCAAAAAAAATTTGAAAAGGAATGCTTGGATGAAACTCCTCTAAAATGAAAGGTAAAATACTTTGCCAACTATGCTCCTAGAGCACAAGAACTTTCTGAAAGTGAAAGGCATTTGTCACCACGATTTCGAGGAATGTTGATAGGTATTGGTCTTTTTTGACGAGGGTGAATAAAAATCTACAAGGGATTTGTATCTAGTGACTATATAGTCAATTGAGTGTGATGAAGGTTATTGTTCTTCTAGTTGAGAAGTTGATGATGACAATGCTGAGCCACACTACTACTACATTGCAATAAATGATCCACGTGGCCGAACCACCATCCAACAGGTAGAATCCATTATCACTGATAATAAATTTTATTTGTCCATTTATGAACCTTATGTAACTCAAATTCCATTAGATATGATAGTTATTCATAAATCCTATGAGTCTTCTATAGAAGTTGGTGAGAAGCTAGATAGTGACTTGACACATCTAAGATTACGTTTTGAAAACCGCATGCTTAAGATTCAATCATTAAATAGAGAGAACCTGTAATGGCTAAGGATAAATGTATTATTTTGAATGAAAAAGTGAAATTATTCTTAGTGAAAGAAACATCTTGGTTACTGATAATAAACGTCTTAATACGAAAATTGATGTTTTGCATAATTCTATTGATGTTCTTGAAGCTAACAAAAGGATGACACATAATTTCTATCACCCTTGATCCATAGCACCAGGTCTCATAAGCGAATTTCTGAAATCTATTGCTAGTTCTTCGAAGAAACTTCAAATCTTAACATTCTTGGGAGACATTCCGAAGCTGAAGCATTAGGGTTTCAGTCAACTACCTAATCTGGTTGCTTAAGCCCTAATCCGCCCATAGGAATCTTCTAGCATACCTATCATGGACAAAATCTAGTGGGCTTCCACAAGGATTTCGTCCACCCATATCCTTAGGGTTCCACAGCCATATTGCAATTATCTTATAATTGAAATATCAGTCCCCTTAATTCAATTAACCTCTTTTGACCACTAAATTAATTCTAAACTAATTCTTGACCAATATTAATTTAATAATATGATTTCTCTTTTAATTTATTATTCATATAATATATTAATAAATCACATTTACCCTCCTTCTCCATTACTCATCCAGTCAAGTTGCTTTGGTGAAGGAAACCCAAAAAGGACCATGCTACAATCGGGTGAAGTACATACCAAATATAGTTATGGGCTTAGACACCTAATCCGACAAGTTATTCTTTCTATATTTTCTTATATTTCTCTTCTTTCATACCGATTCTTATAGTTACTTATCCAACTCATCTCATGCTCTGCACATATCATAACTATATCTCAAACTCTATCTCTTCTCTACTCCTTCTCATACCCTATTTTGCCACATTTATCTTGTTTCTCCATGATTCATCTAGTCAAGAATTAGGGTTTCATATTCTCTTCGTCTCTTTTACTCTATTGAATATCGTCTCTAGTCTCTCTTATATGTTCTGGCATGTCTTATCTCTTCTCTATCCCTTGTACCTTGTTATATATAATATCTACTAAGTTTCATAGACTTTATATATCTCATCTCTACTCACTCTCATATACTTGATTATATCCCATCCATACTAAATCTCATACTCTCTGTATATCTCATCCTTACTCCATCTCATATACTTTAAGATATCTCATCTTTACTTTATCTCACACTCTCTAAATATCTCATCCCTACTCAGTCTTGTATACTCTCTATATGTCATCTCTTCTTACTCTTATACTCTCTATATATGTCATCTTTACTCATTCTCGTATATTCTATATATCTCAACTTTTCTTAGTCTCATACTCTTTTCACGAAATGAAATATACGCATGTCCTCGAAGGAATCTTACTCTCCTTCTCGAAGGAAATATACTCATGTTCCTAAAGGAATATTAATCTCCTTCCCGAAGGAAATATACTCATGTTCCTAAAGGAATCTCAATCTCATTTACGAAAGAGCTATACTCCTATTCCCAAAGGAATCTCAATCTCATTCCTAAAGGAAATATACACATGTTCCGAAAGGAATTATACTCATTACAAGCTCCGCAACATGTCTTTGTGAATATCTCACACACACACACACACACACATATATATATATATATATATATATATACACACACACTCTAATTATACATATAAATGCTTTGATGCATGATTTCTATGTATTTTCATGTTCTACCATCATCTCATAACTTCATGGCATTCACTTAGTGCTTCAAGATTCTCATAGATACACATATAAACATATAATCAAACATATAACAATCATAAAGAAAGAGTGAGAGTAATAACTCAAATTATCAGTTAGTGAACATTAATTGTCCCAATTTATCTCTTTTTGTCAATTGATGCTTCTTGATCTATCTTTTGCACTTAGGCCTATTAATACACATTTACAAGCATCTTAATACATGTCTTAGCCTACTAAGATCTTAATGACTCTTTAGATAGAAATAACCAGTTAATGTGCTAAACTATATCTTTTCATTATGTGTCTCAAAATCTCAATGAATTCATGAATGAAGCTCTCCATAATACCTAATTCATTATAATGTAACTCTAAATCATCAATTACTCAAAATCATTAGTTAGGGTTTCAAGCCCTAATTCTCAATGGGTTGAATTCACCATGGCAATCACTTCCAAATCTTGTTAATAACTTATACACACTTTCAGTAACATTGTAATAGAGTTATAAACAAATTAACTCTAGAACTCTAACCAAATTAATGATTCCAGCAATAAATCTCAAAGCTTCATAAATGGAAGACATAATTACATCAAGAATGAAATGATGTTAATCCTTGCAATTCATCATCTCTAGCTTCACTCAGCACCATTTTTTCATCGTAATCACCCCATCTCAGTTCCAAATCGACCCCCCATGAATAATAATCCCCACGTCGTGGTGGTTGTGCTATCTCTTGCTTCTTCCAACATCAAACACACATAACTTTTTCATTTCTTAGCTGTTTTTAGTGATCTTTATATCCATACGAAGCTAGGAAAATATTAAATAGCTCTATTAAGTCACTTCTCACTAAATTAATACAACTCTTAATCTATTAAGTCATAAAGTAGGCCCAAAAAGTATAAATTCACCTTTTACCCTTTTGACCAAAAATACATCTTCTCATATATTCTTTCTCTAGCACTTACTCATGTAACCTCTTCTTAGCGACTTAACCTCGTCTTGGACATTTTCCTGAAGTCACAACTTGATAATCTCTTTTTTTTATCACAAATGACCAAACTGCACATTTTTGTCAATATTTAACTCAAATGAAATTTTTCAAAATTTTGGGTCGTTACATACTATTTTCAACATAAATGACTAGAAGTATCATTTAATTATTCATGATTTTTGAAAAAAATTACATAGTTTCTTTCTAAATATTAAAAATAAAAGAAAATATATTTCCAAAATTCCATTATTATACTCATTATGTAGAGAATTAAATATTAAGAACATCGGTTTTTTTTTTTTTCAGTTTTTTGTTTTAAAAAGGAAAACAAAACCTATGGGCATAAACTAAGTGGATGAAAAAAAACCCACCGAGAAATAAGGGTTGCATATTTGGCGCAAGTTTGGAGAGTGTTGGTTGGGACACATGTCGCGTAGCAGGGGCGGAATTTCCATATCTTTTTTATGCCTTGCCTTTTGTACCCTCCAAATACTTAACTTTCGTGCAAGCTTACGAAATTGTTACAATTAATTACCAAGACGTCATTTCATCTAGCAAAAGTTTTACATGAATAAAATCAAATCTTAACAATTTATTTTCCAATCTTAGGACCAAAATTTGTCATCACGATCCCTACCAATATTTGAGTTCCAATACGACAATATATATATATATATATATATATATATATATATACACATATATATATATATGTATATATATATATATATATATATATCAAGGTAGTAAAAAAATGTTCTTTGTTAGCTAGTTGGTGGATTGGGTTTACGAGTCATCAGCGACCTATATTGGTAATTAATTGAATTTATAAAAATTAAATATTCTTGTAATCATAAAAAAGTTCATAAGCACCATAAATATTGTTGATACATGAAAGGTGATCATTTAGCAATCCGAGATAAAGAAATTCCGAAGGAAGAGTCTTACGATTTGAGAAGTGTTCCAAAATGGAGATAATTCTGAAATGAAGTTCTGTCCCATATGCATCTTTTGTAACTTGTTATTTTGAGTCTATAATGTGCATTTGATGTTCCTAGTACTATTTTGTTTTTAAATATTGTTTGACAGTATAGTACATGGGACAAGATCAATAGAAGCGGTTGAGTCAGTCTGTTGATCTTCATATGTATTTTAGTCCATGCACTTTCAGATTTGTCTTATTGCCACTCATTGTTTATTTAAGGACTTATAACCTTAGTATATATGTGTGTGACATTCTCTTTCACATTAATACCAGGAGTCATTCAGTCCAATCAATCTCTCTAACATTCTTATTATTCTTGAATCTCTTTACATTGTTTATACTTATTGTTTAATCTCTTTAAGCTCTCTGTTGAACTTCTTAATTTCAAAACAAGACTGGTTTACCTGATTTAACTGGACCTTTGTCATTAGTAGCGAATATTGATCTTAATTTAGTTCAACGTTTGAGTCTCAAACATTGTCCGCAATGATGTTTTTGCTTTCACAATTAGTATTAGAACCTAGCTGGATTTCCTTTGAATCCATAAGAACAACTTATAATTGATTAAAGATTACCTTGGTATCTTAATCATTTTTATGTTCTGGATAAAAGTTCTTCTATATACCACTTCTGCTTTAATATTTTAATTTCACTAGATGTTTCTAATCAATCTCAACAAATGTATTCCATGCAATGAGAAAATAGTGTGGGTTGCCCAACGCGTGCCCTAATGCTAGTTCTTGAAGTGTATGTCACTGGAAATTTAGAATGGAGAAATTTTTTCCTGGTAAGGAAAAAGGTGAAGAGATACGAAGATCAGCAAAAGAAGGTCCTCATGTTCCCGTTAGACAAATGATTAGAGATAATGTCTCGACCATCCTTGTTTAAGAAGAACAATGACCAATACCACTAACTGCATCCGAACTTGAGTAGCTTCATGTAGATCAAATGGCTTTCTCATAAATGGTGATTGGTGTTCCTCCTTATATCTTTGAGCACATAAAGTTGTGTAAATCTGTTAAAGAGATTTGGGATACTCCAAGAAATGTTCGATGGGTCTGAGAGCGTGAAGGATAAGCATTTGACAGCAATTGTAAATTACTTTCACTTTCACTACAACTATTGGTGAATCTATAGCATCTACATCAAATCGGTACAAGATTGTTGTGAACCACATGATTGCAGATGGAGTAGTCCGAACTTCACTCGAGTATAATCTAAAGTTCATTAACAAACATGGAAAAGGATAGTGAAATGTTAAGTATTGTCTTCAGAATAATGGATCTCTAAAGAAACTTAAGCTCTATCAGTTTTTTGATGAACTACAATGTCATGAATCCAACGTTGCTCAAACGTTGAGTGAACTTTCAGGAGTCCCCTCACATTAGTAAGCTCGGTAAATCTACTAATTCCGAACCCATCTATTTCGGATCCTTTTTGATCCATCCCACTTGTTCCAAACTACCCGTACGATATATACATTGATCCAGAAGCCGCTGATTCTGAACTTTTTTTCTGGCAAGAGTTTTCACTTCTATCTACGAAGTACAAACATCCTAGAATCCCAATCAGAAAGCACCTCAGAACCGATTTCAAGCTGTGCACCAAAGCAATCCTCAAACTTACACCAAACCCACAGAAATTCCACCTACATATCAACCCAACATTCCGTCTCACTCCTCGGAACCTCAGGAAGTGCCGAACCCAGCCAAGCCCAAGATTATATGTTACAAATATGGTTTCAAAATCCAATTTGAAAAGGAATGCTTGGATGAAACTCCTCTAAAACCAAAGGTAAAACACTTTGCCAACTATGCTCGTAGATCACAAGAACTTTCTGAAAGTGAAAGGCATTTGTCACCACAATTTCGAGGGATGCTGATTCGTATTGGTCTTTTTTTGATGAGGGTGAATAAAAATCTAAAAGGAATTTGTATCTACTGACTATATAGTCAATTGAGTGTGATGAAGGTTATTGTTCTTCTAGTTGAGAAGTTGATGATAACAATGCTAAGCCACACTACTACTACATTGCAATAAATGATCCTCGTGGCCGAAGCACCATCCAAAAGGTAAAATCCATTATCACTGATAATAATTTTGATTTTTCCATTTGTGAACCTTATGTAACTCAAATTCCATTAGATATGATAGTTATTCATAAATCCTATGAGTCTTCTATAGAAGTTGGTGAGAAGCTAGATAGTGACTTGACACATTTAAGATTACGTTTTGAAAACCGCATTCTTAAGATTTAATCATTAAATAGAGAGAACTTGTAATGGCTAAGTTTTGAATGAATAATTGAAATTAGTCTTAGTGAAAGAAACATCTTGGTTATTGATAATAAACATCTTAATACGAAAATTGATGTTTTGCATAATTCTATTGATGTTCTTGCAGCTAACGAAAGGATGACACATAATTTCTGTCACCCTTGGTCCAAAGCACCAAGTCTCAGAAGCGAATTTCCGAAATCTATTGCTAGTTCTTCGAAGAAACTTCAAATCTTAACATTCATGGGAGACATTCTGAACTATATTTAATCAGATTTCCCTATCTCACCAATGTCGTCTCTTCATGAAATGTTTGACAAATATCAACCACTGATTCCTGAGTTCAAACCTATCACTGTTAAATTTCCTAATTCCATGCATCTCTCGCCGCTAATATTCTTGGACCTTAATCAGATTTCGGAATCTTTACCAAACATAGGTTGTACTAGAGTTCATTTTTAGAACGCTAGTCCGCCAAACAGTCGTGTTATTGAGGAAGTCATTCCTGAGACAAACATACATGACTCGGACTAATTCAATTCGTTTTGGGTGTCTCTTGATAGTTATGTAGAACTTAGTAGTAATGATGACATCACGTCTGGTTTCTATGTCTCCAACTCGATGATAGTCTCAAAGTTAAATTTGGTGCCAATTAAGCCTCGTTTCAACAATCCATGGACTATACATCCAAAGTCTAAAGCTAGAAAAGCTCTTAAAAAATATACAAGGTCTAGGCAAAGCTCCAGGTTTCTTGAGAAATCCAAGAAGAAAGTGTTTGAAACAGTTAGTCTAGCTACTTGGAATCACAATACCTTCATGTCTGTTAAGATTCTTAAAAGGCCATCTATTTCTCATTGTTTAGATGTCCTAAAGATATCTATCAATTACTGTGTCGATAGTGTTTATTACTACCTCAGATGGCACTATTTTTAAACCCAAATAGAAGATGATCCAATTGATGATTCTAAGCCTAGACAACCAAAGGATGATGAAGATGACAAGAAATTAGAAAGTTCCACCCCGGACACAGGATCCTCCAATGAAGACATTGCAAATCCTTTTGCCTTATTGGAACTCTGAGATAGCATTATCGTAGCAAACTCCAAAGTTGATAAGCTTGAACTAAAGCTAGAAGGCCTTGACACGAAACTCGACCATAAAGTCACACGTCTTGATTCCAAACTCGAACTTATCCTTAAGTCTCTTTCTGAAATCCAAGTTGATGCTCCCTCCGAACTTAACATAGCCAATCAGATGGATCAACGTATCTCGCTTCGTCTTAGTTGCATTCTTGAAGATGTCGAAGCAAGCCACGAGGAAAACATGGATTATCACATCTCCACAGTCCCCAAAATGCTTAAAGTTCACGATGACATGATTTCTGCCACCAACACTCTGATCAAGCAAACTCACGTCCGACATGAAAAACAATTTCAGAGGTTGGAGAAGGAAATTCGTTACAAAGACGCCATGAACATGGTTATGCAAGAAATTCTCATCAATGTTATTCATGAAACTCAACATCACCTGGATATTCTGTCGCACCCCCAAACCAGAAAAGCATAAACATTTGGGGGAGGAGGAGGTTAGGGACAAATCATTACAATGCACAATAGTAAACAAGCACAACATCATCCATTGCATTAATAGTATAATTTAATACAAGTGTATTCTGTGTATAGTTTGAAAGAAACCAAAATATGAATCAAAATAAAACACGAGTCTCGAATGTGCTCCGTCTTCTCAAAACCTGGTCTAGTGTACCTGTTTACTGGTGACCTGAGAATACAAGTTATTTTGAAATAGTAGATCAGCATTTAAGCTGGTGAGTTCATAAGTATTTAGTGTCAATATTTGTATAAGTTTGATGAAATTTTTTGTAAGTGTTTGATGTAATGTTTGTAATTGTTTGATGTAAATGTTTGTATCTCCTAGAAAATCCTATATTTTCTACTTATAATGTAATGCAGTCTTCTACCAAGAACCAACTGTTCTGTATGTTTGTTTATTTGTAAAAGTGAGTGTTTTTCCCAAGTATGACTATCATTACCAGAAAATAGTTTACATTACCGTTTATGTGAGAAGATCACTAGATGAATGTATTGGGAAAATGACAGTGTACATTAATGTTGAAATAAGTAACTACCGAAGCACTAACTACTTTAAAACCAATTTGTTTAATTAAGGTTAAAATGTGATGTGGTTATAACCAGACTGATTGACAAGTGTTTAACACGACGACTTTCTGGCGTCGAAACTGATGTGACATATTTCACTCCTTGGCCTGCTTGCAAAACTGTTGCGAACAATCGGGATGCGGGCTTGTCAGTCCCGTATAGATCTATACACACAATGCCCTCTCTCCCTCCAGGACACTCAGGTTACAAAACGCGACCTAAAAAGTATATTGCTAAGCCGTGAAGTAGTTTCAAATTAATATTATCTTGCTCTTATAAAAGGATGTATGTTCCTTTTTGTTTCTTGTTATTTTTTGTTCCTTTCTGTTCCTGTTATCGTATGTTCCTTTCTGTTCTTGTTATTGTATGTTTCTTTCTGTTCTTGTTATCATATGTTCCTATCTATTCTTGTTATTGTAAGTATGAACTGACTCATGTATGAACTGACTCTTGTAAGCCTCGTTGTTCTAAAAATAGTAAGTAATATTATCCTAAATTACACTTACTATAGTTTAATAGCAGGCTCAATAATTGAATGATTGTTCATGTTTGTACACCTTTGCTACGCAAAGGTGTTGAACTGATTGTAAGTACTTTTATATCTACATACATATACATAATTTATAACTAAGATATAAATGACACTCAGACAAACAACCGATACCCTAAGTCCACAACCAAACAAGTAACCGGAAATAAAGCGAGTTATCTGTCCTGAGCCCTTTCAACCTTATTTATATAACTATATCTATAAAGACATGGTTTCGTCAATATATAAGTTTATAAGATTTTTGTAAGATGATAAAGACTTTATTCTATAAAAGAGTTTTAACCATTTGAATGGTTATTATTGACTTGATGTCAATTTGTAAAATGTTTTGAAATAGTTTGTTTGATAACACAGTTTTGAAGTATAAGAAATCCTTTTGTTTGATAGTTATAAATCATATGTGATTGATTGTACAAGTATATGGTTTTCTACTTGTATTTCCCCCATAAAAGCATTTAAAATCATTTAAAAGGTAAGTTAAGGGTATGAACTCACCTGTAGTGAGTGATTCGAATGGAAGATAGATATAGGAGGCTTGAGATCCCAAAAGGAGTCCCGAAGCGCAATTGGATCCTATTAGACATATAATCACATATATAGGCATACAATTAGTGTATATAACAACTAATTATGTAAGGTAACAACCTTACGTACTAGGAAGAACTTGAAATTAAGTGTTACAATCACATATGATTATTTGAAAGGAGTTCACGACCATACAAGGGTGTATTTACGGCAGAGATGTGTTCACGACCAAAGACGCTTAAGTGTTTATGCCCAAGGCTTGGTCTAAGGAGGGTTTATGCCCATATGTTGAATGGTTCACGACCATCACATGAACTAAGAAGGGCTTACGGCCATATGAAGGGTTCACGTTCGTAAGCTCTTGAAGTTCATGCATTTTGGTTCTTTATTCATGCCAAAAGGTTGTTTGTTTCATGAGGCATCAAGAGTTTCTAATTGGTAAAAAGACTATGGAAGGATAGTTACAATTTTGAAGCCCTTAGGGGTTCACGACGACTAAGAACAAGTGTGTGTTCTTGGTGATCTTGGTGAAAGATGATGATCTTGAAGATCTAAACCAAAAGTAATGAATTCATGGATGAAATCAGAGGGTTTTACTAGATCAAGAAGGATATCAAAAAATAATGAAAGAATCAATTACAACTTTGAAGTGAAATGGAAGTGTTCTTGATGATACTTGAGAGAGAAATGAGTGTTCTTGAATTGAAGATGTAAGAAATGATGAAGAAATGAAGGATATTGATGCTTAAGGGAAGGGGTTCACGGCCAACATGTAGTTTACGGCCGTAAACTCCAGTTTGCGGCTGTGAACTCCTTGTGATGGAGTTTCCAGCTCGATTGCAACACAACAAAGTTAAGTTTACACATCCCTAGACACAATCCTTGAATGTACTAGACTTACAACACTCAAACAGACCCTTAACAATGCTAAAACATAGCATAAACAAGTCATACATTTGATTGGATTGATTGTCTTTACTAGATAAAAATATCGGGTTGTCACATATTTCGAACTACAAGCTCGATGAAATGTTTCACATCCTTGATGAAACCTTCAATCATCTCAAAGCTGAAGCTCCTACTACCAATGCAAATGATTTGCTTTCCATGCATATCAACATAAGCTTTCAAAAAGTCTTTGAATGATTAGATGAACTTAAGTCTGATCAAGTACTTGTATCGAAGGCTAGGACTTCCCGTGCAAGAGCGGAGAACAAAAGAGAGTACATTAGGAAACGATATCAGATTACGCACTCCGAGATGAATTAACTGATGAACAAATCTTGGAAGTAGATACTCTCGAAGATAATGATGATGAAAAATTAATGGAAGATGTGATTTTGGGACAACAAGCTATTAGGGAACTTCCTATCAAAGTCCTTGCGGAAGCAGAAAAGACAAAATTGTTGGGTTTTGAGCATTCTAACACTTCCTAAGTGTACATGCAACCCTAAATACCTTGGATCTATGTTTTCTCTATTATACATGCAAATAAGAACTTCCAAGGTATTATCCTAATCTAGCATATAAAACAATGGATATAGTAGGATAGAATACATACCTTTTTGGTGTAGTAAGTCTTCATGAAGCTTGAGTGGTTAGTGCCCCAAGTGTGACACCTCAAATGGAATCACAATCATCAAAACACTTGGAATGACTTGAGAGAATTCTACACTCATCAAAATCGGCTAGCCCTTTCTTCACTATCTCTAGTGGCCGATTTTTCCTCAATAATAAGATCCTTATATAGTTACACAATTAGGGTAAACTCTTAATTGTCATGGCTTTCCATTTCCTTGGATCCATGGGTACAAATACACCATGGAGCATCCATGGACCATCCTATGGGTTTTAGCCCAACTTGATTATCCATGGAGCATTAGCCCACTATACAAGTATGGATGATTTACACAATCAACCCATATATTTAATTAGTCTTCTTTTGATCACTTAATTAATCCTAGATTAATTCTTGATCAATACTAATTAAATAATCTTATTATTCTTATTATTAATATATAGAACTTATAATATATTAATAACCATAAGTGTCTTATTTCTCTCATTCAAGTGCATGATGGTATGCAACCCAAATGGACCATGCCGGGTCGGGTCAAGTCTTACCAAATATAGTTATGGACTTAGACATTAATCCAACAAAAATGGTCCTCAGCTTATTGGCCATCATCTTTACATGAAACTTTTAAACAAAGCAAAGACATAGCTAAGGTAAAAACAAAGTGAAGAGATAAAATATCTAGATCGTTTAGATCTTTCACAGGTAAATCAACAAAGAACAAACAATTAAATCAAACAAGACAGAGAACACAAGATGGAATCAATATAATGCTTATGATTCAAAAGTACTCATGCCTCAGTAGAGCTCAATTAAGAACTTCCACTGTAGAGGCGAGCTAGGGTTTACAATACTATAATAAGAACAATAAAAGCGTTAGAAACAAAGGATGCATGCATGCACCTTAAATAATAAAACCGTAGAATAAAATAATTGTGACAACCCGAAATTTCCATTTGTACGAACTTTATCTATTCAATAGAAGCTAGTCTAGTTTCATTGAATTTCATACATTTCCGAATCAGTTTGTGTACATTAGGGTTTACGTTTAAGGAGATATCAGGAGAATGGATGCTCCTGGGTTTGTGAAATTTGAACATTCCAAATTTCATATTGTTATAGTCCAATTTCCAGAATAAAAATATTTTCTGTCAAAATATTTTAGGACTATAAATAGATTTCTGAATTAAATTAATTCATTATTCACAATTCCAAATAGAGAAAAGCCATTTTCTCTCTGATGGATCTTCGGGTTTTCATCCCAGATTGTGAGTCTACTTCCCTAGATGTGTTATATTACTTGTTATATGGTTTATAACATCATTTACATGCCTAAAATGCATGATCCGGGAGCTTACGGCCCAAGAACGTTCTTGGGGTGTAAACTCCAAAACAAGGCCTAAAAGCTACCTAGTCTCATTTCTATGTTAGGTATCTAGTTAAGGACCTTAGGTATAAACATTAGAGGCTAGAAATCAATCAAGAACAACTAGTTATAGGAGTTTACGGCCAAGGATATGCTCTTGGGCCGTAAACCCCTTTTTCAAGGGCAAAGTGTACCCTAAACACCCCTAAGGCTTTAAGACAATTACCATTTGATACTTGTAACTTGAATGGGGAGTAAATTACATTAAAATCATCCCTAAAAGGGAGTTTACGGCCAAGGAACATCTCTTGGGCCGTAAACTCCAAGTGAAGGCACAAATGTGTGCCTAATGTCCCCTTTAGCCTAAATCAAAAACATAGAAGCTATCCTACATGTGCAAGTGACTTAAATGAATTAAAACCAACACCCCATAGGAGTTTACGGCCGTAAACTCTAGGGGATATGGTCATTAGGCAGTAAACTCCTCTATGGAGCATTCTAGGGCCTTAAACTACTTCAAAAATTATTCCACAAGTGCTAGGCTTATTCTAGGATTAATATAGCACATTAAAACGCCCAAAACCACCAAGGTCTTTGGAAGCTTCAAACCCTTTAACCTTGTCCCATAGCAACTTAAATGCAACCATTATGACCTATAACACTTATACAAAGTGTTTACATGTTCCTAAGTGTCCCAACTTATTTTGGTAAGTTATTATTTGGCTAATTAGTTATATATATGCTTATTATATGATAACTAGGCTCGTGCGTGTAAGCAAGTCTCCGTTTGCCACCTAGCACGGTACACGATACATCAATCCAATCTACTCACCACAAGTGAGTTCATACCCCTTTAATCAACCTTTGAAATGCTTTTAAATGTTTTAAATGCTTTATTGGGGGATACAAGTGAAATACTTATATTTATTGCATCAATCACATGTGATTGCATTAATTACATGTGATTTATAACTAGAAAACCAATGATTTATTCAAACTGTTCAAACTGTTTATCAAATTGTTTCACTTCAAAATGTTTTACAAAATGTTTTACTTATGAAATGCTTTTATTAAACTTTAGTTTATTCCTTATAAAATTGCATGCCCATATATGTATAGATATATAAGTAATGTTTAAAGGGCTTAGGAAGGCCATCCGCTCTATTTCCTTTTCCTCGATTTGGATGTGGTTTGGTGGGATTTCGGGTGACCATCCGAGGGTCGTTTCAATATTAGTTATATATCATATATACATGTATATACATAAAAGTACTTCCATATTCATACTTATCAGTACATCAATAGTTAGTTACTATCGGAGTAACACAAGAACATATACAACTATACTAGAAGGAGAACATATACAACTATACTAGAAACAGAATATATACAACTATACTAGAAGGAGAACATATACAACTATACTAGAAACAGAACATATACAACTATACTAGAACGAGAAACATTACATATACATGAACACGTTAACAATTGTGATCCACTGTGTCGGAGCATGCCTTAAATGTCATGGCCCGAGTTGTAGCCAGAATTTTCTTGGAGGGAGAGCGTGAGTTTGCGTATGGATCTATACTGGATTAACTATCCTACACCTTGCTGCTAGCTACAGCCGGACCTGCAGGTCTGCGGGTGCCAAACGTCATTCCGTTATTATGACCATTGATTATGTCGTTGTTACCAGTCGATAGCATGGTGCAATTTATCACATTATACGTTAATATAAAACCAATTTAAGGTAGTTAGTACAGCAGTAGTTCCTATTATACAAAACTATAGTACTACAATGAGTTACCCATTACATATTATTGTGATAACCTCACTTAAGCATTAATGTACAAACTATATTTTATTAAATGATAGTTACACTTGGGAAATTACACACTTTTACAACCAACGAGCATACAAAACAGTTAAGCCTTGGTAGAAGGTTACTTTAATAGAAAATATAGGTTTTTCTGAGAGATTCGAACTTTTACAAACACTTTCAAACACTCACTTACATTTTTACAAACTTATACATTGAGACAGGTTCAAACATTTTTTACAACAAACATTGACACTAAATTACTTATGAACTCACCAGCTTAATGCTGATAAACTCTTTCAAAATAACTTGTATTCTCAGGTCATCAGTAGACAGGTACCGAGGCCAGCTTTTGAGAAGATGGAGCGTATTCAAGACTCATCTTATTATTCTGATTTACATTATTTTGGTGTCTATAACTGTACATAACACGCTTGTATTAAAATTATATATTTAATGCAATGGATGATGTTGTTTGCTTATTTACATTTATTGTGTTGTGATACTGTACATGACGTCCTCCGCCCCAGAACGTTTCCGCCGTTCTTGGTTTTGGGGTGTGACAATAATACATGGTTAGACAAGCCCAAACTGGTTACAAAACTGGGCTAAAAGGAACGAGCCCAAGATGCAACATCATGATCCCAACACAAAGGTAACAATCGAAGACTTTTGAGCCACACAGTCAATGCTTCCTCCAATTCTTGCTATGAGGGTTGTTCAAATAGTTGAAGGTTCTCCCACCCGGAAACCTGATGAGCCTGTGATTCCTCCTTCATCCGATATATTCATCATGGAATTTGATCATTAGATCATATTCTCCATTTCTTCCCAAGGTGATAAACCTAATGACTAAGTCAAAAAGATAGCTACAAGTTCGGACAACCCAGTGAATCTGTTTAAAAAGTCTAAGGGCAAGTCTAAGGAACAAATATAGCAAGAATTAGAAGAAATCATTTAGATTCATGCACTCAAAGATAACCCAAATCAGATGTTGGGAATTTCTCCACCCTTACAAGAAGGAATTATCCATGATATACATTTTGTGCCCCTCATGTATTTTAATATTCCAACTCAAGATGCTAATCAACTGGACTTTCGAATGTTTCCATATGGACGCTACTATATCAAGTTTACAGCTCTACATTCAATTGATGATCCTCAAACTATCAGTTAAACTGAGCGTGAGAGAATGAGAACTTTTTACTCTACCAATGTATGACCCTAAAAGGAAGTGTGGTCTCGAAAAATCAACTCCAAGATTGTTGGACATGGAAAATAAAGACCAAAACAAGTTTGATCTTGATTGTCTCCTATACAGGTACTATATCTCTTAGAACAAAGTATCTACTATCACAATCACAGATGCATACGTCCTTCAATAAATCCAAATGATATTTTATTCATAGCTACTCACCTCCGAGATCAACAAACAAATTATTCAAGCATCAGAGCGTACAAATCTACTATCTATTTCGTGATGGACTACATTGCTTAATTTTTTACATCAGATGTGGATTTCGCTCAACTTTTTAGAAAGAAAAATCTCTTATACAAAATCACCACTGAGCTTCCTAAATCCCATATTTTAACCAAAGGACCAATCGAAGAACCTAGTTATATCTACCTCAAGAAGAAGAGTAATCAGAAGGAATTTTTCAGAGTGCTTGACAAACATCTTGTTCCTACCAAGATTCTATAAAATTTCATTTCATATGAGGCTAAGAGTAATTCCTCTTAACATGTCAAGAAGAAATTCATTGAGCATCTCAAATGGTACATCGAAGTATAAAGCTGGATCCAAAGTGCTTATCTGTTTGTATTGTATGGAGCTAAGTGATGAGTCAAATGAATGCTTAGGTCACTTAGGGATATTTTTCGTAGATGAAAGTGATCCTTTAGCAATCCAAGATAAAGAAATTTTGAAGTGAGAGTCTTATAATGTGAGAAGTGTTCCGAAATGGAGTTAATTCGAAAGTGAAGTTTTGTCCAAGATGCATCTTTTGTTACTTGTTATTTTGAGTCTGTAATGTGCATTTAATGTTCTTTGTAATATTTTGTTTATAGTTATTGTTGGATAGTATAGCACATGGGACAAGATCAGTAGAAGCGGTTGTGTCAGTCTTTTGATATTCAAATGTCTTTTAATCCATGAAGTTTATCAGATTTGTCTTATTGTGAATCCTTGTCTATTTAAGGAGTTGTAATCTTAGCATATATGTGTGGAGCATTCACTTTCACATCAATACCAGGAGTCATTCAATCAAATCATTCTTTCTAACATTCTTATTGTTGTTGTATCTCTTTAAAATGTTCATACTTATTTTTTAATGTCTTTGAGCACTTTGTAGAACTTCTTAATTTAAAAAAAAAGACTAGTTTACCAGACTTGACTGGACCATTATCATTAGTAGCAGACATTGATCTAAAGTTAACTCAATGTTTGAGTTCTCAAACCTCGTCTGAGCAGAACTTTTTTCTTTCACAATTTGTATAAGAGCCAAAGTGGTTGTCCTTTGAATCCATAAAAATATATTATAGTTGATTGAATATTACCTTGGTATCGCAATCATTTATGTGTTCATGATAAAAGTTCTTTTATATACCACTTCAGCTCTAATATTATAACTTCGATGGCTACTTCTAATCAATCTTAACAAATGTATTCAATGCAAATATCAAATAGAAAATAGCATTGGTTGCCCAATGCATGCCACATTGCTAGTTTTTGAAGATTATAATCACTGGAAAGTTAGAATGGAGAGATTTTTGCTCGGTAAGGAAAAAGGTAAACATATATGGAGATTAGTGAAAGAAGGTCATCATGTTCTCGTAAGGAAAATGATTAAAGATAATGTCTATACCCTCATAGGTCAAGAAAAATCACGACTGGTACCACTAAATGCATCTGACTTTGAGAAGCTTCATTCAAATCAAATTGCATTCTTATAAATGGTGTTTGGTGTTTGTCCTTCTCTCTTTGAGCACTCAAAGTTGTGCAAATCTTCAAAAGAGATTTAGGATATACTTGAAAACATGTTCGAAGGGCCTAAGAACATGAAGGATAAGCATTTGACATCACTTGTAAATGAATTTGACAACTTCACTACAAATCCTAAGGAATTTGTAGCCTCTGTATCAAATCAGTACAGGATCGTTGTGAACAACATGACAACACATGGAGTAACTCGAACCTCACTCGAGTACAATCTAAAGTTCATCAACAGCCTTAGAAAAGGACGGGGAAATGTTAAGTCCTGTCTTCTAAGTAATGGATCTATGAAGAAATTGAAGCTCTATAAGTTTTTTGAAAATCTACAATGTCATGTATCCAACGTTACTTAAACATTGAGAGAACTTTCAGGAGGCCCTCTCGCATTAGTAAGCTCAGTCAATCCACTGATACAACACCTATCTGTTTTGAATCCTTTTAGAGCCACCCCACCTGTTCCAACTTTTTAACCTACACGACTTACTCAACCTGTTGATCAAAAAGAGAATCAAACAAGAGAATCAAACAAGAAGAACAATTGATCAAAAAGTGTCGAACGACTACTATTATCAAAGCCTTAGAAGAGTTCAACATTGTGACAACTTGAAATTTTCATTCGGTCAAACCCTAAAAGTCAATCACTTCGATTTATAAATTCAATTACATTATTACTTATTTTTAGCCAATTTAAGGTTCGTTCGATTATTTTAATATTATTCTTTAAACGAATGGGTGAAAGGAAGTGACGTCTCGAGTCTTGAAATTTCAAAGCCGCAAACACCTTGTGTCTTAGAAGTTCACGGCCAAACTTTTATGTTTGGGCCGAAAAATCTTCCCAAAAATGTAAACTCATGCTTAAACATGAGTTTACTCCCTAAAGTACCACACTTCTCATTTCCACCCTAAAAGAGTAAACTCCAAACTCTCTCAAATATCATCCAAGTTTTTGTTCAATATCTTCAATCTACTAAGTGTTTCTATCCCTTTCAAGTTAGTATATCACTTAATCTAGTGATTGTACATCCTTTAATCCATCCATTTATGTGTTTTCACTAGTTTTTCCAAAACACCAAGAACAGCAAGAACACACACTAGTGTTCTTGGACTTCAAGTTCATATCAAGCTTCCACAAAGTAAGTGCTTCTATCCTAGAGTCATTTAAAGCTTGCTATACATGTTAATATCAAAGAAAAGTCCCAAGAAAACCAAGAACAAGGTGTTCACGGTTTTGGGAGGCTCCCAAAACCATAAACACCAAGAATAAGGCTAAAGTGGTGTCTTAGGGTGCCTAGATGCTTAACAATGCCTTAGGGACTTGTCTAGATTCATCCATGATGAGTTTATCACACAAAAAGCACCAAAACCTTACATTTTATGTCTTTATGGTTTGGGATCTCCCAAAACCGTAAACACCCCAAAAGGTGTATAAAAGTCCCATAAAAGTCCCATGGTTATTCCTTATGTCTAAATCTAACCTACATTATTGGCATGATTGAGCTAAGGACTTGAAAACCCCCAAACACCAGAAACTTATGAGTTTAAGGTAGTAAACTCATTAGTTTAAGGTAGTAAACTCATGAGTTTAAGGTAGTAAACTCAAAGGAAAATGGTAAAGGGACCGTAAACTCCATTTAGGATTGAAATGGTGCCCTTGATCCTTCCAAAGGCCTAACCACCAAGTAGAAATGCTTCAAAGGACTTGTAAAACCTCAAAACAACATATGGTAATAAAGTGTAGAGTTTACGACTGTAAACCCTTGAGTTTACTACCATAAACTCCTTGGGTAATGGTCATGAAAACCGTAAACTCCAAGGGAGTTTACCCTTGAACCCCAAACACACTAGCCTTTCCTTACAACACTTAGATGCAAACCTTGAGACTTATAACACTTGTATAAGGTGTTTAGCATGTCCTAGAGTGTCTTAACTTTTTTTATTAGTTGTTTAAAGACTAATGGTATACATATATGTGATATTATATGTTAACTAGGATCATAGAGTGTGTTCAAGACTTCACTTGACACCTAGCTATCCTACCTCTTCAGTTCATCCGTACCACTCACAACACTTGAGTTCATACCCCTTAATCAATTTTTTAAATGTTTTTTAATGATTTTATGAGGGGAGGATACAAGTAGAATCATGCTAGTTATTATATCAATCATATGTGATTAATAAGCAGCATTCAAATGATTTGCTACTCATTAGCCGTTTTACCAAACAGTTTCCTTCAAATGATTTTTCATAAATATTTCAAATGTTTAAAAATCCTTATTAAACTGTTCATTTTATACTGTATGTTTCATTTCAAACTCATTTACAATTGTGTTTCAATCAAATGTTTCTTTATGCTAAACTGTTTTATCAAACAAATGCTTTCAACCCGTTTGATAGGCTGACATCATGTCGACGTTTTCCTAGATAGTAATCATATTCAAAGGTTTTACAAAACTTATTTTATGCTGTGACAACCCGAAATTTCCATTCTGTACAAACTATATCACTTCAATAGAAGTTCTAGCAGTCACAGTTAATTTTCAGACTTTTCGCGTAAGTTTGAGTAATTCAGGGTTTACACTTCAGGAAATATTAGGAGACTGGGTGCACTAGGGTTTTGTGCAACAATGTTATTCCAACACTCTATTTTATTAGAAATCATTTCAGGAATAAAAATATTTTCTGCCAAAATATCTCAGGACTATAAATAGATTTCTGAACCAAATTCATTCATTATTCACATTTCCGACTAGAGAAAAGCCATTTTCTCTCTGACGGATCTTCGGGTTTTTATACCAAAACGTGAGTAAGTCTTTATAGTAATGTAAGAAAGCTTTATATGTGTCTATAACATGATTTAGAAAGCTAAAACATGAGATCTAGGAGTTTACACCGCAAGGTGTTCTTGGGCGGTAAACTCCCGAAACGAAGCCAAAACCGACACTTGTGTTATGATAAGGCCTTAGATGTTTATGTATGCATGTTAGGGACAAGAAAGCAAGCCAAAATCCACCCAAGATTGGGAGTTTACGGCCCAGAACTCTCATAGGCCGTAAACTCCATTTTCTAACACTAAATGGTGTTTTGAGGACACTAGGACTTTAAGGCTTGTATCTAGGCTAGTTTCCCAAGTAGCATAAGGTCTTAAACACATCAAATGACACAAACAATGGTGAGTTTACGGCCCAAGTGAATCTTAGGCCGTAAACTCCATTGAAATGGACATAAGGGGTGTTTTCATGACACCTAAAGCCCTAGACCTTTGCAAGAAATTGTACCCACTTAATGGAAGGACCAAACCACATCAAAATCACTTAACAAAGTGAGTTTACGGCCAAGACATGGTTATTGTGCCGTAAACTCCTAAAAAGGGCACCAAGGTGTGCCTAATGCCTTCATATGCTTGGAGTAAAAGTCTAGAACCCATACCACAAGTGCAAAGGACTTGAAAACAACAGAAACACCCTATACTTAGAGTTTACGGTCGTAAACTCTAAGGGGAATGGCCTTAGGCCCATAAACTCTTAATTAGAGTACTTCTAGACCTTAAACCCTTCCAAGGACTTAGCCACCAAGTTGGAAGAATTCTAGGAACCATTTGGGACTTCAAAACACACCATACCCCCATGATTGGGAGTTTACGGCCGTAAACTGAAGAGTTTACAACCGTAAACTCCATGTGTGATGTTCTATGGGGATTAAACTCAATTATAGGGTCCTTTGGAACCCTAAACACAAGTACATTGTCCCACATTAGCTTAGATGCAATCCTTAGGGCTTAAAACACTTATATAAAGTGTTTATTATGTCTAGGATGTCTTAACATTATCAATTAGTGATTTGTGACTAATTGAATGCATATATGTGTGATTATATGTTCATTAGGATCATAGTGTGTGTACAAGTCCTCGCTTGACACCTAGCCATCCTATACCGTTCAGTTCATTCCAATCACCAACTACATGTGAGTTCATACCCCTAATCAATGTTTTAAATGCTTTTAAATGCTTTAAAGGGGGGAATACAAGTAGAAACAAACATGTTATTAAATCATTATTATGTATTTTATAACTGTGTTTGTCATTTAACAGATTTCACATACTACAAAATGTGATGCATGAAATGGTTTTACATCTTAAAAGCACATTGTTACCAAACGTTTTACCTTTGAAATGTTTATTCAAATGACAGCAAGTCATAACTAATTATTGTTCAAAACCCATAAGATGTCTTACAAAACCATTTTACATTCTTGAACTAAACTATGCACATACACTTATATTCTTATATATGCATTGATGTTATAGTTTGCATCTTTCATTTAGTTTCCCATACCCTTGAGTAGTAAGAGTAGGTAAACTTACATGATCAACTAGTTATATTACAGTAGATTATCATAGGGATAATGTGAAGATATCAAACATTACTTGTATTACAAGGAGTCACACAAGAGTCAGTTCATTCATGAGTCTAAACTAGTATATTACCTGATACATGAGTACTTACATATGTTTACTTGATACATGAATATGTTTACATATACTTACATGTTACATGGATACACATACATGAATACCATACAGGAACACTTTTACATAGGTGCATTATCCTGTATTCTTTTACCTGGATACTTGTACTTAGGACTATGAGTACGATTTATTAGCACTTCTGTGTAAATCATCCTGCATATCCCCCTGTACCTCGGGATATCTAGACAGGACCCTATCCCTAGTACCTTGGGATACCTAGATGGGCCTCTATCCCACAGTACCTCGGGATATACATACGGGACTAACCATTCCGGAACTCATCTCTTAGCAACAGTGGGTAATGAGCATCTACGGATGCCTACGGTTACTACTTATATTAGGAAGATCGATTTGGGACTAACCCTTCCACCCACCTGCTGCTACTACAGAGGACAATTGGACAATCTTCGGATGTTGATTAGGTTATACATTTCGCTTAATGCGATGTTGTGTTGGTCCTAGTACCCAGTGACAACACTTACAGTATTACATTTTTCTTGTTTAATTTATTTTGTGATACATTCACATAAACAATGAGTTAGACTAAGCACTTTTAGTACTAGTCAACACAAAGGAAAAACTATCATTTTACAAACAGAACATTCGGGTCTTGGTAGAAGACTACACTTCATACGTACAGAACATTCGGGTCTTAGTAGAAGACTACATTTCATAATTATAGAAAATAAGGGTTTTTCTAGGGATTTCATAGTTACCTCAACATTTTCACTTAATGATTTACAAGGCCTTTATAACAAATTTTCACAAACAAGGAAATGACACTTATATACTTATCAATTCACCAGCTTTAAAGCTGATACTCGTTTTCAAAATAACTTGTATTCTCAAGTCATCAGTAGACAGGTATGGAGGCCAGGTTTTGAGAAGACGGAGCAGACAGGTCTCGTCTTTTATTTTGATTGTATATTTTTGGTGTCTTACTACAATGAAAGAAACACACATGTATTAAAACTTTACTTATAATGCAATGGATGATGTTGTTGCTTGTTTATTATTTTACACTGTTGTGATACTGTACATGACGTCCTCCACTCCTGAACGTTTCCGCCGTTCGTGGTTTTGGGGTGTGACAGATTGGTATCAGAGCATTGTTTATAGTGAATTAAGTATATCAACCCATAAAAGATATACTAACTATAAATACATGGGATTAAAACACTCTGTCTAAGAGATATGCTTATAAATAATAAAATATTTAAGTAAGTATATGTGCCTGCATTCATACTAAAATCAGTGTCACAATGACAAGAACAAAAGTATTACGATTGTTGAATATCACAAGTAAGCTTGGGGATATATGATCAGTCTTGGGAATGGCATAGCTTGATCAACTATGTTGGTCCGAGGAGTGATTAACATATGCCCAAGAATGGTTGTGATGTGGCAACAAGTCTAAAAACATACCAACACAACCATAAAGAAATACCATATGGGTATTTGATCTTACTGTAATTATCTTAATTAGTTCGTCTACTTAAGCTATTTCTTATATCCCTTTTCTCGCGTAGATTAAAATGGTTGGATTTCACCATGGCGATCCGTACTTCCCAAACCAAGGCAATGCTGGTTGGCTTCAGGCAGAACCAGAAGATGATCACCCAATCCCTTTGGATGATCACCATGCTGAGGGTTTTTCTGATAGTTCTGACTCGGAGCCAGAAGTCAACAACCTACCCCCAGCTGCTCGAAACCCAAACCTGAACCCTCACCCTGTGTTTCAAGGACCCACACCCTTGTGGGCCATTAATTTGACTGAATGTAGTTAGGAACAAGGTCAACCCATTCCCTACAATGGAGACCGAAGTTTCTACAACCTCACTGAAGGAGGTTCTGCTGATAGATTCCTACCAATCATGGTGCGTAGGATTTCTCGAAACACGATTATGGCTCAGGCCTCTATCAATCGAGTTTTGGAAGTTGACGCCAACTCTGGTGTTAACACTGTCCACATTCGCCAACTAGAGTCTGCTCATGAAAGCACTCTGGTCCGCAATACAAATCTACAAAGGGAACTTGCTGAAACCCAAGCAGAAGTTAGAGAACTTCGAGCTCAGCAAGCAAGGTCGGACAGGCGTATAAGAGACATTGAACGTCTATTGTCAGGATCGAGGAATCATGCAAGCAGCTCTCGTCGCGGATAGAAGCTCGTCGACTCATCTTTTGGATATAACCTAGTTTATGTAAAACTTGGGTCTAATTTCCTATCTATATAAATCTTAGACCTGTTAGTTCTTGATCTAGTCTTGATTCTGTCAAAATTTTCCATCTTGGTTGATGTAGAGCCTACTCCTAGGCCATTTTTCCCGAACTTGTTACATCTGTAATTCCAGTATTATTGACAGATATCTAATCATATGGAAATTATTATCCAAATGTTGTCACTTTCTGTTAGTTATTCTATTCATTCTATTGTTGGACTATGGGGAGTTAGTCCATGTGACACATTCATAAATCATTTATTCTTATCCATGTCGTCATCTTTTAAACGTATAGTTAAAGATGCCGCCACGCAGAAGTACAAGGCGTAATCCAATCAACGAAACACCGATACCACCGCCTCCTCCACCACCACAACCTCAACCTCCTCTACCACCTAACCCATTTGATGCCAACATGTTCCAGGCAGCTTTCACAGCAGCAGTTGCAGCTGCTGTGTCAGCAATCAACACTCCTGTCCCTAGTGGATCGTGAACAGGTGCACCTCCCTCGAACCACGGAAAAAGCCATGGACACCCTCGGGAATGCACCTACAAGGACTTCACAAACGCCAAACCCCGCAGCTTCAATGGTACCGGTGGGGTTATGGTGTTAACGCAATGGATTGAAAAGATGGAATCTGTCTTTGAAATCTACGCTTGCCAAGAAAGCAAAAAGGTCAAGTTCACAGCTTTTACCTTCTCTGATAGGGCACTAACATGGTGGAACGGCCATGTTAAGTACCTGACTCTGGTGGTGGCGTATTCCATCAACTGGGAACACTTGAAGGACATGCTGATGAGAGAGTACTGTCCTCAGGGAGAAATACAAAAACTCGAGAAGGAACTCTGGAGCCTGCAAATGGTGGGATATGACATAGGAACCTACACGAATAGGTTCTGTGATCTGGCAAACTTATGCCCTGACATGGTTGCTCCCCAGAGCAAAAAGATAGAGAGATATATTGGGGGCTGTCGCCCCAGATCCAGTCAAGTGTTATAGCTTCCAGGCCTATTACTTTTGATAGTGCCAAGGAACTAGCACAATCCCTCATCGATCACCGGAAACCTCAGAACACAACAATCCCTACACCTGTACCACAAAAGTCCAACCCCGACTACCACAAGAAGGGGTGGAATAAGAGGAAAAGAGGGGCTCCGCAAGGATCCTCCAATAAGCAACAACAAGTGGCGATCAATGCTGCCACTGTGACTCCTGTTGCCCCTGCGAACCTCTTACCAGCAAAAACATATGCTGGGACTCTCCCGAAGTGCACCAAGTGCAACTTCCACCACCACGGACCTTGCAGGGAGATGCAGTGTTCTAACTGCAATAAGAAGGGACACACCGTCCGTTACTGCAAAACTCCAATAGCTCAAGCTGCCCAGATTCCTAACACCGGTATGGGCCAAGCTTGCTACGGATGTAGCGAAGTAGGCCACTACAAGAGGAACTGCCCTAAAGCAGGGACGGCTGGAGGAGTGGGAAGTGTTATGGCCCTAGGACACGAGGAAGCAGTAGCTGATCCTACGATATTTACTGGTACGTTCCTCCTCGATAACTCATATGCTTGCATACTTTTCGATAGTGGAGCCGAGAAAAGTTTCGTAAGTCACAAATTTCCACACCTGCTTAAACAAAAACCATGTGCATTAGATAACTCATTCACAGTAGAAATGGCTAACCGGAAAACAGAGAGTACAAACTGCATACACGTAGGTTATACCTTAGCTTTAGATGGCCATACTTTCAAGATAGATCTCATGTCAGTCACAATTAAATGTTTCGACGTTATCATCGGTATGGATTGGTTGAGTCTTCTTCGCGCCGACATCTTGTGCTTTGAAAAATCAGTTCGTCTTAACCTTCCTAACAACGAAACCTTAATTATCTACGGCGACAAACCTAGTACGAGCCTTCATATCATTTCGTGCATTCAAGCCCAGAAGTGCTTGCGAAAGGAATATCATGCGTTCCAACCACACGTCGTCGATACCAGTCAAGAACTGAAGGACATCCAGAAAATCCCAGAAGTACGTGACTTTCCCGACATATTCCCAGAAGAACTTCCCAGTTTACCACCGCAACGCCAAGTCGAGTTCAGAATCTACACGAATAGGTTCTGTGATCTGGCAAACTTATGCCCTGACATGGTTGCTCCCCAGAGCAAAAAGATAGAGAGATATATCTGGGGGCTGTCGCCCCAAATCCAGTCAAGTGTTATAGCTTCCAGGCCTATTACATTTGATAGTGCCAAGGAACTAGCACAATCCCTCATCGATCACCGGAAACCTCAGAACACAACAATCCTTACACCTGTACCACAAAAGTCGAACCCCGACTACCACAAGAAGGGGTGGAATAAGAGGAAAAGAGGGGCTCCGCAAGGATCCTCCAATAAGCAACAACAAGTGGCGATCAATGCTGCCACTGTGACTCCTGTTGCCCCTGCGAACCTCTTACCAGCAAAAACATATGTTGGGACTCTCCCGAAGTGCACCAAGTGCAACTTCCACCACCACGGACCTTGCAGGGAGATGCAGTGTTCTAACTGTAATAAGAAGGGACACACCGTCCGTTACTGCAAAACTCCAACAGCTCAAGCTGCCCAGATTCCTAACACTGGTATGGGCCAAGCTTGCTACGGATGTAGCGAAGTAGGCCACTACAAGAGGAACTGCCCTAAAGCAGGGACGGCTGGAGGAGTGGGAAGTGTTATGGCCCTAGGACACGAGGAAGCAGTAGCTGATCCTACGATATTTACTGGTACGTTCCTCCTCGATAACTCATATGCTTGCATACTTTTCGATAGTGGAGCCGAGAAAAGTTTCGTAAGTCACAAATTTCCACACCTGCTTAAACAAAAACCATGTGCATTAGATAACTCATTCACAGTAGAAATGGCTAACCGGAAAACAGAGAGTACAAACTGCGTACACGTAGGTTATACCTTAGCTTTAGATGGCCATACTTTCAAGATAGATCTCATGCCAGTCACAATTAAATGTTTCGACGTTATCATCGGTATGGATTGGTTGAGTCTTCTTCGTGCCGACATCTTGTGCTTTGAAAAATCAGTTTGTCTTAACCTTCCTAACAACGAAACCTTAATTATCTACGGCGACAAACCTAGTACGAGCCTTCATATCATTTCGTGCATTCAAGCCCAGAAGTGCTTGCGAAAGGAATATCATGCGTTCCAACCACACGTCGTCGATACCAGTCAAGAACTGAAGGACATCCAGAAAATCCCAGAAGTACGTGAATTTCCCGACATATTCCCAAAAGAACTTCCCAGTTTACCACCGCAACGCCAAGTCGAGTTCAGAATCGACTTAGTGCCAGGAGCTACCCCAGTAGCCAAATATCCTTATCGATTGGCACCGACCGAGATGCAGGAACTTTCCAGTCAACTTAACGAACTTCTCAAGAAGGGATTCATTCGACCAAGCTTCTCACCATGGGGAGCACTGGTCTTGTTCATCAAGAAGAAAGATGGATCGTTTCGCATGTGCATCGACTATAGAGAACTCAACAAACTTACCATTAAAAATCGTTATCCCTTGCCTCGCATTGACGATTTGTTTATTCAACTTCAAGGAGCCAACTACTTCTCGAAGATAGATCTGCGATCCGAATATCACCAACTACGAGTGTTAGAGGAGGATGTTCACAAAACAGCCTTCCGAACTCGTTATGGGCACTACGAGTTTGTAGTGATGCCATTCGGATTAACTAACGCGCCCGCAGTATTCATGGATCTGATGAATAGGGTGTGTCGTCCTTACTTGGATCAGTTTGTCATCGTCTTCATTGATGACATACTCATATTCTCTCGAAGTAAGGAGGAACATAGTCAACACCTCCGTAAAATCTTAGAAACATTGCGATCGGAGAAGCTCTACGCGAAGTTGTCAAAGTGCGAATTTTGGATTCGGCGAGTCGAATTTTTGGGCCATGTGGTTAGTGAAGAAGATATACACGTGGACCCCGCCAAGATCAAAGCCATTGAGAATTGGTCAGCACCAAAGACACCTACCGAAATTCGTCAATTTATGGGTCTAGCTGGCTACTATCGCAGGTTCATTCAGAACTTCTCCAGCATAGCGAAACCTCTTACAACCCTGACCCAAAAAGGCGTGGCCTTTGACTGGGAAGAGAAACAGGAAAGAGCATTCCAAACGCTCAAACGAGCCTTGTGCATTGCCCCGATACTATCCCTCCTCGAAGGGATAGAAGACTTCATTGTCTATTGCGATGCATCCAATCAAGGACTCGGATGTGTTCTGATGCAGCGAGGTAAAGTCATCGCCTATGCCTCGAGACAGCTGAAGACACATGAGGTTAACTACACAACCCATGATCTTGAACTAGGAGTAGTGGTGTTTGCTCTGAAGATCTGGCGACATTACCTATACGGTACTAAAAGCACGATCTTTACAGACCATAAGAGTCTACAACACATTTTCGACCAGAAAGAGCTCAACATGAGACAACGACGGTGGGTCGAGCTACTTAGTGATTACGAGTGCGAAATTCGTTATCATCCGTGTAAAGCCAATGTAGTAGCGGACGCCCTAAGTCTGAAGGAATATACTGGTCGTAGAGTCAAATCTTTGACTCTAACTATCCATTCACACTTGTCCACTCAAATTAAGGAGGCTCAGATCGACGCTTTGAAACCTGAAAACGTGGCTAGTGAATCCCTTAGAGGGATGGATAAGAACTTGGAAGTCAAGGGTGGCGGAGCCTTATACCTCATGGATCGGATCTGGACACCGAAACACGGTGGCTTCAGAGACTTGGTCATGACCGAAGCTCACAACACTCGTTATTCCGTCCACCCAGGTTCAGATAAGATGTATATGGATCTTAAAAAGCTATACTGGTGGCCTAACATGAAAGCAGATATTGCTACCTTCGTGAGTAAATGCCTTACTTGCGCAAAGGTCAAGGTCGAATACCAGAAACCCTCCGGTCTTCTACAACAACCGGAGATACAAAAATGGAAGTGGGAGCGGATCACTATGGACTTCATAACCAAGTTACCCAAGACGACGGGTGGACTTGATTCCATATGGGTCATCGTCGATAGACTGACCAAGTCTGCACACTTCCTACCAATCAAAGAAACAGACAAGATGGAGAAACTTACCAGAACTTACATTTGGGATATTGTAAGGCTGCATGGTGTTCCTTTATCTATCATCTCAGACCGAGATAGTAGATTCACTTCGAGGTTCTAGCAGTCATTACAAAGTTCCCTATGAACTAGGCTGGACATGAGTACAGCCTACCATCCCAGACCGACGGGAAAAGTGAGAGAACTATCCAAACCTTAGAAGATATGTTGCGTGCCTATGTGATTGACTTTGGAAAAGCTTGGGATACACATTTACCCCTTGTCGAATTTTCCTACAACAACAGTTATCACACGAGCATAAAGGCAGCTCCATTCGAGGCCCTCTAAGGCCGAAAGTGCAGATCCCCTCTGTGCTGTGCTGAAGTGGGTGATACCCAGTTAGCTAAGGGACGAGTTCCCGAAAGCACTCTCATGGGTCCGGAAATCATTTGGGAAACAACAGAGAAGATCGTTCAAATTCGTGAACGATTGAAAGCCTTTAGAGACCGACAGAAAAGCTACGCTGACAAGCGTAGGAAACCATTTGAGTTCCAGGTGGGTGACCGAGTCCTACTGAAAGTGTCACCCTGGAAGGGCTTGATACGCTTTGGAAAGCGTGAGAAGCTCAATCCAAGATACATAGGGCCTTTTGAGATTCTTGCGAGAATCGATCTTGTAGCTTACAATCTCAATCTACCGCAAGAACTCAGTAACGTACATCCTACCTTCCACGTCTCGAACTTGAAAAAGTGTCTATCCGACGAGACTCTTGTTATTCCACTCGACGAGATCGAGATCAACGAGAGCCTCAACTTCGTGGAGGAACCAGTAGAGATCATGGACCGAGAGGTCAAGAAAACAAAGCAGAGCCGTATCCCGATAGTGAAGGTGCGCTGGAACGCAAAGCGTGGACCGGAATTCACTTGGGAACGTGAGGATCAGATGAAACTGAAATACCCTCACCTTTTCGCTTAGTTATTTGTAAATTTCTTAGTTGCTTAAACTCTAATTTCGGGACGAAATTCCTTCTAACTGGGGGATGATGTGACAACCCGAAATTTCCATTCTGTACAAACTATATCACTTCAATAGAAGTTCTAGCAGTCACAGTTAATTTTCATACTTTTCGCGTAAGTTTGAGTAATTCCGGGTTTACACTTCAGGAAATATCAGGAGAGTGGGTGCACTAGGGTTTTGTGCAACACTGTTATTCCAACACTCTATTATATTAGAAATCATTTCAGGAATAACTCTTTATAGTAATGTTAGAAAGCTTTATATGTGTCTATAACATGATTTACAAGGCTAAAACATGAGATCTAGGAGTTTACACCCCAAGGTGTTCTTGGGCGGTAAACTCCTGAAACGAAGCCAAAACCGACACTTGTGTTATGATAAGGCCTTAGATGTTTATGTATGCATGTTAGGGACAAGAAAGAAAGCCAAAATCCACCCAAGATTAGGAGTTTACGGCCCATAACTCTCTTACGCCGTAAACTCCATTTTCTAACACTAAATGGTGTTTTGAGGACACTAGGACTTTAAGGCTTGTATCTAGGCTATTTTCCCAAGTAGCACAAGGTCTTAAACACATCAAATGACACAAACAATGGTGAGTTTACGGCCCATGTGAATCTTAGGCCGTAAACTCCATTGAAATGGACATAAGGGGTGTTTTCATGACACCTAAAGCCCTAGACCTTTGCAAGAAATTGTACCCACTTAATGGAAGGACCAAACCACATAAAAAATCACTTAACAAAGTGATTTTACGGCCAAGACATGGTTCTTGGGCCGTAAACTCCTAAAAAGGGCACCAAGGTGTGCCTAATGCCTTCATATGCTTGGAATAAAAGTCTAGAACCCATACCACAAGTGCAAAGGACTTGAAAACAACAAAAACACCCTATACTTAGAGTTTACGGCCGTAAACTCTAAGGGTAAGGGCCTTGGGCCGTAAACTCTTAATTAGAGTACTTCTGGACCTTAAACCCTTCCAAGGACTTAGCCACCAAGTTGGAATAATTCTAGGAACCATTTGGGACTTCAAAACACACCATACCCCCATGATTGGGAGTTTACGGCCATAAACGCAAGAGTTTACAACCGTAAACTCCATGTGTGATGTTCTATGGGGAGTAAACTCAATTATATGGTCCTTTGGAACCCTAAACACAAGTACCTTGTCCCACATTAGCTTAGATGCAATACTTAGGGCTTAAAACACTTATCTAAAGTGTTTATTATGTCTAGGATGTCTTAACATTATCAATTAGTGATTTGAGACTAATTGAATGCATATATGTGTGATTATATGTTCATTAGGATCGTAGTGTGTGTACAAGTCCTCGCTTGACACCTAGCCATCCTATACCTTTCAGTTCATTCCAATCACCAACTACAGGTGAGTTCATACCCCTAATCAATGTTTTAAATGATTTTAAATGCTTTAAAGGGGGGGAATACAAGTAAAAACAAACATGTTATTAAATCATTATTATGTATTTTATAACTGTGTTTGTCATTTAACAGATTTCACATACTACAAAATGTGATGCATGAAATGGTTTTACATCTTAAAAGCACATTGTTACCAAATGTTTTACCTTTGAAATGTTTATTCAAATGACATCAAGTCATTGTTAATTATTGTTCAAAACCCATAAGATGTCTTACAAAACCATTTTACATTCTTGAACTAAACTATGCATATACACTTATATTCTTATATATTTATTGATGTTATAGTTTGCATCTTTCATTTAGTTTCCCATACCCTTGAGTAGTAAGAGTGGGTAAAATTACATGATCAACTAGTTATATTACAGTAGATTATCATAGGGATAATGTGAAGATATCAAACATTACTTCTATTACAAGGAGTCACACAAGAGTCAGTTCATTCATGAGTCTAAACTAGTATATTACCTGATACATGAGTACTTACATATGTTTACTTGATACATGAATATGTTTACTTATACTTACCTGTTACATGGATACACATACATGAATACCATATAGGAACACTTTAACATAGGTGCATTATCCTGTATTCTTTTACCTAGATACTTGTACTTAGGACTATGAGTACGATTTATTAGTACTTCTGTGTAAATCTTCCTACATATCCCCCTGTACCTCGGGATATCTAGACAGGACCCTATCCCTAGTACCTCGGGATACCTAGATGGGCCTCTATCCCACAGTACCTCGGGATATACGTACGAGACTAACCATTCCGGAACTCATCTGTTAGCAACAGTGGGTAATGAACATCTACGGATGCCTACTGTTACTACTTATATTAGGAAGATCGATTTGGGACTAACCCTTCCACCCACCTACTGCTGCTACAGAGGACAATTGGACAATCTTCGGATGTTCATTAGGTTATACATTTCGCTTAATGCGATGTTGTGTTGGTCCTAGTACCCAGTGACAACACTTACATTATCACATTTTTCTTGTTTACTTTATTTTGTGATACATTCACATAAATGATGAGTTAGACTAAGCACTTTTAGTACTAGTCAACACAAAGGAAAAACTATCATTTTACAAACAGAACATTCGGGTCTTGGTAGAAGACTACACTTCATACGTACAGAACATTCGGGTCTTGGTAGAAGACTACATTTCATACTTATAGAAAATAAGGGTTTTTCTAGGGATTTCATACTTACCTCAACATTTTCATTTAATGATTTACAAGGCCTTGATAACAGATTTTCACAAACAAGGAAATGACACTTATATACTTATGAATTCACCAGCTTTAAAGCTGATACTCGCTTTCAAAATAACTTGTATTCTCAGGTCATCAGTAGACAGGTACGGAGGCCAGGTTTTGAGAAGACGGAGCAGACAAGTCTCGTCTTTTATTTTGATTGTATATTTTTGGTGTCTTACCACAATGAAAGAAACACACATATATTAAAACTTTACTTATAATGCAATGGATGATGTTGTTACTTGTTTATTATTTTACACTGTTGTGATACTGTACATGACGTCCTCCACCCCTGAACATTTCCGCCGTTCGTGGTTTTGGGGTGTGACATATGCTTTCATATTATTAATTGCATGTCTACGTATGTATAGTTATATAAGAAATGTTTAAAAGTCTTAGGAAGGCCTCCCCGCCCTATTTCCTTTTCGCGCTTGAGGTGTGGTCTGGTGGGATATCGGGTACCCATCCGAAGGTCATTTAAATATTAGTTATATATCATGTGTACATATATAGTCATAAAGGTTTTTCCAGTTCATTCAGTACCCTTAGGTAGCAAGGGTATACTTCCATGTTCATACGTACCTGTTACATTACTAGTAAGCTACTAGAACTATTACTAGAACGCGATATCATACAATGAGTCAGTTCATTCATGAGTCTATACTTGCTAGATAGAGAAAGAACACACATTGCAGCTAGTGCACACAGTACATTACTATATGTGACAACCCAAGTTGTTCCGTTACATTTCCCTGTTACTGTTAATGGAATATTCCCGTTTATAAAAGTTCCGTTAATTAGAGGTCGCCAAATTTAATAAACATTTCAATTGTTTATGTTTATGTGCCATTATGTCGTGATAAAAGGAAATAAAAACACATAACACATATTTCCATTTAATTGGAAATGTTAAGTCTTATTATTACGACCACTAAATCGGGTGCGACCAAAAGCCCCGTTTAACGGCAGTATTGGGTAGAATTCCACTGAGCCCCGACTCAAAACCCTATATAAGGGGGAGTAAACTCCATTTGGAGCTTTTCCACCCTCTCTCTCTAGACTCGTTTTCACCTCGAATCCGCAACCAAACGCTTCCAAATTGTATGTCCTCTCACCCTAGCTTACTCTAAACATTATGATTTGTGTTTATAGCCCAAAAATCGGACTTAGAAGCAATGGAAAAGGAGTTTACATCCTAAGCTCCTCCTTAGGCTGTAAACACCCAAAATGAGGCCAAAATGACCCAAACTTGTCCCTATAGGCTTGGAAATAAATTAAGGGGATTACCTAGGAGTGTTTAAACATTAAAACACAATGATTTGAGGCATAAAAGAGAGTTTACGGCCCAAGCACATGCTTAGGCCGTAAACACCTCTAAACTATGTCAAAATGCCTCCAAAACACTCCCAAACCACCCTTAGGCTTCATACATAATTTAGGGACTTAGTATTTTGGGTTTAGACCATTTAAACACAAGAAAATATGGGGTGGCTTGGAGTTTACGGCCCAAGCATGTACCTAGGCCGTAAACTCCCCAAAACACATCCAAATGATAGTTTTAATCCCCCAAAATAGCATCATACTTCATTAGAAATTGCTAGCAAGGTGTTAGGGGCTTTAAACTTCACAAAACTCTAAGGATGATAGCTTATGGCCATAAACTCCCTTAGGAATGGTCCCTAGGCCGTAAACTCCAAGAAAATTCCCTTAGAAGCCTCAAACCCACTCATGCCTTTTATGAAAAGTACTTAGAATAATTCCATGAGCAAGCTAGAAGCATTAAACACCCTATAACCCATCACCATGAGTTTATGGCCGTAAACTCATGGTGAGATGTCCCTGGGCCGTAAACTCAACTTTGGGGGTTTAATCTTGGAGAGTAAACTCCATTCCTTAGCCATACACACCCTTAAACCCTACCCGGGACACCCAAACACTTAGCCAAAGTGTTTCCTGCTCCTTCGAGTGCGTATACATGTTTAATTAGTATTAAATATACTAATTGTATGTGAGCATATGTTATCATATGTTATATAGGTCATTGAGTGTGTTCGAGTCCTTGCGTGACACCGAACACCCAAACGACACCTTCGTCGGACCTACTTACACCAGGTGAGTTTATACCCCTGAATGAACCTTTTAAATGCTTTTAAATGTTTTATAGGGGGGAATACAAGTTAAACATGCCAGTTATCATATCAATCACATGTGATTGATAACCCGCATGCACAAGATTTTACCATACTGAATACTGTTTTACCGAGTAGGACACTATAATGACTTTCAAAAAGGTTTTCAAACTGTTTCAAACTCTTACTTATACTGTTTTATTCAAATTCATTTCAAACCGATTTATAAAGTTTCCAAAGATTTCTAAAGGTTTTTACACTTATTTTATCAAAAGAATACAAAATGTGATTTTCCTAAATATAAAGGTTTTCCAAGGTTTTCACCAAATTCTCTTTCACGTAGAATACATTTACTTGCTAGTCACTGCTGCTTCGCTTATGCTTATTTTATATTTCCACTTGGTAACATTTTCACTTCTCAAAACACTTAGTATAAACAGATTCGCGATAAGAAAGTCTTTGTTTTACTGTAGGTGAAAGTATTTCGTTTTTCAATATGAATACATAACAATGTATGAATAACTCGCAAACTATACGCATTATAGTTTTTCAGAAAGTATGTTCCATTTGGTGAAAATAACTTGGTAAAATACTAAACTTTATGCGTAAAGCAAGATAGATGTTTTATTTACAAAGATACGTTTTCTTGTATTGTACTTGTATTCCACCCCCCCTAAAACATGAAAAGACTTGAAAAGTAGGGTTATGAACTCACTTGTTTAGTTTGGAGAGAGTGGGACTAGAGTCGAGCAGAACTTCAACCGCGGAAAGTTGCGTCTTCGAGCTTCTCGGGGATCTCGGTAGCGAAGAACCTTCGTCAGGGGCTCTGGTGTGGAACCGGGGTTGTCGGGATGGCCTCTGGTGCTTACAAGTGTGTGAGAGTGAGTGAGAGTTTGAGAAAAAGTGTCCAAAATCCAGAGTTCATGCTTTCTATTTATAGGGCTGAAGGCACGAGTACGGTGGGCGTACCACCGGAGTACGCTGAGCGTACGCGTTATGTTGGGCGTACTTCGGTTATGCTGGGCGTAACTTTGCGTCATGGCTTACGACTCGGGTCTAGCTAGGCGTAGAGCTTGCAGCCGATGGGACTCGACCCTGCACCTGAGTACGTTGGGCGTACTCTTTAAGTACGCTGGGCGTAATCCCGGCTTCAATCTTCTAAATTCCGTAACTTTGCGTACGGGCTCCGTTTTTTGTGTTCATTATATCCACGCGTAGGTGAGACTATGCTCTACAACTTTCATTTAGACTCCGTTGGCTAGTTTTGATTTATTTTTAATACTATATTTTTAATAGGCCGGGACTGCTAAAATCCGTTAAAAATTCATAGTTTCTTTATCCGACGTCTGTTTTCGTTTGTCTTTTTATCATCTTACTCCTGATGTGGAGACCTTCAACTCTCATTTAGGTTGGGTTAGCTAAATATCGTTCGATCTTCAATTCGAGTTTTTAGCTCTCTACTACTGTTACGAAACTTTGAAAATTCGTAACTTCTTCATACGAGGTCCAATTTCGGCGATCTTTTTATGCACGTTCACCGTTTAATGTAATCTACGACTTTTGTTTAGATACTTAAGGCTAAAATGCATTTTACTAAAATTTCTCATTTTACGTTTAATAATGTCTTACCGGGTGTGTCGTGAATATTTGAGTAGTCGAAATCTTTTCATTATAACTCGGTTTTGAATGTTCATTATGTTTTTGGAAACCTTGGCACGATATCTATCATTTGATGCATCCCAACTTTATATTTTGAACATTTTATTTTTGAGGTTAATTCCGTTGATTCCAAATAGTTTTGTTGTATTAGACTTTTGAGTGTTACATTGCTTTGGAAAAATATAGGGTTGTCACACTGGGGCAGGCTTCTTCCAGTACTCGTTGTTTAGCATATTATCCATCACAACATTAAGTATCATGTCCTCCGGAATGGATCCCATGAAGTCGAATTTGATAGCTTTGGACACAATAAAGTTGGAAGTATGGAAAATTGGAATTACAACAATTAAAAAATCATCTGGTACCTGAAGCTAAAGGCGAAAAATTACACGCTTGACGACAATCTACCAAAAGCGAGTGCAAGAGATTTTTGAGTGCCTTGAAGTTGAAATTATCCTTTGAACCAGTTAAGCCCAGAGGATTGAACCACAATCAAGGTTAATCCTAATGTACAGACCATAGATTATTGTGCATAATAGCTCGCTAGCACTGTCTGAACCAGTAACTCTCTCTAAGAAGCTCTTAAAAAGAACAGTGTCAAGCCCACTCCACATAGGAGGAAGGATGGGCTTATAGAACTTCGACAGGAGAGATAGGTTTTCCAAATACCCTATTTAGTAGAAAATCTCTAGAATCACAGATGAAGAAGTTGATTCCAGATCGACCAGACCATCTATTGAAGAAAGCCCAAGTATCCTGCTAAATCTGTTCTTGGATATGGAGGTTTTGTGGGAATCAACCTGAAATGTTATCACAACCTCACTCTGTTGGTAGCATGCAGCAGAGAATACCTTGGACTGATGGACCAATAGGACATTCTCAGCCATCGTTAACGCTTGAGCAATAGAGAGTAACAGAGGCACACAATCATAGGCTTATGTGACAACCCGAAATTTCTATTCTGTACAATCATGTCAGGTCAATAGAATTCATAGCAGTTGCTGCTATGTTTCAAACTTTTTGGAACAAGTTTGAGTATTTTAGGATTTACGCTTCCGGTGATAGCAGGAGAGAGGATGCCCTAGAGTATTTTCTGCTTCTTGAAAGTTTCAAAACTCCTCAAGTTTGGAGTTTACGGCTCAAATAATATTTTTGGACCGAAAACTCAACGGACTATATAAAGGACACTTAGCCATTTTAGTTCATTTCTTCCATTTTCAACTAGAGAAAAGTCGAATTCTCTCCCGAGGATCTTCAATCTTTTGCTCCGTATTGTAAGTAGTTCAACCCTAGAGTGTATTAATGTGTATTACATACTTAGATATGATTGAAAACACTCTTGAATCAAGAGAAGAAGGAGTTTACGGCCCAAGATCTTCTTGGTCCGTAAACCCTAATTTGGGAGCCAAAGTGCTCCCAAGTCTTTCCTTATGCTTAGAATCGAGTATGGAACCTTCCCTTGATGTGTTTAGCACATAACAATCAACAAGTTACCCCATTTATAGGTGTTTACGGTTTGGGACTTGAAAACATCACATATTCCTTCCATATGCCTTGAATCAAGCCTAGGCTTTTACCTTGGAGTGTTTAGGACTTGAAAACATCACAAAACCATGTTCCATAGGAGTTTACGGCAGCAAACTCATGGAGAAATGGTCCATAGGCTTTTACTTCAATGTAGGAATACTTAGAATAACTTAGAAGGCTTCAAATCACAAAATGGTCAAAGAAGTATGAGTTTACGGCAGTAAACTCAAGATTTTACGACCGTAAACCCATTGAGTTATGGTCTCCAAACCGTAAACTCACAAAGAGGGTTCCCTCGAACCCTAAGCTCAATAGTATTTCCCTAAAACACTTGGAAGAAATCCTAAGGACTTATAACACTTGTATGAGGTGTTTAGCATGTCCTAGTGTGTCTTGACTTTGTTTGTTAGTTGTTTAAAATACTTATTGGATACATATATGTGATATTATATGTTGACTAGAATCATAGAGTGTGTTCAAGTCTACACTTGACATCAAGCAATCATACATCTTCAGTCATCCAAACCACCATCTATAGGTGAGTTCATACCCCATGAATTAACCTTTTAAATGTTCTTAAATGTTTATAAATGCTTTATGGGGGGGGGGGGGGGAGTACAAGTTAAATCATGTTTAGTTATTATATCAATCACATGGTATTAATAACTAACATGCAAATGGTTTTACTATACGTTAACTGTTTTACCAATCAGATTTCTTCAAACGTTTATCTTAAACATTTTTAGGTGTTTGAAACACTTTATTAAACTGTTTATTAAACACTGTATGTTCATTTCAACCCATGTTACATTTGTGTTTCAAACAAAGTTTCCTTTATACTTAAACCGTTTTTCATCAAACAAATACTTTCAAACCGTTTTATAAACTGACATCAAGTCGATCTTTTCTTAGGTATTAATCTTTTTCAAAGGTTTTATAAAACTCCTTATATGATTTTATATTGTAAATTGCATGCCTATATGTGTATAGTTATATAAATAATGTTTAAAAGACTTATGAAGGCTAAGCCGCTTTGTTTCCTTTTCCCCACTGGGATGTGGTCTGTTAAGGTATAGGGTATCCGTCTGAAGGTCGTTTAACTATCAGTTATATATTACGTATACATATAGAGACATAAAAGTTTATCCTCAGTCAGTTCAGTACCTTTGGGTAGCAAAGGCATACTTCAGGTTATACACGTACATGGTTAGTAACTATTATAGGTATAGTTAGGAGATACCACTTACCATTCCAAGTACAAGGAATCACACAAGAGCAGTTCATTCATGAGTCTATACTAGTACATTACATGATACATGAGTACGTTTACATAGATACGCTTACATGAGTACATTTAGATAGATACGATTACATGAGTACATTTACATGGATACACTTACATGTGTACATTTACATGGATATATATAGATATTGTTATATAATTCTCCTCCTTACATGGAAAAAGCGTGATGAAAAACAGGGCAGAAATTCTTCTCGGGAAAGCGGATTTTCTCGGGATTCTCGGGAATCTCGGGAGCACAAACGACCTTCGGGACTTGAGCAAAGTGATCGGGTCTTCGGGTTAGCACGGGCACGGAAAATGAGGCAAAACACAATAAAAATGAGAGAAAATGAGCAAGTTTCCCGGGAACCCTCGCATCCCTTTTATAGGCGCTGAGAGGCCTCGGTACGCGGGGCGTACTCGGGCCTCATGCGTCACCCAGTCCTCGACTGCCTCGGCTTCGGACGGGACGGGGCAGGCATAGCCTCGCATAGGGGCGACGTGGACGAACCGGAGCCTAGGTCTTGAGTACGCGGGGCGTACGCCTGTACGCGGCGCGTAACTCGGATAGGTTTGCTGACTCCTCCTTCGGATAATACTAAGGTTTAATAATAAAATTTATATTTTATTTATTTAATAAAATTCTAAAATTCATATCTTCTTCATACGAACTCTGTTTTCGATGTTCTTTATATCCACGCGTAGGTGAGACTACGCTCTACAACTTTCGTTTAGATTCCATCGGCAAATTTTGAAATTATTTTTATTATTTATTATTAAAATGTCGCGTTTAAGAAAATTTCGTTAGAAAATCATAACTTCTTAATCTGACGTCAGTTTTTGCCAGACTTTTTACCGTTGAAATACCATTGACGAGACCTTCGATTCTCGTTTAGGTCATTTCGGCCAAAAGTCGCTCGATCTCTGATTCGAGTTTTTAGCTGTCTGTTGCTAAGCCGAACTTGGAAAAATCATAACTTCAATATACGAAGTCGGATTTGAGCGTTCTTTTTACGTACGATCACGGTTTAAAGACATCAAACATAGTAGGTAATTAAATAGAAACCTTTTGGACATTTTATTTTCGAAGTTAATTTCATTAACTCAAAAGTGGTTACAATACTTGACTTTTTAGGTCATTACAAAGAGTTGAAATATCGGGTTGTCACATGGTCCATGCACCGTAAACTCCATTTAGGGGTGTTTTGATGCCACAAACACTTCCATAGGCTTATACTTCAATGTAGGAATACTTAGAATGACTTAGAAGGCTTCAAGTCACAAAATGGTCAAAGAAGTATGAGTTTACGGCAGTAAACTCAAGAGTTTACGACCATAAACCCATTGAGTTATGGTCTCCAAACCGTAAACTCACAAAGAGGGTTCCCTTGAACCCTAAGCTCAATAGCCTTTCCCTACAACACTTGGAAGCAATCCTAGGGACTTATAACACTTGTATGAGGTGTTTAGCATGTCCTAGTGTGTCTTAACTTTATTTAGTAGTTTTTTAAACTACTAATTGGATACATATATGTGATATTCAGTTCATCCAAACCACCATCTACAGGTGAGTTCATACCCCTTGAATTAACCTTTTAAATGTTCTTAAATGTTTATAAATGCTATAAGGGGGGGGGGAATACCTGTTGAATCATGTTTAGTTATTATATCAATCACATGTGATTAATAACTAACATGCGAATGGTTTTACTATACGTTAACTGTTTTACCAATCAGATTTGTCACACCCCAAAACCGATAACGGCGGAATACGTTTCGGGGTAGAGGACCTCATGCACAATATCATCACAATTGCATAATAGTAAAAACAAGAAACATACAAGCATTTCATTACATAGTGAGTTTAATTACAAGTGTGTTCTGTGAAGTTTCAATAGACACCAAAAGTAATACAAAAATAAGAGATGGATCTTGTATGCTCCATCTTCTCAAAAGTGCTACACCTGTACCTGTCTATCTTTGACCTGAGGATACAATTTATTTTGAAAGTATTTTGTATAAAACGCATTAGAACATATAGTGTGTAAAGCTACGATTTACAGTTTGAAAGTAGTAGAAAAACCCTAGAAAATCCTATATTTTCCAGAAAGTACATCGTGAGTGAAAATCTTTAAGTTGCAACACCAATATACATGATATATAACTAAGAAATCAACGACAGTCAGACGGATAACAACTACCCTAAGCCCACAATCAAACAAGAACAGGAAATAAGGCGAGCTATCGGTCCTAAGTCCTTCAAGTCTTACTTATATAAATATACTAGTGTGGTTTCATTTTATAAGAAAATCCAATTAATAAAAATCTTGTCCAGAGAAAACATTTAGAAAATAGTTTATTTATCCAAAGTAGTTTTGAAAACGCAAAGTTCTTTTATAAGGCATAATGATAAATCACATGTGATTTGAACTGTGGGTAGTGAATCACATGTGATTATTCTTCATAAACATGTATATTTGACTTGCATCCCCCCTAAAGCATATAAAAACATTTAAAAGGTTCATTAAAGGGGTATGAACTCACCTGAAGTCGGGTAAATCAGGTAAATGTGTCGGTTGAGCGTTTGGTGTTAATTAAGGACTTGTACACCGTTTAGGACCCTATTAACATATGAGATATGTGTTTTACAAGATATTAGTCATTTTATGCTTTTTATTAAAACATTTACATATCCTAACCTTGATTCGGGGTCTTATGGATTGCAAGTGGTTCTCGGGGATTGTACAAGACCAAAAGGAGTTACGGGGGAGTCCAAGAGTTTACTCCCTTGGAGTTTACGACTCAAAGGCCACTCCTTGGGAGTTTACGGCCGTAAGCCTCTTGGCTTGGCCGTGAACTCTTGTTCACTCTTTAAAATTGATGCCAAGGCTCCTAATTCAGTCCCTTAATTTTTCTAGTGAAGGTCTAGGGCCAATTTGGGGGTTTAAACCCTAATTTGGTGATGTTTGGGGGAGTTTACGATCCTAGCTTATGCTTGGGCTGTAAACTCTAAATTACCCCTCAAAATGTGGTGTTTAATGGTACTAAACTCGAAATGGCATTTCTTAAAAGTCATATCTCAAGTCTAACATGCATTGGATGAGTGTTTAGGGCATTTTTATATGGAAAAAGGGTGCTTACGGCCTAACCATGTGCTTGGGCTGTAAACCCTCTTTAATGCCCTAAAATTTATGGTTTTGATGCTCCAACACTCCTAGGTAAAATCCCTAATTAGTATCCAAGTTTAAAAGAAGGAAATTTGGGACTTTTTGGCACATTTTGGGTGTTTACGGCCTAAGGAGCTTCTTAGGCCGTAAACTCCTTGTTCATGTCCCATTCATGTGATTTTCAAGCTATTATAACAAGAATGAATGTTTAGAACGAGTTAGGGAGGGAAATCTTACATTTGGGAGCCGGAAATTGCGGTTTTGGAGCCGAAAACGAGCTAGAGAGAGAAAGTAGTGAGAGAGAGAGGTTTGAGTGGTAAAAAAGGCCAAGGAAGTGTTCCACCTTATTTATATAGGCCTCGGGTATTGCACCCGTTATACAACTACCCGATGTTAAAGCTCAACTGGGTTAAACTTTCTACCCGGGTTAAGTGGTAGAAACAATAATATAACTTTATTTCGTTAAACGGACTAACATAAACGAGTTATATTTATTTTTACTAACTAATAATCATGTGAAATATAATTATAAATAAATAAATAAATATTTATTTATTTGACGACTCCAAATATTACGGAGCTTTTATAAGGCGACGAATTCTGTTAGCGAAAACGGGATTATGTAACGGAATAAAATTTAGGTGGTCACATCGTCCCCTCGTTAGGGGAATTTCGTCCCGAAATTTAGAATTTATACAGAAAGTCATTACAGAACTACTATGTGAAGAGATGGGGATATTTGAGTTTCGTTTGATCCTCGAGCTCCCAAGTGAATTTCGGCCCCGCTTGGCGTTCCACCGAACCTTCACAATTGGGATGCGGCTTTGTTTTGTTCGTCTTACTTCCCGATCCATAATCTCCGCAGGCTCTTCCACAAAGTTGAGGCTCTCATTGACCTCGATCTCGTCAAGCAGAATAACTAGAGTCTCGTCAGACACGCATTTCTTCAAGTTTGAGACGTGGAAGGTAGGATGTATGTTACCTAGTTCGAGGGGTAGGTTGTGTTTGTATGCTACGGGGGCGATTCTAGCGAGAATCTCGAAAGGCCCTATGTACCTTGGGTTTAGCTTTCCACTCTTTCTGAAGCGTATCATGCCCCTCCATGGCGAGACTTTCAAAAGGACTCGGTCTCCCACCTGGAATTCCAAGGGTTTTCTTCGTTTGTCTGCGTAGCTTTTCTGTCGATCCCTAGCAGCTTTTAATCGCTCGCAAATCTGAACAATCTTTTTGGTCGTTTCTCGAATGATCTCCGGACGAGTGAGAGCGCTATCAGGAACTCATCCTCTAGCTAACTGAGTGTCACCCACCTCAGCCCAGCACAAAAGGGATCTACACTTCCGGCCGTAGATGGCTTCGAATGGAGCTTCTTTGATGCTCGTATGATAACTGTTGTTGTAGGAAAATTCCAGAAGTGGTAGGTGTGTATCCCACGATTTACCAAAGTCGATTACACAGGCTCACAGCATATCGTCTAAAGTTTGGATCGTCCTCTCACTTTGTCCGTCAGTCTGTGGATGTTAGGCTGTACTCATGTCCAGCCTCGTCCCTAGTGCCTTTTGTAGTGATTGCCAAAATCTCGAGGTAAATCTACTATCTCTGTATGAGATAATAGATATAGGGACGCCATGCAGCCGTACTATTTCCTTAAGGTATGTTCTTGTGAGCTTCTCCATCTTGTCCGTTTCCTTGATGGGTAGGAAGTGTGCAGACTTGGTCAATCTGTCGACGATGACCCAAATGGTATCTAACCCACCCGTTGTCTTGGGCAGCTTGGTTATAAAGTCCATTGTAATCCGCTCCCCCTTCCATTCTGGTATCTCCGGTTGTTGTAGGAGTCCCGATGGCTTTTGATATTCGACCTTGACCTTCGCACAAGTAAAGCACTTACTCACGAACGTGGCAATCTCTGCTTTCATGTTAGGCCACCAGTATAGCTTTTTGAGATCCAGATACATCTTATCTGAACCGGGGTGGACGGAGTATCGAGTGTTGTGTGCTTCCTTCATGACCACCTCTCTGAAACCCGCGTGTCGTAGGGTCCAGATTCGGTCCATGAGATACTAGGCTTCATCACCCTTTACCTCCAAACTCTTATCCATTCCGTGCAGGGATTCTCCCGTCACATTCTCAGGCTTCAAGGCTTCATGCTGATCCTCCTTGATCTGTGTGGATAGATGCGAATGGATAGTCATTGTCAACGACTTGGTTCTTCGACCAGAATACTCTTTCCTACTCAGGGCGTCTGCTACCACGTTGGCTTTCCCCAGGTGATATCAAATTTCGAAATCGTAATCGTTGAGTAGCTCGACCCATCAGCGTTGTATCATATTGAGCTCTTTCTGGTTCACTCTGTGTTGGAGGCTTTTATGATCAGTGTACACCATGCTCCTTGTCCCATATAAGTAGTGTCTCCAGATCTTTAGTGCGAAGACGACCGCTCCTAACTAGAGGTCGCGAGTAGTGTACTTCACCTCATGTGTCTTTAGTTGTCTTGAGGCATAGGCGATGACCTTACCTCATTGCATCAAGACACAATCGAGCCCCTGATTTGATGCATCGCAATATACAACAAAATCTTTCGTTCCTTCGGGAAGGGATAATACCGGTGCGGCGCATAGGGCTCGCTTCAGAGTCTGGAATGCCTTCTCCTGTTTCTCTTCCCAATCGAATGATACGCCCTTCTGTGTCAACATGGTGAGAGGTTTCGCAATCCTAGAGAAGTTTTGGATGAATCTGCGGTAGTAGCCAGCGAGGCCTAGAAATTGACGAATTTCTGTAGGCGTCTTCGGTGCTGACCAATTCTCAATAGCTTTAATTTTGGAGGGATCAACGTGGATTCCTTCTTCACTGACCACGTGTCCTAAGAATTCAACTCTTCGGATCCAAAATTCACACTTAGAGAACTTCGCATATAACCTCTCTAATCGTAGGGTTTCCAGGACTCGTCGTAGATGATCCCTGTGTTCTTCCTCGCTCCGAGAGTAGACGAGTATATCATCAATAAAGACGATGACGAAATGATCTAAATATGGACGACACACCCTATTCATCAAGTCCATGAATACTGCGGGTGCGTTAGTCAGTCCGAAGGGCATCACCACGAATTCGAAATGTCCGTAACGAGTTCGGAAGGCTGTCTTCGGAATATCCTCCTCAAGCACCCATAACTGGTGATACCCGGACCTAAGATCAATCTTGGAGAAGTAACTCGCTCCTTGTAGTTGGTCGAATAGGTCATCGATACGAGGGAGAGGGTAGCGATTTTTGACCGTGAGTTTGTTGAGTTCCCTATAATCGATGCACATACGGAACGATCTGTCCTTCTTCTTCACGGACAAGAGCGGAGCTCCCCAAGGTGAGAAGCTTGGTCTTATAAAGCCCTTGCTGGGCAGCTCGTTAAGTTGACCGGATAGTTCTTGCATCTCAGCAGGCGCTAAACGATAGGGCGACTTAGCTACGGGGGTAGCTCCTGGGACTAGGTCGATTCTAAACTCAACCTGACGTTTGGGAGGTAGACCTGGAAGGTCCTCTGGGAAGACGTCAGGGAAATTACATACATCAGGGATGTCTTTCAGATTTTTCGCTTTCTGACTCGTGTCGACGACGTGAGCAAGAAAGGCGCGATATTCCTTACGCAAGTATTTCTGATCCTGGATACTGGAGATGATATGAAGGCTCGTACCGGGTTTATCTCCATAGATCAATAATGTTTCGCGATTCAGAAGATTCAGGCGAAGGGCTTTATCGAAGCATAGGATATCGACACGATGAAGACTCAACCAGTCCATACCAATAATGACATCGAAATTCTTGATTGAGACTGGTATGAGATCGATTGGAAACGAGTGATCGTCTAGCGTGAGGGTACAACCTATGTAGATTTCGTTAGAGCTTTCGGTCTTCCCGTTAGCCATTTCTATGATGAATGTTTCTTTTAGTGGTTGAGGGGATTGTTTGAGTAAGTGTTTAAAGTTTTGGTTTACGAAGCTTCTTTCTGCACCACTATCGAATAAGACACAGGCATAAGAGTTGTTGAGAAGGAACATACCCGTGACTACTGTGGGATCCGTAACGGCTTCATTGTGACCAATAGCGGGTAGTCGTCCGGTTCCCCCCAGCATTCGCAGCCTTCAGACAGTTTTTCTTGAAGTGACCAGCTTCACCGCAGCCATAACACGTCGGGTCGCTCCCGAACCGGGAACTTACGAAATAGGTTTGGGAGGGGCCCTGCAGAATCACACCGTATGGCCCTTCCGACTGCAGTTGGAACACTGCAATTCTCGGCAGGGGCCGTTGTGGTGGTAAGGACACTTTGGACATTTGGGCAGATTCCCACTATAAGCTTTTGGCGGTGCAGGAGTGGCTGGAGTAGTGGCAGCATGGACCGCCACAATTTGTTGGTCCTTGGAGGAGGTTTGAGTTTTCTTGCCTTTCTTCTTATCCCATCGTTTCTATGAATCGGGAGGTGCAGTAGGAGTTGTGGTTGCTGTTGTTGGAGTGGAAGAGACTTCGTGATTGATTAAACTCTGAGCCAATTCCTTGGCGCTGTCGAAGGTGGTAGGGCGTGAGGTTAGAACATTTCCTCGATACGGGGGCATTAGACCCCAGATGTATCTTTCGATCTTTTTGCTTTCGGATGGGATCATGTTGGGACACATAGTCGCCAAGTCGCAGAACCTGGCCATGTAAGCTATTATGTCTGTCCCTTTCATCTTGAGGTTCAAGAGTTCCTCCTCAAGTTTTTGGATTTCGCCCCAAGGGCAGTACTCCCTTCTCATGAGATCTTTTAGAGTGTCCCTGCCCATGGCATTGGCTATAACCAAGGAGAGTGCACTGACATGGCCGTTCCACCATGTCAAGGCCCTGTTAGTGAGGGTGGCAGTTGCGAACTTGATTTTGCGCTCTTCGGGGCAAGAGCAGATTTCAAAGACAGCTTCGGTTCTTTCGAACCATTGAGACAATGCCAGAATTCCTCCGGTACCATCGAAGAAGGTAGGTTTATAGTTCATGAGGTCCTTATAAGTGCATCTCTGCACTCTTTGATGGACTTCACCAAATCTAGAGTTTCCACCGCTAGCGTCATTGAAGTTCATTTGAGCCATGGACGCTGTCACAGCTGCAGTCACAGCCGTTTGAAACAACACTGGATCGAACTGTGGAGGAGGAGGTGGTGGAGGAGAGGTTTGAGTTGCTGGTCTTCCTTTACTCGGACGCTTTCGTGGAGGCATCTTTCACTGGAAGATCATAGAAATGACAGTAATAGTAAGAGTCTATTGCGAATATGAATAGAGTGTTTCATGGATTAAATCAACATAATCCAAGATCAGAACGAGAGTTATAATAACAGAGTAGTTAACTGTCGATATACTGGTATTAATGATGTAATACAAGTTCATGAAAATTGACCTAACAGTAGGTCTTACATCAAAGCATAAGGATAATGTTGGCAGTTTAGAGGTCTAGTTAGAGTATTTTTAAAGCTAGGAATGTTTACAGATAAAAGATCTACGGAACATAAAGAGGAAAGACTAGTCCTTTAGACAAAAGAGTGAGGTAAATAGACGTCTTCTACTGGTGACGGTTACTTGTTGGGCGAACCCTCAGATCCTCTAGTTGACGCATAACTTCCTGAAGGTGTCGATCCTGAATCCTTTGACGTGCTCGGAGTTCCCTAACTTCAGCTCGGGATGCAGCTAGCTGATGCTGCAGAGCCTCGTTGGTCCTCCTTGTCTTGTCCATGGCTTCTTCAAGTTGGCGGATGCGAACAGTGTTGATATTCGAGTTGGCATCCACTTCTACAACTCGACCAATGGCTGCTTGACCCTGCTCAACATTCCTGGCGATCCTTCGGACCATGATGGGCAGAACTCGGTCCGCTGATCCTCCTTCGCTTATGTTGTAGAAGCTTCGGTCTCCATTGTAAGGTAAAGGCTGGCCCTACTCCTCGCTCCATTAGTTCAGGGATATTGCCCACAAGGGAGTGGGACCCTGAAATGACGGACGGGGGTTGGGGTTCGGAGCTCCAGGAGGTAGGTTGTTAACTTCTGGTTCGGAGCTGGAGCTATCCGAGAAGCCTTCGGCATGATGATCATCCAAAGGGATCGGGTGTTCATCGTATGACTCCTCATCGAGCCATCCTCCATTGCTCTGGTTTGGATAATATGGGTCGCCAGGATGGTGGAAACCAGCCATGATATCTACGCGAGAAAAGGGGGAATAGAAAAGGTTACTAGACGTACTAATTCTAGGATACTTATAAGACGAATCATTATTAGTTGACCCAATAATTGCGTAGTGCATACCAATTACATGTCACCGAAGCAAGATAGTCCTTCGAATAAGCAACCCTAACTTCATACCCCCAATCAAACAAGAACAGGGAATGAAGCAAAGGCCACAGATTCTGAGTCTATAACGCCCTAGCCACATGTAACCGTGGTGTATCCACTTAGCAACTATTGTCCCACCAGTAATGACCCTTTTGGTTCTCACATATGTATATTTTAGAGGCACAGAATACACCTATAGTATTCTTATTCTAACGTTATTGTGGTAGGATTGGTAAGTTTTAGACTTGTTGCAACACCACACCCAACAAGCTTAATACTTTTGTTCTGTTCTAGTGCGATACTGACTTCTGTATTTTATAGAGGTGTGTGTATATATATACTTAGTTAAATCTTTTAGATACTTAACAGTATATATTCTTGGTCAGAGTGTTTTAGTCCCGAAGTATTTATAGTTCGTATATCTTTTATAGGTTGATATACTTGATTCACTATAAACAGTGCTCTGATACCAATCTGTCACACCCCAAAACCGATAACGGCGGAATACGTTTCGGGGTGGAGGACGTCATGCACAGTATCATCACAATTGCATAATAGTAAAAACAAGAAACATACAACCATTTCATTACATAGTGAGTTTAATTACAAGTGTGTTCTGTGAAGTTTCAATACACACCAAAAGTAATACAAAAAGATGGTGAGTTATTTTTAAAACGAGTATCAGCATAAAGTTGGTGAGTTCATAAAAAATTAGTGTGTATTTTGTATAAAACGCATTAGAACATATAGTGTGTAAAGCTATGATTTAAAGTTTGAAAGAAGTAGAAAAACCCTAAAAAATCCTATATTTTCCATAAAGTACATCGTGAGTGAAAATCTTTAAGTTGCATGTAAGTTTCATTATTGAAAACCGTTTATTGTAAGAGTATATTAGTAATTTACCAATACATAGTGTAACTAAGAAAAGGTTATGCCTGTCGTCCGTAATAGTGGTGCAAACTCCCATTAGTAATAGATACTTATTTACTTCGGGATATTAACTTACACTTTAGTTTTAGTATTTTAGTGTGGATATAGTGTATTCTTTGTATGCAACTGATAGTGTGAGTAATAGAGGACCCCATGACCTTCCCCGGTCATACACAGTGTAGTGAAGTGGTGTCATCCCTGGGCTTACTCGGCTCGGACTGAAGTTAACAGTTGGAATGTAATAGTGTCTGCCCCGTATAGATCTATACATGTAGCGTCGTCTTCCTATCGGAAAACTCTGGGCATAGTATGCAGCGAGTAGAGTATCCTGTAGAGAGTTAGTGTGTTATCTTCCTGATTAGTGATTTTCCTTGTATTATAGTGTAGTAGTCTTTTATATAGTTCGTAGTGTGCTCTCTTGTTCGTGTATCGTCTCGTAATAGTATATATTATAGTATGTAAAATATTGGCAGTAACGAACAATAGCGGCCTTAACTATACCAATTATAGTTAACTTAGTGCATATGGTTCTTGGAAATGGTGTAGTATAGGCATCGAATGGAATGAAAATACTTGTATCCAACACCAATATACATTATATATAACTAAGAAATCAACGACAGTCGGACGGATAACAACTACCCTAAGCCCACAATCAAACAAGAATAGGAAATAAGGCGAGCTATCGGTCCTAAGTCTTTCAAGTCTTACTTATATAAATATATTAGTGTGGTTACATTTTATAATAAAATCTATTTATTAAAAATCTTGTCCAAAGTAAACATTTAGAAAATCGTTTATTTATCCAAAGTAGTTTTGAAAACGCAAAGTTCTTTTATAAGGCATAGTGATAAATCACATGTGATTTGAACTGTGGGTAGTGAATCACATGTGATTATTCTTCATAAACATGTATATTTGACTTGCATCCCCCCTAAAGCATATAAAAACATTTAAAAGGTTCATTAAAGGGGTATGAACTCACCTGAAGTCGGGTAAATCAGGTAAATGTGTCGGTTGAGCGTTTGGTGTTAATTAAGGACTTGTACACCGTTTAGGACCCTATTAACATATGAGATATGTGTTTTACAAGATATAAGTCATTTTATGCTTTTTATTAAAACATTTACATATCCTAACATTGATTTGGGGTCTTATGGATTGGAAGTGGTTCTCGGGGATTGTACAAGACCAAAAGGGGTTACGGGGGAGTCCAAGAGTTTACTCCCTTGGAGTTTACGGCCCAAAGCCCACTCCTTGGGAGTTTACGGCCGTAAGCCTCTTGGGTTGGCCGTGAACTCTTGTTCACTCTTCAAAATTGATGCCAAGGCTCCTAATTCAATCCCTTAATTTTTCTAGTGAAGGTCTAGGGCCAATTTAGGGGTTTAAACCCTCATTTGGTGATGTTTGGGGGAGTTTATGGTCCTAGCTTATGCTTGGGCTGTAAACTCTAAGTTACCCCTCAAAATGTGGTGTTTAATGGTCCTAAACTCGAAATGGCATCTCCTAAAAATCATATCTCAAGTCTAACATGCATTGGATGAGTGTTTGGGGCATTTTTATATGGAAAAAGAGTGCTTACGGCCTAACCATGTGCTTGGGCCTTAAACCCTCTTTAATTCCCTAAAAGTTATGGTTTTGATGCTCCAACACTCCTAGGTAAAATCCCTAATTAGTATCCAAGTTTAAAAGAAGGAAATTTGGGACTTTTTGGCACATTTTGGGTGTTTACGGCCTAAGGAGCTTCTTAGGCCGTAAACTCCTTGTTCATGTCCCATTCATGTGATTTTCAAGCTATTATAACAAGAATGAATGTTTAGAACGAGTTAGGGAGGGAAATCTTACGTTTGGGAGCCGGAAATTGCAGTTTTGGAGCCGAAAACGAGCCAGAGAGAGAAAGTAGTGAGAGAGAGAGAGAGGTTTGAGTGGTAAAAGAGGCCAAGGAAGTGTTCCACCTTCCTTATATAGGCCTCGGGTGTTGCACCCGTTATACGTCTACCCAATGCTAAAGCTCAACTGGGTTAAACTTTCTACCCGGGTTAAGTGGTAGAAACAATAATATAACTTTATTTCGTTAAACGGACTAACATAAACAAGTTATATTTATTTTTACTAACTAATAATCATGTGAAATATAATTATAAATAAATAAACAAATATTTATTTATTTGACGACTCCAAATGTTACGAAACTTTTATAAGGCGACAAATTCCGTTAGCGAAAACGGGATTATGTAACGGAATAAAATTTAGGTTCTCACAATATTTCTTCAAACGTTTATCTTACATGTTTTTAGGTGTTTAAAACACTCTATTAAACTGTTTATTAAACAATGTATGTTCATTTCAAACCCTGTTACATTTGTGTTTCAAACAAAGTTGCCTTTATACTTAAACCGGTTTTGTCAAACAAATACTTTCAAACCGTTTTATAAACTGACATCAAGTAGATCTTTTCTTAGGTATTAATCTATTTCAAAGGTTTTATAAAACTCCTTATATGCTTTTATATTGTAAATTGCATGCCTGTATGTGTATAGTTATATAAATAATGTTTAAAAGACTTAGGAAGGCTAACCCGCTGTGTTTCCTTTTTCCCATTGGGATGTGGTCTCGTAAGGTATCGGGTATCCCTCCGAAGGTCGTTTAACTATCAATTATATATCACGTATACATATAGAGACATAAAAGTTTATCCTCAGTCAGTTCAGTACCTTTGGGTAGCAAAGGCATACATCAAGTTATACACGTACATGATTACTAACTATTATATGTATAGTTAGGAGATACCACTTACCATTCCAAGTATAAGGAATCACACAAGAGTCAGTTCATTCATGAGTCTATACTAGTACATTACTGTTGGGTTTTGTGCATTCTAACACTTCCTAAGTGTACATGCAACCCTAAATACCTTGGATCTATGTTTTCTCTATTATACATGCAAATAAGAACTTCCAAGGTATTATCCTAATCTAGCATATAAAACAATGAATATAGTAGGACAGAATACATACCTTTTTGGTGTAGAAAGTCTTCATGAAGCTTGAGTGCTTAGTGCCCCAAGTGTGACACCTCAAATGGAATCACAATCATCAAAACACTTGGAATGACTTGAGAGAATTCTACACTCATCAAAATCGGCTAGCCCTTTCTTCACTATCTCTAGTGGCCGATTTTTCCTCAATAATAAGATGCTTATATAGTTACACAATTAGGGTAAACTCTTAATTGTCATGGCTTTCCATTTCCTTGGATCCATGGGTACAAATACACCATGGAGCATCCATGGACCATCCTATGGGTTTTAGCCCAACTTGATTATCCATGGAGCATTAGCCCACTATACAAGTATGGATGATTTACACAATCAACCCATATATTTAATTAGTCTTCTTTTGATCACTTAATTAATCCTAGATTAATTATTGATCAATACTAATTAAATAATCTTATTATTCTTATTATTAATATACTAGAACTTATAATATATTAATAACCATAAGTGTCTTATTTCTCTCATTCAAGTGCATGATGGTATGCAACCCAAATGGACCATGCCGGGTCGGGTCAAGTCTTACCAAATATAGTTATGGACTTAGACATTAATCCAACAGTCTCCCACTTGGATAAGTCTAAAACTATTATTGCGTATGACTTCAGGAACCAACCGGCAATCGTAGCTCTCAAAAGCTTCTGTCGAACTCTGACCTTGTAGATGAACTCTGACCTTTGTCAGTGACTTGTCCATTAGATAAGGGATCATATATTCCTCCATTCTAGATATCATATGGACTGAGACATGGATTATAATCATTCTCTCTGTCCATTTGTTGTTTCCCGATTTCCGATTTATGACGACTGACTAATTGAACAAATCAAATCAGTCCTGGCCCGGCCGAGCACTTCCATTTGTCATCATCAAATCATCGAGGGGCCCACAGAAATCGCTTTTATCCCGAAGGTAAAAGGAACGGATAAACTTCGACTCATATGGCTTGTTCTACTACTTGTTGAATCATACACAAAAGCACGTTTTATAGCACAGAGTTACCAAATGCGGTTTCGTGCAATCAATGTACTATCAACTCATAGTAACAACTCATATCTCTAGGTTTGAAGAATATAAGATATTATCGTCTCATGATCACTCGTGATAAAATCCATGAAGTGATTCCAATGAGCGCGGGTTGAATCCAATACTCAGAACTTATGAGCACTCATGATTGCTGTAGCCTTGTCCAACACCTTAGACCTCTACAACCCATCATGACAGTCTTAATTCATATCTACTTCCAAAATATGACCGACTGTGGATGGTTTGAATAACTTAGTCATTCCGGAAGAATAACCTAGTTTATTCGGGAAGTCAAAACATGCAAAGTGAAACACAATAATAATTGAATCCAATATGGTATCAACCCTTTGAACATAAATAAAACACCTTTTATTTATCACCATATGATTACACATTATTCATTGTATACTGTTTCAGCTATCAACTTTATTCTTGAATTTAAAACAATAGTTGTCCCATGCTCCAAGTGTTTTCTTAACACTAGTCATGCCATACACCAAGTATGCATACTATGTTTGTCTATGATCTTTACTTTGTGAACTAGATCCATTGAACATAACTTCAATGATTCTCTTTTCACACTCCCAAATCCTTACTGCAAATGCAAGAATTCCAAATTCATGCCATTTACTGAAATCTGTTAGATTCTAAACTTATATGTATTGATCCTCTTGTAATGATTATGCACAAAGTCATAAAGACTTGACAACAAACATTACAGAGCATTCCAAGGAGATCATCTCCTTGGAAACATCCTTCTTGCATTAAGATTCCTTAATCTTACACAGATTGAAAAAAAAAAAAAAACTAACTTTGAAACATTTCCAGATTCCATTTTGACTATCACTTCTGAACAAGAGTTGCCTCCTTACAGATTATGTCAATATGGTCCTTCCGGAATTATCACTATACTTCCAATTGTCCTTGAGTAACCAATCTTTGGTAAACCTTAGATTGTCCTCGACAATTGTTTAATCCTTTTAGTCATATCCAGTTCTAAACCTTTTTCCCTTCTTAATGCCTTGGGCATTTGGAAAATTTTAGAACGGATGATTATAGCACATGTAATCGATCCTATATCCGAAGCATATGGGACACGATTCATGATGTCTCACATAAAGACTAAACCAGTCTTTTGCTATAATATTTCCATTTCAATTTGCCAAGTTCTCATAATTCAGATTATGAAAAGGGATGCCGTAATCATAATTGAATTTTAGAACGCAAATAATGGACCCATATACATAATTTCCTTATGTTGAGCCATTCCAACATGAAATTCATATATTTCCTTGACTAAATGATTAAAACCTCAAATCTAAACCTTATAGATTTGATATGAAGTATAATTTCCTCTCCCTTAATTATAGCAAAACAACTCTTTCCCAATTGAAACTTTTGTTTTCTATAATTAACATTGCTAACTTGCAATACTTATCATAATTATCATGCTCCCACTAACATGATGATTAATAGCATAACACTTATGCTCCCACTAGCTTTGACATGTACTCAGAAATCAGCTGGACTTCTAGAAATCAATACTTCATTGACTTTCTTACCAAAGTTCAGATTTCTGATGCTAGATTGTTTTGATAAAGCTGTATCAAAATCATACACCTTCCCTTAGATAGCACACTTGTGTATCTAAACAATTATGAAGAGGGATGCCGTAATCATAATGTTTAGACCTTTTTGCCACTTCTCACAAGTCCAAATTAGTGTGCCGGTTAACCACACGCGCTCCACTAACGACTTTGAGAATGCAAATATCACAATTGCTATCTAGCTAAAATCTACTTAGTGAAAGTGTTTCCTCACCATCATTTTCATGAATCAGAGAGAAACCTTATGACACTTAGATTTAATGGTGTATGTGTTCTTATCCATGTGAATTGTCAAAATCATAGTCACAAGAAAAGGATAATGACAAATCCAAACTCATATGGACTGAACTCAATCTTAATTTCTTGCCACCTGGCAGCTCAAGGGCCTACCATTGCTTCCAAGTTGTTGTGCAACAAATTGAGAACTCTAAGAACTCATATGCAAAACCAACTTTAACTGGAATGGGCACAGAATATGTCAACACGATAGGTTATGAACCTCAAGTTGTGTGCTAGTGAAGAACTTTAGGTTTTATTCTTGATTAGTTCTTGAGACTTTCAAGACTTTTAAGACTCCCACTGACCTCTTGACCTATAAGACTCCCTTGTCAAATATCCAACAGATAGTGTGGATTCTAATCAAGACAAACACTTCACACAATTGGCCTAAGTTGGTCTTTGTTTTATCCAAAACATCACAACTTACCAATTTCAAATGTACAAGAGTAGAAAACTTTTACTCTTACATTTGACAAGTGTTTTAAACCTTCTTTAAGACATGTCACTCAAATGACAATCTTGGAGTATGACTCTAAGACTTGTATTGGAACGAAGTATGACTCATCTTCTTGATTTAACCATTTCAACAATTCAAGTTCCTCTTCTTAGTCATACGAATGCACTAAGATTTCCTTAGAGAACTAATTTTGATATGGTTTCTTAATCATTAAGATGATCTCAAAACTGATACTAAAGTACTCTCCCATCTTTTCAGATATGAGAAACTTTTATCCTTCTGCCTAATTTGATTCTTCTTAACGATCTTTAGTGGTGGACTTAATCAGTGCACAAGAATGTGTACTCGATCCCTAAGTCCTTTACTTGACTCACACATCCATGTGAACAAGTAATTAGTCTTAATTTTCCAAAACTTGAAAGTTCTCATTCATCATGCTATACAACTTGCATGATTCCAAGTTCCGGTCCAATTGAAACTTGGGTGATGAGAATCTTTCCTTATTTGGTAAATTTAGACATTACCACAAATGAAAGAATCAATTTCATACTTCCACTCTTGCTACTAACGGAATCTTATAAGCAACAAAAATTTCCACAGATGCCATTGTAAGGATATTTTAAAATAAATAAAATCAAAAATTTCCTTTTATTTTAAAACTTTGCGGAAAAACTATCCTTACAATCCATATGAAAACTTGTTGTTATCTATTCCTAAGCAATATCTCATAACTCCTAAGAAGTAGCTCAAGAATCCGATTTTTCAAACTATGCGATAGAAATCCATCTATGCGATCAGATTCAGCATATTCTTCCTTTAAGTTTCTTCACTTTCCTTTGATTCTTAAACCATCACCATGCGACCCGGTCACATCATGTATCAAGAATCTCAGAATAGAAACTTAACAAAGTTAGATAGTGGATTTTACCTGAAGTAGAGTCAAACTTATTGACTTTAACATCCTTAGGTAAATTTGGCAGCTTCGCAACCAATGCCCTTTCTTTGGCAATACAAACATATGGACCCTTTGATAATGGTACACAGGACTATCACAGACTTAGCTTTTCTTTTTACCATTTGGTCAACCGAGTTGACTATAGCCAATCCCTTTACCATTGGGAAGAGAATGCTTTTCTGGATTTCCTGTGTCACTATTGTCAATGTCCATCAAGTTTTAAGGAAGTTGATCTTAACAAATAGATAAGATCATTAAGGGTCCTGTCATAGTCTGTTTCATAGGTGTTCCAAAAGAACTCACTATGTGACTTAGAAAGTAGTTGAACCACCAACTTTCTCAAGACTTTGACACCCAACTCTCCCGGCTTGTCAATATGTGACTACATCTCCAAGATGTGTCCACACCTAGACCTTGCCTTGCCAATAGGGCTTGAGTGACCTTAAACTTTTTTCAAGAACTTGTGGGTTGGGGAGAATAATTGGAGGAGGAGAAATAAGTATGATATCCATGGGACATCATCTTCATTAGGAAACCTTGTTTCAAGAGATTTGGGAAGATCATAGGTGTCTATTACAGACATCTTTTGGGAGATATTCAAGATAATTGATTTAAAGTCCTTAATATGACACCCAATATGAAATATTAAGGCTAGGACCCAACAAACTATTTTATAACTTAGAAGAGGTATGCCGTAATCCAAGCTATAAAATATTTGAAGGTAGGTGAATGACGATTCACCAATTTCCACCAAGATAAACGAAATATATTATTAGGTTTTAATTGGTTTTGAAACTCCTAGATCTTTGAGATTCATTGAACTTTTCAAAGGCATGTTTCAATCTCGAGTGTGCCCTTCAGGTTTTGTGACTGGGATGCCGAGGATCACAAAACAAGGTGTGAAGTAACCATGCAAATCACTTGGTACCCTTAATAAATTACCCCTCAATCGATGTGCCGGTTAACCACACACGCTCCATCGATACTATGATAAATATTAAGTCACCCTTTACCTACCTTGTTAAGTCCAAGTTAGTGTGCCGGTTAACCACACACGCTCCACTAACGACTTAGACAAAGTGTAAAGTGTAATTTCATGGATTAGCACCTTATTCACATTTTTCTAAGTAACTAAGATTGGGTATTATTAAAAGTTTAGTTACTTAGTATTTTCATTAATACTTTTAATGAAGGGAGAATTATAGTCCTGTCAAACCCGTTCGGCTAACGACCCTCCACCGGTCAAGCAAGCGGTGGGTGAGAGTGGACACCCATTAAGTTGCCATTTTATAGGCAACAACCTTATACCCACCTTATAGACCGGCTTCGTGAATGAGGCGTACTAGCGGTAAGACTGACTTTACTCTTATACATATATATATTATTAACTTATAATATTATAAAGTATAAGGGTTGAATTTTAACTTTTAAAATTCTAAGGGCTAACTTGGAATTAAAGTATTCATTAGAGAAAACTTTACAAATTCCAAAACTTGAGGGCAAGTTTTGAAACTATTCAAAACTAATTAATTCCATAACTTATGTGTTTAAAGTAGTTTTAATCCAAAAACTCTTCAAGTTCCATAACTTGAGGACAAGTTATGGAAGACTTTAAACTAATAAAAGAATTAACTTTTCTTTATTTTATAACTTATGGAATTAATTAAGGTTACACCTTTTTTTATTTTATTTTATTTTATTAAATGAAGAGACTCTTGGTCCTCCATAACTTGAGGACAAGTTATGGAGTCATAAAACCATTTAATTAGAACTAGACTCTTCATTTTTTGTAACCTTTGCCAACTTTTATGAGTTTTATGATTCTTAAATGTGACTTTTCATATAACTTGAGGACAAGTTACAAAAACACATTTTAGAATCAATTCTTAGATTAATTTGGATTAAAACCAACTATCACATAATTTTCATCATTAATCCAAATTCACTCATAAAACAAGATAACACAAAAAACTTTTGGTGATCCATAACTTATTCTTAAGTTATGTAATCCTTTAAAACATTAACACCAAATTTTGTAACTCCAAAAAAACTTTGAATCAATTTTTTTTTTTTAAAACCTTTTCAAATCCATAACTTATGGAGGTTTCAAAAAAAATAAAACTTTTTAGATCAAACTTTTAAAACTAATAAAATAATCATATTATTTTATCTTTTATTAAATTTGACCTAAGTCAACTCATAAAGCAAATTATTCAAATTTTACAAATAATTAGTTTTTCACAAGAACAAGTAATTATTTTAAAATTTGACAAACTTCATGTTTTTTTTTCCTTTTTTTTTTTCAACTTTGAAAATAAAATATTTGCATCAATATAACAGAAAACAACCCGTGGCTCTGATACCACTGTTGGGTTTTGTGCATTCTAACACTTCCTAAGTGTACATGCAACCCTAAATACCTTGGATCTATGTTTTCTCTATTACACATGCAAATAAGAACTTCAAGGTATTATCCTAATCTAGTATATAAAACAATGAATATAGTAGGACAGAATACATACCTTTTTGGTGTAGAAAGTCTTCATGAAGCTTGAGTGCTTAGTGCCCCAAGTGTGACACCTCAAATGGAATCACAATCATCAAAACACTTGGAATGACTTGAGAGAATTCTACACTCATCAAAATCGGCTAGCCCTTTCTTCACTATCTCTAGTGGCCGATTTTTCCTCAATAATAAGATGCTTATATAGTTACACAATTAGGGTAAACTCTTAATTGTCATGGCTTTCCATTTCCTTGGATCCATGGGTACAAATACACCATGGAGCATCCATGGACCATCCTATGGGTTTTAGCCCAACTTGATTATCCATGGAGCATTAGCCCACTATACAAGTATGGATGATTTACACAATCAACCCATATATTTAATTAGTCTTCTTTTGATCACTTAATTAATCCTAGATTAATTCTTGATCAATACTAATTAAATAATCTTATTATTCTTATTATTAATATACTAGAACTTATAATATATTAATAACCATAAGTGTCTTATTTCTCTCATTCAAGTGCATGATGGTATGCAACCCAAATGGACCATGCCGGGTCGGGTCAAGTCTTACCAAATATAGTTATGGACTTAGACATTAATCCAACAATTACATGATACATGAGTACGCTCAAATAGATACGCTTACATAAGTACATTTACACTGATACGCTTACATGAGTACATTTAGATGAATACGCTTACATGAGTACATTTACATGGATACGCTTACATGAGTACATTTACATGGATACGTTTACATGAATACTTTTACATGAATACTTTTATGTAGATAATATATGATGAGTTACTATTACATATTATATGTATAGATACTGTTATATAATTCTCCTCCTTATCTTTAATTTGTGATTAAATCACATAATCGATGAGATAGATTCGACTTTATATCCTCGTTCCAGAGGATACTTTGCGGGACTAACCATTCCTATCACCATTGTTAGCTACAGAGGTAAATGCACATCTACGGATTTCTTAGGTTGATACTATTACAGGTATACTTTAAGGGACTAACTATACCTACACTGAGCTGTTAGCAACAGAGGTAAATGTACATCTACAGATGTCTTAAGTTAACACTATTAGTTATCCTAGTACAAAAGGATAATACTTAAGTTATTATGTTATTTTCTTCCTTTACTTTGTGACTCATTCACATGAACGATGAGGTAGGATATATTCGATATAGATAACTATTTTCCTTATTACCTTTATATTATGACTCATACACGTAAACGATGACGTATACTATAGTTTTATACTAATACTTAAACAGGGAAAAACCCTCACATGTACAAAGATACTTGCTTTCAAAACAGTAGGGTCTTGGTAGAAGACTACTTTCAAAATAGTAGGCTCTTGGTAGAAGACTTCTTTCAAAACAGTAGGGTCTTGGTAGAAGACTGCTTTCAAAACAGTAGGGTCTTGGTAGAAGACTACTTTCAAAACAATAGGGTCTTAGTAGAAGACTGCTTTCAAAACAGTAGGGTCTTGGTAGAAGACTACTTTCAAAACAGTAGGGTCTTGGTGGAAGACTGCTTTCAAAATAGTAGGGTCTTGGTAGAAGACTACTTTCAAAACAGTAGGGTCTTGGTAGAATACTACTTTCAAAACAATACGGTCTTGGTAGAAGACTTCTTTTATAGGGATCATAGGGATTTCTAGGGTCATTCAAACGCTTTCAATTACTTACAAACCTTTCCGTACTTATACGAACTTTCTTTTAGAACAATGTCAAGTCTTTCATTACAAGTTTTACAAATCAAAGACACATTAATACTTATGAATTCACCAGCTTTTTGGCGGATACTCGCTTTCAAAATAACTTGTATTCTCAGGTCACAAATAGACATGTACGAGGACCAGGTTTTTTGAAGACGGAGCAGTTCAGACTCGTCTTATATTTTGATGATTCATTATGTCGTCTTATTTTATGAAAGAACACACTTGTAATTAAAATTATACTATTAATGCAATGGATGATGTTGTTGCTTGTTTACTACTTTGCATTCTTGTGATACATTACATGACGTCCTCCGCCCTATAATGTTTCTGCCGTTCTCGGTTTTGGGGTGTGACAGCTTAAGAGAGTCAGTGTACTTGGATGAATAGAGATCCAGAATGAGGTTTTGGTTGGGTTTGAGGTTCAGCATAACCGATGAAGCAATTTGTTCAGCACGAATGGAGTTTCAAAGCAGGCAGCCATGGAAACTGTTGGAGAAGATAATGAACAGTGCAGAGAGAAAAGAGGTATCTTCACCGAAATAATCTGAATACTTTGATAGCTGTGAAAGAAAAGAAAATGTTGATTTCCCTTTTATACGATATAAATGGAGAGAAAAAATCAAGATTGACTTTCCATATCCTGATAAAGGCGCCTGGAAAATCGTGATAGTCGTACGTGTATCAAGCGACGTAACTGGCACATGTGATGTCAGCGCCTTTTCAAAATCAACGCGCCTGATTGAAATCTTATCCCTTGAAACCCACTGTTTTAGTTCTGCACATTCATAATCAAGCATCAAATTGTGATAAACTGTTATTGGAATTGAATGTAACCGTTCGAAATTACGAAATCAGACTTATGAAAAATCACGAGGATTTTTGTGCAAGAGTGTGCCAAAGATAAAGAAATAAAGCAAATTATATATGGGAATCCGTGATGTCAATTATAAAACAACATAAAAAATAGTTGGATCCCGGGCAACGATCTCTTTCTTCGGAATCAAGAGAGACTCGAAAATGTATGTGTGGTATCCTGTTTAATTACGATCATCTGTTTGTTGAGAAATAGTGAAAGGCTTCTTCTTATTTAGGCTTTAAAGGGTGGCTTAAGCTTCAACCAAATTCCAAATCTCAACATGATTCCGAAAGTCTGGAAGAAGTACTTGTCTGACTAGTGTAGTCGTAATAGCAAATAAGTTTTGGAATTATTTAAGTGGCTAGACAATGTCGAAATCTCAAGAAAAATAAAAATTGGTTCTTTTGGGAAGAAAAGACTTTGGACGAGAGATTTTCATAAAGAGCAAACAAAAAAAAATTAGATTTCAAATGTGAAAGGTACCAACCATATATGTTTTATTCGTCAATTTAGTGGTGAGTTTATGTAGAACATATTTCATTGTTCACTGCCAATTCCGAAACTGGTTTCGGATTTTGGGTTTCACTAAAATCATGGTGATAACGATTTTAAGATCATAAACACAAAAGTTGGATAACCATAAACCTCAGTGATAATTTCTGAGAGTCTCGAGGGTTACATTAGTGGAATGGAAAATGATGGAGAAATAGTGGAGGTGGTTCCGAAGATAAAATGTACCTCTGCTAAATAAGACTGGCCAAGTACTTAACTCTTAACTCATTGTGAGAAGAGTAAGGTAGGTCAATGACTTATATGAATTTATAGCCTATTTAGGAAGAAAAGATTGGTATTATCGACTCAGTAAGGCTTCCAACATAGAGTCTCAAAGGCTTTAGACAACATGCAGCAACATGCTTCTAGGGACACTTTACTAGTGCAAAGATTCGAAATTATAAAGCTTTCCCCATCGTCCTGATTTTAAAGCATGATGAATATATACCTGCATCTAAAATACATGTTGAAAATATCACACAAAATAAAATAAAATAAAAACTATTTTTAGGCATTTTTTGGTTTTTCTGAAAAAGATAAAACAAAAATAAAGAAAATATTTTTCTGATTTTGGATTTTTATGAAAAAGAAATAAAAATAGAAAAATAGGCTTAACACCATAAATGTACAGTAACATCCAAATCTGATGGAAGAGACTTAATATACAATGGATACAAAACTTCCGAACCATCAGATGAATAGTAAACTCCACGTTGATCTGAGGGTTCACAACCATTCGGAGCAAGAAGTATAGATTCTGAAGCATTCTGAGGGCTCGGAGAGGTTCGGAGAAAGAACACTGCTTTTCTTTAATATGTTGATTTCGGTACTGAATCTGCTTCTATCATACCTAAGCCTTGTATAATTTGATTGAAGGTTTGTTCAGGTAAGGCTTTCGTAAAGATATCAGCTAGTTGATCATATGATCTCACAAAGTCAAGTTCAACATTGCCATCCACCACGTGGTCCTTTATGAAATGATATTGTGGCGCTATATGTTTTGTCTTGGAATGTTGTAACGGGTTATGGCAAATGCGAATAGAACTTTCAGAATCACAATATAAGGGGATCCTCTTCATATTTATCCCGTAATCACTAAGCTGACTTTAAATCCATATCACTTAAGAAGTACATGAGGCAGTTGCGATATATTCGGCTCCAACGGTAGATAAGGAGACACATGTTTGATTCTTAGATTGCCAACTTACAAGTTTGCCATCTAGGAACTAACATCCCTTGGTTGTACTTTTACGATCAAGATTACATCCACAAAAATCAGCATCAGAGTACTATTACACGAAGAATCCTGAGTGGGAAGGGTACTAGATTGCGAGAGAGAATGTTCGTTTCAAGTATCGGAAGATGTTCTTCACAGCAGCCATATGTGGTTGTTGGCTTGTCCAATGATGGTGTTAGTTTCGTTTTGAACGTGATAGGAACCTTTACTTTTAAATCTTCCACCATTCAAAATTTTGCAAGTAAAGTCTTCATGTAGGCCTCCTGGTTGATGAATATTCCCTCCGAACTCTGTCTAATGTTTAAACCAAGGAAAAATTAATTGGATCCATTTATCTCGTCTCAAATTTAGTTTCCAACAATTTTTGAAATTTAGCAGTAAATCTAGGATTAGTAGATCCAAAAATAATATCATCAACATAGGTTAGTACGATAATCAGATGGTCATCAACTTTCTGACGAAAGAAAGATGGGTCGACCGAGCTTTGTTTAAACTTCAATTATTTTAAAAAGCGAGTTAGAGTTTCATACCATGCATGTCGAACTTATTTTAAGCCATACACATCCTGATCCAGTATGTAGCAATGATTTAGCTATTTCTCATTCTTTAAACCTGGTTTTTGTTCCACGTAAACTATCACTTCTAATTCACCATTCGGAAATGCACATTTGGCGTCCATTTGATGGAATTCAAAAATTGTATGAGCTTCTTAGGCAAGAAAAATGCGAACAGACTCTAGCCTTGCAACTGGTGTGAATGTTTATGTTGGATTTTGAGCGCTATAACACTCCTATGGTAAACATGCAACCCTAAATTCTTTGGATCAATGTTTTCTTTAATTATACATGCATTTTGTTTTTCCAAAGCATTCACTCTAGCTAGCATACAATTGAAGCTATATAATAAAAACTTAGTTTGGATGCTTACCTCTTGAGTAGGGTAGAGTTCTTGACCTTTGAAATCTTGAGCACCTCAAGTGTGATGCCTCTAATGGTTCACCAACACCAATATGCAAGAGGATGCTTAAGAGAATAAGCTACTTATCTCAAAAAGATGGTCTCACCGATTTTGGCTCATGAGGGTTCTGTTTATTGTGTGGAAAATGCTAGGGTTACACTTTGTAAACCCTAATGCCCCATGACTTTTCACATTCATATGCTCCATGGGTTTAACCTCCATGGACTATACATGGATTAACTTATTGGTTTAGCCCATCTAAATAATGATGGATCATTGGCCCACACTACAAGAATCACTAATTTACATAATCAATACCCATATATTTAATTAATATCTTTTGATAACAAAATTAATTCCAAATTAATTCTTGATCTATACTAATTAAATAATATGATTTCATATATTAATATATTATACTTGTAATATATGAATAAATCATAAATAACCTTATTCTCAAAAGTCCAATCAATCAAATTGCACTGGTGAAGGTAACCCAAAAGGACCATGCTATTATCGGATCAAGTACATCCCGGTTATAGTTATGGGCTTAGACACCCAATCTAACAGTCTCCCACTTTGATAAGTCTAATAACTATAGTTGCCAATGTAACTTTAGGTCTCGACTTAGCAATCATAACCTTTCAAAAGTCGTTGCCAACTTTGACCCAGTTAGTGACGCATCCTTTAGATAAGGGATCATATAATCCTTTGTTCTCAAGATATCAGTTGGAAAAATACATGGAACACTGTAATACTTATTGTCCAGCAGTTTGTTTCCCGATTTCCGATTCGCCTGACATAAAACATAGTTGAACCATTCAATTATAATCCTCTTAGGATAAAATGGAACATATAAACTTCGACATTATATGATTGTAATGACTATTCATTAAATCATGCACAACGATACATTTTAGAACATCAAGTTACTGATGCATTTTCGTGTCATCAATGCACAACTAATTCATAGTCAACAACTCATATATCTTGCTTTGAAGACTTATATGATATTATCATCTCACGACCACTCGTGATAAATTCCATGAAGTGATTCAAGTCAGCGCGGGTTGATGCAATACTGAAATCTTATTTCAGAAGTACTCATGAATGGTGTAGCAAATTGTTGCTATGCCTAATGCCTTAGACAATCTACAAGCCAACTCATTATAGTCTGCTTTGATACTTCCAACATATGACCGACTGTGGATAGTTTGAGTAATCTTATTATTCGGGAAGACAAAACATGCAAACAGAAACACACGGATAATACTAATCCTATATGGCCCCAAAACTTCTGACTGTAAATAAAACAACTTTTATTTGATCACCATATTGATTACACATTATTCATTGTATATTGTTTCGATTGATCAACTAATACTTAAATTAAAACTATAGTTATCCCATGCTCCAAGCATGCATACTATGTTTACCTATGGGCCTTACTTTGTGAAATAGATCAATTGTAAACATTTCCAACAATACTTATTTCACAATTCCAAATCCTTATCGTAAGTGTAAGAACACCAAGTTCTTGCCACTTACTGTAATTTGTTAGATTCTAAACTTATATGTAGTGATCCTTTTGTAATGACTATGTACACAAGTCAAAGACGCTTTGTCAATTACAAAAACTTTCCATTGGAGATTGTTACAAGATAATTCCATAGATCCGAAGTCTCAAATTTAAAGCACTTTCCTTTGAACATCCTTCTTGCATAAAAGTTTCTAACCTACACATAGATTCTTAATATCCCACTCCCATTATGGAAGAATTTCCATATTTGCCATATGACAACTCATTATTGATAGAATCCTGTCTTGCAATAATAATGTCAATATGGTCCACTCATTACAATACTTCCAACTTCCCATAAGTGACCAATCCTTGGTGAACCTTACATTGTCCTTAACAGTTGTTTAACCACTTTAATCATATCTGATTCTATTCATTTTATGCAATCGATCATATACCCGAAGCATATGGGATACGATTCATAATGTGTTACATAAAGACCTGATACTTTACTAGTCTCTTGCTATAACATTTCAATATATAGAATTTATGTATGACGAATCTTTTCAACATAATATATATATATATATATATATATATATATATATATATATATATATATATATATATATCCTTGACTATATTTGATTAAAATCTCAACCAAAACTTTTAGAATTGAAATGAAGTATAAGTTTCTCTCCCTTAACTATAACAAAACAACTTTTCATCCCTGCAACTTTGCGAATTGAAAAGTTTTTTTTCTATAATTAACATTGCTAACTTTCAACACATACCATAATAATTATGCTCCCACCAGCATAAAAATTATTTTTGTTACTTGCATAACATATATGCTCCCACTAGTTGTGACATAGATCCAGAAATCAGCTGGACTTCTAGAAATCAATACTTTATTGACTTTCTAACCAAAATTTAGATTTTTAACACGAGATGGTTCGATCAGTCGTTATCTAAGCTCACACACTTTTTATTAGAAAGCTCATATGTGTGTCTAAACAATTTTAGAACTTACACTAATAAGTCTCAAATGTTTTAGACCTTTTGCGATTTCTCAAAATTTGAACTATGAAGAGGGATGGCGTAGTCATAATCGAATTTGAGAATGCAAATATCACAATTTCTAACTCGTTATAATCTACTTAGTGAAAGCGTTTCCTCACAATCATTTTCATGAATTGGAGAGAAACCTTATGACACATAGATTTTTATAGTGTATGTGTTCCAATCCATGTGAATTTTTCGTAACAATAATCTTAAGACAAGGTTGGTGACGAATCCAAACTCATATGGATTGAACTTATCTAATCTTAATTCCTTGTCACCTTGCAGTCCAAACAATTGAGAACTCATAGAACTCACTTGCATAGTCAACAAACTGGAATGGGACAAAAATAAGAATATGTTAAAAACGATAGGTTACAAACCTCAAGTCGTGTGCTAGTAATTAACAATAGGTTTGAATCTTTATTAGTTCTTAAAACTTTTCAAAATCTTTAAGACTTCTACTGACCTATTGACATATAAGTTTCTCTCTGTCAGGAAACATCGCTTGACAAACAAATATTCAAGATTTAGTGCGCTTTCTTATCAAGAAAAACACTTTTGATAATCGATCTTAGTTGATCTTTGTTTTATCCAAAACATTACAACTTACCAATTTCAAATGTACAAGAGTGGAAACATTTTACTCTACATTTGTTGATATGTCACTTAGTATACAATCTAGGAGGATGACTCTAAGATTTTATTTTGGAATAAAGTATGATTCATCTTAATTGGTTTAACCATTTCAACATTTACTGATTCCTCTTCTTAGCTAAACAAATGCACTAAGGTGTCCTTAAAGGATCAAATTGTGATATGGTTTTCGTAATCGTTAATATGATCATAAAACACGACACTCAAGTACTCTCCCATCTTTTCAGATTGGAGAAAATTTTATCTTTCTGCCGACCTTGATTCTTCTTATTCGCTCTGTTTTACATTGAGACTTTTCAATGACTAAAAATTATAATTAATATTGTAAGCATAACCGTATTTACTAACTTTAGTAAATCATGATAAATAGTTTTATCGTTCTTTGTAATGGACTTACCAGCGCACAACCAATTGTACCTGATCCCCTAGTCGTTCACTTGACTCACATATACATGTGAACAAGGAATTAGTCTTAATTTCCCAAGGACAAAGGTTCTCATTCATCATACAATACAAGTTGCATGATCCAAGTTTCTGTCCAAATGCAACTTAGGTGATGAGAATCTTTCCTTATTTGGTAAATTTGACACTATCACAAACGAAAGAATCATGTCCATATTGCTAAAAATACAAACACCAATTTTCACATATGCCATTGCAAGGAAATATAAAATCAACATTTTTCTATATTTATAAAAAATGTGTGCAAAAACTTTTCCTTACAATGAAATTACAAATTAAAACTATGTTATTACAAATTTCTAAGATATCTATCATAACTCTTAAGTAGCAGCTCAAAAATCCGATCATCAAACCATGCGATCGAAATCCATCTGTGACAACCCGAAATTTTCATTCTATACAAACAGTATCACTTCAATAGAAGTTATAACAGTCATAGTCGATATTCAGACTTTTCGTACAGTCATAGTGGATGTGCTACGGTTTTGTGCAACACTGTTATTCCAACACTCAGATATATTAGAAATCATTTCCGGAATAAAAATATTTTCTGTCAAAATATTTCAGGACTATAAAAAGATTTCTGAACTAAATTCATTCATTATTCACATTTCCAACTAGAGAAAAGCCACTTTCTCTCTCACGGATCTTCGGGTTTTCATCCCAAATCGTGAGTCTACTTTCCTAAATGTGTTTTAATGCTTGTTATAAGCTTTATAACATTTTTAATATGACAAATTTGTAATATCCGGGAGTTTACCGCCCAAGAACGTTCTTGGGGTGTAAACTCCAAAACAAAGCCTAAAATCTATCTAGTCCCGTTTCCTTCTTAGGTAGCTAGTTAAGGACATTGTGTATAAACATTTGAGGCTATAAATCATTCAAGAACACTTAGCTTTTGTAGTTTACGGCCCAAGAGTTTCTTGGACTATAAACACCATTTTCTAGGGCCAAAATGTACCCTAAACACCCCTAAGGCTTTAAGACAATTACTCTCTAATGCTTGTAGCTAATTTGGAGACCAAAACACATCAAAATCATCCGTAAAAGAGAGTTTATGGCCAAGAAATACTCTTGGGCCGTAAACTCCAAGTAAAGGCACAAAAGTGTGCCTAAAGTCCCCTTAAGCCTTAAACAAAAACCTAGAAGCTATCCTTTGTGTGCAAGAGGCTTAAAAGAATTAAAACAAACACCCCATAGGAGTTTACGGCCGTAAACTCTAGGGGATATGGTCTTTTGGCCGTTAACTCCTCAAAGGAGCATTCTAGGGCCCTAAACTACCTAAAGGATTAATCTACCAATGCTAGGCTTATTCTAGAATTCATTTAGCACGCTTAAACACCCAAAACCACCAAGGCAAGAGTTCACGGCCGTAAACTCAAGGCTTTACGACTGTAAACTCCTTGTGTGGAGTTTAATAAGTATTAAACACTTATACAAGGTCCTTGGAAGCTTTACACCCATTTAACCTTTTCCCATATCGACTTAGATGCAACCCTTAGGACCTATAACACTTATACAAAGTGTTTACATGTTCCTAAGTGTCCCAACTTATTTCATTAAGTTATTAATTGGCTAATTAGTTATATATATGCTCATTATATGATAACTAGGCTCGTGCGTGTGAACAAGTCTCCGTTTGCCACCTAGCACGGTATCCGATACTTCAATCCAATCCACTCACCACAAGTGAGTTCATACCCCTTTAATTAACCTTTGAAATGCTTTTAAATGTTTTAAATACTTCATGGGGGAATACAAGTTAAATACCTATAGTTATTGCATCGATCACATGTGATTGCATTAATCACATGTGATTAATAACTAGAAAACCAATGATTTTATCACTGTTCAAACTATTTATCAAACTGTTTCACTTCAAAATGTTTTACAAACTCTTTTACTTATCAAATGCTTTTATTAAACTTTGTTTTACTTCTTATAAATTGCATGCCCATATATGTATAAATATATAAGAAATGTTTAAAGGGCTTAGGAAGGCTATCCACCCTATTTCCTTTTCGCGCATTGAGATGTGGTCTGGTGGGATTTCGGGTAACCGTCCGAAGGTCGTTTCAATATTAATTATATATCAAATATACATGTATAGAGATAAAAGTACTTCCATATTCATACTTATCAGTACATCATCAGTAAGTTACCATCGGGGTAACATAGGATCATACTACTACATTTTCTAGATAAATGAGTCAGTTCATTCATGAGTTAATACTTATTACTACGAGTACTTATACAACTATACTAGAAAGAGAACATATACAACTATACTAGACAGTGAACATATACAACTATACTAGAGGAAGAACATATACAACTATACTAGGACAGTTCATTTCATTTCATATACAAGAATACGTTAACAATTTTGATCCACTGTATCGGAGCATGCCTTAATTGTCATGGCCCGAGTTGTAGCCAGAATTCTCTTGAAGGGAGAGCGTGAGTTTGCGTATAGATCTATACTGGATTGACTATCCTACACCTTGCTGCTAGCTACAGCCGGACCTGCAGGTCTGCGGGTGCCAAACGTCATTTCGTTATTACGACCATTCGTATGTCGTTGTTACCAGTCGATACTATGGTGCAATTTATCACATGATACCTTAATATAAATCCGGTTTAAGGTAGTTAGTACAGCAGTAGTTCCTATAATACAACACTACAGTAATACATTAATTTACTCTTTACACAATTAGTGATCTTTTCACTTAAACAATTATGTACAAACTATGTTTTGAAAATGATAGTTACACTTGAGTAGATTACACACTTTTACAACAAACGAGCATACAAAACAGTTAAGCCTTGGTAGAAGGCTACTTTAATAGAAAATATAGGTTTTTTTGAGAGATTCAAACTTTTACAAACACTTACAAATATTTACATACATTTTATAAACTTACACTTGATACATGTACAAACGTTTTTGGATGACAAATACCGACACTAAAATACTTATGAACTCACCAGCTTAATGCTGATAAACTCTTTCAAAATAACTTGTATTCTCAGGTCATCAGTAGACAGGTACCGAGGCCAGCTTTTGAAAAGATGGAGCGCATCCAAGACTCATCTTATTATTTGGATATACATTACTTTTAGTGTCTATACTGTACAGAACACGCTTGTATTAAAATTATATATTTAATGCAATTGATGATGTTGTTTGCTTATTTACATTTACTGTGTTGTGATACTTTACATGACGTCCTCCGCCCCAGAACGTTTCCGCCGTTCTTGTTTTGGGGTGTGACACCATCTCTTCGTGATCAGACTCAGTATGCCTTTCCTTTAAGCTTCCTTTGATCCTACAAAATAGCAAAAAGTAATCTTATGACATCATGTATTAAGAAACTACCAATGGGAACTTAATAGAGTAATATAGAGGACTTACCTGAAGCAGAGTCAAACCTTTTTAGTCTACCTTCTCTTAGATCTTTCAGGTAGTCTGGGAAGCTTCACTTCCAATGTCCCTTCAAATGGCAATAGACACAATTGACTTCTTTTGCATTGGCACATGAGACAATCCAAGAACCGACCTTTTCCTTGTGATCAAAGCTTTTGACCATGGCCAATTCCTTTCTTCTAGGAGAAGGAATCATTTATGGACTATCGATGTCATTGCCTATCTTCATGGCAGCTTAGGAAGTAGATCTTCCTATCATGTATGCTTGATCATTGCGCCAAATCATTGATGATTCAGCAGCAATTAACAAATAGGCAAGATCAATAAGGGTCATTTCGTGATCTGCCACATAGTAGTCTTTAACGAGCTCACTGTATGATTTGGGAAGTGACTGAAGAACCAAGTCAACAACCAACTTCCTCATGACCATGACACCCAATATTCCCAGCCTGTCAATATGCAACTTCATGCCCAAGACATGAGCACATATAGACCTTCCATCTTGATGCTTCATTGCTAGTAGGGCTTGAGTGACCTTGAAATTTTCAAGTCTTCGAGCTTGTGGGTTAAGGAGAACAATTGGAGGAGGTGTAGGAAGTAAAGTAAGATATTGTGGAATATCATCTTCATTTGGAACACCTTTTCCAACAGATTCGGGAAGACCATACTTGTCTGCCCTAGACATCTATAAAGGGAGAAATTCAAGTTAGTTGATTTAAGTCCTTAATATTACACCCAAAACGAAATATTAAGGCTAGGACCCAACACAATCTTTTACAATTTTGAAAAGGGATGTCATAATCCAATTATAAAATATTTGAAGGTAGGTAAATGATGATTTACCAATTTCCACCATGAAAAACGAAATAGATTATTAATATTTAATTGGATTTGAAATTCCTTGTTCCTTTGAGATTCATTAAACTATTCAATGGCATGTTTAAATCTCGATTGTGCCTTTAAATTTTGTGATTGGGATGCCAACGATCACAAACAAGGACGTGAATAACCATGCAAATTAGCATGGTACACCCAATGTTACAAATAACCTAATCAATGTGCTAGTTAACCACACACGCTCCATTGATCTATGACTAAAATCAAGTTACACTTTTCCACACATTTTCAGTCCCAGATTAGTGTGTCGGTTAACCAACCACGCTCCACTAACGACTTAACAAGGTGCAAAGTGTAATTTAATGCATTAGCACCTTTTTCACATTTTTCCTAAAGTAACTAAGACTGGGAATTTGATAAAAGTTTAGTTACTTTATTTTTATCATTATAATTTTAATGGGGGAGAATTAATGTCTTATCCTACTCATGCTGCTAACGACCCTCCACCACTATTTACAGGTAGTAACCTTGTACCCCCTTATAAACCAGCTTAGTGAATGACGCCTACTAATGGTAAGACTGACTTGTCTTATATATATATATATATATATATATATATATATATATATATATATATATATATATATAGGGCTAAGTTCAAATGAGAACACTATTTAATGTGAGAACGTAACAACACTACTTTATGTTACTATTCTACTATGAATTTAATATGTATAGTATTGTAGTAATTATAATATCAATATATTCAATTTTATATTCCTATTCTACTATAAAATTTATATATATATATATATATATATATATATATATATATATATATATATATATATAGTAATTTAGTAAATTCTAATGTGCATGTTAAATATATGATTGTTCATATATTCGGTGATGAATAATGTCATAAAGTTGTACATACAAAATTTTAATGTGAATATTAATTTGTGATTGTTGTATATTTGTTGATGAATAATGTCATTTTGTTGTATATACAAAATTCATACTATAATAGTAATATAAAATATTGTTCTCATGTTCTCACATTAAATAGTGTTCTCATTTGAAGTTAACCCTATATATATATAAATATATATATATATATATATACACATAGGGTTAGGTTATTTTGTTTTCACTATCTATTGTATGCATGTATGACTGATTCTGGACCAATCATTTTAGTTATTTTAAGAAAGTAATTAATGCATATTACATGTTGAAGATATAATGAATATTAATTACATCTTCAGCATTTAAAATGCATTAATTACTTTCTTAAAATAACTAAAATGATTGGTCCAGAATCAGTCATACATGCACACAATAGATACTGAAAACATTTGAACCTAACTCTATATAGGGTTAGGTTATTTTGTTTTCACTATCTATTGTGTGCATGTATGACTGATTCTGGACCAATCATTTTAGTTATTCTAAGAAAGTAATTAATGCATATTACATGTTGAAGATATAATGAATATTATATAATGAAAACATTTGAACCAAACTCTATATATATATATATATATATATATATATATATATATTATATATATATGTATATATATATATGTCTATTATATATATATATATATATATATATATATATATTAAACTTATAATATTATAAAGTATAAGGGTTGAATTTTAACTGTTAAAAATCTAGGGTTTGGAATTAAAGTTTCATTAGTGAGACTTTACAAATTCCAAAAGTTGAGCGCAAGTTTTGAAACTTGTCAAAACTCTTCAATTCTATAGCGTATAAGTTAATGTTGGATTTATGAAAAGACTCTTGATTTTCCATAACTTGAGGAAAATTATCATATAATATTCTATTGACCTATTCTGACTCATATAGCAAGGAAATTCTTATCAAATAATACAAATAATTAACCTATTATCTTAATATTTGACAATTTTCCTTTCATTTCCATAACTTATTAGTTTAATTGGATTTTAATGTACAAGACCTTTCATTTTCCATAACTGGAGGACAAGTTATGGAGGTCATTAAATTTCATTTAGATCATTTTCTAACAAAAAAATTTATCACATAATTCATGGATGATCTAACCAAACTCATAAACAAGATAATTCTAAGTCAAAAATTTGCATGCAACTTTGTTTATCATATAAAACAACAATTATTTTAAAACTTTGACAATTATCTTGTGGTTGGATGACTACAAGCACTACTATTTTATAAAAAACATTTGCAATGATCCAAAACAGTTTGTGGTAGTGTTCCCAATCCAAACCAGGCCAAGAAATTCAAAATTCTACAAACAAAGCCTTCAACTCGTCGAGTGCATGAACTAGACTTGGCGAGTTGCTCTAATACTGAGTGCGCTCGTCGAGTCTGTTCATGGACTCGGTGAGTTCACCAATCAAGGGCCAAAATTTTGACTTTTCAGCTTTGAAAAACTAGTAATCATACAATAGAATAGAAAAAAATCATAGTCACTGAGAGCATCGTTGGGTTCTGAGCACTATAACAGTCCTATGGTGCACATGCAACCCTAAATGCTTTGGATCTATGTTTTCTCTAATTATACAGGCATTTTGTTTTTCCAAAGCATTCACCCTAGTTAGCATAAAATTGGAGCTATATAATAAAAACTTAGTTTGGATGCTTACCCCTTGAGTAGGGGAGAGTTCTTGACCTTTGAAAGCTTGAGCACCTCAAGTGTGATGCTTCTAATGGTTCACAAACACCATTATGCAAGAGGAGGCTTAAGAGAATAAGTTACTTATCTTAAAAAGATGGTGTAACCAATTTTGGCTCATGAGGGTTCTATTTAAAGTGTGGCAAATGCTAGTGTTACACTTTGTACACCCTAATGTTTCATGACTTTTCACATTCTTATGCTCCATGGGTTTAACCTCCATGGACTATCCATGGATTAACTTATTGGTTTAGCCTATCTAAATAATCATGGATCATTAGCCCACACTACAAGAATTATTGATTTACATAATCAATCCCCATATATTTAATTAGTCTCTTTTAACCACAAAATTAATTCCAAATTAATTCTTGATGAATACTAATTAAATAATATGATTTCATATACTAATATATTATACTTGTAATATATTAATAAATCATAAATAACCTTATTCTCAAAAGTCCATCCTATCAAATTGCACTGGTGAAGGCAACCCAAAAGGACCATGCTACTATCGGGTCAAGTACATCCCAGTTATAGTTATAGGCTTAGACACCAAATCCAACAGTTTCGTCATAGTCTATGACTTCCTCTTTCTAGTATCCCTTCACAACTAATCGTGTTTTGTTTATTGTTACATTCCCTTCTTTGTCAAGCTTATTGCAAAATACCCATTGCAAACCTATAATCAATGCATCCTTTGGAGTTGGAATCCAAACTTTATTGCATTCAAAGTCGTTGAGCTCTTCTTGCATTGCTTGCACCTAATCGGAATAATCAAAAGCATTCTTAATTGTTTTGGCACAATCTTGGAAATGAACAAATTAAACATGCAAAATTCCATTCTAAAAGATAAAGTAGTTTGATTTGCTTTTTGTTGAGCTCTAGTGAGAACACTAGAAGAAGCAGCTCCAATCACTTCTGATTTAGGATAATCTCTGGTCCACTTTGCCAAAGGAGGGTAGTTTGGATCATAGGATGGATCCAATTATGCATTTACATCTTCGAATTCTGACTAAGCATCCGAGTCATTATTTTCACTCCCATTCTCCCCCTGGAATGTTGCATGTGGATCTACGTTCGAAATTGGGTTCCCTCCCTGTATTAGAATCTCGTGATTGACTTGTGGATTTGAATGCGCCCCCTGATCAGGTGTATTCGATATGGAGGTTGAAGTGGAAACCTCACCCTAAACTGGAGCATTAGAAACTTGTGGCAGTGGTGTTTTTTCTGAGGCCTTCATAATTTGAGGCTCTTTTCCAATGACTTTGGCAGCATCATCAATGATCTTCTTCAATTCATCTTCTTTATTAATTGCTGCTTTGGATTCTGAGGAGATCGCCTTTTCTGGCTCATCAAACATATTCATGAATTCCTCTTAAAGATTTGAAAGAGGATCATCATCGGATTTGTTGAAGGAAAGATTTCCACATCTTGACAATGAGTCTTCTAATATTTCTTGAGATAGTTATCCTCAAATATGAAATAATAGGTTTCTTCTCTCTTTTTGGATTACTTATTCAGAACCCTATATGCCTTAGAAGTGAGAGAGTGCCCCAGAAAGATTCCTTCGTCTGCCTTTAAATCAAATTTGTTCCGTAGTTACTTTGAATTAAATATGAAGCACCTAGAACCAAAAACGTGAAAGAACTTAACGTTAGGTTTTCGTTTATTTAGAATCTCATAAGGAGTGATAAGGAATCTCTTGTTGATTAGAGAGCGATTCTGAGTGAAATATGCAGTTTCAATCGCATCAGCCCAGAAATATAATGGATGGTTCGCAAAAGGTAACAATTATATCCTTGCTGCTTGACAGAGAGATTGGATTCTTCTTTCAACAACAACATTCTGTTGAGGAGTGTAAGGATCGGAGAAATTCTGAGAGACTTCTCTTTCAGTTAAGAATTCTTCAAACACTTGGTTTTTGAATTCTAAACTATTATCACTACGTACGTTCCGAACATGCTTTTGCAATTTGAGCATGATCTGCTTGATGAAGTCCTTAAGCCTGGAAGTTGTATCTGATTTCTGTCTACGAAAATAAACCCAAGTAAATCTAGAAAAATCATCAACTACCACTAGAATATAATTGTTACCACCAATGCTCTCAATGACAGATGGACCACAGAGATTGATGTGTAACAGTTCTAGCAGCTCGATTACTTTGGTGTTTACAATAATCGAGTGACTTTTGCGACTTTGCATTCCTAGTTCACATGTTGCACATAGATGTTCCTTTTCGAACTTCAGAAGAGGAAGTCCTCGCACAAGATCGCCAAGTACGAGTTTGTTGATGTCCTTGAAGTTTAGATGCGAGAACCTTTGGTTCATAACCAACTTCCATTTGATGATGCTTTCGTAAGGAGGCATATTGTGACAACCCGAAATTTCCATTCTGAACAAACCATATCAAGCCAATAGAAGTAGAACAGTTACAGTGAAAATTCAGACTTCGAGTATAAGTTTGGCATTTTTCAGGATTTACACTCAAGGAGATATTAGGAGAGCGGATGCACTAGGGTTTTGTGCAACACTGTCATTCCAGTATTCTAGGATATTAGAGTTCATTCTGGGAATAAAAATATTTTCTGCCAAAAATATCTCAGGACTATAAATAGAATTCTGAACCAAATTCATTCATTATTCGCATTTCCAACTAGAGAAAAGCCAAATTCTCTCTCACGGATCTTCGGGTTTTTATCCCAAATTGTGAGTACTTTGATCTAGTTATGTTATATAGCTTAGATTGTGTTTAGAAACATCAAATTCGGACCAAAACCCCAAGATTTGGGAGTTTACCGCCTAAGAACACACGGAGAGTAAACTCCATTTTAAGGGCCAAGAGTGTCCCAATGACCCCCAAAGCTTTATAACTCAAACTAGAATCCTTCATTACAATGTTTAGTTCAAAACAATTAAGAATCAATGATGAAAGTCAGTTCACGGCCAAGGAGGTTCTTGGGCCGTGAACTCCATGTTTAGGTGTCAAAATGCCTAGAAAATCTTCCTTAAGCCAAGAGACAAATTAGGACAAGTACCCTAGTGTGTTTGGAGCACGCAAACACCATTAAAACACCAAGAAAAGGGTGTTCACGGCCCAAGATGTTCCAGGGCCGTGAACTCCAATAAATGGTGCCAAATGGTGCCATAAATCCTCCTAAAGCCTTGGACAATTGCCTTAATGCATTCCTTGACAATTTAGGGACTTGAAAACACCATAAACCTTCCCCCAAGGGAGATTTCAGCCGTAATCTCCATGGGATATGATCCCAGGGCCGTGAACTCCTCAAAGGAGTTAATAAGAAGCCCAAACACTTGTTTAAGCCTTGGAACATTTCACCACTAGAGTTGTATTAAAGTTAGGCTTCATTTGGTGACCCTAAAGAGAGTTTACGGCCAGGAGTTTACTCCCTTGGGCCGTAACCCCAAATCATATGGTCATTTGACCATAAACTCCCACTGGAGGTCTTGCACTCTTTTGTTGCAACCCATTTGCCTCCTAGCACTTGACCAAAAGTGTTTTCCTCGCATTAAAATGCTTATACTTGTATAATTAGTGTTTTAACCACTAATTATTTATATACATATGTCTTCATATGTAGTTAGAATCATTGTTTGTGTCTAACGTCTTCACTTGACACCAAGCACTTGTCCGATCCTTCCTTACGATAACAGTCCGTTCAAATCCAGTCACTTACTGCAGGTGAGTTCATACCCCTTAATCAATGTTTTAACAATTTTTAAATGTTTTATGGGGGGATACAAGTAGAATTATGCTAATTATTATATCAATCACATGTGATTAATAAGTAGCATTCAAATGATTGGCTACTCATTAGCCGTTTTACAAAACAGTTTCCTTCAAATATTTTTCATAAACACTTTATGTGTTTTAAACTCTTTATTACACTATAGATTTTACTCAGTATATTACATTTCAAACCTATTTACAATTGTGTTTCAAACAAATGTTTCTTTAAACTAAATTGTTTTATTAAACCCATGCCTTCAAACTGTTTTATAGACTGACATCAAGTCGATCTTTTCTTAAGATAATAATTATGTTCAAATGTTTTACAAAACTTATTTATGCTTTTATATTATAAATTGCATGCCTCTATATGTATAGTTATATAAGAAATGTTTAAAAGACTTAGGAAGGCTATCCACCCTATTTCCTTTTTGCGCTTGAGATGTGGTCTGGTGGGATATCGAGTACTCGTCCGAAGGTCGTTTAAATATTAGTTATATAACATATGTACATATATAGTCATAAAGGCCCTTCCAGTTCATCCCATGCCCTTGGGTAGCAAGGGTATACATCCATGTCCATACATACCAGTTAGATTACTAGTGAACTACCATATGCGTAGTTTAGGAAGATACTAGAACTATTACTAGAACGCAATATCATACAATGAGTCAGTTCATTCATGAGTCAATACTTTCTAGAACATTACATTACATTACTATACTTGCTAGGTAGAGATCAGGTACATTACAGTACATTACTATACTTGCTAGGTAGAGAGCACGTACATTACAGCTAGAACAGTTCATTACATTACATATATATGAATACGTTAATTATTGTGATCCACTGTATCGGAGCATGCCTTAAATGTCATGGCCCGAGTTGTAGCCAGAATTCTCTTGGAGGGAGAGCGTGAGTTTGCGTATAGATCTATACTGGATTGACTATCCTACACCTTGCTGCTAGCTACAGCCGGACCTGCAGGTCTGCGGGTGCCAAACGTCATTCCCTTTTACGACCATTCATATGTCATTGTTACCAATCAATAGTATGGTTAAATTAATCACATGATGCCTTAATATAAACCCGGTTTAAGGTAGTTAGTACAGCATTAGTTCCTATAATACAACACTACAGTACTACATTTATTTTCCCTTTACATATATTTAGTGATCTTTTCACTTAAACATTTAATGTAAAACTATATTTTGATAATGATAGTTACACCTAGGAAAATTACACACTTTTACAAGAAACGAACATTTAAAACAGTTAAGTCTTGGTAGAAGACTACATTGAGAATAGTAAAGTCTTGTTAGAAGACACCTTTTATATAAAAGTAGGAATCATAGGGATTTCTAGGGTTTTCAAACGTTTACAGTTGTTTCACAAACATTTTTATACTTACAACTCATTTACATTTTCTATACTTACAGTTCATTTACATTTTCCATACTTATAGTTCATAAGCTTACAAATTCTTACATACAAATTAAGACACTAAAATAGTTATGATCTCACTAGCTTCAAAGCTGATACTCGTTTTCAAAATTACTTGTATCCTCAGGTCATCATAGACAGGTACCGATGCAAGGAGAAAGGAAGATGGAGCTTGTTCAAGACACATCTTTCATTTTGATTTATGCTTTAGTGTTTATTAAAATTTGACAGAAAACACTTGTATAATAATTATATTATTAATGCAATGGATGATGTTGTTGCTTGTTTACTACTTCTCATTGTTGTGATATTGTACATGACGTCCTCCGCCCCAGAACGTTTCCGCCGTTCTTGGTTTTGGGGTGTGACACATATCGAAGGCTTTTCGATGATTAGGTTTATATTCAAAGGAAACATCTCTCCCTTTCTTTTGGATTTCAGAAGCACTGCATTTGTTTTCTTCTTAATGATTTCTAATCCTCATCATCGAATGACACTTTCAGCCACATACCTACAACCAGTTAAGAAAGACTTATCAGGTTATGTTGTAAGCCTTCCACATACGCTAGTGTGACAACCCGAAATTTCCATTCAGAACAAACCATATCAAGCCAATAGACGTAGATCAGTTATAGTGAAAATTCAGACTTCGAGTATCAGTTTGACAGTTTTCAGGATTTACACTTAAGAAGATATTAGGAGAGTGGTTGCACTAGGGTTTTGTGCAACACTGTTATTCCATTACTCTAATACATTAGAGTTCGTTCCAGGAATAAAAATATTTTCTGCCAAAAATATCTCAGGACTATAAATAGAATTCTGAACCAAATTGGTTCATTTGTTGAATTCCATTTAGAGAAAAGTCAATATTCTCTCTCACGGATCTTCGGGTTTTTACCCCAGCTTGTGAGTATACTTCCCTAGTTGTGTTATAATGCTTGTTTTATGCTTATTAACATAGATTATATGTCAAATATATGAGATCCGGGAGTTTACCGCCCAAGAACGTTCTTGGGGAGTGAACTCCAAAATGGAGCTTTAAGGCTATCTAGTCCCAATTCCTTGTTAGGAAACTAGTTAAGGACTTAATGTAGAATCATTTGAGGCTAGAAATCATCCAAGAACACTAAGATTTTGTTGTTTACGGCCCAAGAGTTTCTTAGACCGTAAACACCATTTTCAAGGGCCAAAGTGAGCCCTAAATCACCCCTAAGGCTTTAGACTTTAACTCTCTATTACTTATGGCTTGGATGGGGAGTAAAACACATCAAAATCATCCCTAAAAGGGAGTTTACGGCCAAGAAATACTCTTGGGCCGTAAAATCCAAGTAAATGCACCAAAGTGTGCCTAGGGTCCTCCATAGCCTTAAACAAATGCCTAGAAAGTATTCTACTTGTTTTAGGGACATGAAATCAACCTAGAAACACCCAAGTTTAGGAGTTCAAGGCCCAAGATTAGCTTAGGCCGTAAACTACCTTAAAACATGCTCAAATGGTGTTTTTAAGGCACCTAAGGCTTGGACTCTATTTTAGACAAATACCCTAAAGTGTTTAGAACCTAGAAAACTCACGGAAACACAAGTGTGGAAGAGTTTACGGCCAAGAGTATTTCTTGGGCCGTAAACTCCTATAAAGGGGTCAAAGGACACCCTAAATCTTTCCTTAGGCCAAGAGACAATTAGGGCATGTACCTAAATGTGTTATGGACTAGTTAAAACACTTAGAACCCCAAGAGTGAGGGCGTTTACGGCCCAAAAGGTTCCATGGCCGTAAACTCCATAAAATGATGCTAAATGTGCCATAAACTCTTCTCAAGCCAAGTACCAAAGTCTAGATTTGTTCCTAGAAATGTTTGAGACTTAAAAGCACCATAAGAACCCTCCCAAGGGAGTTTACGGCCGTAAACTCCAAGGGAATATGGTCTATGGCCGTAAACTCCTTAAAGGAGTTGATATGGCACCCTAAGACTTGATTTAGCCTTGAAACAATTCACCACATAAGTTGTATAATTGATAGACTTCATTTAGGGGCTTGTTGAGAGTTTACGGCCAGGAGCTTACTCCCCTGGGTCGTAAACTCCAAGACATATGCTCTTTAGACCATAAACTCCCATTAGAGGCATTGCACTCCTTTGTTGCAACCCATTACCCTCCTAGCACTTGACCAAAAGTGTTTTCCTCACGCTTAAATGTTATTACTTGTATAATTGATGTTTTAATCACTAATTATTTATATACATATGTTTTCATATGTAATTAGGATCATTGTGTGTGTCTAAGTCTTCACTTGACACCAAGCACTTGTCCGATCCTTCCGTACGATAACAGTCCGTTCAATTCCAATCACTTACTGCAGGTGAGTTCATACCCCTTAACTAATGTTTTAATCTATTTTTAAATGTTTTATGGGGGGGATAAAAGTAGAATCATGCTACTTATTATGTCAATCACATGTGATTAGTAAGTAGGACTATATTACTTATTACATCAATCACATGTGATTAATATACAACATTCAAATGATTTGGCTACTCATTAGCCGTTTTACCAAACAGTTTCCTCCAAATGATTTTTATAAACATTTTATATGTTTTAAACTCCTTATTACACTGTACATCTTACTCCGTACATTAACTTTCAAACTTATTTACAAATGTGTTTCAAACAAATGTTTCCTTATACTTAAACTGTTTTATCAAACTTATGCCTTCAAATTGTTTTATGGATTGACATCAAGTCGATCTTTTCTTATAATAATATTTATGTTTCAAATGTCTTACAAAACTTATTTATGTTTTTTATTATAAATTGCATGCCTCTATATGTATAGTTATATAAGAAATGTTTAAAAGACTTAGGAAGGCTATCCACCCAATTTCCTTTTCGCGCCTTGAGACGTGGTCTGGTGGGATATCGGGTAATCGTCCGAAAGTCGTTTAAATATTAGTTATCTATCATGTGTACATACATAGTCATAAAAGATCCTTCTAGTTCAATATATACCCTTGGGTAGCAAGGGTATACATCCATGTTCATACGTACCAGATAGATTACTAGTAAACTACCATATGGGTAGTTTAGGAAGATACTAGAAAAATTACTAGAACGCGATATCATACAATGAGTCAGTTCATCCATGAGTCAATACTTTCTAGAACATTACAGTACATTACATATACAACTATACTAGGAAGAGAACATATACAACTATACTAGGACGATTACAATACTATACTTGCTAGGTAGAGAGCACGTACATTACAGCTAGAACAGTTCATTACAGTACTATACTTGCTAGGTAGAGAGCACGTACATTACCGCTAGAACAGTTCATTACATTACTATACTTGCTAGGTAGAGAGCACGTACATTACAGCTAGAACAATTCATTACAGTACATATACAAGAATACGTTAATTATTGTGATTTAAATCGGAGCATGACTTAAATGTCATGGCTCGAGTTGTAGACAGAATTCTCTTGGAGGGAGAGCGTGAGTTTGCGTATAGATCTATACTAGATTGACAATCCTACACCTTGCTGCTAGCTACAGCCGGACCTGCAGGTCTGCGGGTGCCAAACGTCATTCCATTATTACGACCATTCATTATGTCGTTGTTACTAGTCGATAGTATGGTGCAATTTATCACATAATGCCTTAATATAAATCCGGTTTAAGGTAGTTAGTACGGTAGTAGTTCTTATAGCACTACACCATAGTACTATTTCATTTTCTCATTACATTCACTTCGTGAACATTCACATGACGCACGGCAATGTAGAAACTATATATTTTTGGATAATGATAGTTATACTTGGGAAAATACATACTCTTACAAGAGACACACATTCAGAGAAGTTGGGTCTTGGTAGAAGACTACTTTCAGAACAGTTAGGTCTTGGTAGAAGACACCTTCACATACTAGTAGGAATCATAGGGATTTCTAGGTTTTTTCAAACGTTTACAGTTGCTTCATATACATTTTCAATACTTACAGTTCATATACACTTTCAATACTTACAATACATATACTTACAATTACTTACATACAAATTAAGACACTAAATACTTATGATCTCACCAGCTTCAAAGCTGATACTCGCTTTCAAAATTACTTGTATCCTCATGTCATCATAGACAGGTACCGATGCAAGGAGAAAGGAAGATGGAGCTTGTTCAAGACTTATCTTTCATTTTGATTTATGCTTTAGTGTTTATCAAAATTTGACAGAATACATTTGTATAATAATTATATTATTAATGAAATGGATGCTGTTGTTGCTTGTTTACTACTTTACATTGTTGTTGATATTATACATGACGTCCTCCGCCCCGGAACGTTTCCGCCGTTCCTGGTTTTGGGGTGTGACAGATTGGTATCAGAGCATTGTTTATAGTGAATTGAGTATATCAACCCATAAAAGATATACTAACTATAAATACATAAGGGATGAAAAATACTCTGACCAAGAGTCTATACTTTAAATAGTAAAATATTTAAGTAAGTATACGTGCTGCATTCATACTAAAATCAGTGTCACTAGGACAGTACAAAAGAATTACGATTGTTGGGCAACACAAGTGGGCTTAGAGACATATGGTCAAAACTGGGAAGATATAGCCTGATCACCTATATTATCCGAGATTTGACTAGCATGTGCCTAAGTTTAAGTGTGTGGTTGCAATAATGCTAAAATCTTACCAACCCTACCACAATGAGAACAATAGAACATAACATTAAAATTAAAATACAATAGGAGTATTTGGTGTTACTATAAGTACTTTACACTTGAGAATTAAAACGGGATCTTCATTACTAAGTTGATAGTTGCTAAGTGGATACACTAAGGCTATATGTAATTAGGATGTTATAGACTTAGAATCTGTGATAATTTTGACTTACCCTTATTCTGTGTGAATTTGGAATTAAGGTCACTTATTCGAAGGTCTATCATGTTTAGATTACACATAGCTGGTATGCACTTCACAAATAGCGATGTAACTAATGAAGGTTTGCTAGATAATTATCTAGATAGTTCGTCTAATAATTATTCTCTTACCCTAAATTCTCGCATAGAAAACATAGCTGGACTCCATCCCCTCGGCAACCAGTATCTTCCGAATGAAGTCATAGCTGGTTGGTTTGGAGAATAACCAGAGAATGATCATCCTTTTCCCCTTGAATGTTCACCATGATGAAGACCTTTCGTATGATGCTAACTCCGAACCAGAGGTTGAAAACCTACCCCAAGCAGCTCCCTTTCCAATTCCTAACCCTCGTCCGGCTTTTTCATGGCCCGACCCTGAGTGAAGGGAATGCTTAGAAACATGGAGCCAAGGACAAGATCAGTCTATGCCATTTAATGGCGACCAAAGCTTTTACGACTTGAGCAATGGGGGCTCAGCAGATAGAGTCTTGCCAATCTTGGTCCGCAGAGTGGCCCGAAATGAGATTCAAGGTAGGACAGCCCTACATCAGATTACAGAAGTAGTCGCCTATGCTAGAATGCATACCCTCCACACCATTCATCTAGAAGATGCACACGAGAGATCAGAGAGAAACCATGAAACCCTGCTGCAAGCACTGGCCGAATCACGAGCCGAAGTCATAGAGTTCCGAGTACGCCAAATGGTGTGCGAAAGACACCTACTTGACATGGAACGTCAATTGGTTGAACTAAGAGTTCACCAGATGGATGACCGTCGCCAATAGTAGATGCTTTACTTTATTTCCCTTATAAAAGGAATCGTGTTTTTCTGTCTATGCCTAATGTGGCATTTGCTATGGAATCATCTTGTTCCGTAAGTACTTTAGTTAGGTCTTTATGTAGTCAGGAACTATCTTCTGCGGATATGATGTAAGACCTTTACAAGGTCATTTTCCAGAATCCTTACATCGTGAATATCAAAGATATTGACAGCCGGCTAACTTCTGTGTTATTCTTCATTCAAGTACTCTTATCATTCTTTCATTAGAGTATATCTGAATCATGCGTTAGTCAAGTCATTGGACTATAGCGAGTTAGATCCGGAGACATTTCCAAGTCTCTATCAGTGGTTGGATCTTGTTATTCACCAACCCACGATACCTCAGCTCGAACGACGAACGTTTTGAGACCATTCTACGAACTTACTTCCACCCGTTACTAGGACTGCACCATAGGGATGTAAGTCAAACTTTCGAGAGCATACTCTTACTCTTTACACGAACAATCTAAGTACATCAGGGTCAACCAGAATCGCTCACAAAATCCTTATCTTTCGTGTTAACAGAATCATGTCGTCATCTGGAAGCAATCAGTCGAACCGCGAATCCTCCGCTTTTACTATGGACGTCGCTACCTTTCAAACGGCAGTTACAGCTGCCATAGTGGCTGCCGTAACCGCGGTCCTTGCGCACCGTAGCGCTATCAGCAGAGTCAATGTTGCTGATGGGAATGAAGTTTCCAATCGTGGTATCCATCGAGGAGGTTGCCAAACAGTAACAGTCACAGGCTCGCAAAGCCGAAAAGCAGAGAACAAGAAACGAAAGCGTCAAGCCCAGAAAGAACGCAAGAGATCCCAAAAGCTGGCTATACAACAACAGCAAGTGGAAACCCCTGTCGTCCGCGTACCGAGTAGGACATATGAGGGAAAACTCCCGAAGTGTGATAGGTGCAGTTTCCATCATCATGGGGCTTGCCATGAGATGCAGTGTTGCAATTGCCTAAACATAGGGCATCATGCTCGTGACTGTGGAGCACCAAAACGACCCATCACTCAAGTCCCTTTCATCAGGACTAACCCTGCGCACAAGAGGAGTTATAACGCAGAATGATTTAAGAAGCAATTTCCAAGGTGGAGTAACGAGGAAGGCACTCGTGTCCACATAACACTGGCTAAGCACCGCAATCCTGTCACCAAAGCTAGTACTAGCCAGGCATGCCACCAATGTGGTGAGGCAGGGCACTTCAATAAAGATTGCCCGACAGCAAAGAACTCTGGCGCAGATGGGAGGATTCTTAGGATCACAGCTGCAGGAGAGCCTGCTCCGGAACCACGTTAAATGTAATTTAGGCGTTTCGTTGTAACAGACTTATTAATTATCTAGAACTAGTGCAACTAGAGTCTTACCTTTTGCGAGATCCTATCTGTATAGGGACTCTCGTGCTGTGTATACTTGTCTTTTGTAGTATACCTTATTCGCAGCAATAGTCTTGTGGTAAATCTAAAGTACTGTAACTTTGTTCATGGTTGCACGGTTGTGTTCTGTCTGTAAACATCTTATGTTCAAATCTAATGTATTTAAGTTTCAGTATGATTTCGACATTATCATACAAATTGATTCAGTTTGATCCTCACGAAAACAGCTTCACACGTACATCTCTTTCTTCTAGATCATTTTTCCAGCGAAACCGTCACATCAGAACGCCGAAGTACTCATGCCAGGAGTACCTCTTAGTTACTTTCTTTCCGAAGAAGTCCCCAAAGTACCACTCGTGCAGTACGTCAAGTTTAATCCAGGGATTCATGCAGTTGATCTATCACTGAGGAATGTATGCATAAGAGTGATATATAATCAAGGTTCTATAGGTTTAGAATTGATGATTCCACTTTAAATTCTTTTTCCCCGATGGGATGTGAGCTTAATGAAGAACCAGTTATTCGACTACCTTTTCAACCTTAATTATATATGACTCGTATACACGAAATGGTGATTGTGAAACCATGTATGAATTCTAATATGAACTTCAGGATGGAGAACTGCCTAAGTACGAGTAATCACATCGTCATGAGAACAAACATAGAACCCAGTACGACTCCTAAAAACAGATCGCCCTATAGTTTAAACACCCACGGAGATGCCAGAACAGTGCAAACAACTAAGCGAACTACATAGAAATAGAATTACAAGACTAGGTTTCTCACCCTAGATAACCCCGGTCATATTCTTCCAGAGATCGACGGATCGCATTGTATGTACCTCGGTTATTGAGGACTCCGTCAGGATTTTCATAGAAATCATTATCTTTGCCTCGCATAGATGAAATGGTTGAGCAAACACAAGGAAAGAATTACTTCCAGGAATGGACCTGAGATCCGAATATCACCAGTTCGAGTGTTAGGGAAATATGTCCGGAAGACTATCTCCTGAACTTGATGCGGACACTTCGAGTCTGTAGTGATACCCTTCGGATAGGACCAATACGCCCATAGTTTCTAGGAGCTAGATGAATAGGGTTACGTCTTTCTTACATGGATCAGTTCGTCATTCCTCCATGTAAGGACTTACTTATCTACCCTCGTAGTAAGAAGAAAACCCAGAGAAACATTTCCTATAGAGGAACTTTTAGCAAAGTTCTCTAGGCACGAGTTTTGAAATTGAAGAGTCAAATTTCTAAGACCCACTGTTAGTAGTGTGGGAAATTTTGAGTACTCTTTCAATTTGTCAAAATCGTTGAGCATTTATCGACACCAGAGACACCGACAGTCTTTCGCCAAATTCTAGGTCTTACCGACCTACCGCCTTAGTTCATTCAGAACTCCTCGCAAGCTATAGAAACTTGTATGACTTTTACCCAGCAAGGGGTGGCCTTTGACTGGGAAGTTACGCAAGAAAGGGAACCTTTGAAATTCCAAGTGAGTGACCAAGTTCTTTAGGATAACTCACGCTGGGAATGGCTTAATACGCTTCGTAAAGCGTGGAAAGCTAAATCCAAGTTAGATAGGACCTCCGAGATTCTTATTAGAATCGGTCCTGTGCCTCGCACAAACTAGACCTACTCCGCGAACTCAGTAACATACTTTCTACTCTTCGCTTCTCGATCGTGAAACCATACCTTTCCGTTAGGACTCTTGCAAGTCCACTCGTCGAGATCCTTGCGTTCGTATTAGAACTGTAGTGACCCTCGACCGAGAGGTCAAGCGGACGAAGCAACGTCATCGCCAGTTAGTGAAGGTTCGTTGGAATGCCAACCGAGAGCCCGATTTCACTTAACTGCGCTAGAACCAATCGATTAGGAAGTTTCCTCCTCACGACTCGATCATTCGTGCATACTTCCTTGCCTAAATTCTAATTTCGGGACGAAATTCCCTTTAACAGGGGGATGATGTGACAACCTGAAATTTCCATTCAGAACAAACCATATCAAGCCAATAGACGTAGATCAGTTATAGTGAAAATTCAGACTTCGAGTATAAGTTTGACAGTTTTCAGGATTTACACTTAAGAAGATATTAGGAGAGTGGTTGCACTAGGGTTTTGTGCAACACTGTTATTCCATTACTCTAAGACATTAGAGTTCGTTCCAGGAATAAAAATATTTTCTGCCAAAAATATCTCAGGACTATAAATAGAATTCCGAACCAAATTGGTTTATTTGTTGAATTCCATTTAGAGAAAAGTCAATATTCTCTCTCACGGATCTTCGGGTTTTTACCCCAGCTTGTGAGTACACTTCTCTAGTTGTGTTATAATGCTTGTTTTATGCTTATTAACATAGATTATATGTCAAATATATGAGATCCGGGAGTTTACCACCCAAGAACGTTCTTGGGGAGTAAACTCCAAAATGGAGCTTTAAGGCTATCTAGTCCCAATTCCTTGTTGGGAAACTGGTTAAGGACTTAATGTAGAATCATTTGAGGCTAGAAATCATCCAAGAACACTAAGATTTTGTTGTTTACGGCCCAAGAGTTTCTTGGACCGTAAACACCATTTTCAAGGGCCAAAGTGAGCCCTAAATCACCCGTAAGGCTTTAGACTTTAACTCTCTATTACTTATGGCTTGGATGGGGAGTAAAACACATCAAAATCATCCCTAAAAGGGAGTTTACGGCCAAGAAATACTCTTGGGCCGTAAAATCCAAGTAAATGCACCAAAGTGTGCCTAGGGTCCTCCATAGCCTTAAACAAATGCCTAGAAAGTATTCTACTTGTTTTAGGGACATGAAATCAACCTAGAAACACCCAAGTTTAGGAGTTCAAGGCCCAAGATTAGCTTAGGCCGTAAACTACCTTAAAACATGCTCAAATGGTGTTTTTAAGGCACCTAAGGGTTGGACTCTATTTTAGACAAATACCCTAAAGTGTTTAGAACCTAGAAAACTCACGGAAACACAAGTGTGGAAGAGTTTACGGCCAAGAGTATTTCTTGGGCCGTAAACTCCTATAAAGGGGTCAAAGGACACCCTAAATCTTTCCTTAGGCCAAGAGACAATTAGGGCATGTACCTAAATGTGTTATGGACTAGTTAAAACACTTAGAACCCCAAGAGTGAGGGCGTTTACGGCCCAAAAGGTTCCATGGCCGTAAACTCCATAAAATGATGCTAAATGTGCCATAAACTCTTCTCAAGCCAAGTACCAAAGTCTAGATTTGTTCCTAGAAATGTTTGAGACTTAAAAGCACCATAAGAACCCTCCCAAGGGAGTTTACGGCCGTAAACTCCAAGGGAATATGGTCTATGGCCGTAAACTCCTTAAAGGAGTTGATATGGCACCCTAAGACTTGATTTAGCCTTGAAACAATTCACCACATAAGTTGTATAATTGATAGACTTCATTTAGGGGCTTGTTGAGAGTTTACGGCCAGGAGCTTACTCCCCTGGGTCGTAAACTCCAAGACATATGCTCTTTAGACCATAAACTCCCATTAGAGGCATTGCACTCCTTTGTTGCAACCCATTACCCTCCTAGCACTTGACCAAAAGTGTTTTCCTCACGCTTAAATGTTATTACTTGTATAATTGATGTTTTAATCACTAATTATTTATATACATATGTTTTCATATGTAATTAGGATCATTGTGTGTGTCTAAGTCTTCACTTGACACCAAGCACTTGTCCGATCCTTCCGTACGATAACAGTCCGTTCAATTCCAATCACTTACTGCAGGTGAGTTCATACCCCTTAACTAATGTTTTAATCTATTTTTAAATGTTTTATGGGGGGGATAAAAGTAGAATCATGCTACTTATTATGTCAATCACATGTGATTAGTAAGTAGGACTATATTACTTATTACATCAATCACATGTGATTAATATACAACATTCAAATGATTTGGCTACTCATTAGCCGTTTTACCAAACAGTTTCCTCCAAATGATTTTTATAAACATTTTATATGTTTTAAACTCCTCATTACACTGTACATCTTACTCCGTACATTACCTTTCAAACTTATTTACAAATGTGTTTCAAACAAATGTTTCCTTATACTTAAACTGTTTTATCAAACTTATGCCTTCAAATTGTTTTATGGATTGACATCAAGTCGATCTTTTCTTAAAATAATATTTACGTTTCAAATGTCTTACAAAACTTATTTATGTTTTTATATTATAAATTGCATGCCTCTATATGTATAGTTATATAAGAAGTGTTTAAAAGACTTAGGAAGGCTATCCACCCTATTTCCTTTTCACGCCTTGAGATGTGGTCTGGTGGGATATCGGGTAATCGTCCGAAAGTCGTTTAAATATTAGTTATATATCATGTGTACATATATAGTCATAAAAGTTCCTTCCAGTTCAATATATACCCTTGGGTAGCAAGGGTATACATCCATGTTCATACGTACCAGATAGATTACTAGTAAACTACCATATGGGTAGTTTAGGAAGATACTAGAACAATTACTAGAACGCGATATCATACAATGAGTCAGTTCATTCATGAGTCAATACTTTCTATAACATTACAGTACATTACATATACAACTATACTAGGAAGAGAACATATACAACTATACTAGGACGATTACAATACTATACTTGCTAGGTAGAGAGCACGTACATTACAGCTAGAATAGTTCATTACATTACCATACTTGCTAGGTAGAGAGCCCGTACATTACCGCTAGAACAGTTCATTACATTACTATACTTGCTAGGTAGAGAGCACGTACATTACAGCTAGAACAGTTCGTTACAGTACATATACAAGAATACGTGAATTATTGGGATTTAAATCGGAGCATGACTTAAATGTCATGGCTCGAGTTGTAGACAGAATTCTCTTGGAGGGAGAGCGCGAGTTTGCATATAGATCTATACTAGATTGACAATCCTACACCTTGCTGCTAGCTACAGCCGGACCTGCAGGTCTGCGGGTGCCAAACGTCATTCCATTATTACGACCATTCATTATGTCGTTGTTACTAGTCGATAGTATGGTGGAATTTATCACATAATGCCTTAATATAAATCCGGTTTAAGGTAGTTAGTACGGTAGTAGTTCTTATAGCACTACACCATAATACTATTTCATTTTCTCATTACATTCACTTCGTGAACATTCACACGACGCACGGCAATGTAGAAACTATATATTTTTGGATAATGATAGTTATACTTGGGAAAATACACACTCTTACAAGAGACAGACATTCAGAGTAGTTGGGTCTTGGTAGAAGACTACTTTCAGAACAGTTAGGTCTTGGTAGAAGACACCTTCACATACTAGTAGGAATCATAGGGATTTCTAGGTTTTTTCAAACGTTTACAGTTGCTTCATATACATTTTCAATACTTACAGTTCATATACACTTTCAATACTTACAATACATATACTTACAATTACTTACATACAAATTAAGACACTAAATACTTATGATCTCACCAGCTTCAAAGCTGATACTCGCTTTCAAATTTACTTGTATCCTCAGGTCATCATAGACATGTACCGATGCAAGGAGAAAGGAAGATAAAGCTTGTTCAAGACTTATCTTTCATTTTGATTTACGCTTTAGTGTTTATCAAAATTTGACAGAATACATTTGTATAATAATTATACTATTAATGAAATGGATGATGTTGTTGCTTGTTTACTAATTTACATTGTTGTTGATATTATACATGACGTCCTCCGCCCCAGAACGTTTCCGCCGTTCCTGGTTTCGGGGTGTCACAGCTACCTTCCAAATTGAGAATTCGCCATTGATCATCATTCCATACCCTTTGATTTCTCCTGTGGCGTTATTCGCGAACTTCACTTTGCCTCCGTCCTACACTGATCAAAATTCCGTCATCTCTTCTCTCATACCAGTCGCGTGACGCGAACAACCACTGTCAATGTAGCATTCTGAATCGTACCATTGGTCACTGATTACCTACAAAAATAAGAGAGATTTAGGAACCTAAAGTTGTTTAGGTCCTCGTGATGTTTTCATAAGAACAAGATACATTATAGCTTCATCACCTAAGTAAGATCTCTTTATTAACGTGGAATTATCCCATTGCGTGATTTTGAAAACGACAATCCTATTATCTTTGGGATTCTTTTCTTTAAAAGAAATATTTCTCTGTTTAGATTCTATGTGTTGCCTCGCTACATTTTTCATAAACTTCTTTTCCTCCTTTTTCAAATTTGCTTTGGATTTCTTGAAGAAAATTTCAGGTTCCGAAACAACTTTTCCTTTTCACTTAACATCTTTTGATGTATTGAACGATTTTGAAACTTCTGTTTTTGGAGAAAATTGGGTTTTGTCTTTTCCAAAGGTTTCATTTGTTTTACGAATGATGGTTTTGGAAAAACTTTGGTTTTGAAACCTGTGGATTTGAAGCTGTGGCTTTGAAAACGAATTAGTTTCGGATTTCAAGTGAATTTAACATTTCGATTTGCAGATCTTTCTTGGTTAACAGAATTAGAATTTTTAGATTTCCTGAATCGCTTTCTTTTTGTTACATTTTTCTGATATCTAGCATTTAGTTGCCGTAATATGTTCCTCATCTGACTTGTGAATGTAAGCCCTAAGTTTCTGTTTTCTAATAGGTATGTCAATCTGTTTGGAAGACGTTTCACTTGGGACATATGTGGTGCAACTTCGACCAACTTTATCATTACAAGGGTTAACGCAATTTAATGGTTCTGCGACAAATCTCACTTTGGTTTCCATGAGGTCATTTCAGAAAGACCTTTGGTTTCATCAAAGTTATCAATTGGTCCAGACCAAAAGAATTCATCGCAACCATCTGCATTATCATCATCTACTAAGGACGTAAGTTCTGATGTTTGATTTTTGTCCAGTCCATTATTTATGAAAACTTGATTATGGATGGTTTGTACTTTCAGAAAAACTTTAGCTTTTACTTTTAAAACATCCAAACCTTTATTTTAAACAGCATGAACATATTCAGTTGAGTTTTCAGAAATTAACTTTTTCTTCGATTCAGAGTCATTTTGTACCAATTTTGAACAATCAATCTCATTCTCTACATAAATCTCACTCATGTCACTTTCATCAAATTCAGAAACATTCTCAGCATCAAAAGTGTTTTCTGAACTCAATTTTGTGCATAAAGAGTCAAATTTTTGCACAGTATCAAATTTAATATGTTCTTTATCAGTTTCATCCAACATTTGTTTTAACATGTTTTTATGTTCATCCGAGGACACAATGGATTCTCACATATAGCAATCTACAGGTAATTTCATAGTCGAGATGCAATTGAGTAACGTTAAAACATAACCGATTCGCATTCAAACAGAAAATATTTCTTTGTTTTAAATGCACTAAATTGTCTCTTTTTAAATCAATAACATCATCCCTAGACCTAGTCAGCTCTAACTCCAACTTCTGTATCCATATCCATCTTTCTTCACACTTGTGCGTAATCCTGTTGAATTGATCAGTTAGGTTAGAATTACTTAAACATGTTCTTTTTAAGCTATCACTAAAATTAGACAGTAAAATTCAGATCATCTAATTCAGATTCGTAATGAGTGACAAGAATATTAAGAGATTGGAGTATAGATTGTACCTTACTGATGACTTTCTCGCATTCACCGAACCGTTCAGAAACAGGTCTTGTAGAAAAACAGTTGTTAGAGGCTTGCCCGCTATCAGTAGCATATCCTCTCTACTCAGAGACATCACTGAAAACCATCAAGCATCTTCCCTTGTACTCAGGGAATCTATACTCCACTACCAAAAAACCATCATGTGTGGGCTTCTAAACTTCTTTGTCTTCCGAATCAATTGACCAGACTTCAACACGTCAAAACTCATCACCATCTTCCTACACAAGCAAAGCAAGCTTAGCACTATCAACAACTCTCTCTTTTTTAAGCTCTTCTATCTTTTGAAGACAGTAAGCTTCATCATCTTCTTCATCCTTCTTCTCACTCAATCTTCTCAACATACACTCCTTGACCAAATGATTCTTTCAAATGACAATGGCTGCAGTAATAGCCGCAATCTCCCATCAGCTTCTTTGCATTCTTCACCTCATCATTTTATGAGTTGTTGAGGTTCTCATCCATTTCTTTGTCAGAACTGTAGTTCACTTGCTAGTTCCTATTTTTGAGGTGTCCAAAATTCTTTTTAGCAAACCTTTTGGAATTTGACACCACCAGAGCGTATTCTTCTTTCCTAATCTCACAATCTAAGAAATCAGACTCTAAATCTTCTTCAACAACCTTATTTCCCTTTGCAACCAGGGCCAACGAAACCATATTAGAGACAAGCTTAACATCTTTTGTTACTTCATCTTTGTGGGACCTCCAAATTCCCACAAACTTTGCCAAAGGATAACTATTAACATGTTCATGAACTTTAGCTGTGGAAATTACAACTTTCCATTCTTATCTAAAACCATTCATAAACGTGACTTTTTGCTCTATCGGTTCACGCCTGATCTTGTGTTTGAACATCTTAATTAATAGGTGATTAAAACGATTAAATGTTTGATCAAGTTTCTCTTTTTGCTTTTGAACAAAGGCACCAAACTCTGATAAAAGCAAAGTTTGAATAGAATTTTCCAGATTTACATCGCTTGAGTAGAGTTCTCTCAACATTTCCCATATCTCCTTCGTTGTACCACATGGACATACCAGACAAAACGTGTTTGGAGGAAGAGCGAACCTGATTATTCTCATTGCCTTGATGTAACTCATTAACTTCTCCTTTTTATCTTGAGGAATGTTTGTGTGTTCAATGAGAAGAGTGTTGTATTCAGCTTGAGTTTTGATGAATGTTCTTGTTGCAATGTGAGCAAACATCTATTGGGTTATAGCTTCCCATATCAAGGTACCATGTGATGGGTTTTAGTATTTTACAACATCCTATGGTGCACATACAACCCTAAATTCTTTGGATCTATGTTTTCTCTAATTATACATGCAATATTGTTTCCAAAGCATTAAACCTACAACTATCATACAAAATGATATACGCAACATAAAATTGAGTTATGAAGTTGCCTCTTGGTTGTGGCTTGTAGAACTTGTTGTGTTTGGCCTTTAAGAACTTAGTGCCCCAAGTGTTGCACCTCAAATGGAACCACAACACACCTTTAGACAAAAGATAACTTTTAGAAGAATATTCTTGCAAAAAAATCGGCTCATGGAACTCCAAGGATCACTAGTGTCTTATTTTGGATGCTAAGGGATTTCTTATATAGTGTGGCAAGATTAGGGTTACACCATGTAAACCCTAATGTGCATGACCTTCCATATTCCTTATGCTCCATGGCTTTAAACCCCCATGGATCATCTGTAGGTTGTAACATTGGTTTAGCCCAACCTAAAGAATCATGGATCATTGGCCCACACCATAAGAATGAATGATTTACCAATCAATCCCCATATATTTAATTAGTCTCTCTTGATCACAAAATTATTTCCAAATTAATTCTTGATCAATACTAATTACATCATATGATTTCATATTAATATATTAGAACTTATAATTTATTAACAAATCATAAATAGCCTCTTCTCAAAAGTCCATCCTATCAAATTGTCCTGGCAATATGTAACCCAAATGGACCATGCTACTCTCGGGTCAAGTACATACCAATTATAGTTATGGGCTTAGACACCCAATCCAACACAATGATCTTCAAGACCAAAAACGTAGTCTACGAAGTGCAGTGCCCATACCTCATAATCCTATAGAAAAAGGATTGGGATTCTCATAGTTGATGTTATGCTGTTGGACAAGTTAAAGGAAAGAATGTGAGGATCTTCGGGTTGCATATTGTCGATTCACAAAACCCTGTTTTGAATCAGATGTGTAAAAACTAAAGATCAAGTTTAGGGCTTAACAACAAACCAGATCTACCGTCTACAGTCAATAAGAAGGATGAAGACGACAAGAACGGATCTTACAAATACTCAAAACCCTAATACACTGGACAAAAGATATGCATATGTATTACACAATCTCCTGCTCTGATACTAATTGTTGAAACAATAAACTAATGATCGATAGATTCAAAATAGTAAAGCTAATCAAACAATAAGAACAATTGATAAAAAAGTGTTGAATGACTAATATTATCAAAGCCTTAGAAGAGTTCAACATGAACTTCTTCGTAAAGGTGATGTAGGGCGATACAACTTGTTAACCCTAAAGCGTGTGCATGTATGTACTATAAATAGTCTAATCCTAATAGCATCAACATTCGGGTGGATAGACCCAACCCGTTACAATGTGGATTGTTGTAGTACAAAACAATTGGCACAACATTATTTATCTCAATATTCCAGCTACTATGAATCATAATACCTTCATACAATTTAAGATTCTTAAGAGGCCATCTATTCCTATTAGTTCGGGTGTTTAGAACACATATGTCAATACTTGTGTGAAAAATGCTATTGTTCAGACCAATCCAAGAAAACTGGCTCTCCTCGTACAGTTTCTTCTTCAGTGTTTATTGCTACATCGGATGACACTATTTTTAAACCAAAAATCAAGGTGATGCACTTGATGATTCTAAGACTACAAAACCAAATGATGATGAAGATCAACATGACAAGAAATCAAAAATTTTCACCTCGGACACAAGATCCTCCAATGAAACCATTGCAGATCCTTTTGCCTTGTGTATGTGTGTGTGATAGATTATAAGAATTCAACAAAAAAATTTTAGGTGGATAAATTATTAGAATGATATGATGTCATGATGCAAGTGAGACATATACCATTATTTTCAAGTTTTCTACAATATTTGTACTATTATTATTTCATGGCATAATTATGATGTTCTTTTTTGCATTTTCTATTTTACCGAGTCTTCTAGAATATATGAATTGTAATAAAGATGTAATATGATGATAAATTTTACGAATGTTGTGTGTTATCTTTTTTATTTCGTAAAAAATAGTTCGATATAATGTAACGAATGAACATATATATATATATATATATATATATATATATATATATATATATGTGTGTGTGTGTGTGTGTGTGTAGAAACCCGAAGGGCGGCAACTGAAACCCTAATTTGTGAAGCTCCTCGAATCATCTCTCTATAATAGTGACTTACAAAGAATCGGAATAGATCAGATGACGAAGGAATAGTAGTTGGAGGAGGTGCTTACGAACGATTCAACTGTGGGCGAAGGGAGGGGTGTTTGGGATTGTGACTTACAAAGAATCGAAACCCCTTATTTTATCTCTTTTTTTATCTTTTACATGTCCAGTTGTTAGGGATTGTGATAAGGGAGGAATAAGGGAAGTCTTGGATGAGAAGGCTAGGGTTTTACAAATCAGGTAATTAGTTCTTGTGACTCTACAAATCCTGTAATCAGGTGTTCTTGTGGGTTTATAAATATGATTGTTATTATTGCTTTACAAATTTGATTGTTCATGTGTTTTTGAGTGTTTGTGTGTCGATTTATGTTGACCTTATTAAATCTGAGTTTGGTTTGAGCTTCATATGTTTATGAAAAACTTAGATTAGTTGTTATGGGTGTATGTGTGTTGATGTTAGTTCAAATCTTCATTGGGTTCCCAGGTCTTCATCATGTTCATCTTCGTATGTTTGTATATAAATCAGGAAAAGAGATAGATGGTGTAAAATCTGAAGAACACTTTGATGGCTCTAAACTGGACTTTGATCATTTTCTGGAAAACTGATTATAAGACTACTGAGGAGGATCTAAAGTCATTTGATGTTGTTTGTTTGATCATATCATTAGAGATTTTAGCTTCAATCTGGGTGTTGACTTATTCTGATGATGATGTTGTTGATTACAGTGCCCATCAAACTTCACTAATTATCAAGATGACAAACAAATCCTTCGAAAATCTTTGCAAAAAAAACGAAGGTTTACAGATATAAACGTTGGCGACGAGATCGGAGCAAGTGTTTACAACTGGACGGTGGTGGCAGAGATGATAGGGGCTGAAGGTGGAGCTGAAGGCGATTGAGGCTAACGGTGGAGTCGACGATGAGGGGTTCTTGAGAACCATGAAGAACAAATGAAGAAGGAGAGAGAGAGAGAGAGAGAGAGAGAGGGAGAGAGAGATTATTTTATTTTATTTTTATTTTTTTTTAAATCTGAAAATCAGAAAAACAATTAAGAAAAAAGAGAAAATCATATTAACAGGGGCAAATCCGTCATTTTGAAAAAACCCAAAACATATTGGACCAAACAAGCAACAAAATGAAAACTTTGGACCTCTGGTGCTAGTTAAAACCTTTTTGGACCAAAGTCGCATTTTTGAGCAAACCACAGGGACCATTGATGCAGTTTAGTCTTGATTAAAATATTAATTTAAGACAAAATTGCAAAAATGGTCCCCGTGGTTTCTTATTTTATGTGGTTATGGTCCAAACGTTTGAAAAGTTGCAGATTTGGTCCTTTTCAACAAGTTTTATTGTGGTTTCGGTCCCTTATCCGTTAAGTTTAACTGGTTGGCTATTAACTTTTTTAAAATGATAATTTTACCCTCAGGGACCATTTTCGCAGTTTTGTCTTTTACCATACCATAAGAACCATTTTTGCACACATTCTTTTTTTTTTTATGGAAGTGTTATATATTAATAAATATTATTTTTAATATATATTATTTTATTTTAATAAATATTTTTTATTGGATTATTAATTTATTATAGTTGATTTTTTTATTATTTTTTTTGTTAGAGTAATTTTTTTATTGAGCTATTATATATAATTACATATGGTTTTTAATATATAATATTTATATCATAATAAATATGATATTATTGGATTATTAATTTCGTTTAGTAGATATTTTTAATTCTTTTTTTAAAATTATTTTTATTGGATTATTTCTTTTATTTCTTTTCATTTATTATTTTCTTCATATACTAAATATTGTTTTATTGGATTATTAATTTATTTTAGTTAATTCTTTTTTAAAAAAAATTGTCAAAGTAATTATTTTTTATTGAATTATGATATATGAATACATATAGTTTTTAATATATAATATTTACATCATAATAAATATTATATTATTGGATTATTATTATCTTTTAGTTAATTTTTGTAATTTCTTTTTTTTAAGCTTATTTTTATTGGATTACTACTTATAATTTATTATTTTCTTCATATACTAAATATTATTTTATCGGATTATAATAATAGTTCTTGTTAATTTTATTTGTTCCACAACGAAGTCATGGGATACGCAAAATCGTCGTCTCTCATCATCGAAATCGTTAGTATTGATGCCAAACACTTTCATTTCATCTAGTTTATAATGAGACAAAACTGTGAAAATGGTCTCTGGGGTAAAATTGTCATTTTAAGGAACTTAACGGATGACGGACCAAAACCACAACAAAACTTGTTGAAAACGACCAAATCTGCAACTTTTCAAACGTTTGGACCGTAACCACATAAAATAAGAAACCACAGGGACCATTTTTGTAGTTTTGTCTTAATTTAATTATCACAAGTATCATTCATATTATTTTATTTTAATTTTAGTGTTAAACATATATTATCATATATATCATATATGAATTTAAGTAGTACATTTCTACAATAAAAACTATTTTTGCAATTTATTTATTTCATAGCTAATGACATTGATTTAAATACTTTTAACGATATATATTTATTACTGTCCATATTAATATATTCATGCACAACAAAACCGGAGTCACCTGGTGTACTATCAAACATACCATTTTTATTTACACCACATGAGTTTGAAACATCAAAACTTTTCAGATTTCAACATAATATAAGTAATTATTAATTTAAAAATGTTATTAAATATGAAATATTATAATATTATTGTTAGATTTTTTAAATTATCAATATAATACACTTAAAATGTTAATTTAACTATCATGTTAAATCCAAAATTTAAATCAAAATATCATTTAAATATCATACTAAACCAAAAAAGTAAATAAAACTATCAAATAAACTTCAAAATATTTGCAGACTACTTTTTTAAAATATTTAAAACATTAACATTTTTTTAAATATAAAACTAAATTGATAATCATATTTAGATTTATTTACATTTCAACCACGAGTAGCGGCTATTAAATTATATGGTTTTAATAGATGTTATAATATGATTCAAAATCATTACAATTTTATATAACATAGTTGTTAAAAATTTTATTATTCCATATTCAACATCAATAATATAGTTATTTTCAATATCTATTTGCCAAGTTTAAATGTACAGTTTTGTTCTGCACAACACACACATATTCGCCTAGTTATATTTATTATCTTGCTTGGATTATTGAAATTTTATAGAAATGTGATTTCAGAGATCCAAAAGATTTATGGATTGGACTTTCAGCCTAGCGGTATCAATGTATTTGACAATGTGTTTCTCTTTTAAGGGTTTGAGGGTCTAAGTCCTATTATGGACAAATGTGCAATTTAAGACTAAGATGTAATGGGTGTGTGTTTTCCATTCTAAAAAAAAGTTTATAATTTTCTTTTTAAGGTCAATACATAAAAATATGACTAGGAACGGAGATATTAGATCATTTATTCATTTATTAACTCCATACATATGTAATAAATAAGGACATATAAAACATCAATCTTACATATAACGTTCATCCTTGAATGTTTACCTAAAAGTATATACGCGTAGTAAGATGTTTGCTCCCATGTTATTCTAAAAGTTGCATATATAAATGAAGATCATCACTTCCGACCAATATCTTCTCCATCTCCTGATCCTGTACTGATATTATCATTTCCATTTCCGTTTTGGTTTCCAACAGAAACGATGATGGGACCATTATTGCCGCTACCAGGGAGGTGATAAGAGCCATTTGTGTTTCTGCTTCCATTGATGCCAGCATTGTTGCTTCCACTTCCGATCATGTTGTTTTTTCCATTATTGCTGTCAGTGTTATTTGAACCATCTACATTTTCTCTAGTATTAACAATGTAGTTGTGTTTGATACCTTTGTCAAACATTCCTCCATGTTTTTCTTCAAGTTTATTTTTTATAATATTCTCATGTCCTCGTCCACATGCTATGCATCTCGTGGAGAAACCAATGCTACTAGTACCCTGACCAGGTTTAAGAGATTTCTTCCACTCTCCAACAAGCTCTCTACCACAAATATTGTGAATTGTGAAAATAAAAACCCCAAAAGATATTATAAATGGACGAAATGCCATCCTATAGCCTTTTGTTAATTTGTATAGATGTCTTACAACAAATGATAACGTAATAACCATTATATAGAGAATGAAGTGCGCACTATTTTGATTATGTAGTGATATTAATGAACAAGAATTTAAGTCGATACTAATTTAATTAGGTAGCTTATATGTGAACTAATAGTCTTGCGTCTCAAATAGTCAAATTATATAAAAATAATAGTATTTCATCTACTGCACAACGTGTATGATTTATCAAATCCATCATATATCTTTCCCTTTGTTTTATTGTTACTAAAACATTAATTGTACTCAAGTTATTTTATCATTGAAATGAACTAATCAAATTACCAAAACACGTTATAAAAAAATAAAAAATAAATAAATAAAAATAAATAAAAAAAAAACTCTACCATGTTTTCAGTTTTGGAAAAGAAAAACACTTGAAGACTAACAAAACAAGCAAACTAAGCTATTCATGGTCATGAAATGAAGCATCTTACTAAATTATTGAATGGTTCACAAGTATAGATTCCATCATGTTGTGTAAAATCTTGATGTTTAGATGATAGGCTATAAAATATAAATGAAATAAATTGAAAACAATTCCATCGGATATTGACAACAGAACTTGATTCTATAAACGCTAAATGCATATCTAGTTTTAAAATTTTAAAAGCCGACAAACCAAACTGAAACTATCTAGACCAGGAAGGAAGTGTACTTGATCATGAATAACATAGGTTAGGTAAGTAAGTGTGTCGAACATCTAAGGTATAGATATATACTTCCATTGTTAAATCTAATTATTAAGCAACCTTAAAAGAAAGAATGCAAATGAAATTTATGATAAGTGTGATTCAAACAGATAATCAAATAAAAAATCTTATAAATTAATGATCATGGCTAACTACCAAGATAATAGATCAGAAGGTACTCACATTTCTATTTAATCATACCATATCTTATACCTATTGAACAAAAGAAATACTATGGCGTGATTAGATCTGTACTCTACTTACTACAAGTCAACCAAATATCATGTTTTTAACTTGTCTTTGTGCTTGATTCCAAGATGATCAAAAGAGTCCTCATTTTTTTGCAGTGAAACAAATCTTTTGATATCTTTGTGATATTCTGGCAGTGAAACAAATCTTTTGATATCTTCGTGACACTAAGTCGCTAGGAATTTGGTATCCTTTTAGCCACAATTTCCTACTTCAAGCTTACATAGACTCAAATTATGATGGTTTACAAATGGACATGAAAATTACCTCCTGAGGATGTCAAATCCTTGGTAATAGGTTGGTGAGATGGTCATCCAAGAAACAAATGTCTATAACCCTCTCATCGAGCGAGCGAAGCTGAATACATTGTTGTAGCTATCTGTGGTTCACAAGTCCTATACATGAAGTCCCAATTATTGTATCGTGCTTTCCGATTAAAGAAAAATCATATCTATTATGACTCTTCAAATTCTATCACCATTTCACATAATCTGATCTAGAACTTGATGACTAAAGTCATTGATATTTTGTTTCATTTTATTATAGATCACCTCATTAATGAAAACATATAGCTCATTTTTTCCATCCGACGTTGGAATTTTTGATGTCTTTACTAAGGCATTATGCCAAAACAAATTTAATGATTTTCTAGAAAAGTGCGAATGATGGTTCCAAATCTATAGCCTTTCAATGAAATTTGCAGTTTCTGATAAGCATCCAGGAGTCCGACTAATCCAAGATTATTATGCGAAAATAGATTTAATGGTTTTCTAGAAAAAGTGGGAATGATGGTTCCAAATCTACAGCTTTTCAATAAAATTTGCAGTCTCTCATATATATATATATATATATATATATATATATATATATATATATATATATATATATATATATATATATATATATATATATATATATATATATATATGCCTAAGTTATTCTATTCAAATAATTATTGTGTTATTGTATACATAACTGTGGGCCAATCAATTTTACTTATTTTAAGAAAGTGATTAATATATATTATTGAATTAAATGTAATTGAAAAATATCATCTAATTTAATTACAAGGGTATTTTAGTCAATTAATATAGATTTAATAAAGGAAAATTGCATATTTTAAGGGATCATAGATTCTATTAATTTTAAAAATCTGATTTTACGAATTATAACTAATTTAATTCGGACATTCTGATAGAATATATTTATTTATTCAATTATTTACTCAAAAATAAAAATATTCTTCAACCATAAATAATAAAAATATTCTTCAACCACAAATAATAAAAATATTCTTGAACCTAATTTTTGATCATGAATTTAAACAATTCTTGTAGAATAATAAATTCTTGAATTATAACTAATTTAATTCGGGCATTCTGACAGAATATGTTTATTTATTCAATTATTTACTCAAAAATAAAAATATTCTTCAACCATAAATAATAAAAATATTCTTCAACCATAAATAATAAAAATATTCTTGAACCTAATTCTTGATCATGAATTTAAACACTTCTTGTAGAATAATAAATTCTTGAATAATAAACTGAAGAATAAAAACAAAAAATACATTATTTCTTATAGAATACGGGTGAAAATTGTTAAGAATTATATTTATTGTTAAAGAATAAAAATAAAAAAACTTTCAAAATGGAAAAGAAAACATCAAAATCTAACACCGACTAATACATTCTAAATGAATAATGGGGTTCGTTTTAATTTTGTGGTCGGTTCTTCAAGCATCAACTTCTGTGATTTCAAAAGAATAGGAATTCATGATTCCATTCCAAAGAATTGGAATACGTGATTCCATTCCAATAGTATTGGAATCTCACTAATATTATCCATTGAATCATCTACATAAACATACTTGATACCTTTTCAGAATTCAACATTGTCAAGATCCTGCACTGTCCACATAAATGATGTGTTAAATCATAAATAAATAAAAAAAAAAAACATAAATTGAAATATGAATCAATTCATAAAATGCAGCCAAACAAATTGGAATTACCTCATAAGCCTCGTTTTTGTCAAAGCCTGCAAACGCTTTCAAATTGAACATATTAAAATAAAACATCAAATCCATCTTTTTCAATATGTCTTTCTAGGAACCCACACAATGGATAATCTTGCACAACATTATCATAACATAATAAAATATGATAAAAAGCTTTCAATAATTAAAAAGCATTAAGTAAAATGCAAACAATTACAGTAGTCAAAATAACTTGCTTTAGAAAACTTGCAAGCTTCTTAACCTCAGCCTTTTCTTGAACCAACTCTCCTTCCCTTTGTGTCAATTGACCTCATAAAGCTTCAACCTAATCAGAAACATAAAAAATGAACATTTTTAGCAACTTAATTCAAAGGAAAAAAATATGGATTGTGATTATAAATTTATGTCATCTGAAATAAACCTACCATGGTAATTGCCTCCTCCACATCATCTTTGTTTTTACCAACAGCACGCCACCACACTGGATTACTCCAACAAAAATATCATCATTCATCTTATCCAACGCATTAACGAAACCCCTTGGCGTATTATAGCAAAAAAAAAAACATGTATGAACACAACATTCGAGAGCCTTCTACACCCTTCTTCCCCTTCGTTTTTAAGCTCTCCCAAAAAATTACCCATTTCAAATTCAACTTCCACTTCTACTGTTCATTTCAATTTTGATCTAGTAGCAAAAACACTCAAACACCCACTAAACAATACAAATTTGTGCTCAAATGGCTTTAGAACTAGAGTTATTAGTATCTAGTTTGATCGAGAGGCTCATGGAGATGCCTTTCCTTTCAGGCTTCACAACTACCAGGCCGGAATCGGATTCAAGTCGCGATTCCGAACATCCAGATCACGAATCTACAAACAGTCTTCATCATCAGGGTTCGTCACTAGACAGGATCATCCTGGTCAACCCGGTGACGCAAGGAATGGTGGTGATCATAGGTGGCGCTATTACTGGTTTCGAATCCCTGATGAACGATCTGATGAGGAAGGACGGCCAGCCACCGGCGCCTCAAACGTCGATCGACGCCATGCCGACTGTGGAGATAAATCGTACAGATGAAATAGAGAGTTGAGGGGGTGAGTGTGTGAAAAAGAGCAGCGTGCAACAATTTAGTGGACAATAGAAGCCAGCTCCGACCTTCCTCTATTCTATGAGATTATGAACGATGGCGATGATGATATTTGGTACAAAGAAGATTGTTGATGGGGATCGGTGGAAGTGGTGAGGCGTTGTTGTAAATCGAGGGGATGGTCATTGATGGAAGATTTTTATGGTGGAATAGGGTCTTTGATAATGAACGTCGTATTTAAGAATGAGAAGAAATTAGGTCAAAGTCAAAATAACTAGCATAATACAGGAAGTATTTGTAGAAGTTATTTACAAAATTACTTTATTACTCTTATTTATTTATTTAATTATTTAATTTTTATTTAATATTGATTGGTCCAGATTTATGCATACAATAACACAATAATTAGTTTAAACACCTGAACCTAGCTCTCTCTCTCTCTCTCTCTATATATATATATATATATATATATATATATATATATATATATATATATATATATATATATATATATAGTTGGTTGTATGGTAGATTAAAGGATTCAAAAAAAAAAAAAATGAAGGCGGATAAATCATCACAATGATGTGATGTCAAGATGCCAGTGAGACATATCAAATTATTATTAGGTTTTGTACAATATTTGTACTATTATTATTTTCTTGGCATAATTATGATGTTCATTTTTGCTTTTTTCATTTTACTGAGTATTCTACAATATATGAATTATAATGAAGATGTAATATGATGATATAATTTACCAATGTTGTTTGTTATCTTTTTTATTCAATATAAAATTGTTTGATATAATGTAATAAGTAAAGACATATACAATTACTTCTAGTGTTTCTACAATATTTGTATTGTTATTATTTTCTTGGCATAATTATTATGATAATTTTGTGCGTTGTCCATTTTACCAAGTCTTGTAGAATATGTTAATTTTAATATACGCCTAGCCCAAAACTCATATTAACTTCCAAAATTTTATCCGACGAATTTTTCGTATTAGATGTGCATCCGTCAAAAATCTGTGAATCAGAACTCCAATCTAATAAATGGTTAGTTGTCTCTGATTCTAGTCTTTCTGACCTTGTTCCTTCAATCTAGAAAAATTCCATGTCTCTTTAGTTTTCAAAACCAACCTCTAAGTTTTTCAATGGTACATGTTTACCTATGATATCCATTAATGACTTTTCACGTGTCTCGGTTAATATCATATTTTCGATGATGTTTCATTTTTTTAAAAGTCCTTCCTAATAAATGAAGATAGATTTTGCCACTTGTGAATCTCTTATTAATTTTGACACTTGTCATTTTGTAGTATTTTTAGAATAAATAATATCCACATGTCATTTTATAGATTTTTTCAAATTTTAAAATTAAAAAATCATATAATACTTATACTTATATATGTAAAGTATTTATTGTAATAAATATGACAATAAATTGCAATGAATATGTTTTTCCTTCTTTTATTATTTCGAAATTTTATTTTAAAAAATATTTAATGTTACACTTTAATATTTAATATTTTTTATAATCAACACGTGTAATACACGGGGTTAACACCTAGTATCTTATATCTCAGATTGCTTCTTCTATCTAGGATATATCGAAATCGACTTTGCTCTCTTCAATAAATGATTTTAGCCTTATTCACTTAATCAAAAATTCCCCAACTCTACTTTAAATAAAATTTTAAACATTTTAATAATAATTTTTTTTAGTAAATTCCAACGGTTATTTGATTTAATGGTTTTTAAATCTCATTAAAGTGATCATCTATTGCACACAAAATAAATGGAAAACCCATTTTATGTTTATCATACAGTCATTTCACCTAATCACTTCAAAATGACAAATCCATCTGGTTTGACTGAAACAATAAGAATAATGAGTAGTTTGCATTAATGCTCCCTGAAATCTTAACGTGTGTCAACATCGTTTCTTCGTCCGACCCAAATTTCTACAGTTAAATCGGTTTTAAAACCTTCATTTCTAGTTTTCTTCCCTTTGTCTTCTTCACTAAAAACCTAGAAAAATATTTCAACTTTCTTTAAAGCTTTTCACAGTTCACTTATGTCACCCAAATCACGTAAGCATGGGAGATCTAACCCATTAAGTTGAGATTGGCTACATTTGGACTATAACATCTTATTGGGTATGCTCGATAGGTAGATCTACCAAAGGTAATGTAGGAGGACTTCATGTAGTTCACCAAGCATCGAAAAGCAACTAGTTTCCTATCTCCTCAGTTCTAGGCTCTTACTCATAAACACATTTAATTCGATCTCACCATTTCGATCAATACATCAAACTGTCAAACCCCAAAACCAAGAACGGCGGAAACGTTCTAGGGTGGAGGACGTCATGTAAAGTTGTTGGATTAATGTCTAAGTCCATAACTATAATTTGTAAGACTTGACCCAACCCGACATGGTCTATTTGGGTTGCATGGCATCATGCATTTGGATAGACTATAATGAGAGAAATAACACTTAAGGTTGGTTAATATATTATAAGTTCTAATATATTAATAATATTATTTAATTAGTATTGATCAAGAATTAATCTAGGATTAATTAAGTGATCAAAAGAAGACTAATTAAATATATGCGTTAATTGTGTAAATCATCCATACTTATATAGTGGGCTAATGCTCCATGGATTGTCAAGTTGGGCTAAAACCCATAAGATGCTCCATGGTGTATTTGAACCCATGGATCCAAGGAAATGGAAATCCATGATAATTAGGGTTTACCCTAATTGTGACACTATATAAAGATCATATTGTTGGGAAAAATCGGCCATTATGAGAATAGGAAGGGCTAGCCGATTTTATGAAGTGTTCCAATTTCTCTCAAGTCATTCCATGTGTCTTTGGTGTTGTGTGAACCATTTGAGGTGTCACACTTGGGGCACTAGGCACTCAAGCTTCATGAAGACTTTCTCCATCAAAGAGGTATGTAATTCTAACTTGATATATTCATTTGAATCAATGTTATTATGCTAGTTAGGATGAATACCTTGGAAAGTTCATATTTGTATGTATAATAGAGAAAACATAGATCCAAGGTATTTAGGGTTGCATGTACACTTAGGAGTGTTCGAATGCTCAAAACCCTACAGTGGTATCAGAGCCTAGGCTTGATTTCTTGTTTTCTTTTTATACTTGCAAAATTCGCTGAAAAATCGAGTTTTTATGTTATCTGCTCAGCAGACTCGCCGATTCCACTGATAGACTCACCGAGTACAAGGCAAAATGCATCCAACTCGCTGAGTTTGTTCGTGCGCTCGACGAGCTGGACCCCCAGACAGCATATATTCGACTTTTTTGGCTGGAATTGGACTAGGAACATTACCCTAAGATGTTTTTGGACTTATAAACTTGTTTTTGATGTGGTAATGTTCATGCTAATCCAATTTCAAAGATAATTGTCAATAGATTCATGTTTTGTATTAGTTTAAGGTTTAGACTAATTACATGAAAAAGTTTGATCTGAATTATCTTGTTCTTATGAATTGCTTAGATTAATAGAAAAGTTAATTGATTATGTGTTTTCAATCCATTTTAATCTAAGAGTTGATTCTAAAATGTGTTTTTGTAACTTGTCCTCAAGTTAAATGAAAAGTCACATTTAAGTTTCATAAAACTCATAAAAGTTGGCAATGGTTACAAAAAAAATGAAGAGGCTTGTCCTCAAGTTATGGAGGTTTAAGAGTCACTTCATTAAGTAATAAAAAGTGTAACCTTAATTAAATTCCATAAGTTACAAAATAAAGAAAAAGTTACATTCTTTTATTAGTTTAAAGTCTTCCATAACTTGTCCTCAAGTTATGGAACTTGAAGAGTCTTTTAATTAAAACTACTTTAAACACATAACTTATGAATTAATTAGTTTTGAATAGTTTCAAAACTTTCCCTCAAGTTTTGGAATTTGAAAAGTTTTCACTTATGAATACTTTAATTCCAAGTTAGCCCTTAGAATTTTAAAAGTTAAAAATCAACCCTTATACTTTATAATAATATAAGTTAATAATATATATATATATATATATATATATATGTGTGTGTGTGTGTGTGTGTGTGTATAAGATTAAAGTCACTCTTACCGTTAGTAGGCCTCATTCACGAAGCCGATCTATAAGGGGGTATAAGGTTATTGCCTATAAAATGGCAGTTTAATGGGTGTCCGCTCTCACCCACCGCTTCCTTGACTGGTGGAGGGTCGTTAGCCGAATGGGTAGGACAAGGACTATAATTCTCCCTTCATTAAAAGTATTAATGATAACTACTAAGTAACTAAACCTTTTAAAAAATACCCAATCTTAGTTACTTAGGAAAAAGTGAATAAGGTGCTAATCCATGAAATTACACTTTGCACTTTGTTTAAGTCGTTAGTGGAGCGTGTGTGGTTAACCGGCACACTAACCTGGACTTAACAAGGTAGGCAAAGGGTAACTTAATATTTATCATAGTATCGGTGGAGCGTGTGTGGTTAACCGGCACATCGATTAAGGGGTAAATATTAAGGGTACCAAGTATATTTGCATGGTTACTTCACACCTTGTTTTGTGATCCTCGGCATCCCAGTCACAAAACCTGAAGGGCACACTCGAGATTGAAAAATGCCATTGAACAGTTCAATGAATCTCAAAAGATCTAGGAGTTTCAAATCCAATTAAAACCTAATAATACATTTCGTTTATCTTGGTAGAAATTGGTGAATCATCATTCACCTACCTTCAAATATTTTATAGCTTGGATTACGGCATCCCTCTTCTAAGTTATAAAATAGTTTGTTGGGTCCTAGCCTTAATATTTCATATTGGGCATCATATTAAGAACTTTAAATCAACTATCTTGAATATCTCCCAAAAAGATGTCTGGTTTAGACATTTATGATCTTCCCAAATCTCTTGAAACAAGCTTTCCTAAATGAAGATGATATCCCATGGAAATCATACTTTTTTCACCTCCTCCAATTATTCTCCCTAACCCACAACTCTTGAAAAGTTTAAGGTCACTCAAGCCCTATTGGCAAGTAAAGGTCTATGTGTGGTCACATCTTGGAGATTTAGTAACATATTGACAAGCCGGGAGAGTTGGGTGTCAAAGTATTGAGAAAGTTGGTGGTTCAATCACTTTCTAAGTCACACAGTGAGTTCCTTTGGGACTCCTATGAAACAGACTAAGACAAGACCCTTAATGATCTTATCTATTTGCTAAGATCAACTCCCTAAAACCAGTAGACATTGACAATAATGACATTGGATATCCAATAAAGCTCTCTCTTCCCAATGGAAAGGGATCGACCATAGTCAACTCGGTTGACCAAATGGTAAAGAGAAATGCTAAGTATGTCATAGTCCCATGTTCCATTACCAAAGCGTCCATAAGTTAAATCGCCAAAGGAAGGGGCATTGGTTGTGAAGCTGCCAATTTACCTAAGGGTGTTAAAGTCAATAAGTTCGACTCTACTTCAGGTAAAGTCCACTATCTAACTCTGCTAAGTTTCTATTCTGAGATTCTTGATACATGATGTGACTGGGCCACATGGTGATGTTTTAAGAATCAAAGAAAAGTGAAGAAACTTAAAGAAAGAATATGTTAGATCTGATTGCGTAGATGGATTTCTATCGCATAGTTTGAAGATCGGATTCTTGAGCTACTTCTTAGGAGTTATGAGATATTGCTTAGGAATAGATAACAACAAGTTTTCATATGGATTGTAAGGATAAGTTTTCCGCAAAGTTTTTCTTTTAAATAAAAGGAAAAATTTTAACTTTATTTATTTTAAAATATCTTTACAATGGCATTTGTGAAAATTTTTGTTGCTTATAAAATTCCATTAATAGCAAGAGTGGAAATATGAATTTGATCTTTCATTTATGGTAGTGTCTTAATTTACCAAATAAGGAAAGCTTCTCTTCACCCAAGTTTTCAGTTGGATAGAAACTTGGAATCATGCAAGTTGTATAGCATGATGAATGAGAACTTTCAAGCATTGGAAAAATTAAGACTAACTACTTGTTCACATGGATGTGTGAGTCAAGTAACGGACTAAGGGATTGAGTACACATTCTTGTGCACTGGTCAAGTCCACCACAAAAGATTGATAAGATTATTCGTCATAATTTACTAATGCTTAGTAAATATGGTTATACTTACAAGCTTAAGTGTAATTCTGAGACATAGGAAAAAGGTTCCAATGTAAGACAGAGCGAATAAGAAGAATCAACTTAGGCAGAAAGATAAAAGTTTCTCAAATCTAAAAAGATGGGAGAGTACTTTAGTATCAGTTTTTGTGATCATCATAATGATTAAGAAACCATAGCACATTTAGTTCTCTAAGGAAATCTTAGTGCATTCTTATGACTAAGAAGAGGAATCTTGAATTGTTGAAATGGATAAATCAAGAAGATGAGTCATACTTCGTTCCAATACAAGTCTTAGAGTCACACTCCAAGATTGTAACTTGAGTGACATGTCTTAGAGAAGGTTTAAAACACATGTCAAATGTAAGAGTAAAATTTTTCTACTATTGTACATTTGAAATTAGTAAGTTGTGATGTTTTGGATAAAACAAAGACCAACTAAGGCCAATTGTGTGAAGTGTTTGTCTTGATTAGAATCCACACTATCTCTTAAATATCTGATAAGAAAGTCATATATGTCAAGAGGACATTGGGAGTCTTGAAGGTCTTGAAAGTCTCAAGAACTAATCAAGAATAAAAACCTAAAGTTCTTCACTAGCACACGACTTGAGGTTCATAACCTATCGTGTTGACAATTTTGTGCCCATTCCAATTAAAGTTGGCTTTGCATATGAGTTCTTAGAGTTCTCAATTGGTTGCACAACAACTTGGAAGGAATAGCAGGACCTTGAGCTGCCAGCTGGCAAGAAATTAAGATTGAGTTCAGTGCATATGAGTTTGGATTTGTCATTATCCTTGTCTTGTGACTATGGTTTTGACAATTCACATGGATAAGAACACATACACCATTAAATCTAAGTGGCATAAGGTTTCTCTCGGATTCATGAAAATGACGGTGAAGAAACACTTTCACTAAGTAGATTTTAGCTAGATAGCAAATGTGGTATTTGCATTCTCAAAGTCGTTAGTGAAGCAAGTGTGGTTTACCGGCACACTAACATGTACTTGTGAGAAGTGGCAAAGGTCTAAACAATCAAGACTATGATTACAGCATCCCTTTTCATAGTTCTTAAAATTGTTTAGACACACCTGTGAGCTATCTAAGATAAGGTGTATGATTATGATAAAGTTTTATCAAAGCAATCTAGTATCAAAAATCTGAACTTTGGTAAGAAAGTCAATAAAATATTGATTTCTAGAAGTCGAGTTGATTTCTAAGTACATCTCAAAGCTAGTGGGAGTATAAGTGTTATGCTAATAATCATCATGTTAGTGGAAGCATGATAATTATGATAAAGGTTGCAAGTTAGCAATGTTAATTACAGAAAACAAAAAGTTTTAACTGGGAAAGAGTTGTTTTGCTATAATTAAGGGAGAGGAAATTATACTTCATCTCAAATCTAAAAGCTTAGATTGAGGTTTTAATCGTATTTAGTCAAGGATATATATATATATATATATATATATATATATATATATATATGAATTTCATGTTGGAATGGCACATCATAAGGAAATTATGTATATGGGTCCATTATTTGTGTTCTAAAATTCGATTATGATTACGACATCCCTTTTTATAATCTGAATTATGAGAACCTAGCAAATAGAAATGGAAATGTTATAGAAAAAGACTGGTTTAGTCTTTATGTGAGACATCATGAATCGTGTCCCATATGCTTCGAATATAGGATCGATTACATGTGTTATATTCATCCTTTCTAAAATTTTCCAAAGGCCTCGGGCATTAAGAAGGGAAAAAGGTCTGGAATTGGATATGACTAAAATGATTAAACAATTGTCGAGGACAATCTAAGGTTTACCAAAGATTGGTTGCTCAAGAACAGTTGGAAGTATAGTGATAATTCTGGAAGGACCATATTGACATAATCTGTAAGGAGGCAACTCTTGTTCAGAAGTGATAGTCAAAATGGAATGTGGAAATGTTTCAAAGTTAGAAATTATTCAATCTGTGTAAGATTAGGAAACTTAATGCAAGAAGGTTGTTTCCAAGGAGCTGATCTCCTTTGGAATGCTCTGTAATGGTTGTTGTCAAGTCTTTCTGACTTTGTGCATAATCATTGCAAGAGGATCAATGCATATAAGTTTAGAATCTAACAGATTTCAATATATGGCATGAATTTGGAATTCTTGCATTTGCAGTAAGGATTTGGGATTGTGAAAAGAGGATCATTGGAGTTATGTTCAATTGATCTATTTCACAAAGTAAAGATCAAAGACAAACATAGTATGCATACTTGGTGTATGGCATGACTAGTGTTTAGAAAGCATAGTGTACATGCTTAGAGCATCGGACAACTAGTGTTTTAAATTTAAGAATAATGTTGATAGCTGAAACAGTATACAATGAATAATGTGTAATCATATGGTGAAAAATAAAAGGTGTTTTATTTATGTTCACAGGTTTTGATACCATATTGGATTCAATTATTATTGTGTTTCACTTTGCATGTTTTAACTTCTTGAATAACTAGGTCATTGTTCTGGATGACAAAGTTATTCAAACCATCCACAGTCGGTCATATGTTGGAAGTAGATATGAATTAAGACTGTCATGGGTTGGCTTGTAGAGGTCTAAGATGTTGGACAAAGGGCTATAACACTCATGAGTGCTCGTAAGTTCTGAGTATTGGATTCAAACCGCGCTCATTGGAATCAATTCATGGATTTTATCACGAGTGGTCATGAGACGATAATATCTTATATTCTTCAAACCTAGAGATACGAGCTGTCACTATGAGTTAGTTGTACACTGATTGCACTAAAACGCATTGGTAACTCGATGTTATAAAACGTGCCTTTGTGTATCATTCAACAAGTAGTAGAGCAATCCATATGAGTCGAATTTTATCCATTCCTTTTTCCTTCGGGATAAAAGTGATATCTGTGGGCCCATCGATGATTTGATGATGACAAATGGAAGTGCTCGGCCGGGCCAGGACTGATTTGATTTGTCCAATTAGTCAGTCGTCATAAATCGGAAACCGGGAAACAACAAATGGACAGAAAGAATGATTATAATCTATGTATCAGTCAATATGATATCTAGAATGGAGGAATATATGATCCCTTATCTAATCGACAAGTCATTGACAAAGGTCAGAGTTCATCTACAAGGTCAGAGTTCGACAAAAGCATTTGAGAGCTACGATTGCCAGTCGGTTCCTGAAGTCATACGCAATAATAGTTTTAGACTTATCCAAGTGGGAGACTACTGGATTAATGTGTAAGTCCATAACTATAATTGGTAAGACTTGACACGACACAGCATGGTCCCTTTGGGATGCATGGCATCATGCGTTTGGATAGACTATAATGAGAGAAATAACACTTAAGGTTGGTTAATATATTATAAGTTCTAATATATTAATAAGATTATTTAAATAGCATTGATCAAGAATTAATCTAGGATTAATTAAGTGATCAAAAGAAGACTAATTATATATATGGGTTGATTGTGTAAATCAACCATACTTATATAGTGGGCTAATGCTCCACGGATTGTCAAGTTGGGCTAAAACCTATAAGATGCTCCATGGTGTATTTGAACCCATGGATCCAAGGAAATGGAAAGCCATGACAATTAGGGTTTACCCTAATTGTGACACTATATAAAGATCATATTGTTGGGAAAAATCGGTCACTATAAGAATAGGAAGGGCTAGCCAATTTTATGAAGTGTTCCAATTTCTCTCAAGTCATTCCATGTGTCTTAGGTGTTGTGTGAGCCATTTGAGGTGTCACGCTTGGGGCACTAGGCACTCAAGCTTCATGAATACTTTCTACATCAAAGAGGTATGTAATTCAAACTTGATATATCCATTTGAATCAATGTTATTATGCTAGTTAGGATGAATACCTTGGAAAGTTCATATTTGTATGTATAATAGAGAAAACATAGATCCAAAGTATTTAGGGTTGCATGTACACTTCAGAGTGTTAGAATGCTCAAAACCCTACAAAAGTATCATAACAATGCAAAGTAGTAAACAAGCAACAACATCATCCATCGCATTAATATTAAAATTTTAATACATGTGTTTTCTTTTATAGAATGAGACATGAAAATAAGTAATCAAAATAAAAGACGAGTCTTGACTACTCCGTCTTCTCAAAACCTAGTCATCGTACCTGTCTACTGGTGACCTGAGAATACAAGTTATTTTGAAAGCGTAGATCAGCATTTAAGCTGGTGAATTTATAAGTAATTTAGTGTCATTGATTTGTAAAACTGTAAAGAAAAGACTTGTAAATGTTTAATGAAAAGTTTGTATAAGTATGATAACCGAAGAAAATCTCATATTTCCTATTAGTATAAAAAGTAGTCTTCTATTAAGACCCGACTGATCTGAAGGTTTGCTTCTCTATGAAAATGAATGAAGGTTTTTCCCATGTATAACTATTATTATCAAAATATAGCCTTATATTACCCTTTATGTGAGAATATCACAATTTGAATATAATGGGAAAATGTATATGTGTACTACAGTATTATTTGTGTTAATCACTAATGTAATAACTACCTTAAAACCAATGGTTTAATTAAGGCAAAATGTGATATGATTGTTACCATACTAATCTGACTATAAAACGACGATGAAAGACGTCGGAAGAAATGACATTTGGCACCCGTAGACTTGCAAGTCCCAATGTACCGAACAGCAAAGGTGTAGGATAGTCAATCCAGTATAGATCTATATGCAAACTCAACCTCTCCCTCCAGGAGATTCTGGTTACAAAACGTGACATAACGAAATGGTCGATGTGTCATGAAGTAGTATCTCACATTATGTTATCTCTGAATCTTGTTATAGTATACTTATTATAGTAATAGTATTCTATGTATAATATCCTTTGTATAGTATTCTCTATCATAGTATTCTCTGTCTAGTATTCTCTGTACTAGTATCTCTTCATATAGTATGTAGTAGTATCTCTTCATATAGTATGTAATATATTTGGATAGACTCATGAATGAAATGACTCTTGTGTGATTCCTTGTACTAGGAATAGTAAATAGTATCTCCTAAACTATACCTATTATAGTTACTAGTAATGTATGTATATGAATGAATGAAGGAATGCCTTTGCTACCCAAAGGTACCGAACTGACTAATAGAAATTTTATGTCTACATATGTATACATAATATGTAACTAATATTTAGATGACATTTGGACAAATAACGGATACCCTAAGGCCACACCCAAACAAGGAAAAGGAATTAAAGCGAGTTAGAAGTCCTAAGTCCTTTAAACATTACTTACTTAACTATACATATATAGGCATGAATTTGACAATATAAAAGCATTAAAAGAGGTTTTGTAAAACATTTGAAGAGTTTAATGATAAAACCGATGACTTGATGTCAATTTATAAAACGATTTAAAAGCAGTTTGTTGACATAAACAGTTTAAAGTATAAGAAATCCTTTGTATGAAACATAGTTATAAGAGAATTTGAAAGGAAAGATTTATTATAGAAAACAAGTTTGATAAAGAGTTTAACATGTAAAAGCGTTTGAGAAATCATTTTGAAGTAGTTTGTTTGGCAAAACAGCTAGAAGTATAGTGAAATCCATTTGTATACTAGTTATTAATCACATGTGATTGATATAATAACTAATATGATTCAACTTGTATTCCCCCCATAAAAGCATTTAAAAACATTTAAAAGGTTAATTAAGGGATATGAACTCACCTGTAGTGAGTGGATTAGATGGAAGTGTCGGACAAGGTGCTAGGTGTCAAGTGAAGACTTGAACACGCACACAATGGTCCTATGAACATATATAGACATATGTACACATCTAATTAGTGATTATAACACTAATTAAGTAAGTATAAACACCATAAAGTGTGGAAAAAACTTTGGTTTAAGGGTTAGAAGGCCATTGGGTTGCATCAAAAGGGTGTAAAGCATTCCTTTGGAGTTCACGGCCCAAGGACCACTCCCCTTGGAGTTTACAGCCCAGGGTTTACGGCCCTAGTGGGTTTACGGTCGTAAACCCATGGCAAACTCTATAATATTGATGTTTAAGGCCCCTAGCTCAATGGTGATAGGTTCTAGTCTAAGTTCTAAACATTAGGAAGGAAATTAGGGCAGCATTGCACCCTTATATGGAGTTTATGGGCTTGGGAGATCCCTTGGCTGTAAACTCTCATCCATTCCATATTCCATGAGGTTTCTAAAGTCTAAAAAAGTTCATTCAAGCACACAAAAAACTAGGACAAGAGTACTTACAATATAGAAGCTTGTTTGGGTGTTTAAGGTCCAAGAACACTAGTGTGTGTTCTTGGTGTTTCTTGAAGATCTAAACAAACATGATTTTTATGGATGAAATCAATGAATGAAGCTAGTTAATAAGGTGTATCAAGTAATCAAGGGATAGAATACTTACGCTTTTGATGATCTAAGAATGGAAAGTGGATGATACTTGAGAGAGAATGGAGGAAAATCAGCCAAGGAAAGAATGAAATGAGAGAATGGCCAACACTTGAATATATAGGGTGAGTTTACGGCCCACATGGAGTTTACGGCCGTAACCTCTAATGTGGTGGTCGTGAACTCATGTTGTTCGTGATTTAGGCTTGACCATTATTCATTGGTTCTAGTTGGTACTTCCTAAGACTCATTCCTTGAGTGTATTGGGCTCAGAACAGTCAAACAAGCTCTAACCAATGCCAAATGTTAGCAGGAGTGAGTCTAACTTAAGGTTGATTGGACTGGATTTTGAAGCAAAAAAATTTCGGGTTGTCACACAAACAATGAGGTATTCCTAAACCATACAATTGTTAATGTTTATCGGATTCCAAATCAGTCTAAATATGGACCAATATGATCCTTGTATACAAATTTCTCACAATTATCCCTTTCAACTCTCCATTTAAAATAAAGCCTTTCATTGATAGTAATCCGACAAACCTGTCGGCTCCTGCTCCTTCACAAAATCTTTGTCTATTTCAAGGAGAGAAACCTATGTCCTCTAGCTCTAGGAAGAAATATGAAGTGAAACCCATAAGAAGAGGTCATATATATCCACTACAAAAGTCCAATCCAAAATGAGTGCAAAAACAACTCTTCTTAAAATTATTTAGAGAACGTTATTTAACCTGACTCTAGGCCCCTGCCTACCCTATCTACCCACTCATCCGAGTTACCCCTTGATGTTTCAAAATAACTTTCACACACTTACGGGTAGTCTAAACATAATTTACCCTCACCCTCCCAATAGGGTGTTGTGTGTGCAAGATAAAGATATTTGGAGGCCGCTAGATCACACTCATGAGTCACTTTTCGCCTCATTACTTCTACAAAAGGACAACCTAAAGCTCCTACTTATGGTCAAATCTATCTAACACTAGGGTTGTCCATGTAGTTTCAGATGCCACAACAGATCTAAGACCCCCCCCCCCCACCACCACAACCACCATCACCAACGATTCATGGAATTTCTTGTGCCACTATTGTTGTTATTAAATAGGGTCTCCATTCTATTATTTTGTAACTTCAATATAGATTTCTTGATAATTCTTGGATAAACTCATATACAACTAAGATAGAATAATGCCTAATGGAAACATGATGAATTGATTAAAGCCTATACACACATTCGAAAAAATGGATTACGTAGACGTTTTTTATGATGATGATTCTTCCAAGGCTGGTGGAAAACCAAGTGTTGATAATTCACCTAAGAAATTCGAGACTAGTATTTTTGGAAACAATAGTAATGGTAATGGCAATAATCCAATTGACACTAGTGTTGGTGATGATAAAAAAGAAGATGTTGAAGAAGAATTTCGGTTTGACGATGTTGACCAAAAGCATCACAGGTGTTGTTGTGTGGTCTATATATACTCAATGACTTTCAAAGCATCATCCTCCGCACCCATTCTAGAAGTCGATCTTTAATCTTCATCGGAAGAAATGGATGAATATGATAGCAGAGATAATTCTAAAGTTTGTGACGTGTCGCAATCTGACTCAGACACCGGTTTATCATATGAGGTATTCATTCATCCATCAAAAAATTCATCTAGTTAAGCAAAAAGTTGAATTAGTGACCTATGTTTCATTGTCACTCCGAAGTCTTCTAACTCGATTTTTTTTCAACACCACGATTCTCTTGACGAAGTTGATGACCTTGAATGCGGTTTCAAATTTCAAACGAAGAATAAGACCCATGTGAAATGATATGAGCATATTTAGCTATAAAATCCATGCATTATCTTAATACTTTATGTTGTTTTTGTCTCATTTAATGAACAAAAGGTGCTTAATTAGCTTAAATATTTCATTTCCAGTAACAAAGACATGCTCGGATGGAAAAGGAAGCGGAACTCGCGATTGGACGCTTGGATCTTGGATTTTGAAGAAAGAAGGATGTTGTTGGACAGCTTGACCCCTCGTCAGTGTTTTGGCCTTATCTCATGAACCGTAAATCCAATTGACGAGATTCAAAATGTTCTGAAAAGTAGAGACAATTTCGGACGACTTTCGTGTTTTGAGAAAATGATGATTCGAAACGTACTCGACAAGTCAGGTCGATTACTCAGCGAGTTGTATCGAACTTTCGCGATTCTGGACGCGCTGACTTGCCGTACACGGGTTTTAAGTGATGTACTCGGCGAGTAGGTCACCGGACTCGCTGAGTAGCCCCTGTTTTGTGAAAATCTATATAAAGGGACTTTCAGATCGATACCCTAGCATATAGATGAACCCTTGGAGGCCAATTGTCGACTAAAGGTGCTGCTGGAGCGTGGGAAGCAAGGGAATCAACCCTACATTCAATTTTAAGAAGAATCAAGTCAAAATCAAGTTTACTCTTACCTAATCTCTTGTTTGAACTATGTTTTTGCCAATTGATTTCGTTTTTGTGCTTGTTTCTGCTTTAATCATGAGCTAAAAACTCATAACTTCTGTTTAGGTAGATGAATTTGTGAACATGGATTGATTATTTGAGTAGCATTAATTTTGATTGGTAATTATGTTTTGTTAAGCTTGTTAAAGAACCTTATGTGTTGACAATAACTATTCTTCTATTAATAAATCAGTAATTAAGTTGTATGAACATCTCTTAGTTATTAATTTCATATGATTTATTGTGACCACATAGTTGTATGTCTAGGAATAACGAACGTGAAACTAGAATTAACTAGAAGATAGGTAAGTTAATGTGTAAGCTTGTTGGATGAACATCGACAAGAGGTTAATTGAAGGGCCAATTTAGTTAACCACTACAAGTCTTACTTAACCCGAATCAATAATCTAGGAAACCCGTTAATTTAGACAAATGGCCATTGCTTGAGTTAATTTGTTTTCTAAGAATTAGGAATAGCGAACATGAACCTAATTATCTTAATCAGTAGCCAATGAAGAATTAATCCGATACATTAAAATCATCCATGGGAACAAATGAGTCGTACCTAAACAGAAGTCCTCTTTACTATTGAATTTAGTTGGTAATTAATTGTTTTAGTTGCTAGTTAGTTAATTTGTGTGTTGGTTATTCTAATTAAGTTTCTAGTCTTGTAAAACTAGAGAAAACCCCCTTTTTGTTATTTGTTTTATTTAGATAATATTAACATTTATTTTAATTGTTTACCGTTCCCTGTGTTCGATACCCTACTTGCTTGAACTATATTACTAATCGATAGGTACACTGTCTTTCGTGTGTTTATTTTCTGTCTAAGTTAGTAGGATTAAAACTAGTTCGTTTCACACACATCATGAAACGAGTATAGTTTTCAACAACCATCAGGATATACATTTATCGATGCAGACTCTCAACAGGTGATGAAATAAAAAGGTCGATACGAAGAAGCTTAGTGGTTTGGAAATAGATTTTTCAATCAGCACGATATGACATTTCTTTGACTTCATCGCACTTCCAAATCCAGCACACATGTGTTTATTTTCAAATTTGAGGAGAGGTAGACCTCATGCCATTTCACCAGCTAGAAGATCATTCATATATAAGAAGTTCAGATGAGTGATATTTGATGTCATTGCCAGCTAATATCGGAAACTGGTTTGGCGAGAAAGCATATTTGAGGTTTTCAGAAAATGAGGTTGATTTTCGGACAATGAGATTTCAAAATTCAACTATGTGATGTGCATCAGTGAGTGGGGCCACAATGATAAGATTGTGTTTGAGGCCGACAACATAAGCAACATTCGAAATGGTGAAATTTCTGGTTGTGAGGATACCATAACCTCAGATGATACAATTTGAGTTATTTCAGAAAATAACATAACCACCTTTTGGAGTTTTTAAGCTCATTGTTACTAACCTGGACCTTAAGTTTGGATTTAGACTTAGTCGAGGCCTTTAGAGTAATTGGACTTTCGAATGAATTTTTTTGATGTTCTTTTGGAAAAATACAGAAAGTAAAATTATTTTCGTGTATCCAAAAATCATATCCAATCTTAGGTGGACGAACTGTTTCCTTAACTGTATATTCATAAGTTAAAGTAGTTTTCATTTGAGTCCTTAAGTTTGATTATTTAACATTTTGCTTTTGACTTGAATGACTAGCAGAAACATTGGATTTTCATGATAGACCATTTTTGTAGTTCTTCCTTTGGATGTAGTAGTCAATTTCAGATTAGGCAATTTCACAAAAGCTAATTTCCAAGAAGAATTAACTGAATACGATCTTGGAAATGATGATTTCCGAGGAGAGCAAATAACAATTGGAAATCTTGGAATAGATGATTTCTAAGTAGAGTGAGTAACAATTGGCGATATCATAATAGATTATTTTCGTCGGGAGTGATCATAATCGGAATTAGGGATGATGGAGGAAGCATTGAGCTTATGAGGATTTTTGAGCTACAACTAGATCCAAAATAGGTGTTAATAGCAAGATGTCTTTTCAAGATCTTAGTAGAAAAAAATGTAATATGATTCCTAACGGTCAATCTAACTACTGGTGTGTCAAGCTCTTCTCACTCATCTTTTTCTTTTCAAGGATTATAGAGTCATTTCTAGATCGAATTTCGTACTTAAAGAATTTTCTCACTTTAACTTTCGGATAAACAGTATCCATTTTATTCAGCCAAATTTTCTTCTTTTGGTGAAGACAGAGGGTTTGGATTGTTGTCCTGCGTAGGGGTTGTTAAAACAAGTTTTAATCAGAACTAATGTAGATTTTATGACAAATTTTGATTTAGGAATAGATGAAACTGAACAAAAATTTTCATCATACACACGTATAACTTCTTCATTGGAATCACTCTCGATGGTTTCCCAAATGGAACCAGTGTTTTTGATAGTCTTATCAAAGTCATGTCCAGAGGTCTCACGGTTGATTTCCTCAATTAGACAATTGTTGTGAGGATGAGAATTCAGAATGAAAACTCTTGGACCTTCTGTTCCCCTAGGGACTTATTTAGATTGATGCATGTTTAAGGATTTCAAAGGTTGAAGTTGCGTGGAATCAGAACATGAAATATTGATAGGGCTAAAATCATGGATCAATGATTTCAAATGCTCAGATGATGCTTGCATAGATAAAAAAGGAGAAACAATGGTGTCCGGATAAGTGTGGTTCGAAATGTCACCCATATGTGTCAAGTTCTAAAGCTCCTTGAGAAGAGTGACAACTAGACTTGGAAACTCAAATCCGAGACAAGGTAATTCGGGTGAAAATTATGATTCATATATTCTTGTGACTTAATCATATCAATAGAATTATGCGGTTTATCAATGACAACATTAAGATGAACATTATCATCAACTGAAACATTTCTTTCACTAATAGAAAGGAAACATTTGTCACTTAAAATAATACATTCGTCCTTAGCTATTACAAGTTCATTTTCTAAGGAGTCTATCTTAATCTTGAAGTATTCAACTCTCATTCTAATCCTGATTACTTCATTGTTCTTCTTCTCTTTGTTGTCTATTACACACTCATAAGCTTTCACGGCAACTATCATATCTAATTGAAATATGGTCAAATACGGTTCACAAATAGTAATATCAAAAAGATTTTTATAGATCATATCTTGTACCTATTGGATTATTCTTAAGCTAGGAGGATCGATTATGGACATGTAGCAGCGGTTTAATTGAGCAACGTCATCATCAACGTCTAAACGAGAATATCAATACCCTTCTTCGTATTCCACATCATGTGAAGCCATGAGACACATATTCCCACTATCACTATATTCCTTTTCAGCACTAGACTTCCATTAGTTGAACTGAATGCCTTCTCACTCTTAGCTAGCTCTTAAGCCTTTCCAGCGTAGTAAGAGAATCCTTGACCTTAGATTTTACTGGAGGATCAGATAGACAATCCCATGCATAGTGATTTCTGATCCTACAATTGTGACATAAAATCTTGTTTTTATCAACACAAGGGGTCGGATGGGAAACCTACGGGGGGTTGTTCAGATAACTTCGTCGGTAGGATGAGGGTTTTTTAGGTGGTTATTCTAAAGGTTGGTTGTTAGATTGATGAGGTGTAGGATAGAAAGTTTGAGGTATGTTACGAAATGATTTTTGATTGTGATGTATGCAAATGGTTACACCTAATTTTAGTATTTATAACCTAACTAACTTAACTAACTAAATTGAACCTAGGCAGTGTACGTAGTCAAATTATAGAATAGTCGGGTAAGTCAGGTGTCGATCATAGGGAACGGTATTAACTAATTATTCTACTTACTATTAAGGTAACCTAATAATCAACAAAGGAAAGGTTTTTATCTAATTTTGCAAGTTTAGATGAACTTAATTCTTTAACACAAACTCAATCAATAAACAAACACTTCTGTTAGTTCGAATCCACTTTCACTCAATGAGTAATAATTAGCTATGACAATTACTATTGGTACCAATTAAGACAGTATTAGCAATTTAGTTCTAAATCTACTAACATTAATCAATTCATGTAAATCTATGTATGGTCACGCAATAGTTAACACATCGATTATTAAATGAAATTGGAACTACGTAAGATTGATTTGATAAACACACATTATGGTCATAATCACGAGTTCTCTAACACAACTTAATTTTAATAATTTAATTGCTTAACTAAGATTGGTTTGCTCTTCGCAATAATAAACTAGTGTTCACTGAATTATTAGGTATTCAAATTCATGTAATTCATATTCACTAACTACACAGAATAAGAATTCAAAGCAATCAATTATCAAACAAACATCCTAGGTAAAATCAATCCAACACAAGCATATTACCAACAAGTAAAGTCAAATCTAATGCATTAAACCATGAGTTCCAGCTTCATCTAGCTAACAGAAGTAGCTAGATTTAGCTGGATATACTAGCAAATAATAAAAAGAAATCCATAATCAGAAACATGTTTAAATGTACCAACCTATAAATCAAATTATGAACTTCTTCTTCCTTGGCGTTGAAAGGCAATTGAAGAACGTTTCTTCTTCTCCAATTCGTCTCCAGGAATCCTCCAAGATAGCCAAAATTCCCTCAAATCGTAATGGACAAGGGTTTATATATTTTTTTGATTTTTCCAATCTCACGTCGTGAGCCAATAAGCCTCACGTCGTGAGTGAAAGATAATCGTATTCGACAAGGACTCTTCTTTCATCCGGTGCATATCTTCTAGATTACTCCACTCACGTCATGAGTCTTCAATTCCTCACGTTGTGACAGAGTTTTTTGCCAAGTTTTTATTTTTCATTCCTTCAAGCCTCCAAAGTTCCATGTTTTGTCAAATTTAGTCCCTCTCTTCGAAAATGCTTTAATTTGGCTGCAAAATATAATTTAAGCTTATAAGTACCAATATTCTATGAAAATAACAAAATTAGTAGTAAAAAATGTAAATAAATATTGCCTAAAAATATGTATAAATATGAAAATATCAAAATACCCCACACTTATGCTTTGCTTGCCCTCAAGCAAATCTAATTATTTTTCAAATTAAACCTTTATCACCAACATCACATAGAAAGATCCAACTCAAACTTAGTCATTATGACAAGAACTGAACACGTGCATTTGTATCTAAAATATTTCCTAAGTAACCCCCCTCAATTCTAAATACTCACAATCTTCATAAACACGCACCCACTTCTTTTGAGCAATGCTCATTTTATGCATCCCTCCGAATCTATCCACAGAAAACGTCCTAACCTCAAGGTATTTTTGTAGAGCTACCCAAACATACATAAACTAAAGAATTACAACTTTAAGATACCACAATGGAGATTTATGAATTCTTCACCTTTTTTTTTGATATTTGATATTTGATTTCTTCAAATTCACCACCTTCTTGTGTAATTATTGGTATCTTCAACTTTTAATTTCTTCAGAATTTTTGATCTTTAATCTTCAAGCTTTGATACATTTATAGCTCCAAAAATTCTTCAACTTTTTTGGTAATTTCTCTCCCTTCTTTTTTTATATGTACTCACTTTTTTTTCTTTTCACTCAAAACACTACATGCTTAAGAAGTGGCGCTTAAATTCAACCCTTATTGGTTAAAGATAACAATTTTCCTGGATACATTTCAATTACAGGCTGCTAAACATATTGCATCCCTCAAACTAAGTGAGATTGTGTTTTTGTCCCATGATTTCACTAGAATAAAGGAGGCCACAAATGCACTATAACGTGTATCAGCTAAACTAAACATTTGAGCTCTCATCGGATCATCCTATGCAACGCTAGCAACTTAAGTTTAAATAATCATTATTACTAAAAAATTTATTTATATTATTATTTCAAATCTATTTCTAAAATTTTTAAATTCACTAATTTCTAGCAATTTACTTTTCCGACCCCTACCCCACACTTATTTCATACAATGTCGTCATTGTATACATAGATCGAATTAAAAGCAAGAAAAGGGAGAAAAAGGAACAGACTCCCCTGGGATAGTAGTGGCGAGATGGAACTCCTGACGTGTGGTTGAAATGTGCATCTCGAACATGGAACTTGGATGTTGATCTTGTTAGATATGTAAAGCACCGATAACGAATCAAAACTTCAATCTTAATAAATGAGGCGTAAATCTCCAAAACATGAAGAATAATGTGGGAAAGCATATGCCACATTATATAGTGGAGGAAATGAGCCAGAATAATCTTCAAAATAACTCCAAAGAGAATGGTGGTGAAGCATGTAGAAAAGGTTAATGAAAAGGCTGCATGTTTGTGAGAATATATGACTCACGACGTGAGTAAAAGTGTTCACGACGTGAGACCGCTAAATATAAATTCATAATGGCTTCATAACCCACGACGTGATAAAGCCTCACGACGTGAGGACTGGGCAAACAGAAACTGAAACAGCCCATCTTTTTTTTTTTGTAAATAAATGAACCACACTAATGTCTTAATGAATTAAGACCCTTCTAAATGCATTATTTTATGACTCTTCTAACTCGATCATATCTCTCGACTCACCCCACACTTATTTCCAATCATGGGCCTCGACTCTCGACTTTAGACACTAAATGACACTTGTTTAGACATATAAGCTCTCAACTCAACGTTCCTTCTCGAGAATCCTTTAGCAATCCGAAATTCAACCACCAAAAGGACATAAAAGTAACATAATAATTTAATATATCTTACAAACCAAACAAGTTCACAAACCAAACAAATTAAAAACAAAACACCTAAAAACTAAAAAAAATAAAAATAATCAATCATCCTCCTCCTCATCTTGAGCTCCACTTGTTCCCGCTCCGTCGCCTCTTGGCATCCATAACTCTTCCCAGGTTGGCATATACAGGTGTTGTGGCAGCATGGAGTGTGGTCGAATGACACCCAAATGGGAATAAATATCCTCAACAAGTTGAGTAGTTTAATTAGCATTCCCACGAAGGTTATCTAAGTAAGTATCCACCCAACTTTGGAAAGGGTTGGTTGGCACTACTCCCGCATGTTGTTGTGCCGCTTGACGATCTCTATCCACCTCCCCCCGGGCTCTCACATTCCTCTGTCCTCTAGGCCTTTGTTGAGGTGTTGGTTGGTCTTGGTACTCCAAATCATCATCCCTCGATATACTCCAATGTAACCCCTCATTATTTGCCACACACATGGATTCTAAGTATCCCAAAGTGAGATCATCCCCAAGTTTGCGTGTCAAAGTCCGGGTAATACGTAGGACAAGAAGACCATAAGAACTCGCAAGGCATGTCACAAATGACCCCCATTAATGGGACTACCAGCTTGAGAAATCGCAGCCTTGCTACCCAAATAATTCGCCAAATGGTATGCGATGTTGCAGAAAACTCCCGATATAACAATGCTCCTAGAAAAAGTAGGTTAAGCCTAGTAACCTTATCCCCATGCCACTTGTGATTGATGGAAAAACTGATCAAGCGATGGATCAAACGGTGAATAGTGGAGCAAATCTGACTCTCTTGTGATACCCCATAATGAAATACCCCATTGGCAATTGTCCACCTAAAATCCGATCCCGATGCGCCCGGTAAATACTCCCGTGTTGCCGTTCTCATAAACAGCTCAAAAGTAGGCAGCTGAGTTTCCTGCTGCTCATAAATTCCCATCCTCTAGGAAAACTCGCTCAGGCTACATTCCCTTTACTCGCACCCAAGACGGAATACGAGTGCCCTTGGATAAAAGGGATCAACTGTGCCGACTTCAAAAGAAATAGAAATGAAAAACTCCACTCAAATTTCCTAATATACAGGCTCACTGATTGCAAAAAAATTTCTCCACCCATTACAAGTGAAAGAAAAGTTATCCACAAAAAAGTGTTGTGTCAAAAATGGAGCCAATCCATCAAGCCAACCTCCTCAAATCTAGCCCAATCAATTCTTCGAGAAACTACAAACTCCCTGTTGTGCAGCCATCCTAATTTCTTTGTGAAGTTGGTTAAAACTTGATTTGGCATGTCAACGGGAAGGCGGTATAACATGTGGCGAGATGACACATGCCCTTGAAATTGTTCATTGGATCCTCTTGAATCCATTTCCTACAAAAACAAATAAACCAGGAAAAACAAAATGAAAACTCCACAAGTTAAACAGATTAGCACCAAATGGGAGACCATATCCTAGGCCTCACGTCATGAGCAATAAAGCTCACGTCGTGAGTTCGATGCCATATCGAGAATCGGTCATGACATTCGACAAATCGGCCCAAATAGTTGGTTGGGGTTCTATGCCAACTTGATTCTAAGTATGCTTAACCCATATGCAGTAAAGATTTCTCATTTTTAGGGTACTGATTTTGACATTCAAATAACTGCAAACCCTAACCCCAAAACTAACCAAATAAGTTAAAATTTAAAAATAATAGTAAGATTAGTGTACCTTAAATGGATGTTAACGTGAACACAAGAATATGATGTAGTGGAATTGGCCAAAATTGAGTGCGTGAGGAGGGACCAATAAGTTGTCGGCGTTTGAGGAACAAGAGAATGATATATAACACAAAATCTGATTTCTTTATTCAAGTGGTCTGGATTCTTTCTTGCTCATGTCGTGAGCTATTTGTGGGCTAAAATAATTGGGCTGGTTAACTAAGTGAAAATGAACTAACACACTTATTGGACTATTCTAAATGAGTTGATCAATAATGGTGGGCTGATCATCAAAATATTCCAGTCTATATATTAGTCTAGACTCACGTCGTGAACCTTCAACTCTCACGTCTTGATCTCGCTTCTGGCTTGAAAATTCAATTTCATTATTATTAAACACTTAGAATTTTGAAAACTATTTAATTCTAAGAACCCCCACACTTGATTTTTACCATTCAGAGGACTATTAGGATATGAGACAATTCATATTCCTAAAACTAAAAATTAAAAAAAAAAAACAAAAAACTAAAATGAAAAGAAGAGAAAATGCAAACCGAGCTCGGGTTGCCGCCCGAGAAGCGCTTCTTTTTAATGGAGTCATGAGCCGGACTCCGTGCTTCCTACATTGAGCTATTAGAGGAGTCCATCATCACCCAAATTTTTTTTCTTTCCATTGCCTCTTGTTATCTTGGACACATCGAATGTACGCCTTCTTTGAATTCTCCTTTTTAGCCTTGGTCTCGTCTCCATCGAGCATGCGTTTGATCCCCTTAGTCTCCAATTTTTCTTCACTTTTTTGAAGATCCCTAGTATCCTTTTCTTCCTTCACCACTGGACTCGTCTCCTTAGAAGTAGCCTCGTCTCCATCACTCGACAAATCATCGTTTTCCTCACTCATCAAAGTTGTTGGTTTTGTGTAAGTAACGACTTAAACGAAAAACAAGATTGATGCTCTTGGTTTGGTGCGTTTGAGTTGATGAATTGTCTTGATTTCTTCCTCCATGAGCTTTTCCAATTCTTCAAGATCATTATCTTCTTCCATATTGAACACCTCACCTTTTACATCTTCTCCTTGAAAACCATCTTGTATTCCCAAAGTCTCCTCATTATCACCAACCCTTAATGTAAGCTTGGATTCACGAACATCAACTAAAGCTCTAACAGTATTAAGTAGAGGGCGACCAAGAATAATTGGGACATTAACATCCTCCTTCATATCTATAATCACAAAGTCAACTGGGAAAACAAATTTCCCAATTTTAACAAGGATGTCTTCTACAATTGCCCTTGGGTGAGTCATCGAACGATTGGCCATGTGGAATGTCATCTTTGTAGCCTTCATTTTCTTAATATTCAGCTTTTGATTGAATGAATATGACATCAAATTTATGCTAGCCTCGGAATCGGCTTGGGCATAAGTCTTCAAATTGTTTCTAAACTCACATGGAAGAGTGAGGCGTCCGGGATCTCCCATCTTCTTAGGTATCTCTCCTAATATGGCTCTTGAAATTTTTTCACTAAGAATTACTTTAGAATTCTTCTTTAATTGTTGATGAGTGTCTACAAGATCTTGTAGGAACTTTGTGTATTCTGGAATTTTGGATAGTGAATCGATAAAAGAGGTATTGATAGGAATACCCTTTATTTTCTGAATAAACTCCAGATGTTCCCTTTCCAGTGGACTGAGATGTGCTCGAGATGGAAATGACAAAGGCGGTCAGTAAGCAAGAACGGATTATGAATTTTTCTATTCAGACTGAGCCCACGTCGTGAGCAGGGCGAGCTCACGACGTGAGTCTGGTGTTTCAGCAACTATTTCTTTTTTGAGCTTCTTCTTCTTCTTTGGCTTTGGTTCGGATGGCTTTGGCTCCACTTCTAAGGCTTCTAAAAACTCAGAGATGGCCTCTTCTTCAGAATCAATCGCCATAACATGGGATTGAGTCTTCTTTTCAAGAATTTAAGGAAATAGCTTCTCATTTACCAAATTTGTAAGTTGGCCAAGTTGAGCTTCAAGGTTATTGATGGAGGCTTGCTAATTTCTCAGTGAGTTTTGCTAGTCAATCATCAAGGCTTGATGATTTTTCATCAAGGTTTGTTGTTCTTTCATCATTGTTCTTTGATCCTTCAATGTTGCATCAGTATCATCATGTCTCTTTTTTGAAGCTTCCATGAAACGAACCAACATAGTCTCTAAATCAACTTTCTTCTCAGTTGGTGGTTGCTCTTTTTTGTAAAAACCCCGGCCAGTCTGCATGAATTTCTCCTCCTTCTGTTTCTTGTACTCATCATAAGGTAGCCACTCCTTCTTTGGTTTCCTCCAATCTTCATCATACTTGTCCCCACTTGAGTAGCAAAATTGAGCCTTCTTGTTCCCATATTCATCCAAATGTCAATCCTTAGTCAAGTGTGGCCCACTGCATTTCTCACATCCAACTCTTATCGCATGAATTGATTGGTCCATTTGGGTCAATCTCCAGTCTATAGTATTAATCATTGCCATCATAGCAGTCATCTCTTCAGAATGTGCACCCCCACTCCTTTTGCTCCATCTTGTCTTAGGTTGTGGTACTCACGAGAGTGTTTTGCAAATTCTTCAACTAACTCCTTGACCTCCCTTGCATTTTTCTTTGTCAGTGGCCCTTGAGAATCAAGGAGTTTCCTTGTCATAACATTTCCCCCATCATAGAAAATATACATCTCTTGTTGAACATTAAGATCATGTTGAGGACAATTCCTTAACAATCCTTTGTAGCGCTCCCATGCCTCGTATAGTGACTCCCCCGGTTGTTGCTCAAAGTTGGCTATTTCCTTCTTGAGTTTAGCAATATTGGATGGTGGGCAAAATTGGTCTAGAAACTGGTGACGCATTTTAGCCCAAGTAGTGATTGTACCAGGTGGGAGTGCTTTTAGCCAATCTTTTGCAGCTCCTTTGAAAGTGATTGGTAGCATCCTCAGCAAGACATTATCTCTATTGACATTTGGGACATTGAAATAGTCAACAATGCCGTTGACCTCATCTAGATGTTTGAAAGCATCCTCATGATCATTTCCATAAAACAGAATATCCTTTAGTGCATTAAGGATGTGTCCCTTTAATTCAAATGTGGCAGTGGCAGGAATCGCGGCTTGTACTAATCCCGGACCAACATCTTCTCGAATACGCTTCTTGTAAGCTCCCATTGACATTTCTTCAATGTTTTCCATTTCATTTCTTGGCTTGTTCTCGGGGTAACTCGTATAAAGTCCAAACTCGGTCGCAAAGTCGTACTCAGATTCGGTTGGGGGTGGTATTTGCTCTATGTTTTCAACCGTGCTCTTGTTCATTGAAGATGAACTCGAATCTTCCGTTTTTTCCCCCGACTTCTTTGAGAACACAGACTTGAAATCTTGTAAGTGTGTCTTCTTTGGTGTTTGATCGTCTTTCACGTTCTTATCCTTCTTTTTGTGTAGGGATGACTCCGGATCTTCAAGTGGTGGTACCTGTAACGCCCGTAGATCCGGGATAGTCAATTTAGAGACGATAAGCGCCAAAAATGGATTTTTGATGAAGGATTATTTAGAATGAATAATCTTAACTAATTTATAGTATGTGTTACAAGGTTTCCGTGCATATAAAGAACGCCGAAATCCGAGTTATAACGAAGAAGTTATGACCAGTCGAAGTTTTGAGACAGAATCGGCACGACACAGCACGACGTAAATAGTGAATTTACGTTAGATTGATATTTAGCCTTAGCGACCTAAACAAAAGTCGTAGAGTTCGTTAAACCATGAGTGTGCATAAAAAGAACGTCCGAATCTGACTTCGTATGAGGAAGTTATGATTTTTCTAAGTTTCGACTTAGCGGTATGCAGCCCGAATACTCAATTTGAGATCGAGCGGTTTTTAGCCGAAACAATATAAACGAGAATCGAAGATCTCGTCAATTGTAGTAAAACGATAAAAAGATAGGCGAAAACGGACGTCGTATGAAGAAGTTATGAATTTATAACGGAGTTTTCCTGTCCCGGCCTACTAAAAATAATATAATAAAAATAAAGTCAAAATTAGCCAACGGAGTCTAAATGAACGTTGTAGACCATAATCTCACCTACGTGTGGATATAAAGAACGTCGAAAAATGGAGCTCATATGCAAAAGTTATGAATTTTTGAAGATTGTGGCACGCATACCAAAGCTTATCCGAAGATTACGCCCAGCGTACTCTATGTACGCCCAGCGTACTCCAAAATTACGCCCGGTGTAATCCCAGACCCAACAGCCTATAAATAGAAACCGATATCAGCCATTTTCTCTTCTTCAAACTCTTTCTTCTCTCTAGTTTTTGCCTCGATTTGCGTGCCAATCATATCCCGAAGCCCCGGTATCATTCTCGAGCCCCGAAGCAAGATCCGAAGCCCCGAGGATCCCAAAGAGCGTTATTCCCGAGCCGAAGCTCTGCCCGCGAGTAGCCCGGTTTTTGTGAAGATCTTCCAGATATACTAAAGAATACTACTTCTACAAGTCGTAGTGCTGTCCGATCATCTTCTAATCAAGTGAGTGTGTAGTCACTTTCTTCTTACACATAAAATATGAAGTATTTTATAAAATATGTGCTATGTGTATATATATTGTTGTTTATATGTGTGAGTGCATAGTTACTTTCTTCTAACGCATAAGTATGAAGTATTCGCTATGAAATACGTGCTATATGTTTATATATATTGTTGTTTATTTGAGATGTTGGTGGAATGGATGTTTTATATAGTTTTTAAATGAGCTACATTGTATATGTATTTTATATCTACAAATTTGTTGAGTAGAACACGGGTAGATGAGATAGTTGGTGTGTGATAAAAGGATGAGTTGGATAATGAGCTCAAGAGGTTAGTTTTAGATCTGTGAGTATGGATTAGATCAAGAGGTTAGTTTTAGATCCGTGAGTATGGATTAGATCAAGAGGTTAGTTTTAGATCCGTGAGTATGGATTAGACCAAGAGGTTAGTTTTAGATCCGGGAGTATGGATCAGGTAAAGAGATAAACTTGCTATTAGTCCGGGAGTATAGATTAAGACTAAGTTAATTGTCCTTAGTCTGCGAGTATGGATTGGGCACAATTATAGATCCGGGAGTATGGATTGGGCACAGTTATATATCCGGGAGTATGGATCAGACATGGATTATAGTTGTTTCTAGTTCGGGAGTATGGATTGGGTACAATTATTGATCCGTGAGTATGGATCAGTGGAAAAGGTTAGTTTTAGATCCGTGAGTATGGATCGGGTGAAAAGGTTAGTTTTAGATCCGTCAGTAGGGATCAGGTAAAGAGGAAAATTTTAGACACGAGAGTTTAGATCGTGTCGTTGTGAGGATCGATGGGGTGGGATAAGAGTTGCCTTTATATGGTGAAATTGTACAAGTTTGAATGTTCCATATTTATAAATATATGATATAACATTGTGGGATGAAAACCCTATATGCTCACCAGGCTCCCAAGCCTGACCCACTCAATTTTCTTTGTATCACAGGTATCAATATGAAGACATATTTCAATGAGAGATTAAAGGAGATGTAAATCATTAGTGTAAATAAATGTAAGTTCTGTTTATGATTATGTCTCTGTATCGGAACATGACATCCTGAGATTTTGTTATATAATGAAAATACTTTTCTTTAAGAAATGATTTGATAAATTCTTATCATATTTTGTTTTGGGGACAAATTCCGCAACAATTTTCTTTAAACGATTACTTTGATTTTAAAAACAAAGCATAAACAAATCGGTCTTTTCTGGCCGTGAAATTGGGGATGTCATAGTAGCATAGGTGTGTTGGAACCTCTGGTCATGAACTCCTGAAAAATGAACAAAATAAAAACGTAAAACTGAACAAAAACTAAATAAAAATTGCCTACTGACTGTCCACCACGACGTGGTAAAGGCTACCACCTCATGTTGTCGCAGAAAAACAAGGAGAACAAAAAAATGAAAAAAAAAAACGAGAAAATATTGAACCACGTCGTGAGTCTAGTACTTAAAAACAAAGCTAGAAAAGTAACTTTTTGCGGGTTTTACCCCACAAAAAGGATCGATTAATCTAAAGAAAAAATAAATAAACTATCAAATAAGCCATTCCCCGACAACGGCACCAAAAACTTGATGTGTGCAAATGGTTACACCTAATTTTAATATTTATAACCTAACTAACTTAACTAACTAAATTGCACCTAGTGTGACAACCCGAAATTTCCATTCTTTACAGACCATATCAAGTCAATAGAAGTTAGAACAGTTATAGTGAATTTCCAAACATTTGGGTATAAGTTTGACAGTTTTTCAGGATTTACACTTAAGGAGATATTAGGAGAATGGATGCACTAGGGTTTTGTGCAACACTGTTATTCCAAAACTCTATGATATTAGAGTTCATTTCGGGAATAAAAATATTTTCTGCCAAAAAATCCCAGGACTATATATAGAATTCTGAACCATATTTATTTCATTAGTTACATTTCCAACTAGAGAAAAGCCAAAATTCTCTCTCAAGGATCTACGGGTTTTCATCCCAAATCATGAGTACTTCTAGTTGTATTATATAGCTTAGATTGTGTTTAATAACATCAAAATCGGATCAAAACCCCAAGATTTGAGAGTTTACCGCCCAAGAACACTTGGAAAGTAAACGCTTTTATAAGGGCCAAAGTGTGCCCAATGTCCCTCCAAACCTTGGAAATGAACCTTGAGACTACCCATAGCTTGTTTAGACATCCAAAACATTAAGAATCAAGGCTTGAAAGTGAGTTCACGGCCAAGGAAGTTCTTGGGCCGTGAATTCCATTTTTAGGTGTCTAAATGCCCTAAAAGCCTTCCTTAAGCCAAGAGACTAATTTTGACAAGTACCTAAATGAGTTTAGGGCTATAAAAAACCCTTAGAACATCAATAATAAGGTGTTCACGGCCCAAGACGTTCCAGGGCCGTGAACTCCAAACAATAGTGCCAAATGGTGCTATAAACTCTTCTAAAGCCTTTTACACTAGCATAGTTTAGTTCCTAGTTAAATTAGGGACTTGAAAACACCACAAACACCCTCCCAATGGAGATTACGGCCGTAATCTCCATGGGATTTGGTCCATGGGCCATGAACTCCTCAAAGGAGTTAAAAGGAAGCCCTAACACTTGTTTAAGCCTAGAAGCACTTCACCACTTAAGCTGTAATAAATTTAAGCTTCATTTAGTGACCTAATAGAGAGTTTACGGCCAGGAGTTTACCCCCTGGGCCGTAAAATCCAACACACATGGTCTTTTGACCATAAACTTCCATATGAGGTCTTGCACTCCTTTGTTGCAACCCATTAGCCTCCTAGCACTTGACCAAAGTGTTTTCCTCACATTAGGATGTTTATATCTGTTTAATTAGTGTTATAATCACTAATTGTTTATATACATATGTCTTCATATGTAATTAGGACCATTGTGTGTGTCTAAGGTCTTCACTTGACACCTAGCAGTCCTACCTCTTCAGTTTATCTGTGCCACTTACAATAGGTGAGTTCATACCCCTTAATCAATGTTTTAACTGTTTTTAAATGTTTTATGGGGGGGATACAAGTAGAATCATGCTAGTTACTATATCAATCACATGTGATTAGTAAGCAGCATTCAAATGATTGGCTACTCATTAGCCGTTTTACCAAACAGTTTCCTTCAAATGTTTTTCATAAACACTTTATGTGTTTAAAACTCCTTATTACACTGTACATATTACTCTGTATGTTACATTTCAAACTTATTTACAATTGTGTTTCAAACAAATGTTTCTTTATACTAAACTATTTTATCAAACCCATGCCTTCAAACCGTTTTATAGATTGGCATCAAGTCGATCTTTTCTTAGATAATAATTATGTTCAAAGGTTTTAGAAAACTTAATTTATGCTTTTATATTATCAATTGCATGCCTATATATGTATAGATATATAAGAAATGTTTAAAAGACTTAGGAAGGCTATCCACCCTTTTTCCTTTTCCTCGATTTGGATGTGGTCTGCTGGGATATCAGGTATCCGTCCGAAGGTCGATTAAATGTTAGTTATATATCGTATGTACATATATTATCATAAAGGCCCTTCCATTTCATCCAATGCCATTGGGTAGCAAGGGTATACATCCATGTCCATACGTACCAGTTAGATTACTAGTAAACTACCATATGGATAGTTTTGGAAGATACTAGAACTATTACTAGAACGCGATATCATACAATGAGTCAGTTCATTCATGAGTAAATACTTGCTAGATAGAGAGAACATACATTACAGCTAGAACATTACAGTACATTACTATTAATGCTAGATAGAGAGAGAACACACGTTACAACTAGCACACGTAGAGCATTTCAGTACATTACATATACATGAATACGTTGACATAATTGTGATCCACTGTATCGGAGCATGCCTTCAATGGCATGGCCCGAGTTGTAGCCAGAGTCTCTTGGAGGGAGAGCGTGAGTTTGCGTATAGATCTATACTGGATTGACTATCCTACACCTTGCTGCTAGCTACAGCCGGGCCTACAGGTCTGCAGGTGCCAAACGTCATACCTTTTTAGAACCTACATTTGTCGTTGTTACCCAGTCGATAGTATGGTACAATAAATCACATGATGCCTTAATATAAATCCAGTTTAAGGTAGTTAGTACTGTTGGGTTTTGAGCAATCTAACACTTCCTAAGTGTGCATGCAACCCTAATAAACCTTGGATCTATGTTTGTCTAATACATGCAAAATAATAATTTTTCCAAGGTTCATAACCTATCTAACATGGCATGGGGAACTTTTAAACATAAAAGAGTTAGATGAGATTACATACCTTTTGATGAGATTGATTGTTTGGAGTTTGAGAGCCAAGCACCAATAATGTGAATGCCTCAAATGGAATCACAAATCACCACAAACACTTGGAAAACTTTGAGAGAGTGTACACACACTTATATATTCGGCCACACACAAGCACACACACTAGTGGCTATTTCATGCAACATAAGCATGCTTATATAGTGTGCATGATTAGGGTGAAACCCTAATAACCCATGACCTTTCCTTTTCCAATGATCCATGGGTTAAAAGCTCCATGGATCATCCATGGACTTCCATATAAGCCTAGGCCATTAACAAATGAGTATTAGCCCACACCATATAAAATCAATAGCCCACAATCTAATTAGTCTTCCTTTTAATCTCTAAATTAATTCATAATTAATTTAAAACTAAGACTAATTAAATAACATAACTTCATATTAATATATTATAACTTATAATATATTAATAAACATATGTGTATAACTCTCATAAAATTATCCATAAATAGTTCGGGTGAAGTGCAACCCAAATGGACCATGCCGGGTCGGGTCATGTATATACCAAATAAGTTATGGACTTAGACACCTCATCCAATAGACTCCTACTTGGATAAGTCTAATAACTGTATTTGCCTATATTACTTCAGGAACCAACCAGCAATCGTAGCTCTCGAAAACTCTGTTGAACTATGAAGCGCCATTTTAAGACAAGTTATCATATAATCCTCTGTTCTCATGATATCAGCCGGACAAACACATGGAACTATGTCTTGCTTATTGTCTGGCAGTTGTTTCTCGATTTTCGATTTGTTTGACAAAGAACTTAATTGAACACATCAATTTAGTTCTGACCGGGGCCGGTACATGGGTCAACACAAAATCATCGAGGGGCCTAGATATCGCTTCTATTTCTAGAAGGAACAGATAAACTTCGACTCATATGCTTGTTCTACTACTTGTTGAATTGTACACAAAGGCATGTTTTATAACATCAAGTTACTGATGTGTTCATAAGTAACAACTCATATCTCTGGGTAACAACTCATATCTCTAGGTTTGAAGACTTATATGATATTATCGTCTCACGATCACTCAAGATAAATTCCATGAAGTGATACAAGTGAGCGTGGGTTTATACCAATACTCATAACTTATGAGTACTCATGAACGTTGCAACAACCATTTCCATGTGTAAACACCTTTAGCCATCTACAAACCCAATTCATGACAATCTTGATTCATACCTACTTCCGACGTATGACCGACTGTGGAGGTTCGAATAAATTAATTATTCTGGAAGTCAAAACATGCAAAACTGAAACAATAGTAAATAATTGACAATGACAGTAACACTTTACTCATAAATAAATCACAAATTTTATTCATCATCAAACGTCGATTACATTTTACAAGTTTCAGGAAAACTATCTAATCTGTAAAACTAATATCATCCCTCAGCCCGATGCGCCTCACATGCTGAAAATGCTTAACCCTCGTCAGTCCCTTCGTAAGGGGATCTGCAGGATTCTCATCTGACGATACCCTCTTTGCCACGAGGAGTCCTTCTTCAATCTTGTGTCTTATGAAGTGATATTTTCTGTCAATGTGTCGGGATCTGCCATGATCTCTTGGTTCCTTGGCTAAGGCAACCGCACTATTGGTGTCACAGAAAATCTCTATAGGCTCCTTAATAGCTGGTACAACTCCAAGGTCTCTGATGAAGTTTTTCAGCCATATCGCCTCCTTCGCTACTTCACTCGCTGCTATATACTCTGATTCACAAGTCGAATCAGCCACCGTCTCCTGCTTGGAACTCTTCCAAGAGATTGCCCCTCCATTTAAGGTAAAGACCCAGCCCGACTGAGAGCGGAAGTTATCCCTATCAGTCTGAAAACTAGCATCACTATACCCTAATACTCTCAAGTCATCACCCCCACCAAGGGTAAGGATCCAATCCTTAGTCCTCCGTAGGTACTTGAGAATGTTCTTTACCGCAGTCCAATGAGCCTTGCCATGGTTCCCTTGATACATGTTGACCATGCTCAAAGCAAAGGCCACATCAGGGCGGGTACAAGTCATAGCATACATGATCGAGCCAACAGCGGAAGCATACGGTACTTGGCTCATCTCTGCTATCTCTGCCTCTGTACTCGGACTCTGAGTCTTACTCAGTTTGGCATTGCTTTGGATAGGTAAATCTCCTTTCTTGGAATTCTGCATGTTGAACCTTTTCAACACCTTATCCAAGTAGATACTCTGACTAAGTCCAATTAGTCTTTTACCCCTTTCTCTTAATATCCTTATCCCTAGGATATAAGCAGCCTCCCCTAGGTCCTTCATAGTAAAACACTTCCCAAGCCAGGACTTAACCTCCTGCAAGGTTGGGATGTCATTTCCTATAAGTAGTATGTCATCCACATACAGTACCAAGAAGCTAACTATACTCCCACTAGCTCTGACATACACGCAAGACTCATCTTCACTTCTCGAGAAGCCAAACTCTTTGACCTTCTCATCGAAACAAAGATTCCAGCTATGAGATGCTTGTTTTAATCCATAAATGGATTTCTCAAGCTTGCATACTCTATTAGGGTACTCTGCACTGACAAAACCCTCTGGCTGATTCATGTACACATCCTCAGCCAACTTTCCATTAAGAAAAGAGGTTTTGACATCCATTTGCCATATTTCATAATCATGAAATGCAGCAATGGCTAGCATAACCCTAATAGACTTAATATTTGCTACCGGCGAGAAGGTTTCATCATAATCAATACCCTGAGTCTGAGTAAAACCCTTCGCAACTAGTCGAGCCTTATAAGTATGCACCTTTCCTTCCATGTCGGTCTTCTTCTTGAAGATCCATTTGCACTCGACTGTTTTACGGCCTGGTACATTGTCAACCAAGTTCCAAACTTGATTGTCATACATGGACTGTATCTCGCTGTCCATAGCCTCCTTCCATTTAGCAGACTTCGGGCCTACCATGGCTTCCTTAACACTGCTAGGTTCATCCAAATTTACCAGTGTACTATCACTGATAAACATATCACCTTCCGTAGTAATATGAAAGCCATAATAAAATGAAGGTGTGTTCCTAACCTGTGTGGAACGCCTCGGAGGTACAGACTTGTCAGTTTGCTCAACAGGAGTTTCCTTCTCAGGTTGATTGCTAGTGTCTGAGGTTCCTTCACCAATTGCTTCTTGAATTTCTTCAAGATCAATTTTCCTCCCACTGTTTCCTTGGCTTATAAATTCTCTTTCACGAAAGACCCCTCTTCTTGCTACAAAGACCACATTCTCACTGGGTCTGTAGAAGAGGTAACCGAAGGATTTCTGTGGGTAGCCGATGAAAATACACCTTTCGCTTCGGGGTTCGAGCTTATCATGAGTCTCATGCCTCACGAAAGCTTCGCAACCCCAAATCTTGATGTGGTCTAAATTGGGAACCTTCCCAGTCCACATCTCATGAGGTGTTTTGGTAGCCTTCTTTGTAGGGACTAGATTAAGGATATGGGCAGCAGTCTCTAAGGCATACCCCCAAAAAGAGATTGGTAGCGAAGCTCGACTCATCATAGAGCGAACCATGTCCAACAAGGTTCGATTACGCCTCTCAACTACACCATTTAGCTGTGGTGTCCTGGGAGGAGTCAATTGTGAGACAATCCCACACTCCATAAGATAGTCAAGGAACTCGGTACTAAGATACTCTCCACCTCGATCGGATCGAAGCATCTTAATGTTCCTGCCCAATTGATTTTCTACTTCCTGTTTGAATTCCTTAAACCTTTCAAAGGTTTCTGACTTATGTTTGATTAAGTAGACATACCCATATCTACTAAAATCATCAATAAAAGTCACATAATACTGATTAGCGTCCCTTGTGGCGGTTTTGAATGGTCCACATACATCAGTATGTATTAGGTCCAACAAACCCTCACCCCTTTCACAAGTTCCAATGAAGGGTGATTTTGTCATCTTTCCAAGTAGACAAGATTCACAACTATCATCCGATTTAAGGTCGAATGACTCCAAGACTCCACTCTTTTGGAGTTGGCCTATGCATTTCTTGTTTACATGTACAAGACGACAATGCCACAATGATGCTTTATCTAGGCTAGTACAAGAATCAATATACAACACATTATTTCCTAAGTTGTCTACAATCGACACAGTTTCATACACACCATCACAATGTAATGCTTTAAAATAAAACACTTTTTTAAAGAAAGCATTAATACCACCACATTCATTATCAAACGAAAAGGTAAAAACTTGTTTGTACAAAGCATGAAAAAGAAATAATATTCCTCGCCATTTCAGATGAGTATACACATTTATTCAAATCTAATTTCAACCCATTATTAAGAAACAAAGTATAAACTCCAATCTTGGAAACATGTGAAGCCTTCCTATTCCCCATGATCAAGTTTATCTTCCCGTGCTCCACATCCTCACTTCTTCTTAGGCCCTGCAAATCAGAACATATGTGAATACCACATCCTGTATCAAGCACCCAAGAGTTAGAATATGATGAGTAATTAGACAATATAGTGTAAATACCTGCGTGGGTGGGTTTCACTTTCCCATCCTTTAGATCCTGCAAGTACTTAGGGCAGTTTCGCTTCCAGTGCCCCTTCTCCAGGCAATAGTAGCAATCAGCATCCTTGGGAATGGCAGAAGGAGTGACAAAACCGCTCTTGGTCTTTGATGAGACTTTCCCTTGGTACCCTTCGAAGGGTGCTTTCTCTTCTTCCCTTTGCCTTGCCCGATAGCCAAAACAGAGGTAGATGTTGGAGTAGGAGTAGTAGAGGTAACAACCGCCTTGCCCTTAAGACCGGATTCAGCGGTCTTCAAGAGTCCTTGAAGCTTGCTGAGGGTAACTTCCTCCTTGTTCATATGATATGTCATACGAAAATGGTCATAACAAGAAGGTAAGGAGTGCAAAATGATGTCAATTGCCAACTCCTTAGGGAAGTTCACATTCAGCTTCAGCAAACGGTCCACATACCTTTGCATCTTTTGCATGTGGGCAGTAACGGATTCACCGTCCTTCATGCGGGTAGTTATTATGGAGAAGATTGTTTCATACCGCTCCTGACGAGCACTTTTATGGTACCTTTCCATCAGGTCTTGGTGCATCTCAAAAGGGTAGAAGTCTTCATATGACTTTTGGAGCTCGGCTGTCATTGTGGCCAACATGATGCATGCCACCTTAGTAGCATCTCTCTCATGTGTCCTGATTCAGCGATCTCCTTAGGAGTAGCAGTAGACTCATCAAACTCTTTTAACTCCTTATCGAGGACATATTCTTTGTCCTCATAACGAGTAACCATCCTGATGTTCCTAACCCAATCCATGAAGTTGGAACCATCAAAGATGACCCTCCCACAAAGATTCATGAGAGAGAAAGAACCAGTTGGGTTAGAGCCCGAAGCATTAGTGTTGGAAGACATCTGAAAGAAGAAAGCAAGTTTAGATTAGATATATAGAATCCTTAATAAGACACCCAAATGTAATATTAAGGCTAGGATCCAATCACAATATACTATACTTAGAAGAGGGATGCCGTAATCTAAGTAATAATATATTGGAAAGATAGGTGAATGACGATTCACCAATTTCCACCATGAAAACAAAATGATTTACTAGGTTTTAACTGGATTTGAAATTCCTAACTTCTTTTGAGATTCATTGAACTTTTCAATGGCATGTTTCAATCTCGATTGTGCCCTTCAAGTTTTGTGACTGGTATGTCGAGGATCACAAAACAAGGTGTGAATAACCATGCTAATTCACTTGCTACCCTTAATATTATCACCTAATAAATGTGTCGGTTAACCACACATGCTCCATTGATCTATGACAAACATTAAGTAACCCTTTGTGATCCTTACTAGTCTTAGTTAGTGTGCCGGTTAACCACACACGCTCCACCAACGACTAGGTAAGGTACAAAGTGTGAATTCCATGGACTAGCACCATGTTCACATTTTTCCTAAAGTAACTAAGATTGGGAATTAAAAAGAGTTTATTTACTTTATAATAATCATTATACTTTTAATGAGGATTTAAAGTCATTGTCCTACCCGTTCGGCTAACGACCCTCCACCGATCAAGGAAGCGGTGGGTGAGAGTGGACACCCATTAAGCTGCCATTTTATAGGCAACAACCTTATACCCCCCCCCCCTTATAGACCGGCTTCGTGAATGAGGCCTACTAACGGTAGAACGACTTATTCTTATACATATATATAATAATTAACCATTAATGTTATAAATAGTATAAGGGTTGAATTCTAACTATTAAAACTCTAAGGGTTTGAATTAAAGTTTATTAAAGTGTGTGAAACTTTACAAATTCCAAAACTTGAGGGCAAGTTTTGTAACTATGCAAAACTTTTCATTTCATAACTTATGAATTAAAGGTTCATAAAAATGAAGACTCTTCATTTTCATGTAACTTATGTGTTTTAAGTGTGTGTTCAAGAAAAGTGACCTTTGAATATCCATAACTTGAGGACAAATTATGGACTCCATTAAAACATATAAATGATCAAGAATTAATTCTAAACAATTCAGCAAATAATTCCTATCATCTTCTATATTCACAAGAACATGAACATGATCATCAAAATTTCAAGAATTATATGAACACATAAAATAATGGAATTTTGATATATGCTATTGTAAATGGATTAGAACAACCATTACACCAACTAAAACAAGTTTTAAAACACCAAAACAGTTTAGGGTAATGTTTCTACTCCATTTCCAGCAGAAAAAATCGAAATTCTACATTCTGATCATTCTACTCGCCGAGTGCACGAACGTACTCACCGAGTAGGATGAATTTTGCCTTGTACTCGGCGAGTCCCCCCATGGACTCGGCGAGTCCATCAGCCAGACAGCAACAATTTCAAATTTTTTCACTATTTTGCATCAAGTATCAAGCAAGCAAGCCTAGGCTCTGATACCACTGTTGGGTTTTGAGCAATCTAACACTTCCTAAGTGTGCATGCAACCCTAATAAACCTTGGATCTATGTTTGTCTAATACATGCAAAACAATAATTTTTCCAAGGTTTATAACCTATCTAACATGGCATGGGGAACTTTTAAACATAAAAGAGTTAGATGAGATTACATACCTTTTGATGAGATTGATTCTTTGGAGTTTGAGAGCCAAGCACCAATAATGTGAATGCTTCAAATGGAATCACAAATCACCACAAACACTTGGAAAACTTTGAGAGAGTGTACACACACTTATATATTCGGCCACACACAAGCACACACACTAGTGGCTATTTCATGCAACATAAGCATGCTTATATAGTGTGCATGGTTAGGGTGAAACCCTAATAACCCATGACCTTTCCTTTTCCAAGGATCCATGGGTGAAAAGCTCCATGGATCATCCATAGACTTCCATATAAGCCTAGCCCATTAACAAATGAGTATTAGCCCACACCATATAAAATCAATAGCCCACAATCTAATTAGTTTTCCTTTTAATTTCTAAATTAATTCATAATTAATTTAAGAGTAAGACTAATTAAATAACATAACTTCATATTAATATATTATAACTTATAATATATTAATAAACATATGTGTATAACTCTCATAAAATTATCCATAAATAGTTCGGGTGAAGTGCAACCCAAATGGACCATGCCGGGTCGGGTCAAGTATATACTAAATAAGTTATGGACTTAGACACCTTATCCAATAAGTATAGCAGTAGTTCTTATAGCACTACACTACAATACTACATTAATTTTCCCTTTACATATATTCAGTGATCTTTTCACTTAAACATTAAATGTAAAAACTATATTTTGTTAATGCTAGTTACACTTGGGAAAATTACACACTTTTACAAGAAACGAACATTTAGAACAGTTAAGTCTTGGTAGAAGACTACATTCGGAACAGTCGGGTCTTGGTAGAAGACTACATTCAGAGCAGTTATATCTTGGTAGAAGGCTACATTTAGAGCAGTTAGGTCTTGGTAGAAGGCTACATTCAGAGCAGTTAGGTCTTGGTAGAAGACTCTCTTTTATAATAGTAGGAATCATAGGGATTTCTAGGGTTTTGCAACCGTTTAAAGTTGTTTTACAAACATTTTCAATACTTATAATTCATATACATTTTCAATACTTACAATTTATATACATTTTCAATACTTACAATTTGTATACATACAAATACTTACAGTTCATATACAGACAAATACTTACATACAAATTAAGACACTAAAATACTTATGATCTCACCAGCTTTAAAGCTGATACTCTCTTTCAAAATTACTTGTATCCTCAGGTCATCAATATATAGGTACCGATGCAAGGTTTAGAGAAGATGGAGCTCGTTCAAGACTCATCTTTCATTTTGATTATACTTTAGTGTCTATTATAATTTGACAGAACGCACTTGTATTAAAATTATATTATTAATGCAATGGATGATGTTGTTGCTTGTTTACTACTTTTCGTTGTTGTGATATTGTACATGACGTCCTCCGCCCCAGAACGTTTCCGCCGTTCTTGGTTTTGGGGTGTGACAGATTGGTATCAGAGCATAGTGAATTAAGTATATCAACCCATAAAAGATATATAGACTATAAATACAATGGGATTAAAAATACTCTGACCAAGAGTTTATAATTTAAATAATAAAATATTTAATTAAGTATACGTGCTACATTCATACTAAAATCAGTGTCACTAGGACAGTTCAAAAGAATTACGATTGTTGGGCAACACAGGTGGACTTAGAGATATATAGTCAAAGTTGGGAAGATATAGCTTGATCAACTATATTATCTGAGGGTTGACTAGCATGTGCCTAAGTGTAGTTGGGTGGTTGCAACAAGTCTAAAATCTTACCAGCCCTACCACAATGAGAACAGTAGAACATAACATTAAACCCAAAATACTATAGGAGTATTTGGTGTTACTATAAGTACTTTATACTTGAGAACTAAAACGGGATCTTCATTACCAAATTGATAGTTACTAAGTGGATACACTAAGGTTATATGTAATTAGGATGTTATAAGACTTAGAATCTGTGAAAACTTTACTTTACCCCTATTCTGTGTGAATTTGGAGTTAAGATCACTTATTCGAAGGCCTATCCTGTTTCGATTACATATAACTGGTATGCACTTCACAAATAGCGATGTAACTAATGAAGATTTTCTAAATAATTATCTACATAGTTCGTCTACTAATTATTTTCTTACCCCAATTCTCGCGTAGATAACATGGCTGGACTCCATCCCTAGGGCAACCCGTACCTTCCGAACGAGGTCATTCCTGGATGGTTTGAAGAAGAGCCAGAGAATGATCATCCTATCCCTTTGAATGATCACCATGATGAAGACCTTTCGAACGGTGCTAACTCTGAACCCAAGGTTGAGAACCTACCACAGGCAGCTCCCGTTCCAATTCCTAACCCTCGTCCGGCTTTTCATGGCCCGACGCCTCCATGGGTGGAATGTTTGGAAACATGGAGCCAAGAACAAGATCAGCCCATGCCATTTGATGGTGACCGAAGCTTTTATGACCTGAGAAATGGGGGCTCAGCAGACAGAATCTTGCCAATCCTGGTCCGCAGAGTAGCCCAAAATGAGATTCAAGGCAGGACCGACCTACATCAGATCACTAAAGTTGTCTCCAATGCGAGAATGCATACCCTCCACACCATTCGTCTAGAAGATGCTAGTGAGAGATCTGAGAGAAACCATGAAACCCTACTACAAGCACTAGCTAAATCCCGAGCCGAAGTCATAGAACTCCGAGTACGCCAGGGGGTGTACGAAAGACACCTACTTGATGTAGAACGTCAACTGGCTGAACTGAGAGTTCTCCAGAGGAATGACCATCACCAGTAATAGATGATGTACTTTATTTTCCTTGTTAAAAGGAATCGTTTTTCTATCTTTTCCCGATGTAGCATTTTCTATGAAACTATCTTGTACTGTAAGTACTTTTGGTTAGGTCTTTATGCTATCAAGAACTATCTTCTCTGGATATGATGTAAGACCTTTTTACAAGGTCATTTTTCCCGAACTTTTACGTCATGAATATCAAAGATTTTGACAGTCGGCTAACTTCGTCATTCTTTATTCAAGTACTCTTATCATACTTTCATTGGAGTCTATCTAAAACATGCTTTAGTCAAGTCATTGGACTATAGCAAGTTAGATCCGGAGACATTTCCAAGTCTCTTTTAGTGGTTGGATCATGTTATTCGCCAACCATCGATACCTCGGCCTGAACGACAAACGTCTTGAGACCATTCTACGAACTTACTTCTACTTATTACTAGGACTGCATCAAAGGGATGTAGGTCAACCCTTCATGAATGCACTTTGACTCAGTACTAGGACTGCATCATAGGGATGTAGGTCAAACCTCCGTGAACATACTTCAAATTCGTACTAGGACTACATCATAGGGATGTAGGTCAAACTCTCGAAAACATACTCTTACTCTTGATTGAGCAATTGAAGTACACCTAGGGTCAACCAGAAATCGCTCACAAAATCCTTATCTTTCGTGCTACAGAATCATGTCGTCATCAGGAAGCAATCAGTCGAACAACGAAACCTCCGCTTTTCCTATGGACGCCGCTACTTTCCAAACCGCAGTTACAGCTGCTGTAATGGTTGCCGTGACAGTTGTCCTTGCACAACATAGCGCTATCAGCACAATCAATTCTGATGATAGGGTTGAAGTTTCCAATCGTGGTATCCATATAGGAAGTCGTCAAATGGTAACAGTCACAGGCTCACAAAGCCGGAAAGAAGAGAACAAGAAACGAAAGTTTCAAGCCCAGAAAGAACGCAAGAAATCCCAAAGGATGGTTATGCAACAGCAGCAAGTGGAAACCCTTTCCATCCCCGTACCGAGCAGGCCATATGAGGGAAAACTCCTGAAGTGTGATAAGTGTAGTTTCCATCATCATGGGGCTTTCCATGAGATGCAATGTTGCAATTGCCTAAACATAGGGCACCATGCTCGTAGCTGTGGAGCACCGGCACGACTTATCACTCGAGTCCCTGTCGTTGGGACCGACCCTAAATCCGAACACTTTGGGAAGCAATATAAGGGAACGCTTCCGAAGTGTAGCAGGTGTAGCTATCATCATAATGGAGCATGCCGGGTATTGCGATGTACCAATTGCAACAGATTGGGACACATTGCCCGTTTTTGTGCAACCACCGCCGCTAGAGCCAGCCAGGGTTGCTATTATTGTGGTGGGTTTGGGCACTATAAAAGAGATTCCCCGAAAAGGGAGATCAAAGAAAGAACCCACGTCCCCATAACTCCTACTCGACACTTCACTCCCACCACCAATGTAGGTACTGTCCAGATATGTCACCAATGCGGTGAAATTGGACACCTCAAGAAGGATTGCCCGATAGCGAAGAAATCGGGTGCTGATGGGAAGATTCTCAGGATCACAATTGCAGGAGAAACTACGTCGGACCCTCATTAATGTAATTTAAGCGTTTCGTTGTAACACACTTATAACCCATCCAAAACTAGTGCAACAAGAGTCTTACCTTTTGCAAGATCCTGTCTGTTTAGGGATGCTCGTGCTGCGTATGCTTGTCTTTTGTAGTATACCTTATTCACAGCAATAGTCTTGTAGTAAATCTAAAAGTACTATAACTCTATTCATGGTTGCACGGTTGTGTGTTGTCTGTAAACGTCTTATGTTCAAATCTAATGTCTTTATGTTTCCGTATAATTCCGACATTATCATACAACTAGATTCAATTTGATCCACACCATACCAGCTTCATACGTACATCTCTTCTTCGAAATCGCCTTTCCAGCGAAACTGTCATATCGGAACACCAAAGTACTCATGCGTGGAGTACCTCTTAGTTCTTTTCTTTTCCGAAGAAATCCCCGAAGTACCACTCGTGCAGTACGTCAAGTTTAATCCAAGGATTCATGCAGTTGAGCTATCACTGAGGAATGTATTCATAAGAGTGATATATAATCAAGGTTCTACAGGTTTAGAATTGATGATTCCACTTTAACTTCTTTTCCTCATTGGGATGTGAGCTTAAAGAAGAATCAGTTATTCGACTATCTTTTCAATCTTAATTATATATGACTCGTATACACGAGATGGTGATCGTTAAACCAAGTATGGATTCTAAAGTGAACTTCAGGACAGAGAACTGCCCAAGCATACGAGTAATCGCATCCTCATGTGAACAAACTTAGAACCTAGTAAGACTTATGTAAACAGATCGCTCTATAGTCTAAACAACTACAGAGATACAAGAACAGTCCGGACAACTTAGCGAACTACTCATAAATAGAATTGGAAGACTAGGCTTCTCACCCTGGAGAACTCCGGTCTTCTTCTTCCAGAGATCGACGGATTGCATCGTATGTACCTCGGATATCGAGGACTCCGTCAAGATTTTCATTAGAAATCGTTATCTTTGCCTCGCATAGATGAATCAATTGAGCAAACGCAAGGAACGAGTTACCTTTCAGAAATGGGCCGAGATCCGAATATCAGCAGTTTCAAGTGATAAAGAAGGATGTCTCAATGACTACCTCCGAACTCGATACAGACACTCCGAGTCCGTAGTGATACCCCTCGGATAGGACCAATACGCCTGAAGCATTCATGAGTTTAATGAATAAAGTCCGTTTTTCTTACTTGGATCAGTTTGTCATTCTCCATGTAACAACTTACTTATCTACCCATGTAGTAAGAAGGAACCTATAGAAACATTACCTTCAGAGATACTTTTCGCAAAGTCCTCTGAACGTGAGTTTTGGAATTGAAGAGTCAAAATTTCGTAAGGCACACTATTAGTGATGTGGAAATTCTTGAGTACTCTGTCAATTTATCCAAAACCATTGGGAATTTGTCGACACCGAAGACGCCGACAGAAATTCGCCAAATTCTAGGTCTTGCAGACCTACTATTATAGGCCATTCAGAACTCCTCTCAAATTACAGAAACCCTTACGACTTTGACTCAGCAAGGGGTGGCCCTTGACTGGGAAGCTAAGCAAGATAAAGAAACCTTGGAGATTCCAAGTGAGAGACCAAATTCTTTAGGAAAACTCACTCTGGGAATACTTAATGCGCTTTGAAAAGCATGGAAAGCTAAATCCAAGATAGTCAGGACCTCTGAGATTCTTACCAGAATCGGTCCTGTATCTCGTAGATTAGATCTACTCCGCGAACTCAGTAACGTACATTCTACTCTTTACGTCTCGATCGTGAAACCATACCTTTCCGTTAGGACTTCTGTAAATCCACTCGTCGAGATCCACTCCTTCGTATTAGAACCGTAGTGACCCTCAACAGAGAGGTCAAGCGGACAAAGCAACGCCATTGCCCGTTAGTGAAGGTTCGTTGTGATACCAACCGAGGACCCGATTTCACTTAGGAGCGCTAGAACCAATCGATTAGGAAGTTTCCTCCTCATGACTCGATCATTCATACCTACTTCCTTACCTAAATTCTAATTTCGGGACGAAATTCCCTTTAACAGGGGGATGATGTGACAACCCGAAATTTCCATTCTTTACAAACCATATCAAGTCAATAGAAGCTAGAACAGTTACAGTGAATTTCCAGACATTTGGGTATAAGTTTGACAGTTTTTCAGGATTTACACTTAAGGAGATATCAGGAGAGTGGATGCACTAGGGTTTTGTGCAACACTGTTATTCCAAAACTCTATGATATTAGAGTTCATTTCAGGAATAAAAATATTTTCTGCCAAAAAATCCCAGGACTATATATAGAATTCTGAACCATATTTATTTCATTAGTTACATTTTCAACTAGAGAAAAGCCAAAATTCTCTCTCACGGATCTTCGGGTTTTCATCCCAAATCGTGAGTACTTCTATCTAGTTGTATTATATAGCTTAGATTGTGTTTAATAACATCAAAATCAGATCAAAACCCCAAGATTTGAGAGTTTACCACCCAAGAACACTTGGAGAGTAAACGCTTTTATAAGGGCCAAAGTGTGCCCAATGTCCCTCCAAACCATGGAAATGAACCTTGAGACTACCCACAGCTTGTTTAGACATCCAAAACATTAAGAATCAAGGGTTGAAAGTGAGTTCACGGCCAAGGAAGTTCTTGGGCCGTGAACTCCATTTTTAGGTGTCTAAATGCCCTAATATCCTTCCTTAAGCCAAGAGACTAATTTTGACAAGTACCTAAATGAGTTTAGGGCTAGAAAAAACCCTTAGAACACCAAGAATAAGGTGTTCACGGCCCAAGAAGTTCTAGTGCCGTGAACTCCAAACAATAGTGCCAAATGGTGCTATAAACTCTTCTAAAGCCTTTTACACTAGCATAGTTTAGTTCCTAGTTAAATTAGGGACTTGAAAACACCACAAACACCCTCCCAATGGAGATTACGGCCGTAATCTCCATGGGATTTGGTCCATGGGCCATGAACTCATCAAAGGTGTTAAAAGGAAGCCCTAACACTTGTTTAAGCCTAGAAGCACTTCACCACTTAAGTTGTAATAAATTTAAGCTTCATTTAGTGACCTAATAGAGAGTTTACGGCCAGTAGTTTACCCCCTGGGCCGTAAACTCCAACACACATGGTCTTTTGACCATAAACTTCCATATGAGGTCTTGCACTCCTTTGTTGCAACCCATTAGCCTCCTAGCACTTGACCAAAGTGTTTTCCTCGCATTAGGATGTTTATACATGTTTAATTAGTGTTATAATCACTAATTGTTTATATACATATGTCTTCATATGTAATTAGGACCATTGTGTGTGTCTAAAGTCTTCACTTGACACCTAGCAGTCCTACCTCTTCAGTTTATCCGTGCCACTTACAACAGGTGAGTTCATACCCCTTAATCAATGTTTTAACTGTTTTTAAATGTTTTATGGGGGGATACAAGTAGAATCATGCTAGTTACTATATCAATCACATGTGATTAGTAAGCAACATTCAAATGATTGGCTACTCATTAGCCGTTTTACCAAACAGTTTCCTTCAAATGTTTTTCATGAACACTTTATGTGTTTAAAACTCCTTATTACACTATACATATTACTCTGTATGTTACATTTCAAACTTATTTATAATTGTGTTTCAAACAAATGTTTCTTTATACTAAACTGTTTTATCAAACTCATGCCTTCAAACCGTTTTATAGATTGGCATCAAGTCGATCTTTTCTTAGATAATAATTATGTTCAAAGGTTTTACAAAACTTAATTTATGCTTTTATATTATCAATTGCATGCCTATATATGTATAGATATATAAGAAATGTTTAAAACACTTAGGAAGGCTATCCACCCTTTTTCCTTTTCCTCGATTTGGATGTGGTCTGGTGGGATATCACGTATCCATCCGAAGGTCATTTAAATATTAGTTATATATCATATGTACATATATTATCATAAAGGCCCTTCCAGTTCATCCAATGCTCCTGGGTAGCAAGGGTATACATCCATATCCATACGTACCAGTTAGATTACTAGTAAACTACCATATGGGTAGTTTAGGAAGATACTAGAACTATTACTAGAACGCGATATCATACAATGAGTCAGTTCTTTCATGAGTCAATACTTGCTAGATAGAGAGAACATACATTACAGCTAGAACATTACAGTACATTACTATTCATGCTAGATAGAGAGAACACATGTTATAGCTAGCACACGTAGAACATTTCAGTACATTACATATACATGAATACGTTGACATAATTGTGATCCACTGTATCGGAGCATGCCTTCAATGGCATGGCCCGAGTTGTAGCCAGAGTCTCTTGGAGGGAGAGCGTGAGTTTGCGTACAGATCTATACTGGATTGACTATCCTACACCTTGCTGCTAGCTACTGCCGGACCTGCAGGTCTGTGGGTGCCAAACATCATACCTTTTTAGGACCTACATTTGTCGTTGTTACCCAATCGATAGTATGGTACAATTAATCACATGATGCCTTAATATAAATCCGGTTTAAGGTAGTTAGTACAGCAGTAGTTCTTATAGCACTACACTACAGTACTACATTAATTTTCCATTTACATATATTCAGTGATCTTTTCACTTCAACATTAAATGTAAAAACTATATTTTGTTAATGATAGTTACACTTGGGAAAATTACACACTTTTACAAGAAACGAACATTTAGAACAGTTAAGTCTTGGTAGAAGACAACATTCAGAAGAGTGGGTCTTGGTAGAAGACTACATTCAGAGCAGTTAGGTCTTGGTAGAAGGCTACATTCAGAGCAGTTAGGTCTTAGTAGAAGACTCTCTTTTATAATAGTAGGAATCATAGGGATTTCTAGGGTTTTTCAAACGTTTATAGTTGTTTTACAAACATTTTCAATACTTACAATTCATATACATTTTCAATAGTTACAATTCATATACATTTTCAATACTTACAATTTGTATACATACAAATACTTACAGTTCATATACATACAAATACTTACATACAAATTAAGACACTAAAATACTTATGATCTCACCAGCTTTAAAGCTGACACTCTCTTTCAAAATAACTTGTATCCTCAGGTTAACCATAGACAGGTACCGATGCAAGGTTTATATAAGATGGAGCTCGATCAAAACTCATCTTTCTTTTTGATTTATACTTTAGTGTCTATTATAATTTGACAGAACACACTTGTATTAAAATTATATTATTAATGCAATGGATGATGTTGTTGCTTGTTTACTACTTTACATTGTTGTGATATTGTACATGACGTCCTCCGCCCCAGAACGTTTCCGCCGTTCTTGGTTTTGGGGTGTGATACCTAGGCAGTGTACCTAGTCAAATTATAGAATAGTCGGGTAAGTCGGGTGTCGATCACATGGAACGGTATTAACTAATTAATCTACTTACTATTAAACTAACCTAATAATCAACAAAGGAAAGGGTTTTATCTAATTTTACAAGTTTAGATGAACTTAATTCTTTAACACAAAATCAATCAATAAACAAACACTTCTATTAGTTCGAATCCACTTTCACTCAATAGGTAATAATTAGCTATCACAATAATTGTTGGTACCAATTAAGACAGTATTAGCAATTTAGTTCTAAATCTACTAACATTAATCAATTCATGTAAATCTATGTATGGTCACACAATAGTTAACACAAAATCGATTACTAAATGAAATTGGAACTAAGTAAGATTGATTTGATAAACACACATTATGGTCATAATCATGAGTTCTCTAACACAACATAATTTTAATAATTTAATTGCTTAACTAATATTTGTTTGATCTTAGCTCTAATAAACTAGTGTTCACTGAATTATTTGGTATTCAAATTCATGTAACTTCATATTCACTAACTAGACAAAATAATAATTCAAAGCAATCAATTATCAAACAAACTTGCTAGGTAAAATCAATCCAACACAAGCATATTACCAACAAGTAAAGTCAAATCTAATGCATTAAACCATGTGTTCTAACTTCATCTAGCTAACAGAAGCAGCTAGATTTAGCTGGACATACTAGCAAATAAACAAACAAAATCCATAATCAAAAACATGTTTAAATGTACCAATGTATAAATCAAATTATGAACTTCTTCTTCCTTGGTGTTAAAAGTCAATTCCAGAATGTTTCTTCTTCTCATTCGTCTCCAGGAATCCTCCAAGGCAGCCAAAAGTCCCTCAAGTCGTAATGGAAAAGGGTTTATATATTTTTTCAATTTTTTCAATCTCACGTCGTGAGCCAATAAGCCTCACGTCCTCAGTGCGAGATAAACGTATTCGACAAGGACTCTTCTTTCATCCGATGTATATCTTCTAGATTACTCCACTCACGTTGTAAGTCTTCAATTCCTCACGTCATGAGTGCGTTTTTTGCTGAGTTTTTATTCTTCATTCCTTCGAGCCTCCAGAGTTCAATGTTTTGTCAACTTGAGTCCCTCTCTTCGAAAATGCTTGTATTTGGTTGCAAAATATAATTTAAGCTTATAAGTACCAATATTCTATGCAAATAACCAAATTATTAGTAAAAATGTAAATAAATATTGCCTAAAAATATGTATAAATATGGCAATATCATATTGTTTTCCCATTGATGGTTGTTGTACTTCGTGTTTCTTAAAACAAACTCTTGTTGAAATCTAATTTAATCTGTTGCAGCTTCAAGATTATAGATCTCTTCGGAAGGTGGAGCCGGAAGAAATAGTTCTGGAGGAGCACACTTTGATGGAGGTATACTGACAGTTCTCAAAAGAGCCAATGATCATCTAGACAACTTACTGAGAGTTTGAGCAACTTTTGATTTGAGATCCTTGTAGCTTGTAAAAAAATTGGAATAGGGTTAACTAATTGAGTGAACCATTACTTTGGAGACATGACTTAACATCACCCCAACTTTTTCCAAGGCTATTGATGAACTTCAGATTGTTCATGATTAGAGTTCTTCTTATGCCATTGGTTGTCATGTTATTTGAAGGGTTTCAAAGCACTCCATGGATGATGGCAATGTGCCCCTTTGATGAATTCTAGGTTAAAAGCCCAAGACTTGTCTTTTCCCTATTAATAGTCATGTATTATTCATTATTAGGGTTAAGAGTGTGAGGCAAAATGTAGCCGCCACGTGAGGTTTCTTATGTAGTGTTAGATTCTTTAGTCTATACTTTAAGTGTAATTTATTCCTCATATTTCAATAAATCGAGTGATCATTCGACATAATCTTCATTATTGTGTTTGTTCTTATTTTCCGCATCTTGTTCATCAAATCTCAATTAGGGTTTTAATCCCAACAAGTGGTATCAGAGCGGGTCTTTGAAGATCTATTGATTTTTGAAGTATCGGTTCTTGATTTGATGATTTTTTTGCACAAGTTATTGAAGATTATTGGTGTTTTGGCGGTATGGAATCAAGATTTTTGTTCAAGTTACTGTTCATGGAGATTTATACTGTTCATCTGGTATTTTTTTTTTTAATCTGATTCTCTTTTCTGTTCGTCTGGGATCAAATAATTTGCTTCATCATAAATCAATTAATTCTTTTGTTTTAAGCCTTTGAATCTGATCGTATTTACTTTTGCTTTGGCCCAAATGTTCAGTCCGTCACTGTTCATAAAGCGAGTTTTTGGTGTTAATCTAGGTCTCTTTTCCTTGGCCCTAAAGTTTTATTTCAGTTTCCGATATCGTCTTGATCTATACTCAAATTCACATTTCTCAAATTGAACAATCAACAATCTCTCTGTGATTGAGGCTTGTCAACGATTGAAAATCATCGACTCCTGTCTTCCTGTTCTGTTCATCGGTGATTGTTTGGCCTCTCTACCATGTTCTTAGTATTCTTGAACAGCAATCGACGAATCCTTATCCATGATTGCTAATTCTTTTGCTCATATGTTCTGGAATCGATCCTTGTGAGTAATGGCGTTATCAAAATCAATCTTGATTTTATCACTTGATTCTTTATTTAAATTAAGTCTATCTGCTTATTTTCGTTTCAATGGTGAAGAACTGTTGATAATTGTAATGAATTTTATTAGAAGAGTCTTTTGATCTGAAATTGATTCAAAGGAAATGAAATTGGTGTTTGTTGAGCATTGTAATGGGTCTCGCAATCGGAATCACTCACAAATCAGAAAAGAAATCTAGACCTGGATTCGGATTTATGAAATGGATTGACATGATTCGGAACAAAAGTGTACTGGAGCTATCTTGATGCCCTGTTCGCTTCGCCAAGCAGGTCTCTTAATAGAGGCTTAATAACAATGATGTTGGTCTTACCCACGAACGTTTGCTGAGTGTGATTCTTAGCGAATCTGTGATTGGATTCGGTTTGGCTAAAGTTTCGATTTTGTTCTGTGATCTATTGATTTGGAGCGAAAGGGTGAGAAATCGGGAACGGAAATATGGGATTGCACTCGTTCTTCTCCCATGATCATTTGATTCGGAAGTGAACCTGTGATTGGGTTCGTGTTTGAAATTGGTTCGCTTTGGGTGAGATTCTTGTTGTTCAGAACTCAGGGCTCGGTATGAAGGCTTGTGCTCAAAACGAACGTGGAACAAACTTGGGGTCATTTGTTAGCACTTGGAACGAAAGGAGGGAGATTCGCTTTGGTAGCTATTGGAACGAACCTCGATCTTGGGTTCACGTGTTTATGCTGGGACTGAAAGAGAAGGATGAACCGAAAGCGAAAGGAGTTTCGCCTGATGAAGCTTGATATGGAAATAAGAAACGAACCGAACGTTCGGTTGTGTTCACGTGAATAAATGGCGGTCTTGAAACGAACTTAGGTTCGGTTGCTTGTAATTGAAACGAAAGTATGATTTGCGGGTATTAATTTTGGGGTCTCGCATTTGTTCTAGTCGCGCATCTCTTTTATCAGGCGTCTAAATTGGGGAAGAAGATATCAAGTTACATTAATGGTCCCTGAAACTTCAACGAAATGACACTTTTGGTCCCTATTGTTTTCATGGCTTGGCGATTATGGACCATTTCCAGAATCTGTTACAAATGAAGGGGCATCTGATGCAGAATTACCTTTTCAGTCCTGGATCTTTCAGCAAAGTGACAATTTCAGCCCATTTTTCGAAAAATTTGCAATTTTAAGGGCTGGTGAACAGTTTTGGATTTTTCAACGCTCATATTTTTTTTCGTGAACAGAAAAATAAAGATTCCATCAAGTCTTGGCGGTTCGGAAAAGTCGTTTTTTTTTATAACGTCAAGTTTTCACGATTTTTTTTTCGGATTTTTGTGTATATCTTTTTGTCGCGGGGGAGCATAGTAAATTTTTATCCATTCAAGATCATTCTCATGACCATTTGAAGGCTTTATAATCATGTTTTTGATTATAAATCGCGGGAGAATTTGGTATGGCCATTCGAAATTGGATTTGTGACTTTTCAAAGTTGAAGATTTTTGATAAAGCTTGTGGGAGAATTATGAAGGTAGCTTTTACAACAGAAGTTCTTCATCGAGCTCTACTAAGGTTTTTACAGAGAAGTATCCTTTACAGCGAAAGTTTTTCATCGAGCTCTGCTAAGGACTTGTTATATCTCCAACTTCTTGTATTTTCTCGATCAAGTGACGTTACGAATCTTAAAGTTTGGGTTGTTACATGATATTTTTTGATGGCTTATATCATTAGCTTATTTGAAGATCATTGTGACTTGGAGGGGGAGCTCTTCAAAGACAAGAAGTGATTCAGTTTCTTTGTTCTGAAATGGGTTTTATGGCGGGTTTGGTTTTCATGAAGATTATTTGGGATTACATTCGAAAATGAAGTTTAAAGACATTACTTCAGTGCTTGATTTATATATCCTAGAGCCCGTGTTTGAAGACTATTGAAGAATCAAGATTCGTGGATTGCTTCATATATTCCTCGTTGCAGATCTTTTTATTTGCTAGATTCTTGTTTTGGAAGTTAAAGCATTGTCATCCATTCCATACTTTGAGGGGGAGATTGTAGGGTTTCAAAGCACTCCATGGATGATGGCAATGGGCCCCTTTGATGAATTCTAGGTTAAAAGCCCAAGACTTGTCTTTTCCCTATAAATAGTCATGTATTATTCATTATTAGGGTTAAGAGTGTGAGGCAAAATGTAGCCGCCACATGAGGTTTCTTATGTAGTGTTAGATTCTTTAGTCTATACTTTAAGTGTAATTTATTCCTCATATTTCAATAAATCGAGTGATCATTCGACATAATCTTCATTATTGTGTTTGTTCTTATTTTCCGCATCTTGTTCATCAAATCTCAATTAGGGTTTTAATCCCAACATTATTCACCATAATCCGGTAGCAATTTGCTACAAAGACTACATATTCATCCGGAGATGTTGTGAACGTGTCGTACTTACTCACTAGTGAATTCATCCGCTTGCCTTTGACATTTTCCGAACCCTCAAACAGATCCTTGAGCGTATCCCATATCTGCTTAGCATATCTACACAACTTAAAGTATTCAAAAAGAGATTGAGGGATACCACAGCCATGTTCGAAAAATGCAACATCATCTACATGCATCTTTTCTTTGTCGATCAATGTTGGATATACAGGGCGAACTTCTTCTTGAACCATAAGATTTGCAGCAACATCTCTAACAACATAATGAGTGGGAATATGAGGACCTTCAATAACAGATCTCCAAATTTTGGCACCTTTATACGGTCCATTCAAGAATCTTTCCATTCTCATTTTTCGAAGTTCATATTCCTCAACAATTAGCAATTAGGCTCTTGTTGGAAAACCCACACCGTTGGATATTTAAAATGAATACAATAATTGATTCATGTTAGGAGCACCCATTTTTATGTTGTTTTGACCATAAATGGTATATAGAAGAACTTTTAACTTGATAAAGAAATGATTACGACACCAAGATATTCTTAGTCAACGATAATTTGATCTTGTGGATTCAAAGGACAAGCACTCACACTATGATACCAAATGATAAATCAAGTGATGTCACAAAGATATTTCTTGAAAAGGTTTAATATCTTAAACCTTGAGTAAACAACAACAATGGAGGCTGATAACAGATTCTGGTCAAGTCTAGATAAAACTAGTCAACCCTGAATGATGATGAACAATAAGCAACTATTAAGTGCAATGTATTTAAATAAAGTAAAGAGAATGATGGAATGAGATAATGACAAATATGATTCTTGATTGATAAAAGGAGTTTAGATTACAAAGTTGGTACTCCTATTTATACTACTTAGTAGCACAAAGGAGAAAAGAGGCAGTAAATTGAAATATGGATTGTAGATTAACTGCATGTCAATGTGTTGCGTTTGATATTGTCTCCTACTTCTATTATAATGAAACAGACAAATACATTAGGACAAAGATTACAATTCTTTAGTCTTCAGTCACTTTCTCTACTTCAAAAGCTTCTCTTCTCGGAACACCATTACTTCGGACGTGTGGTGCAAAGTGTCAATTTTCTTGTATTAACACATTCATCATTTTACACGAGCTTACGACTCTAAACGTGCTTGGTGCAAGTGTGAAACGTATATCTATTTTTGCTCTAAGATCATTTTGAAGCTTTTCTTTCTTTTCCTTGGTTATATCATTATACTTATCAACAATTCTTTCATAATAATTGAAAGAGTAAACATACTTCTTTGTTTTTGAAAAACGATGTGGTCCTTTTGTGATGGATTTCCAAATATACAAGTCATGATCTTCAATTCATGTGATGTACTCTTAATTATCCAATACCTAAACCTCGTAGTCATCAGGAAACAAAATTGGAATTCTAGTGTCTGATCCGATATTATTGGACAGGTTGAACGAAACAACATGTGAATCTTCCTTACACATGATTTAGAAACAAATTGAGCAATGAAACAAAATAATGAGCTAAAACAAATATTCAACTTGAAACGAGTTATAAAACAGAAAATTCTAGATAAAATTGCAACTGAATTCCAAATGTTGAACAGATCTAGAAAACTAAAAATGATTAAAGAAAAACTCGAAGAATACAAAAGTATTCAAAGATTTTAAAATGACTCAGAAATCCTTTCTTAGTTACCACTTGTAGGATCCCAAAGAAAATGAAATATGAAAGATAGTAATTAGAATCATGAATCAAATTGTGAAATGGAGGTGATCTGATTAAATAAGAGTGAAACATACAAAGAACCCTAGGTTTTCGCAACAAATCTAATATTGATGTGAATTAGGAGCTTTTAGGAAGCTTACTCTAAAATAAGCTAAGCTAATACTAATTATAGTAGTTGAACACAAGGTTGAGGAATAAAAAAAGGCAACCATTAAGCATAAAGTACTTATTAAAAAGTATTCATAAAATCCTTCACAAATGCCAACACCAGTTTTGATATTTCCAACCCATCATAAATAAACTATTACATAATATCACTATCACGTCACATGATAACTGTTATAACATTTTTTTTACATTTGGAGTGAATTGGGAAGGTTGTATCTTATTGAATAAGAGTGAAACATACAAAGAACCCTAGGTTTTCACAAGCAATCTAATCTTGATGTGGATTAGGAGTTTTTAGGAAGTTTATTGTAAAATAAGCTAAGCTAATACTATTTATAGTAGTTGAACACAAGATTGAGGAATAAAAAAAGGAAACCATTAAGCATAAAGTACTTATTGAAAAGTATTCATAAAATCCTTCACAATTGCCAACACCAGTTTTGATATTTCCAACCTATCATAACTAAACTATTACATAATATCACTATCAAGTCACATGATAACCGTCATAACATTTTTTTACATTTGGAGTGAATTGGGAAGCTCAAGACACAATTTTTCGCAACCGGTCCCTGCACTATTTGCGAAAATGACAATTTCAACCGAATTTTCAAATTTCATGTAACTTTCACCCAAAAGTCGATATATTCACAACTTTTGAAGATTTTTTTGTCGACTTTCGTGATTGTTTTTCGTGTAAGATTTTCGTGGTTTAATTTTTGTCACACATCGAGGGGGAGTTTCGTATGGTTTATTCCTCGAGCATTTCTCATACCCTTGTGGGTTTTATAATCATTTGTTTATTATAAAAAGGGGGAGAATGTTGAAATGGGTATTCGAAGCTTCTCATATATTCTTTTTCAAAAAGGATTTGAAGACCTGTGTTACTTTGAGGGGGAGTTGGTCTTGATCGCATGGAGCTCACTTTGGATATTGAAGTCGAGACTTCCAATCCTAACTTTAAGGGGGAGAATGTAAGGGTACAAAGTTCTCCATGGATGTGGCTTACCCTCTTAGATTGCATAATTGGTGTAGCCTTTCCTTTAAATAGGAAGTGAGTGGCTTCCATTTTATGTAAGAACCCATTTGTGAGATTAGTCTACTGAGAGAATTATTTCATAACCACTTTGTAATTTCTTACTAGATTAATGAGAGCTTAAATGAATTATTAACTCTTTGTGTTCTTCGTGGTTGATTGATTCACTTAATCTTTACATTTCCGCATTCATCATCATAATCAGGTCACTACACTTTACTTGGGTGCCTTCCCTCACCCTCTATCCCTTTAAAAATCTGGCTACCCACCCCCCCCCCCCCTCTCCCTCCCTCTCTCTCTCTCTCTCTCTCTCTCTCTCTCTCTTAGCACTCAATTACTTCTTTTCCCACACTCTAACTCATCTCTCATCCTCCTATAATGTTTCTCTCTCAGACCTTGACAATTCCAATCCAATAATATTGGTATAACCAAGAAATTTATAGTGTTCTTGAAGCTCAAAACAAAAGTCTAGGTAAGAGGCTGCACTCCCTTCATCATCCTCTACATTTTGATACTAGTTTTAGCTAATTTTCTTTCAATTTTTGGATTCTATGCCCATTCTATAGATCGAATATTTACACATATCTTAGTGTTGTAGTTTCTAATTTAAAGCATTGCATGTGTCAAAGATGGTGAATATTAGTGATCAAACGGTTGCTAAGACCAAAAGAAAGCTTGCATGTACTTTCAAAGTTTAAAAACCACATTTTCTTCTTCTTCATCATCTTAGTTTTTTTTTCTTTTGGTCATAATCAATTCTAGCACATTATGGGTGTGTTTCAACATGTTACATGTATGAAAAATATGGTTTCATGTTCATGATTCAAGCTTAAAAAATAAAATCTGAAGATAAAAACTGAAAATTCATTTCCACAGTTGTTGAGAACAAAGAATTTCTACTTGAATGCAGTATACATGTCATAATTTAAAACCACTTTTGTCTCTACAGAATATGACTAGAACATGCAATGATAATGATATATTTAAAATATTGCAAAATATTTGCTAAAAACAATGATTAAAACTCACTTTTGAAACTCATTTACATACATGCAATCTACTAGATTTCAATACCCAACTTTAGGAGAGAATAACTCAATCATTTCCTGTCCAAAAGTTTTATTCATTCTTCTGGAATGAAGTTCTATGGATTATCTTTCGAATTAAAATATGTTTAGTTATTGACAGCCAAACAGTGAATACAAAACTGCTACTTCAAGAACTTCTTTTTTGTGGATATTAGTTTTGTAGTGCATGTTCGAGAGACCATACTATTCCTAAAAAAAATTGCAAAATTATTTTGAACTCCTAGCATTTCAAAATCCAAAAAAAAAAAACCAAATATTTTGAGTTCAAACATTTTTTAAATTAGAGTAAATTACACAAATGGTCCCTATGGTTTGGGGTAATTTACGCGTTTGGTCCCTAATTTATTTTTTTAACTCAGGAGGTCCCTACTATTTGTTTTTGTTATGCGCTTGGTCCTTACTGTTTGTTTTCATTACACGTTTGGTCCCTGTCTTACCTAAAAAGACTATTATTTAAATAAAGAAAAATGTTGGGGTAGGTAAGATAAGGTGAAGGGTGTGAGATTGATGGTATGTTTATTTAAATAAATTAAAAAATTAAGGGCAAAATAGTCTTTTTAGGTAATACAGGGACCAAGTACGTAACAAAAACAAACAGTAGGGACTTTCCGAGTTAAAAAAATAAGTTAGGGACCAAACGCACAAATTAACGTAAACCATAAGGACCATTCGTGTAATTTACTCTTTAAATTATTATAAAATTTCCTAAACTATCAGCTCTGTTTACAAGTTCAACAATAACCAAACACTTATTCTTATAATTTATGGAGTTTAAATGCACCCACGAAGCACCAAATATATAAAACTAGATTTTTCTCTAACATCATATGATATGGATATGGGTTTTGTGATGTTTCAAGAACTAACTTTATTTCCTTATTTTTATACAAAAGTAACTACTTTAGACCTTTAAACTCTAAATAAATACTTCCAGCAGAAAAAAAAATTCTAAAAAATAATGGGATTGATATAATAGCAAATAATGGCTCTACGTAAAATTTTAGCCATTTTTTTAATGTTTGCTATTTTATTTCAATTTTACCTTATATTTAACCATGAATTTGAAAATCTGTGTTTTAGACTCCCAAACATCAAGTTAATACTTTTCCAAACCCTAAACAGGTTAAAAGGAACTGTAAAAATTGTTTCATAATTTTTCACAACTGTTTACTAATTATTCTTATTTTTCTTATTATTTTGAGCTTAAATTGAGAATAAATTCTAAACAAGTCAAATAAATTCACAAAAAATTCTTGGAGTTTCATTTTTTTTTGTTAGATTATGAAAATAAATTTTCAAAATATTTCGATCTGATCTTCATATATTTGTGAATTTTTGAACATCTGGTTCATGTGAGTTACTTATTTACCAACAAAATTCAACCAAAACATGTGGCAATTTATTACTTAATTAGTTGACTAAGCAATTACTGTTTATTGTTTGATCGAAAAATATCCATTAGAAACTTATTGTTCCATAGGACGCCAGTAGGAGTTGAACCGAAAATCACCTAACCACAACACATGGAACTGCAAAAAACCCCACTGAGTATTCATATCTCTTTTTACTCTTTAGTTTTAGGGTGGAAAGCATGCTTAAAAAAATGTATTATTTTGTACGTACTTCGAACAATTACTAATGTATTTGTATGGATCTATTTATACGTTTTGACAAAATGAATCCAAAACTAGACTTGTCAATTTGTTTATTCAATACATATCGATTGAAGGCAAACGGGCAACAAGTTGCGCCGCTAGCCATTTCTGGATAGCAAAACCAATTCTTTTGAAAACTACATTTGTGGATCTAGGAGATATGACATTAGAATGCATGACCCGTTAGACTCTATTGAGGAGCTCCACCTCCTCTGATGCGAGAAAACCAAATGTATCGAATGCAAAAGGAACAAACACATATTCATTTGCTATACATGCATTCTCGTGCTTTACCACTTTGCACGCAATGCCCAGCTGTGAAACCCTCACTCCCAAAACCAACAATAGGAGAGACCCCAGTTTCCCTCCTATCCATCCAAAGACCAAAATGTCAGCCGGTCTAAGTGTGGACCTTCCATCCTGCGGGTCCGTCAAAAAGTTCACTGTCGCTTCTTTCTTCACAAAAATACCAGCACGCCGACAAGCATCAAAAGAAATATTCAAAAATCCCTTTATACGATTAAAGTCAATATGAATTCATTAAAATGAATCTAGAAGAAATATTCTTCATTTCCAAAATATTCAACATAAATATTAAGAAGTGCCACAACTTCAAGCCTTCATACGCAAGATTATGAGACTTTCTTAGGTCATCGGTATATGTCTTCGCATCCATGATGCAGAGATTCATCCAATACTTTCTAGTTATGTGAAAATACTTCATTCAAAGAGGCCATGATGATAATCATAGGAATTCATAACATGAAGAATTGAGTCTCGAAATTTCCAAAACTTTTGATAATCTTTCGGGTGGTTAAATCTACGGAGAAGAATTTCCTTCATGCTTCATCATTCAATAAGTGTTCCAATAGTCAACTTGAAGGAGTTCTAAGTGTCATTGATAGATCAAATTACACTAATGAAGAAGTAAATGATGTTGTTCGTGAAAGATTCAACTGGGAGTCATCTTTGAGGAAGCTTTGAAGATGTTAATCAAGTTTCTCAAACTTGATAAGAAATTAAATAGTTGTATCGTCACTTAACGGTAAATTGTTGAAGCATGAAGTGACCCTCGACAACCAAATAAACATGGTTAAGTGTTTTTCGTAGCTATACGATGATGTGATGAATGGAGGTGCAAAGATTGTGTTGTTGATGATGCGAAGACTTTTTGGAGAAGATGATACGAAGATCTCGAGCCCTTTATCGTTTTCTTTACCTTGGAATATTATGTTGGTTGAGACATGGGAGGCATGGTCGTCTGTAGGCCATAGTATTGAATGTTCTGGTCGATAAATATTACTTTTTATCTACAAATAGAGGGCATTCGTGTGTTTCGAGTCTAAAACCACTTTGTAATCAGAATCTTACCTGAATACAAGTATCTTTATCCACTTTTAATGTTCATTGTTTATAAACTTCAAGATCGCAAGCAAGCTTGATTAAGATTCAATATAGTATTTCTTTACCTACTTTGTGGTTACATAGTAAATTGAAGAAATACGCCCTTATCTGTCGATCGACCCTTTTGAACAAACCCATTCCCCCATCTAACGATCGGAACGTGACGCCACAGAACCTCCACGATTGTTAAACACACCCACACCCCCATCTTTCTACTGCTCTCTTGTTAGATCGTCGACTAACCCACCACCATAAAACCCACCCAAATTCACCACCACCGATCTACACTTCGATAATCACACCAAAGCATCGGAGGATTCCACACAGATGAAATAAGAGATTAATGGGAAGAGACTGTTGTTGGGTAACCGGGCAGAGGAAGGAGATGATGGTGTCAAATAGTGGAGGCGGATGTGATGTAGGGTTTTTTTTTTAGACACACACACACACACACACACAGAGAGAGAGAGCCCAGATTTAAATATTATAAATAATATAAACATAAACAATCAAAAATAAAATAAACAATGACAATATAGTCTTTTCAAGTCTCGTAAGAGATGTTGCATCCAGATTTAAACTAACGAGAGATGAAGCATACAACTTTTAACCAAAAAGGGAACTTTGAGTTAATTTTGAAAGTAGGGATTAAATATGCATTTTGACAACTGAATGAGAGATGATTTTGTACTTCACTCTTTCTGATATATCATTTCGCATATAAATTGTTGTTGAGCTTAACAAAGATACGTCGAGATTAATTTCATTTTCAACATAATCCCTATCCCCAAAGTTCTTCTCTCAACAATGTTGAAAGGAACAAAGAAGGTTGTAGAGTCATTTTTCTCAATTACTATAGTAGTTGATATTTTTTGTAACACAGAAAGCTAGAAACTCTCACAATTATTGAAATGTTTTTGTAAAAAAAACAATTTTAGTGATATAAAATGTTGTTTAAAAAACATACAATGTTACAAAAATAATGTATGAAATTATTATTTTATAGTTAATGTCAATATCATATTTGTTTTCTTAACATGTATCGACAAAGTTTAACTATAAATGGATTAAGGTACAGCATGTTGTTAATTTATATCGATTACCTATAATAATTGATAGCATAAAAACAATTATATATAGCGATTGAAGTGGGCACTATTTTAATTAGGTGGTGATATAAATGCATAAGGATTTAAGTGGAGAGTGATTTAGTTAGATACGTAACATATATATATATATATATATATATATATATATATATATATATATATATATATATATATATATAGACAAAACTTCAAAAATGGTCCCTGTGGTTTTCGAAAATATCAAGTTTAGTCCCTAAGTTCAAAAAACCTCACAGGTGGTCCATGTGGTTTCAAAACTTTTAACAAATGGTCCTTTTCGGTAACACTGTTAACATTTAACCGTTAAGTGAAGGGCATTTCAGTAATTTCACAACCACAGGGACCATTTATGAAGTTTGCCATATTTTTTTAAAAAAAAAAAGAAAAAATATATAATTATTTAATATTAAAGGGCCCCACCTCTCTCTCTCTCTCTCTCTCTCTCTCTTTCTCTCTCTCTCGTTTTTGGAAAACATATGCATCTTCGTCTTCTTTGGGATCCACTAAAAACAGCACATATGCATCTCTCTCTCTCTCTCTCTCTCTCTCTCTACACCATTGTTTTTGGAGAACATATGCATCTTCGTCTTCTTTGGGATCCACTAAAAACAGCACACATACAAACACTAAATCATCTTAACCTTCATCCATATCATCTGCATCTTTCAGCCGTATCACTTGAAACCCAAACAAAGATACGCTAAATTGACATCTCCTATTAGGTTTTTTTCCCCTATATTCAAAACAACTTATTGGCTGATGAGTTTTCCGATTTGAAGTCCTACGAGAAGAACCCAATAAGGAATTAGGTTGATTCATCTCATCCGATGAGATCTGTAGTGGAGATTAGACACCAAACCTTTCTCTCTTCTTTTCCTGCGAGTTGTTGGCCAGAAAAAATGGTTGTTGGAGTTGGACCAGGAACCGTCTTCCAGATTGGGATTCAGGGGAGAAAAAAATGAGTTGTAGAAGATGGAAATTAGTTATTAATTTCCGTCTGTGTCTTCATGTTTCTTTTTTCTTTTCTTAAACTGCTAAAATATATCAGCTTCCTTGGAATGAAGATGGATTTACTAGAGAAAATCCATCGAATTTGGAGCATCACCGGAATGAATATCGATTCACCCGAATCAGCTTCACCGAATGAGTTCTTAGATTCTTCACTCATGTACAAACCAAAAACCTGATACATCGAGTTTTGATTCCTAGATTTAAACAAATCGATTTTGATTGTATGTTCAGTTGTTCATAGATGAACACGATGGACACAAATAGACCTGCAAATTAAATTTTATTTATGTATTTATTTATTTTAAAAAAAAAGTAATAAAAAACCTCATAAATGGTTCCTGGGTAGTGAAATGACAAAAATACCCCTTACTTAACGGCCAAAAGCTAACGGAGTTAGCGAAAATGACCATTTGTTAAAAGTTTCGAAACCATAGGGACGAATTTTGAAGTTTTGTCATATATATATATATATATATATATATATATATATATAATAGTTTATAACCCGTAAGAACCACGGTTATAACACAGTGAAAGACAGACCCCAGACAGTATCAAATGAAAGATACGTCTTGTAAGGTCAAAAACAGTGAAAGACAGATCCCAGACAGTATCAAATGAAAGATACGTCTTGTAAGGTCAAAAACAGTGAAAGACAGACCCCAAACAGTATCAAATGAAAGATATGTCTTGTAAGGTCAAAAACAGTGAAAGACAGACCCCAGACAGTATCAAATGAAAGATACATCTTGTAAGGTCAAAAACAGTGAAAGACAGACCTCAGACAGTATCAAATGAAAGATACGTCTTGTAAGGTCAAAAACAGTGAAGGACAGACCCCAGACAGTATCAAATGAAAGATACGTCTTGTAAGGTCAACAGAGATAGCAGACCCCAGACAGTATCAAATGAAAGATACGTCTTGTAAGGTCAAAACAGTGTGACTCTGAAAATGAGCTACCAGCATACAGTGTAGATTGCCGGTGAAATACCGTTACCTTAAAGCCATGAATTATAAGGTAACCCGGGATACTTGTAACCATACTGACTAGAGTTCCAGACGCCCTACAAGCGTCTATAATGTGACATTTGTCACCCCTTGGCTTGGTGGGCCATGGACTGTAGCTAGCAGTCAGGGTGCGGGGGTGTCAATCCCGTATAGATCTATACACACAATGTCCGTTCTCCCTATAGGAGACTCTGGTTACCAACTAGACGACGGAGAAGGCCGTGTCCTGAAGATGCATCCCAAATAGTGGGTAGAGACTTCCAGATAGTGGGTAGTGTGTAAGTGTTGAACTAGAGGTAGAGACTTCCCAATAGTGGGTTTCTAATGTAAGTATAGACTAGAGGTAGAGACTCTTTATTGAACTGACTAGAGAATTCCTATATGTCCATACTCATATACATACTATATAACTAATGAGTCAAACGACCTTCGGACGGCCATCCGATCCCACCAGACCACATCTCAACGAAGAAAAAGAAATAGGGCAGACGAGCCTTCCTAACTCTTTCAATCATTACTTATATGTACCTATATAAGCACCAACATACATCTAACTACGACTGAGTGTGTATCAAGTAGAAGTGATCTTTGTGAAGTAGAAGTGTCTAACAAGTGAAGTAGAAGCGGTCGCAAGTGAAGTAGAAGTGTCAAACAAGTATACGCGTATCACGAAGTAGAGGTGACAATAAGTGAAGCAAAAGCGTATCAAGTATAAGTGAAGTAGAGTCGTTATCAAGTATAAGTGAAGAGGAATCGTAACACTAAGTAAAAGTGTGAATAAGTATAAGCGTCATCAGGTATAAGCGACTACCAGTAAGTGAAAGCATTACCGCGTAGGAGTATAAAATAAGTATAAGCGAAGCAGCAGTATTTAACAAGTAAAAGTATACGTCGAAAAAGGAAATCTTTGATGAAAAGCCTTTATGTACAGAGAAAATCACAATTGTATTCTTTTGTAAAATATGTTTAAAAACCTTAGAGAATCTTTCATAAACCAAAATAGAATGAATTTGGATAAATCAGTATAAGTAAAAGTTATGAAATAAGTAAAAATCATTATAGTGTCCTACTCGGTAAAACAGTGTAAAGTGGTAAAATCTTGTGCATGCGGGTTATCAATCACATGTGATTGATATGATAACTGGCATGTTTAACTTGTAATCCCCCCTTATAAAACATTTAAAAGCATTAAAAGGTTCATTCAGGGGTATGAACTCACCTGGTGTAAGTAGGTCCGACGAAGGTGCCCTTTGGGCGTTCGGTGTCACGCAAGGACTTGAACACACACAATGAACTATTTAACATATGTTTACATGTAATTAGCACATTTAATACTAATTAAACAAATATACGCGCTCACAGGATCGGAAAACACTTTGGCTAAGTGTTTGGGTGTCCCGGGTAGCGTTTAAGGGTGTGAATGGCTAAGGAATGGAGTTTACTATCCAAGAATACCCCCTTAATACATAGTTTACGGCCTAAGGACTTCTCACCATGAGTTTATGGCTGTAAACTCATGGTGATGAGTTCTAGGGTGTTTAAGGCTTCTAGCTTGTTCATGGGATTTTTCTAAGTACTTTTCATAAAAGGCATGAGTGGGTTTAAGGCTTCTAAGGGCCTCATTAGGGAGTTTACAGCCTAGGGACACTCCTAAGGGAGTTTACGGCCGTAAACTCTCATTCTTTGAGTTTTGTGAAGTTTCAAGCCCTTATATCACTTCTAGCAATTTATAATGAAGTGTGATGCTATTTTGGGGGATTAAATCTAACATTTGCATGTGTTTTAGGGAGTTTACGGCCTAGACACTTGCTTGGGCCGTAAACTCCTTTTTACCCCACCATTTCATGAGTTTGAGTCCTTAAATCCTTCATAGCATTTTATAGAAACAGCCTAAGGTCATTTGGGGTCATTTGCAAATTTAGGGGTGTTTACGGCCTTGGTATATACCTGGGCCGTAAACTCCCTTTTTCCCTTCATTTCATTGTGTTTAAATGGTCTAAACCCAAAATACCAAGTCCCTAATTTATGTGTGAAGCCTAAGGGTGGTTTGGGAGTGTTTTGGAGGCATTTTAACATGTTTAAGAGGTGTTTACGGCCTAAGCTTGTGCTTGGGCCGTAAACTCCCTTTTATGCCCTAAATCATTGTGTTTTAATGTTTAAACACTCCTAGGTAATCCCCTTAATTTATTTCCAAGCCTATAGGGACAAGTTTGGGTCATTTTGGCCTTGATTTGGGTGTTTACGGCCTAAGGAGGAGCTTAGGCCGTAAACTCCTTTTCCATTGCTTCTAAGTCTGATTTTTGGGCTATAAACACAAATCAATATGTTTAGAATAAGCTAGGGTAAGCGAACTTACAATTTGGAAGCGTTTGGTTGCGTATTCGGGGCGAAAACGAGTCTAGAGAGAGAGTATTGAGAGAGAGGGTGGAAAAGCTCCAAATGGAGTTTACTCCCTTTTATATATGTGCGGGAGTTGCAGCTCAGTGGAATTCTACCCAATACTGCCGTTAAACAGGGCTTTTGGTCGCACCCGATTTAGTGGTCGTAATAATAAAACTTGACATTTTCCAAGTAAATGGAAATGTGTGTTATGTGTTTTATTTCCTTTTATCACGACTTAACGGCATTTTAAATGTAAACAATTGGGATGTTTATTAAATTGACAACTTCTAATTAACGGAACTTTTATACAGTGGAATATTCCGTTAACGGTAACGGGGAAATGTAACGGGACAACTTGGGTTGTCACACCGCCATATGTTACTTTTAGATTCCCACAAATTGTTCACATGTTTAATGAAAAGGGTCATCAACCACAGTTGACAAAGATAAGTGATTTCTAGAAGTCAAGACTTCTGAGTGTTTGGAATTTTTTGTACGGTATTTTTCTCAGATGTCTAACTGGAAGAACTGTTGGGTTGGATAAGGGGCGGATGGAAGTTTATGCGATGGTTGCATGTTTATACTACGATCTTTAAGTTGATTACTCTACTCAATTATGGCAAGAGTTTTTGAAGAGTATAGAGAACATGAATGCTCTTCATGGCATTTCATGTGCTCGATATTGGAGTTTGATTTCGCAATATTTTTATTAGAAGGAAGGGATTTTGGTTCCGGCAGATGAAGAAAAGGATGTGTTTCATGTTTATAGTTGTCCGAATGATGCAACTGACGATACTAACGAATTTCCAATAGTTGCTCGCATTCCTGATGTTATGCTGAAAAGAGTTGATCCCACCAACACAGTTCTAATTACTTACTTACAAACAATTGATACTTCTGTTGAAAACGGGGTTCATTTGGCTAGAGAAGAAGAAAAGAAGACTAAACGTTCGAAGAAGGTTGCTGTTGAATCTTCTGAAAAATCTGTCAAAGAATCTAAATCATCAAAGAGTCCGAAGAAAGTACCAATTACAGAAGCCAAGCCAATCCAACCTGAAGTTGTTGTTGCTGATACCCCATCCACTCAAAAGGAAATTATTCCTTCGAAGACTGGTGTTTTTCGAAGAATCAAGATGAAGTCAAAGCATAAGAGTCGATCACCTCTAACGAATGTTGTTCGCAAACCACATGTTTCACATCAAGGAGTTATTTTTCGTGAGATTCCTGCCCTTGCTTCAAATCTTCTAAGAAGAGAAGGGCAACTGATATGGCCAAACATATATCGAAGAAGAAGAAGAAGAGTAGGGTGATTATTTCATCAGAGTCTACCGCTGATGAAAATGAAACAATTCCAGAAACACCGGAAGCTGATGTTCAGAGAGATTCTTCTCATATTGCATCAACTGATGTAATACCACCCGAAGTTTCGATTGCCAAGACAGTTTCTGTGGAGGCACGAACTTCTGACATTTTTGTAAACATATCTAATATGGATGCAAGTGTCACAATGGGTGAGGATGCTTCGCTTATCGAAGACAAAGGTAAACCTTCGGATGTTACCCCAAATACAATTGTTTCTTTACCTTCATAGCTTACACCTATCATTCTGACTACATCCACAACTGATTCTCCTACCTTTGAAGACATCATCAAACAACCATTCACATCTCTTTTTTCTTCACAATCAACTGATCCACCTACCACCACTTCACTAATACAAGATTCTTCTTTCATGGAAACTAAACATGAGTCCGAAGGTTTTGGAGGAACCTTTGAAAATATAGAGTGTAATGAAGAAGAGACTGACTTCCCAGATCACATGCTCATGACAATGAAACAGTTCAAGATATTGAATACAAAACTCAATTCAATTCTTCAGTCTCAGGCTGATCTTAGGGGAGGAAATTTAGTGACCTGTCTCGAAGTGGATGGTATGCTAAAGATGGTTGAAGGGAGGCTTTCTTCAAAAGTGTCCGGAATGATAAAGGATTCTGAGTCTCGTCTTCTGGAGAAAATTGATCTTTGTGATCAGATTAATGAGATGAGGGTCAATGCTCAAAAATCTACTTTTAAAGGTGATCTAAAGGAATTAAAGATGGTTGCAAATGAGAGACATGTTTTGTTTATTGAGGACGTGAAGAAAGTTAGAGAGGATGTGAGCTATAAACTCCAAGAACTTAGACAAGATATGGAGAAAAAGATTGCAAATGTTCGTACTGAGTTTGCATCTCTCAATCAAAAGGTGGATATCATCTGTGATGCGGTTACTAAATTTGTGAAGTTGTACGAAAGTCTGAGTCCTCAAATTGGTCAACTTTCTACATCAGAGAACAAGAATTTTGTGGAGGTTTTCACGTTGTTAAAGGAGCTTAAAACCTTATCTTCTGCACCTGCTTTGTCTTCTCTGCTCTCCTCTGAAGATCTTATCATGAAATTTTCCCGATTCGAAGCCTTACTTCTTCAACAGCTGGCTCCTCTTTCAAGAATATCTAGCCTTCTTCCCATAATGGATGCCCCACCTGCTAGTACATGGGTGCAAGGGGGAGAAAAGAAAATTGAAGGTTCGAATGCTAGAGGCGAAGATGCGAAGGAAGTGGGAAAGGTGTTTCCTTCTAAAATCCCAACATCAAAACCAATGATAGCAACAGTTGGTTCCATCTCTTCAACAATAGTTACAACTGTGCCAATCACAAGACCAATTTTGAAAGGAATTGTGATTGGTAAATCTATTGACACTGGTAAAAGTGATACGAAAGCAAAAGAAGTGATATAGGAATCTGTTTCAAAGGCAAGGGGAAAGTCAATACTAATTGAAAAATCCAAAGAAGAGAAGAAGGTAGAGGCAGAGGCAGAAGTGGAAAAGATGAGGATGATTCAAAGCATCATGACACAAAGGACTAGTGATCCTCCTGGCATGAACAAGGGTGGTCTATCAAAGAACTACAATTACGAAACGATTGAAGCCAAAGTTGCATTCAATCACATGTATTCGTTTGAGAAGAAGCCTAAACAGAGTTATATTGTCACGAATACGGATGCAAGTCAATTGGACTTTCCAATTAACAAAATGATGTTCATCATGCCTCAATTTAAAGCAGAAAGTAAATTCAAGGAGAAGGATGAATGTACTCAAATGAAGATAAGATTTCATGCGGTTCTTTCCAGGCCTGCAGAAGAAGTATGGTCCTTGATCAAGATTAAAAAGGTCATAAGTATAAAGAAGGATGTGGTTTTCGAAAACATAGTCCAAAACATGAAGTATATTGTGACCAGGGCAAATGGCAATGTGTGTGAGTTTACAATTGCTGACTTTCCTTTGATGAACTTATATGATCTTATACAAATTGCATTACTGCTGAACGAAAGATCATTTTCATATCTTTAAAACACAGAGCCTGATGAGTACAAGCTGGGAGTTACTCACATCAAGATTTTTATCAAAAATTATTATGAATGTTTAGCAATGACTGATGTGGAGTTGGCTACAGCTAAAGGTCTGGAAATTACAGAACCTATGGCACCTTCGAAGACTCAAGCAAACTTAAAGAAATATGTAGATGGTGAAATATGCTTGAAGCCTTTTGGCTTAGTCGTCTATGGGAAGGACAGATCAGGAAAGTCAAAAAGATTTTTGTCTTAGGCGAGTGAAGTTGAAAGATATTCTACTTCGCAATGTGTGAACTTGATTGTTCGTATGAATCATTGCAAGAAGAATAATGAAGGAGACAAGAAGGAACTGAAGAAAACTATCTCTTGGTATACTGAGATACGAAGAGTAATGTTGTATTCCATTCAACTGCTTACAAACTGAAGTCTTCAACTCTGTTTACAAAGGGGGAGAATGTAAGGGTAGTTTGCTTGTAAAGAGTCGAAGTCTTATATGTACTCTTCGTATGTTCTGTTATCTATTTTGCTAAGTCATTTTATTCGAAGCTTAGGTGTCTAGTCCTTAGTATATTTTTTGTATGCTTTTATTCTCCTACAAATAGCAGTCTTTACTAGAGTTAGATAAGGTTTTTACAGTCTTGTCTACTTTTGCACTCTGTAAACCTAAAGCGTAATATTGAGCTGAATCAAGATCTTATTTACAACAGTGTTCAATCCTACATACATTTCTGATTTCAAACTCTGATTAATATTCAAACTCGATTCTTAGATTCTACATCAAGTTTATCCTGAATACGATGCTCATGAGCTTTCAGCATCACATCCACCTCTAGGCCAGAAACTAAATGTTTTCCCCCTGCATTAGCTTGTAAATGTAGAAAAGAATTAATCTTCCTATTCAGAATTCTAAATTTCTTCCCAATCATCAACATGTGATCGGGTATATTCTCTTCCTCTAGATCAAACTCAAGATCAGCAAAGGTACCAGTAAACTCACCATCATTAGTGGTGGCATCATCAATAACGATTTTAGGGTCAGTGGATTGAGAATGAAAAAGAGAAGTAATGCGTTGGTGCATTATATTATTGAAGGTAGGTGAGTGAGTTGATGAAGGTAATTCAAATGAAGTAGGAATAAGAAACGGTGGTAAAGACATTGTGGTATCAACACCAGGTGTTTCGAAAGATGAAGTAGGAATAATCGAAGTGTTACCTTGAGCTTCGGAAGTCAGCAATCCTTCACCCATACTGAAATTTTTGTCCATATGGGATATGTGCACAGGGATGCCGAAAGTTCGAACCTACTGAGTCCCCGGGACATACAAGTAGTTTTGAAAGAGTAGGTCAGCATTTAAGCTGGTGAGTTTCATAAGCATTTAATGATTATATTTGTATGAAAATGAAATGGTTTGTTTTTCTTTGTTAGTTTCTAGAAAATCCCGTATTTCCTACTGGTATAAATGTAGCCTTAAATCAAGACCAATGTTTATAAAAAGTTGATGTTTTCCTATCTATGAGTAGTGGTTTAGAAGTTCCAAACTTATGTCACAATTAGGTTGTTCATGCATAAGGTAAATAAATTTATGTACGTATAAAACCTCCAATACGTTTGAAAAACCCCGTAAATCAATGTGTTTTAAATACTTTATGTGAGTTTTATAACCATGCTATTGACAAGGAATGCCTATACACAACGTTCTTCAGGCGTTGGAATGTTCTGACGTTTGTCACCCCAAATGGTATACTGTAGCTAACAGTCAGGGTGTGGGGTTGTCAATCCCGTATAGATCTATACACAAACACCATGCTCCCCCTCCAAGGGATTATGGTATATAATACATGACTTGAAATGTGTACTCGAGCGTACGTGAAGTTTAATGTCTCACAAAACTTAGTATAAAACAAATTTACGTGTGAAAATGTTCGTTTGTTCTTGTATATGAAAGTAACTTCTTGAAATACTATTTCGAGTATGTAAAAGTTCATAGTATTCTCGTAAAACTATATCTATTATAGTTTTCTAAAAGTGCATTTCATTTGTATAGTAATCCCTAGTGAAAATGCTCACTTGTTATGAAAAGTATAATTTTTGTAGTGCCAAAACTGGACACATATACTTGTAGTATAAACAGAGTGTTTGATTTACATGAATACATAAATCATTTCTTATTTTAAAAGATAAGATGTTATTGTGGCAAAATTTGCATACAAAAGTTTTCCCTATAATAGTTATAAATCACATATGATTCCATTGATAAAACTCGTATAATGAAACTTTATATAACACACGATAATAATCGAGTGTTTTACTTGTATTCCCCCCCCCCCCCTTTTAAAAGCATATAAAAGTATTTATAAAACATTTAAAAGTGTGAATTATAGGGGTATGAACTCACTTGAAAGATCGGAGAAGGCGAGATGAAAACCGGACAAAATTTCGACTCAAGAAAGCGGATTTTCTCGGGATTCTCGGGAATCTCGGGAGCACAAACGACCCTCGGGACTTGAGCATGGTAACCGGGACTTCAGGATAGCACGGGCACAGAAAAGGAGGCAAAAACGCAAGAGAGATGAGAGGAAATGGCTCTTTTCTTTGGAACCCTCGCATCCCTTTTATAGGGGGTGGGAACGGACTCCGTACGCGGGGCGTAAACGAGTATGCTAGGCGTACGCGTGCGTCACGCATGAGCGCATCGTCGACTGCTTCAGACTCCGGATGGAATGGGGCATAGCCTCGCATAGGTCGTGACGTGGACGATCTGAGGCCTATGCCTTGAGTACGCTAGGCGTACGCGTGCGTGGCTCAGCCTTCGGATAATACCGAAATTTCCATTAAAATTTATATATTTAATATTTAATAAACTTCAAAATTTCATATCTTCTTCATACGAACTCCGTTTTCGACGTTCTTTATATTCACGCGTAGGTGAGACTATACTCTACAACTTTCGTTTAAATTCCGTTGGCAAATTTTGAAACTATTTTTATTATTTATTTTTAAAAGGTCGTGGTAAGAAAATTTCATTAGAAATTCATAACTTCATTATCTGACGTCTATTTTTGCCAGACTTTTTACTGTTGAAAAACCATTGTCGAGACCTTCGATTCTCATTTAGGTCATTCTGGTCAAAAGTCGCTCGATCTCTGTTTCGAGTTTTTAGTTGTCCGTTGCTAAGTCGAACATGGAAAATTCATAACTTCCTTATACGAAGTCATATTTGGGCGTTCTTTTTACGTACGATCATGGTTTAATGACATCTAACATAACAGGTAAATTAATTAGGGATTTTTGGATATTTTATTTTTGAAGTTGATTTCATTATAACGAACGTGGTTACAATACTTGACTTTTTAGGTCGTTTACATAGAGTTGAAATATCGGGTTGTCACATCATCCCCCTGTTAGAGGAAATTTCGTCCCAAAATTTAAAGTAAGAAAGATACAAGTGAATCAAAGAAAAAGATGTGGGTACTTTTGTTTCATCTGATCTTCACGTTCCCATGTGAATTCAGGTCCTCGCTTAGCGTTCCAACGGACTTTCACGATGGGTATGCGACTTTGTTTCGTTTGTTTGACCTCTCGGTCCATGATTTCTACCGGTTCTTCCACGAAGTTGAGGCTCTCGTTGATCTCGATCTCGTCAAGTGGGATAACAAGGTCTCATCGGACAGACACTTTTTCAAGTTCGATACGTGGAAGGTTGGGTGTATGTTAATAAGTTCACATGGTAGATTAAGTTTGTAAGCTACAGGGCCGATTCTGGCAAGAATCTCGAAATGCCCTATGTATCTTGGATTTAGCTTTCCACGCTTTCCAAAGCGTATTAAGCCTTTCCACGGCGAGACTTTCAATAGAACGCGGTCTCCTACTTGGAATTCCAAAGGTTTCCTCCGTTGGTCAGCGTAGCTTTTCTGTCGGTCTCTAGATGCTTTCAACCGTTCACAAATCTGAACGATCTTCTCTATCGTTTCTCATATGATTTCTGGACCGGTGAGAGTGTTTTCAGTATCACATCCTTTAGCTAACTGTGTGTCGCCAACTTCAGTCCAACACAGAGGGGACCTGCACTTACGACCATAGAGGGCTTCAAATGGAGCAGCCTTTATGCTCGTATGATAACTATTGTTGTATGAAAATTCGATAAGGGGTAAATGGATATCCCATGCCTTTCCAATGTCAATCACACAGGCTTTCAGCATATCTTCCAAAGTTTGTATCGTTCTCTCACTTTGCCCGTCTGTTTGTTGATGGTAGGCTGTACTCATGTCTAGTCTAGTCCCCAGGGAACTTTGTAGTGACTGCCAGAACCTTGATGTAAATCTACTATCTCTATCGGAGATAATGGACATCGGAACTCCATGCAATCGCACTATTTCCCTTATGTAAGTTCTTGTAAGCCTTTCCATCTTGTCAGTCTCCTTGATTGGTAGAAAATGTGTGGATTTGGTCAATCTGTCGACGATGACCCATATGGTATCAAGTCCACCCGTTGTCTTGGGAAACTTGGTTATGAAATCCGTAGTAATCCATTCCCATTTCCATTCCGGTATCTCTGGTTGTTGTAGTAATCCTGAAGGTTTCTGGTACTCGACCTTAACCTTAGCGCAAGTAAGACATTTACTTACGAAGGTAGCAATCTTTGCTTTCATGTTAGGCCACCAGTACAGTTTCTTAAGATCCAGATACATTTTATCTGAACCTAGGTGAACGGAATACCTCGTGTTGTGTGCTTTGGTCATGACCACATCTCTGAAACCACCATGTCTCGGTGTCTAGATATGGTCCATGAGATAATAGGCTCCGCCACCCTTGATTTCTAGATTCTTTTCCATTCCTCTCAGGGATTCACTCGTCACATGTTCGGGTTGTAAAGCTTCCAGTTGAGCCTCCTTAATTTGTGTGGATAAGTGGGAATGGATAGTCATATTCAGAGATTTGACTCTTCGACCAGTGTATTCTTTTCGACTGAGGGCGTCAGCTACTACATTGGCCATGCCAGGATGATAGCAAATTTCTCATTCGTAATCATTGAGTAACTCAACCCATCGTCGTTGTCGCATGTTGAGCTCCTTTTGATCGAAAATGTGTTGAAGGATCTTGTGGTCGGTGTAAATAGTACTCTTCGTTCCGTACAGGTAGTGTCTCCAGATCTTTAGAGCAAATACCATTGCTCCTAACTCAAGATCGTGCATTGTATAGTTTACTTCGTGTATCTTAAGCTGACGGGAGGTATAGGTAATAACCTTCCCTCGTTGCATAAGAACACAACCAAGTCCTTGATTCGATGCATCGCAATACACTACAAAATCTTCTATCCCTTCGGGGAGGGATAGTATCGGTGCAGTGCACAAGGCCTGTTTCGGTGTTTGGAACGCCTTCTCTTGTTTTGCTTCCCAGTCAAAGACCACGCCTTTCTGGATTAATATAGTAAGAGGTTTCGCAATGCTAGAGAAGTTCTTTATGAATCTACGATAGTAGCCGGCTAGACCTAGAAATTGACGAATCTCCGTAGGTGTCTTTGGTGCCGACCAGTTCTTAATGGCCTTAATTTTCGAGGGGTCCACATGTATCCATTTTTCGCTAACAACGTGGCCCAAAAATTCGACTCTTCGAATCCAAAATTCACATTTAGAGAACTTCGCATAGAGCTTCTCTGATCGTAGTGTTTCTAAGACTCTTCGTAGGTGTTGACTATGTTCTTCCTTACTTCGGGAGTAGATAAGTATATCATCGATGAAGACGATGACAAACTGATCCAAGTAAGGATGACACACCCTATTCATTAGGTCTATGAATACCGCTGGTGTGTTGGTTAATCCGAATGGCATCACTACAAATTCGTAGTGTCCATAACGGGTTCGGAAGGCTGTCTTGGGAATGTCTTTCTCCAGCACTCGTAATTGGTGATATCCAGATCGTAGATCTATCTTCGAGAAGTAGCTCGCTCCTTGAAGTTGATCAAATAGGTCGTTAATGTGGGGCAGAGGGTAACAATTTTTTATAGTAAGTTTGTTCAGCTCTCGGTAGTCGATGCACATACGGAACGATCCGTCTTTCTACTTTACAAACAAGACCGGTGCTCCCGAAGGTGAGAAACTAGGTCTAATGAATCCTTTTTGGTGGAGTTCGTTAAGCTGAATGGAAAGTTCTTGCATCTCTACTGGTGCCAGATGATAAGGCGATTTTGCTACTGGGGTAGCCCCTGGAACTAAATTGATTCTGAACTCGACTTGGCGTTGTGGTGGTACTCCCGGTAGTTCTTCTGGAAAGATATCAGAGAAGTCACGTACTTCTGGAATGCTGTTAATATCCTTTACTTCCTGACTCGTATCGACGATGTGTGCAAGAAATGCCTGATAATCCTTTCGCAAACACTTTCGAGCTTGGATGCACGAAATGATGCGAAGGTTTCTACTTGATTTGTCGCCGTAAATCACTAATGTTTCATCGTTAGGGAGATTTAGACGAACGGATTTTTCAAAGCACATGATGTCGGCACAAAGAAGACTTAACAAATCCATGCCAACTATGACGTCAAAACTTTTAATTTGGACTGGCATGAGGTTGATTGGGAAAGAGTGACCGTCTAAAGTTAATGTACAATCCATGTATATGCAGTTAGTGTTTTCCGTTTTTCCATTTGCCATTTCTACAGTGAATGATTCTTCTAACATGCTAGGTTTATGTTTAAGTAAATGAATAAAGTTTTGTCTCACGAAGCTTCTCTCTGCTCCACTATCGAATAGTATGCATGCATATGAATTATCGAGAAGAAACGTACCAGCAACTACTATAGGATCAACTATGGCTTCTTCGTGACCAATAGCCAAAACTCGTCCCACTCCGCCGGTATTCGTTGCCTTTGGGCAGTTTCTTTTGTAGTGGCCCACATCGCCACAACCGTAGCACGCTTGGCCTACACCAGCATTGGGAACTTGAGTGATCGGCTTTACGGGGGCCTTGCAGAAAAGGACAGTGCGTCCCTTTCTGTTGCAGTTGGAGCACTACATTTCTCGACAAGGTGCATGGTGGTGGTAATTGCATTTGGTGCACTTTGGGAAGTTGCCCACATATGGCTTTGTTGGGTAGAGATTTGTAGGAACGGTAGTAGGTACAGTAGCAGCATTTACTGTAACCAGTTGTTGTTTCTTCGAGGATTCTTGGGAAGACCCACCCTTCCCCTTATTCCACCATCTCTTCTTGTTATTGTTGTTGTTGTTGTTTCCCTTTTGTGGTTCTGGTGCAGAAAGTGTTGAGTTTTGATGATTTCCGTGATTAATAAGCGATTGTGCCAGCTCTTTGGCACTTTCAAAAGTGTCAGGTTTTGAAGCTAACACGCTTGACTGAATTTGGGGCGACAGTCCCCAAATGTATCGCTCTATTTTCTTGCTCTCGGGAGCAATCATATCTGGGCAAAGGATTGCCAGATCGCAGAATCTGTTGGTATAAGTTGCTATGTCGGTACCAATCATTCCAAGAGTCCAGAGTTCGTGCTCGAGTTTTTGAATCTCTCCTCGTGGACAATACTCCCTCATCAGCATGATTTTCAAGCTCTCCTAGCTTATTGAGTTTGCCACTATCAGAGTAGGTACCTTAACGTGGCCATTCCACCAAGTTAAAGCTCGATTAGTAAGTGTGTAAGTTGCAAACTTGACTTTGCTGTGTTCGGGGCAGGAGCAGATTTCAAAGACTGATTCCGTCCTTTCAATCCATTGCCTTAAAATCATCACACCACCCGTTCCATTACATCCGGGGTTTAGCATTTGTAAAGTCTTTATAGGTGCATTCCTGGGGTTGCGCATGACTATCACCATGGTTGGAAGGATGTATACCAATTCCTGAACCAGTAGTAACAGGGGTATTGATCTGTGACATGGCAGCCGCCACAGCTGCGGTGACTGCTGCCTGCAACATGACAGCATCAAATTGAGGAGGTGGAGGTGGTGGTGGTATCGGTTCTTCCCCACCGTTGTTTCGTCTTGGATTTCTACGTGGAGGCATCCTTCAACTAAAGATTGAAAAGACAAGGGTAAAAAGTCCATAGTATAGAAAATGTATGTGTCTCATGAACTAAATCGCTATAGTTCAACATCAAATGATATTATGAGTCTCAAAGATAGAAGAACGAAGGTTATTCGTAAATCCGAATATATGAACAAGCGTATGGTTTTTCCATAATATTTTAAAGATTGAACGAAATACTCAACGTAGTAATAATAGCGTGCAAATTATATTAATATAATAGATGATACCACGATCATGAAAATTTGACCCTTAAAAGGGCCTCCGATTACAAGATTTTTAAGAAAGTAAAAACTTTTAGCCGAGGTCCTAACTTATAATAAAATTTGTGGTTTTCGCAAGTACTACTTGCGGCGTGTGTTGCGCTTGGAGCTTGACTCCGCATCTGATTGCTTTGATTCCATAAGACGCCTATCGAAGGCGGCTTGCTGTTCCCTCAACTCTGTGAGGGTTGCATTCATTTGTGTTTGGAATGCATCGGCGCGGAGGTGGGTGTCATTCTGCAACATATCCAGACGACGAATGTCGGCCGTGTGAACTTGTACTTCCACGTTAGCTTCGCGAATTCGATTTGCTTGGACCCCCGATTGATAAGACTGGTTGGCCAGTTTACCTACCATGACCGGAAGTGCTCTGTTGGCTGAACCTCCGTCCCTGATGTCGTAGAAGTTTCGACACATACCGTAGAGAGAGCGTATCCCTTGTTGTTGGCTCCAATGGTGGAGGTGACTTCCCCAAACGGGAGTCAGTCCCTGGAAGTTCCTCCTAATGGCTGGAGGGTCGACTACTTCTGGTTTTGAGTCTGTACCAGAGTCGTCCCCTTCTTCTAACTCGATAGGTTCTTCATCCTCTTCCGGATCCTCCTCTAACCATCCTCCATTGCCCTGGTTCAGGTAGTAGGGGTCCCCTTGTGGGTGAAATCCAGCCATTTGACTATACGAGAATAGGGTTATAAGATTTGAACAAAACTTGAAAACATGTAACACTAATTAATCTATTGTATGCACCAAATACTCCTATAGTATTTAAATTGTACGTTTGATACTAGTGTCTATTTTGGTAAGTTTTGACTTGTTGCTCACTACGATCATTCCTCGATATACGTTAGTCCAATCTCAGATAAATATAGTTGATCAGGCTATATTCGTCCCAAATTTGTTTACATATCTTGAGAACTAATTGTAGTGTCCAACTCGTCTTAATACTTTTTGTATAGTTCTCATCATGAAAATGTGTCGTTGTATGCATGTATTTTGTATTTTCACGACCTAAAATAATCTATTTAAATGAAATAAGGATTTTAGGTGTGAAAATCTTTTGTCGGAGAATTTGTGTCCCTAAGCATTTATAGTTTGTATATCTTATGAGGTTCGATATACTTAGTTCACTATAAACATTGCTCTGATACCAATCTGTCACACCCCCAAACCGGAACGGCGGAAACGTTCGGGGGCGGATGACTTCATGTGGTAACGTAACAAATGAATACATAGTAAAGAAAGCAATACGACCATTATATATATAATTGAAAGTTTACATTGTTAAAAGAGTACATGTTCAAAACCAATTACAATATGATGCCAAAATATGACTTTAAACTAGTGCCGCAGCGTTCCTTCTTCAAAAGTTGTTTGGTACTTGTAATTACTGAGTCCCTGGGACATACAAGTAGTTTTGAAAGAGTAGATCAACATTTAAACATTTAATGATTGTATTTGTATGAAAATGAAATGCTTTGTTTTTGTTTGTTAGTTTCTAGAAAATCCCATATTTCCTACTGGTATAAATGTAGCCTTAAATCAAGACCAATGTTTGTAAAAAGTTGATGTTTTCCCATCTATGAGTAGTGGTTTAGAAGTTCCAAACTTATGTCACAATTAGGTTGTTCATGCATAAGGTAAATAAATTTATGTACGTATAAAACCTCCAATACGTCTGAAAAACCCCGTAAATCAATGTGTTTTTAATACTTTATGTGAGTTTTATAACCATGCTATTGACAAGGAATGCCTATACACAACGTTCTTCAGGCGTTGGAATGTTCTGACGTTTGTCACCCCAAATGGTGTACTGTAGCTAACAGTCAGGGTGCGGGGTTGTCAATCCCGTATAGATCTATACACAAACACCATGCTCCCCCTCCAAGGGATTCTCGTGTATAATACAGGACTTGAAATGTGTACTCGAGCGTACGTGAAGTTTAATGTCTCACAAAACTTAGTATAAAACAAATTTACGTGTGAAAATGTTCGTTTGTTCTTGTATATGAAAGTAACTTCTTAAAATAGTATTTCCAGTATGTAAAAGTTCGTAGTATTCTCGTAAAACTATACCTATTATAGTTTTCTAAAAGTGTGTTTCGTTTGTATAGTAATCCTAGTGAAAATGCTCACTTGTTATGAAAAGTATAATTTTTGTACTGCCAAAACTGGACACATATACTTGTAGTATAAACAGAGTGTTTGATTTACATAAATACATAAATCATTTCTTATTTTAAAAGATAAGATGTTATCGTGGAAAAATTTGCATACGAAAGTTTTCCCTATAATAGTTATAAATCACATATGATTCCATTGATAAAACTCGTATAATGAAACTTTATATAACACACGATAATAATCAAGTGTTTTACTTGTATTCCCCCCCCCCTTAAAAGAATATAAAAGTATTTATAAAACATTTAAAAGTGTGAATTATAGGGGTATGAACTCACTTGAAAGATCGGAGAAGGCGAGATGAAAACCGGACGACATTTCGACTCGAAAAAAGTGGATTTTCTCGGGATTCTCGGGAATCTCGGGAGCACAAACGACCCTCGGGACTTGAGCAAGGTAACCGGGACTTCGGGATAGCACGGGCACAGAAAACGAGGCAAAAACGCAAGAGAGATGAGAGGAAATGACTCTTTCCTTCGGAACCCTTGCATCCCATTTATAGGGAGTGGGAACCGCCTCCGTACGCAGGGCGTACGCGAGTACGCTGGGCGTACGCATGCGTCACGCATGAGCGCATCCTCGACTGCTTCGGACTCTGGATGGGACAGGGCAGAGCCTCGCATAGGGCGCGACGTGGACGATCCAAGGCCTAGGCCTTGAGTACGTTGGGCGTACGCGTGCATGGCTCAGCCTTCGGATAATACTGAAATTTCCATTAAAATTTATATATTTAATATTTAATAAACTTCAAAATTTCATATCTTCTTCATACGAACTCCGTTTTCGACGTTCTTTATATCCACGCGTAGGTGAGACTAAACTCTACAACTTTCGTTTAGATTCCGTCGGCAAATTTTGAAATTATTTTTATTATTTATTTTTAAAAGTTTGTGGTAAGAAAATTTCATTAGAAATTCATAACTTCATTATGTGACGTCTGTTTTTGCCAGACTTTTTACCGTTGAAAAACCATCGCCGAGACCTTCGATTCTCATTTAGGTCATTCCGGTCAAAAGTCGTTCGATCTCTATTTCGAGTTTTTAGTTGTCCGTTGCTAAGCCGAACTTGGAAAATTCATAACTTCCTTATACGAAGTCAGATTTAGGCGTTCTTTTTACGTACGATCACGGTTTAATGACATCTAACATAATAGGTAAATTAATTAGTGATTTTTGGATATTTTATTTTCGAAGTTAATTTCATTATAACGAACGTGGTTACAATACTTGACTTTTTAGGTCGTTTACATAGAGTTGAAATATCGGGTTGTCACATTCGTCGTCAACTATCACCCGCTTTTTCGTCTTTGTAATATTTTTGGCCATGCCTTCTGCACGTCTTTTCTTCGATGTTGGAGATACTGTTGATGGAATTTCACAAATCACAACCCCCTTCCGATTGATTTGTGGATTGCGAGTCAGTGTTTGTGTAAAATTTTTTAATCTTTCAGGGGAATGGTGTGGTTTATGAGCTAGTTTCTTCAATCATTTCAATACCACTGATTTCGAGGGAACTACCTCAGTCGAAGGTATCACTGTTTGTTACACGCTCAAACCAGGTTGGCGGAAACATCTGGGGGCGGGTGAGTATCATGTATAGTATCATAATAGTTGAGTATAAATGATCAATGCACCACAACCAACGTATATATAATTGAAATAGTTACATCATTTGTATGCGTTACATGTTTCAAAAGACAATTATAATATATTGCCAAAAGATTTGTTTAGGCGCCTTAGCATCTCATCCTCAAAATCATGTGGTTAACTGTTTTACTGATTCCCTAAGGATACAAGTTTCTTGAAAAGAGTATCAACAATTAAGTTGGTGACTTCATAAGCATTTGTAGTATGTAAACCTCTCTTTGTAACGTAATAGTGTTTGTCTTACCAGAAAATCCTATATATTTCCATAAAATGTATTGTAGTCTTAAATGTATCATGACCGTAATGTATAAGTATTTTCCATACTTAAAATAGTATTACACAATTTTAATCATGCATATAAAACCGCTTGAAGAAATGCTTTTGCATAAACTAAAAGATTCGTTGTTGCTTTATGTGAGTTTTTATAACCGTATTGATGACCGATGTTGCCCTGTCGCGACGTTCTTCAGCCGTCGGAATGTTATGATATTTGTCACCCCAGATCTGCCGGTCTAACTATAGCTAACAATTTAGGTGTGGGATTGTCCGTATATATCTACACACAAAAGATCATGTCTCCGTCTAGGAGACTCTGGTTATAAAACAAGACTTTCTTTTGTACTTTGTAGCATATTGTGAAGAGTATGTCTCACAAATTTGTTCAATGAGTTTACATGTTTTTGTACTGAAAATGTTTGTATATGTAATTATCCCCTTGGTCTGGATAATAATGAAACGACGTAATATAGTTATATGTCAAATTATATTATTATACCCTTTGATCAAGGGGTGACAAAGGGGAAAAGTTTCGCCAGCCGTATGTATATAGTTTATCATAGAAACCAAGTAGTACTCAATATATATATATATATATATATATATATATATATATATATATATATATATATATATAATAAGAAAATAAGTATTTTGTGTTTGTCTTTCACATCGTTACGCTTTTACCAAAACTTTGCCCGTAATAATATACGAGTTTGATAATAAAGTCATTTCATGTATTTATCACTTTTCATAAAAATAGTAATTAAACATATTTGAATGGTTGCTTTTATAATGTAAATTTTCTTATGTCTTACTTGTATTCCCCCCTAAAACATAGAAAAACTTTGTAAAAATGTAGGGTTGTGAACTCACCTTGAGGGTGATTGCGGTTAGAATCTAACTAGAAACGGTCAGCGGTTCGTGATCGTCGGGCTCGGGAAGCAGAATGCCTTTAGTAAACGAGAGAGAAAGAGAGAAAATAATTTGGTGTAAGAAGTGAAATGGTCAATCTTGCTATTTGTAGGCTGATTTTTAGTCTCTCACATCGTGAGCCATTCATGCTCACGTCGTGAGCTCGATCCTACTCACCTCGTAGACCCGCCGTTTTCGTCCCTAGCTTCAGAAGATGTCCATTTGACTCCTCACGTCGTAAGAAAACATGTTAAAAATGTGAGCCTTAAACGTAGACTTGCCATTTGCATTCTAGGCTTGAAAGGTGGCGTCTTGACTCCTCACGTCGTGAGAAATCATTCTAATGGCGCGAGTCCAGTCGGTTTAGGGTTTTGACACATGTCATGCTCTTAGACAGTTGTATCTTCGAAAGGTCATAACGTTTACATACAAGCTCCGTTTTGACGTTCTTTATATCCACGCGTAGGTGGGGACGTACTCTACAATTTTGATTTAGATCACTAAGGCTAAAAAGTATTCTTATGTAAACTCACTTTTTACGATTGCAGATGTCGTGCTAGTGTTGTCGCGAAACTTCGACATATGATAACTTCTTCGTTATAACTCGTATTTTGGCATTCTTTATATCTCCAGAATCCTGTTCCCAACCACTACAATTTTCTTCATAGATATTGTGTCTATCTATTATTTTATTTTTATTCTTAACTTATTATAAAAATGCTTCATGACAATCATAGTTCTATTGCATCAAATTACATTGTGAATTCACTGGTACTTGGTTGAAGTTTAGACCTAGTTTGTTCTAAAAAATTTCAAGTTGTCACATCATCTCTCCGTTAGATGGACTTTCGTCCAAAAATTTGATCTTTGAGTGGGACTTCAATTGCCGGGGAAAAGATGCGGGTACTTCTGTTTCATCTGGTCTTCTTGTTCCCAAGTGAAATCAGGTCCTCATGGAGACTCTCATTTACCTATACATGATTTCCACTAGCTCTTCGATAAAGTGGAGACTCTCATTTACCTCGATTTCATCGAGTAGGATTACAAGATTTTCATTGGACAAACATTTCTTTAGATTTGACAGGTGAAAGATGGGGTGTACGTTACTAAGTTCTTGTGATAGTTGTAGTTTGTAAGCTACTGGGCCGATTCTAGCAATGATTTCAAAAGGACCAATGTACCTTGGATTTAGTTTTCCATGCTTTCCAAAGCGTATCATTCCCTTCCAGGGTGAGACTTTCAATAGCATGCGATCACCAACCTGAAATTCCAACGGTTTTTGTCTCTTGTCTGCGTAGCTCTTCTTTCTATCTCGAGAAGCCTTCTGTCGTTCACGAATTTGAATGATATTCTCCGTTTTTTGTCGTATGATCTCGGGGTTGGTGAGAGTGTTGTCGGGAACTTGCCCCCTTGCTAGTTGTGTGTCGCCCACCTTGGCCCAACACAGAGGTGATTTGCACTTTCGGCCATAGAGGGCTTCGAATGGAGCAACTCTGATGTTAGTGTGATAGCTATTGTTGTATGAAAAATTGATGAATGGTAAATGGGTATCCTAAGTTTTAGCAAACTTTATCACATAGGCTCTCAACATATCCTCCAATGTTTGGATTGTTCTTTCGCTCTGCCCGTCGTTCTATGGGTGGTAGGATGTACTCATGTCCAACCTAGTTCCACCAGATTGTTGTAGTGACTGCCAGAATCGTGAGTTGAATCGACTATCTCTTTTAGAGATAATATATATGGGCACACCATGCAGTTGTACTACCTCTTTAATATACGTTTTGGTCAGTTTCTCAATCTTGTCCATTTCTTTTATTGGTAGGAAGTGTGCGGATTTGGTTAATCAGTCGACGATTACCCAAATGGTGTCATGACCACCCATGGTCTTGGGCAACTTGGTTATGAAATCCATAGTAATCCACTCCCACTTCCACTCAAGTATCTCTGATTGTTGTAGTAAACCTGAGGGCTTCAGGTATTCTACCTTGAGTTTGGCGCAAGTCAGGCACTTGCCCACATAGGTAGCAATCTCTGCTTTCATGTTCGGCCACCAATAGAGTTTCTTGAGGTCCATATACATCTTGTCTAAAATTGGGGGAACGGATTATTGAGTCATCTGAGCTTCGTTCATGACAACATCTCTATAGCCACTAAACTTCGTTGTCCAGATCCGATTCTTGAGATAACGAACTCCGTCACCCTTGATTTCTAAGTTCTTCTCCATTCCTCTTAAGGTTTCACCTTCTACATTATTAGGTTTCAAGGCTTCTAATGGTGCCTCCTTGATCTGTGCGAACAGACGTGAATGGATGGTCATTGTCAGTGCTTTTACTTTGCGATCTGAGTACTCCTTTCGATTAAGGCCATATAAATAACACATTCTAATAGTGGCAAGAATTTTGTATTCTTACACTTAAAGATTTGGAATTGTGAAATGAGTTTAATTGGAAATCAAATTGATTTATTTCACAAAGTAAGGACCCTAGGTAAACATAGTGTTCATGCTTGGAGCATGGGATAACTATTTTTTTAATTCAAGTATTAAGTTGATCAATCGAAACATTATACAATGAATAATAAGTAATCAATATGGTGATTAAATAAAAGGTGTTTTATTTATGCTCACAAGTTTTGGGGCCATATTGTATTAGTATTATTCTTGTGTTTCACTTTGCATGTTTTGACTTCCAGAATAATAAGATTTATTCAAACTATCCATAGTTAATCATACTTTGGAAGTAGGTATGAAAGAAGACTATCATGAGTTGGCTTGCAGATTTGTCTAAGGATTTGACCATAGCAACAGGTTTGCTGCATCATTCATGAGTACTTCTGAAATAAGATTTTAGTATTGGATCAACCCTTGCTCACTTGAATCACTTCATGGAATTTATCTCGAGTGATCGTGAGACGATAATATCATATAGGTCTTCCAACCAAGATATATGTGTTGTTGACTACAAGTTCGTTGTGCATTGATGATAAGAAAACGCATCAGTAACTTGATGTTATAAAACGTATCATTGTGCATGATTTGATGAGTAGTCAGTAGAAGCATATAATGTCAAAGTTTATTTGTTCCCTTTTATCCTAATAGGATTAAAATCGATATCTTGGCCCCTCGATGATTCTGTTTTGAGTATGTGTCGGGCCTTATCTGAACTAAATTGATGTGTTTAGTTATGTCCTAGGTCAGAAGAATTGGAAATCAGGAAACAAACTGCTGGAAAATAAGTATGACATTGTTCCATTTATTTGTGCACCTGATATCTTGAGAATAGAGGATTATATGATCCCTTATCTAAAGGATGTGTTGCTAAATGGGTCAGAGTTGACAGCGGCTTTTGATATCTTACGATTGCTAAGTCAGATCCGGAAGTCACATTGGTAGTTATAGTTACTAGACTTATCCAAGTGGGAGACTGTTGGATTTAGTGTCTAAGCTCATAACTATAACTGGGATGTACTTGAACCGATTGTAGCATGGTCCTTTTTTGGTTGACTTCACCAGTGCAACTTGATAGGATGGATTTTGAGAATAAGGTAGTTTATGGTTTATTAATCTATTACGAGTATAATATATTAATATGAAATCATATTATTTAATTAGTATTGATCAAGAATTAATTTTGTGACCATAAGATACTAATTAAATATAGGGGGATTTATTATGTAAATCAACCATTCTTATAGTGTGGGCCAATGATCCTTGATTATGTAGGTGGGCTATACCAATCCATGGATAGTCCATGGAGGTTAAACCCATGGATCATGAGAATGTGGAAAGTCATGGGTTATTAGGGTTTGCAAAGTGTAACCCTAACATGTGCAACACTATAAATAGAACCCTTTAGAACAGAAATCGGCTAGACCATCTTTTAGATATAACCAACTTATTATCTCAAGCCTCCTTTTGCATTTTGGTGTTTGTGAACCAATAGAGGCATCATACTTGAGGTGCTAAAGCTTTCAAAGGTCAAGAACTCTACCCTACTCAAGAGGTAAACATCCGAAACTAAAGTTTTATATTATATAGCTTCAATTGTATGCTAGATAGAGCGAATGCTTGGAAAAACAAAATGCTTGTATAATTAGAGAAAACATAGATCCAAAGCATATTGGGTTGCATGTGCACCATAGGAGTGTTATAGTGCTTAAAATCCAACATTATCATATGAACAAGGAGGTGGTCACTCTTAGCAAGCTTGAATGCTTTTTAAGGACTATTGAAAGCAACATGAAAGGAAAATCGGTTGTGTGTACTGCTACTACTACTACTTCTTCCTCTATTTCGGCAATCAAACATGGAAAGGGAAAGAAGAGGAAATCTCCCTCCAAGAGCCCCAAGGGAAAGTCTCTTGATGGATCCTCTTGTAGTGGGACCAATGTTGGTTCTGCTAATTCTTGTAATCTGAAGGATGCAGAGTACTTCCACTGCCATGAAAAAGGGAACTGGAAACGAAGCTGCCCAAAGTACTTGTAGGAGATAAAGGATGGGAAGATCAAACCCTTTCTTTGCAGGTATTTACACTATTCTATCTAAAAACTCATCACATGCTAATTCTTGGGTCGTTGATACAGGTTGTGGATTTCACATTTGTTCTGATTTGCAGGGACTAAAAAGAAGTAGGGATGTGGAGCACGGGAAAATAAGCTTAATCATGGGAAATAGGAAAATGTATCCTGTGACCAAGATTGGAGTTTATTTTTTTATTGCTTAGTAATGGTTTAAATTTAGATTTGAATAATTGTTGTTACTCAGTCGATATGGCGAGAAATATTATTTCCTTTCACAGTTTGTATAAATAAGGTTTTACCTTTTCGTTTAATAATGAAGTTGGTACTATTAATGCTTATTACAATGGTGTATTTTATTTTGATGCATTACATTGCAATGGTGTGTATGAAACTGTGAATTTTGTAGATAACTTCGGAAATAATGTGATACACATTGATTCTTCCAATGATTTGGATAAAACATGCTTGTGGCGTTATCGTCTTGGACATCTCAACAAGAAGGGCATTGCCCAACTCCAAAAGGATGGAGTTTTGGATTCATTCGAGTTAAATTCGGATGATACTTGGAAATCTTATTTACTTGGAAAGATGACCAAGTCACCCTTCATTGGTACTTGAGAAATGGGTGAAGGTCTGTTGGACCTCATACACACTGATGTGTGTGGACCATTCAGAACCGCCACAAGGGATTCTAATCGCTTCTATGTGACTTTTACTGATGATTATAATAGATATGGCTATGTCTACTTAATCAAACATAAGTCAGAAACCTTTGAAAAGTTCAAAGAGTTTAAGCAAGAAGTGGAGAATCAATTGGGCAGGAAGATAAAAATGATGCGATCTGATTGAGGAGGAGAGTATCTTAGTATCGAGTTCCTTGACTATCTTAAGGAATATGGAATTGTTTCATAATTGACGCCACCTAGGACACCACAACTTATTGGTGTGGTTGAGAGGTGCAATAGAACCTTGCTATACATCGTTCATTCCATGATGAGTTGCGCTTCGCTACCTATCTCATTCTGGGGGTATGCCTTAGAGACTACCACATATATCCTTAATCTAGTCCGTAATAAAAGGTTTCCAAAACACCTCACGAGATGTGGACTGGGAAGGTTCCCACATTAGACCACATCAAGGTTTGGGGATGCGAGGCTTTCGTGAGATGCGAGACTCATGACAAGCTCGAACCTTGGAGTGAGCGATGTATTTTCATCGACTACCCACAAAAGTCCTTTGGATATCTCCTCTACAGACTGAGTGACAATGTTGTCTTCACCGCGAGGAGATGATTCTTTCGTGAGAGAGAACTCATATGCCAAGGGGATAGTGTGAGGCAAATTGACCTTGAAGAACTTCAAGAGTCAAGAGATGAAGGATCCTCAAAGACTAGCACTCAACCTGAGGAGGAGACTCTGGCTGAGCCAATTGATGAGTTCGTACCTCTGAGGCGTTCCAGTAGAGTTAGAGTTCCACCTGAGTTTTATGGATTCCATATTACCGCAGAAGGTGATACATTTATCTGTGATAGCACACTGGTAAATCTGGATGAACCTAACAACTACAAGGAAGCTATGGTAGGCCCCGAGTCTGCTAAATGGAAAGAGCCTATGGACAACGATATCCAGTCTATGTATGAAATTCAAGTTTGGAACTTGGTTGACAATGTACCGGATCGTAAGATAGTCGGGTGCCAATGGATCCTCAAGACGAAGACCGACATTGTAATAGCCCGAAATTCAGGTAATCCTTATGACGCTTCTTCTTTGAGAGTTGGCAAGATGAGTCCCTTAAAGTTATATGTTGGATTTGTGAGTATGCTTGGCATGAAGAAGCGTACGCCGCGCGTACTCTCGTGCTTATTTTGGACGCAGACTCGCCCGGGTACGCTGGGCGTACCGAGGGTTACGCTGGGCGTAGGGTGCCCAAATGCAAACCCTAAATTCTGGCTTGTGCACTATAAAAGGAACGTCTAGTCCTTTGCCCCAGCCACCATACCCCCTTGAGTTAGCCCTTAGAGTGCATAAATTCGTGTTTAAGCTTGTGTGTGTCTTTTTTAGCTTAAATGTACCTTTTGAGGTGAAGAAGGTGAAGAGGAAGCCATTGTTGGAGCTAGAAGTGGAAGAGCAAGAGTAGATCCGAGTTCTACAGTGGTTGGAGATCCCTTTTAAGGTAAAAAGCTCAAGGCTTTCCTTGTCCTTCAAGAGTTTTGCTTTTTGGACCCATTTTAGGGTTTTTGGTTCAAAGGTGGAGACTTTGTGTGCAAAGAGTCTCCATAAGCTTAGATCTGGCCTTTCCCAGTGTAATATGTGTTGAGGATTCATAAAAATCCAATCTTGGTCGTGGATATTGAGTCATGCATGAGTTAGGGTCTTAATATGGGAAGAGGAAAGGTGTTTTGAGTAATAGATGATCTTTTCAGCCATGCAAGGCTTAAAGGTTTCAACTTTATGGAGTAAGGACCTTTAGAGAAGTCAGATCTGGAATATGAGTTCTTGTCTTAACCGTTTAAGACCACCATACTCAATATGGCTGAACCGGGATTTACATCGGGTGTAATCCCAGTACGTGCAGCATAGGGGGTGGCGCACCCCGATTCTGTGAAGGCACCGGGTATGCCCAACGTACATGATTGGTACGCGCAGCGTAACCCGGAGGGTTGTCTTTTGTTGACTTTTGTTGACTTTTAGGGTTTGGTCAACTTTAGGGTATTTGCGCCATGAGAGGGGTAAAATGGTCTTTTACCCTCCTGAGAGTGCTAAGAGAGTGAATGGTTTAGCCTTGGGAAATGTATTGATGCCGAGTGGTTATTTCGTATGTTTAGGCGGAGGCTAGATCGTATTTTCACGGAGTCCGAGATTTAGGAGTTACCGAGTTACACGAGGTGAGTCTTCTCACTATACGTTACCTAGAGTGGTAATATGAGTTGACCGGAAGGTCTTATGTGCTATGTATAAGATTGTGTGCCATGTATGAGATTATGTGATATGTGATGTAAGTATGATATATAATTGTATAGGCCGGACCGGAGGGTCCAACGATTCAGAACAGACCGGCGGGTCCAATGAGACAGACCAGGCCGGAGGGCCCAACAAGCTATGACCGGACCAGAGGGTCCAATGAGCTACGGGACGAGAGGGTCCCACTGAGACACATCGGCCAGAGGGTCGTACAGTAGCCTCGAGTAGCGTATGTGCTGTATGTGGTATTTTGGGGAACTCAATAAGCATTTATGCTTACAGTTGTTGTGTTATGTGTTTCAGGTACTAGCGAGGACCGTGGAAAGGCGCCGACATGACTCGTACACACAGAGAGGAGATTTGATTTTGTGATCTTGGGATATGTTTTGATTTGATAACTATTGTGGAATACTTTTTTGAGAATATTTTACATATAAATTTGGTTGTTGAAAAATGAAAAATTTGTTTTAAAAATTACATCGTTACAAGTTGGTATCAAAGCCTTGGTTTGAGGGACTCGGATGCACCTTCGGGCGTATCTGAACTCAAACTGAGGATTTGAGAAATTTTCGAAAAATAAGAACTGATTTTTCTAAAAAGAGCAATAGGTTTTGAAACAACCTGAGCAGAGCAGTGTGTACGGTCAGCCAGCGCCCAAATGGTGAATCCCCAAAATACCCTTACATTATGTGTTATGAGATATGATATGTTATGTTATGCATGCTTAAGTAGGCTAGGTATTCATATTAGGACTAGAGTGGCCTGATTTGTGATGCCTTAGCCTAGGAGATTACTGCTGCTATGAGATGCCTTGAGAGTGAGTAGGTAGCAGTTATGAGCTCATGAGAGGTGTATCAGAGGGTAGCCAATGCATAGTGAGAGTAGAGTACTTGCGATCCGGGATCCAAGGAGGAGGACTTGGGGTGAATGTTGATGCGGTGTGGTCGGTAGTATAGGGCCCATACTACTGAAGACACCGGATCAGAGAGCAGTCCAAGTAAGAATCCTTTGGATAATGGAGGATGAGTAGGGTTGCATTATCGAGTACAAGTATGCTCGATCGAGTCTCTGATATTTTTATGTTGTATTTCAGAGACATCATGGTTGGGACACGACACACACCTGGGAGCAGTGGTGTTAGCGATGAGGAGATCCGTCGATTGATTCATGAGGAGGTGACTGCTGCCAACCGGCCTAAGATTCTAGAGATGTTCGGGGACATCAAGACCACATTGATTGAGACCTTTGACGAGCAATATGCAGCAGTGATTGAGGCTGCGGCTGCTGCAGCTACTGCTGCTGTTATCGAGGGATGTTTCTACACGTGTTCTTGTCCAGAGCAATTGAGGGTACGGTTCGCTCTGAACCAGCTCCACTTGGGAGCGAAGGATTGGTGGAAGTTCGTGACGGCGAGCTTCACTCTAGTAGAGATTTCTGAGGTGAACTGGGAGAGGTTCACCGTCATGTTCAGAGACAAGTATGTTCCCCCGGTGGAGAGGGAAAGGTTGATTTAGGAGTTCTTGACCCTCAAGCAGGGTACTGACTCTGTTATAGTTGTTACCAGGAAGTTTCATGAGAGGGAGATGTTCTGTCCTGAGCAGGTGTCTACCGAGCAGGCTCGAATGAGCCGGTATCTGAGTGTTCTGAGGAGAGATATTCGGGAGTTCGTGGCGAACTCGACTTATCGGACATTTTCCGAGCTCCAAGAAAATACCCGGAAGAGGGAGATAGAGCTGGAGACTCAGGCCAGAGAGGAGGCGGAGTCTCAATGGAAGGATCGGCGACCGACACAGTCTCAGCCGGCAGCCAAGCGTGCCAGGCCCGCTGATTCGAGATCTGGGAGCGCGAAGGGCCGCACTTGTGAGAAGTGCGGCCAGAGTCACGAGGGGTCGTGCAGAGCGGGAGTATGCTACAAGTGCGAGAAGGAGGGGCATATCGTGAGGGATTGCCCCAAGGGATTTTCTGTTTGCTTCCATTGCAATCAGACCGGCCATCGGAAGGCCTAGTGCCCTCAGCTACATCAGGGATCAGCGTAGGGGTTTGTGCCTGCTGCTAGGGCTACCAAGGTTCGGGCAGCAAAGGTCGAGGCGCCAAAGGCTCGCGGGAGAGCCTTCCAATTGACAACGGAGGAGGTCCGCACAGCACCCGACATTGTGGCCGATACCTTTCTTGTGAATTATGTACCTGCCTTAGTGCTATTTGACTGGGGAGCGAGTCGATCTTTTGTGTCGTTAGCTTTTAGTCGTCATATCAGTATTTGTCGAGAGGGCTTGAGTCGACCTCTGCGAGTTTCTATAGCTAACGAGCGAGCAGTGTATGCCACGGAGGTGATTCGAGGATGTAGACTTGAGATCTTCGGTGTGGGGTTCCCGATCGATCTAGTCCCGATTGCGATGGGGGACGTATGTGTGATAGTAAGCATGGATTGGTTGAGCCAATTTGGAGCTATTATAGACTGCTAGCGTCAGTTGGTTACAATTCGAGACCCTAGTGGGGGTGTACTTACGGTGTACGGTGAGGGTACCCGTCCTTAGTCAGCATTTTGTTCGACTGCTATGGCAAGGCAGAGTTTACAATAGGGCTGTAGGGGATTTGTGGCCTATGTGATGGACTCGCGAGTGGCCGCTGGGAGGCCAAGTTCGATTGATGAGGTCCCGATTTTTTGGGAGTTCCCTGATGTTTTCCCCTAGGAGTTGCTGGGTGTGCCTCCCGAGAGGCAGGTGGAGTTTCGTATCGACTTGGTACCGAGGGCGGCACCTATTGCCAAGGCATCCTATCGCCTTGCGCCTCCCAAGATGCAGGAGTTATCCTCGTAGCTTCAGGAGCTGCTGGAAAAGGGGTTTATTAGACCGAGTAGCTCACCTTGGGGAGCGCCGATCCTTTTTGTCAAGAAGAAGGATGGTTCACACCGGATGTGTATTGATTACCGGGAGTTGAACAAGTTGACGGTCAAGAACAGTTACCCGTTACCAAGGATCGACGATCTGTTCGATTAGTTGTAGGGAGTGTCTTGGTTCTCCAAGATAGACTTGAGATCGGGATATCACTAGATGAGGGTTCGGGATGTAGATATCCAGAAGACAGCGTTCAATACTTGTTACAGAAATTACGAGTTTGTGGTGATGCCTTTCGGGCTCACCAATGCACCAGCAGCGTTCATGGATCTCATGAACAGGGTGTGCAGGCAGATGTTGGATCGTTCGATGATTATATTCAACGATGATATCTTGGTGTATTCAAGATCCAGAGAGCAGCATGAGGAACATTTGAGGGAGATCCTCGGAGTTCTGAGATCGGAGAGGCTTTACGCCAAATTCTCCAAGTGTGATTTTTGGTTACGGGAGGTCCAGTTCCTAGGGCGGTGATGAGTTGGGAGGTGCCGTGGTCACCTACCGAGATCAGGAGTTTCCTAGGGTTGGCTGGTTATTATCGGATATTTATTAGGGATTTCTCTAAGATCGCCGTGCCACTTGTCACACCCCGAACCAGACGGCGGAAACGTCCGAGGGCTTTCGTGACTTAATTGAATACCATAACATTGAATATATATGAAACATAACATCATTCATCACCATGCACTAATATAGTACAACTGATAGAGTTTACACTGAGTACGTTGTTTTAATATTACATTCCCAAAAATAAATTATTCGATCATAGATAAACAAACTGCAAGCCATCACTGAATACATTTTCCTTCGGTTTACTTGTTACCTGAGAATACAAGTATTTTGAAAACGTCAACATACGAAATGTTGGTGAGTTCATAAGCGGTATTTGAAAAACAACGTTTTGTATTAGTTTGAAAACCACCAGAAAATCCGATATTTTTTGAAAAGAGTTTCTAAAAAAAAAGTTTGTGAAGATCCATAAGTATGCTTGTTTGTTTCTGTAGTTGTAAAAAGTGTTCATTAAACTTGTGTACATTTCGAAACTGTATGTATTAAAAAACCATAGGAAAACCCAACGTTTTCCTAACACTTTGAATTCCATGTAGTTGTTGTACCATCGCGGCATGTGAAGTCATTGATTCTAGGCGACGTCGGATTATTGCGCATGGTGAATTATTATAAACACGCATTACACAAACGACCAGTTTACAATTATACTAACAATCCCGTAGGCGTCGTCCGTACTATTCACGTAATCCAACCGCCCTGACTTCTTGTAGTCCCACATCCGAAGAGAAAGAGGGCACGAAGACCTCGATCCCATTAGTCGGTTGGGGATAAAATGAGTGCGAAGGGCCCTTGGCCCGACTCACATTTGAATAACCGACTTTACTAGCAGTACCAAAGGACCCTTGGGGACCAATAGTTTAAAAGCCATTGAAAGTCCTTTTACGCTGTGTTGGATCATGTAAGACCCATCAACTCGTAAGGTTGAAGTCTTCGGGCCTAAAGATCAGGTCATTGGGCTAGCTAGGCCCAACAAACAAGATTTTACACTTTGGGGCCCAAAGATGGTGCGTCGACGTCTGTGCACTCTCACGTGTGTATTGAATTCCCGAATATTACTTGTATGAATCGAGTTATCGTCGTGTTAGTAGTTTTGGGTTTGCTATTGATTCGAGACTGAATCAATTCGTTTGATAACGATTTTTGGTGTTGTTGTGTATTGAAATTTGTCGATGGTCGTAGTGCCATTATTTGATCACAATGGATGTACTGAATTAAGATTGAAAATTTTCTGTTTACAGCCCCTCTTTGTTTGGTAAATTTACCTTTTTCAACCCTTGGAATAAATAAATTTCCGGTTTAGTCCTTAAACCATTTTTCTTGTCATTTTAACACCAAAACTTATTGCAATTGACATTTTTCAGTATATTCTTAGTTGAAAACAGTTTTAGTCCCTGAAAATACAGTTTTCTCGGTTGTAACCCCTCTTTTTCGCAGTTTTTACATTTTTGGCCCAAATTGGAAAATTTTTGCAACTTTGGTCCTTTTTAATTATGAAAAGCATTTTAAACCTTAGAAAAGGACTTGGAACACTAGTAGTCCATGGTTTTACAGAAAAACACAGTTTTAGCCCTTCAAAACAGAAATTTTCGCATATTGGGCCCTATTGGGCCAAAAATGTCATTTTTAGCCCATTAAGTTTGAAATTTATATTTTTAATCCACCAAAAGAATATATTTCCAGAAAACACTTTATTGAAACTGTTTTGACTCCTCTCATCCATCAGAATTCGCAATATGTCACTTTGGGCCCTTTAACTTTATATTTTTAACATTTTGTGTCCAAAAAAAAGAGTTTTTAGCCCAAAGAAGATGTTATTAAGACACTTAGCTATTTTTCTTGGAATACTTTGGATGTTGTGATATAATTTATGCTAGTATCATTTAACATAAATTAGATCTCGATTTTTAGGAGTTTATGGCTAGATCCAACATCATAATCACACAAAAATACACACATAAGCATAGAAATCATACAAGGCATACAAAACACATATAGATCTACACTTTCACTTGTATTCCCCCCCCCCATAAAACTTATAAAATAGAAAAAATAGGGAGTATGAAGCTCACCTTAGGGTGTGGTTTCGGTTTTTTTGAAGAAAGGATGGAAGAAAGTTTGGTGATTTTTGGCCCTAGCACCCCTTGATGAAGATCTCGGCCTTGAGGTGTTTCTAAGACACAAGATCATGATTTTTCATGAGTTAAGAAGAGATTTTGAATATAAGAAGAAGTCCAAAGTGTGGATCCAAGCATTAACTTACCTAGATAATGATTTTTGGGAAGGATTCTCCTTGTGAAGCTCTTGATTCTTTGAAATTTAGTGTAGAGAGTGGAGGTGTTTTTAGAGAGTGTTGATATGTGAAAGTGATGAAAATGTGTGTGTGTGTGTGTGTTGCTCACGGCCGAAACAAGAAGAGAGAGGGAGAGAGAAGGTTGCATGGAGAAATGAGATTAGCATGGATGTTTGAGGAGTATTAGCTTGGATAACCACCATGTAATAATGAGGTGGCATGCATTAAGTCAACCCTTCCTCATTTCTTCTTGGATTGGGCCTTGGGCCGAAAATATGGAAGGAAAAAGGGTTTTTGGGCTTTATTGCCCTCAAGCCCATGTAGAAGTTAAGTTGGATGAGTTTTAACCTAAAAGAAATATAATATGATTTTCACACTTTGTTGGGCTATTTTAGGTTAATCATGGCTCAAAACTTTTAATTTATTTCATTCTAGGCCCAATATGGCCCAAAATGTTGAAATAAATGAATGTGGGTCCAACTAGAGCCCATTTAAGGGTTCTAAGCCCATGATAGTCAAATTGGAAGCTTATTGGTCCATTTGGGTCCAATAAGGAAGTCCTAGTCCAAAATGGACCTAAACAAGAACTTCTAGGGTTTCCAATTGCTTGTTGACTTTTTGTAGTACTTGTATGATGTATTTGATTGAAGTTTTTGAAGGCATCACACATGCTCTTAAGTTTTTGGTTCAACATTTTACTTAAGTATAGTGATTACAAGACACAAAATTTCTAGTTGTGACATCATCCCCCCGTTAGAGGGAATTTCGTCCCGAAATTCTGTTTGAAAGCTAGATTTGAGGCTACTAGAATAGGTGAGGGTACTTTTGCTTCATTTGGTCTTCGCGTTCCCACGTGAATTCTGGCCCACGCTTTGCGTTCCACCGTACTTTCACGATCGGGATGCGACTTTGCTTAGTACGCTTCACCTCCCTGTCCATGATTTCAATTGGTTCTTCAACGAACAGGAGATTCTCGTTGATTTCGATCTCGTCAAGGGGAATGACGAGTGTTTCATCTGATAGACACTTCTTTAGATTGGAGACATGGAACACGGGGTGTACACTGTTCAGCTCTGCGGGTAGTTGCAGTCTGTATGCTACCGGACCTATTCGGGCGACGATTTCGAAAGGTCCAATGTATCGTGGGTTCAGTTTTCCCCGCTTCCCAAAACGAATAACTCCTTTCCAGGGCGAGACTTTTAACAGTACTCGATCTCCGACTTGAAATTCTAAGGGCTTTCGCCGTTTATCGGCATAGCTCTTTTGTCGGTCGCGTGAGGCTTGCAATCGGGCTCTGATTTGAATGATCTTTTCTGTGGTTTCACGAATGATCTCCGGCCCTGTTAGCGCCCGATCCGACGTGAATGCTTTTGCTAGCTGGGTGTCACCTACTTCAGCCCAACATAACGGTGATCTACACTTACGCCCGTACAGTGCTTCGAAAGGAGCGACCTTAATGCTTGAATGATAACTGTTGTTATACGAGAATTCGACTAAAGGTAAATGGGTATCCCATGACTTCTCAAAGTCTATCACACATGCGCGAAGCATGTCTTCAAGAGTTTGAATGGTTCGTTCGCTTTGACCGTCCGTTTGTGGATGATACGCGGTGCTCATGTCGAGATGAGTTCCTAGTGCCTTATGGAGAGATTGCCAAAAACGCGAAGTGAATCTACTGTCCCTATCCGAGATAATAGACGCTGGTACTTCGTGGAGTCTCACGATCTCTCGAATGTACAAACGTCTCAATCTTTCCATCTTGTAGGACTCTTTTATAGGCAGGAAATGGGCAGACTTCGTCAGTCGGTCGACTATTACCCATATGGTGTCCAGTCCGTCCGACGTCTTGGGTAGCTTGGTCACGAAATCCATAGAAATCCCCTCCCATTTCCACTCAGGGATTACCGGTTGCTATAATAATCCTGAGGGTTTCTGGTACTCCACCTTTACCTTGGCGCACGTAAGGCACTTACTAACATAGGTCGCAATTTCCGCCTTCATGTTAGGCCACCAATAGTGTTGTTTAATATCCAAATACATCTTGTCTGAACCGGGATGAATGGAGTATCGTGTCTTGTGGGCTTCCTTCATAACAAATTCTCTAAACCCTCCGAGATTAGGGACCCAAATACGGTTCATGAAATAGTATACTCCATTCTCCTTTGCCTCTAGGTTCTTTTCCATTCCGCGCAGTGCTTCACTTGCTCTATTTTCCGTCTTCATGGCCTCCGACTGGACTACTGCAATTTGAGTGGCCAAGTGAGATTGAATGGTTATTGAGAGAGTTTTCGCACGACGATTAGAGTACTCCTTCCGACTTAATGCGTCAGCTACCACGTTGGCCTTGCCTGGGTGGTACTTGATCTCACACTCATAATCGTTTAGCAATTCAACCCATCTTCGTTGCCTCATGTTTATCTCCTTCTGGTTCAAGATATGTTGGAGACTCTTGTGATCCGTGAAGACGGTGCACTTCGTACCGTAAAGGTAATGCCTCCAAATCTTTAGGGCAAAGACTACAGCTCCCAATTCTAGGTCATGGGTCGTATAGTTTACTTCGTGCGTCTTTAGTTGGCGGGATGCATAGGCTATCACCCTTCCACGTTGCATGAGAACGCAACCTAAGCCCTGATTTGACGCGTCGCAGTAGACTACAAAATCTTCCGTTCCTTCCGGTAGAGATAGTACAGGGGCGCTACAGAGAGCTTGCTTTAAGGTCCGAAACGCAATCTCTTGTTTGTCTGTCCATTTGAATGGTACACCCTTTTGCGTAAGCGAGGTAAGTGGCTTGGCGATCTTAGAGAAGTTTTGAATCAATCTCCTATAGTAGCCTGCTAGACCCAAGAATTGACGAATCTCTGTGGGCGTTGTCGGGATTGCCCACCCTTCAACAGCTTTGACCTTAGAGGGATCCACATGAATTCCATCTTGGCTAACTACGTGACCTAGGAAGTTCACACTCCGGAGCCAAAACTCACACTTGGAGAGTTTTGCGTATAGCTTCTTCGATCGCAGCATTTCTAGGATTTGTCGGAGATGTTGGCCATGCTCTTCTTCGCTTCGGGAATAGACGAGAATGTCATCAATGAAGACAATGACAAAGTTGTCTATGAATGGTCGACAGATCCGGTTCATCAGATCCATAAATGCAGCAGGTGCATTTGTTAGACCGAAGGGCATTACGACAAATTCATAATGTCCGTAGCGGGTTCGGAAAGCGGTTTTTGGAATATCCTCTTCCCGGACTTTGAGTTGGTGGTATCCGGACCGTAGATCTATTTTAGAAAAATAACTAGCTCCTTGGAGCTGGTCGAGTAGATCATCGATTCGTGGGAGTGGGTAGCGATTGTTAACAGTGAGTTTATTTAACTCTCTGTAATTGATGCACATCCTAAAGGATCCGTCCTTCTTTTTGACAAAGAGCACTGGAGCTCCCCATGGCGAGTAACTAGGTCGGATAAATCCCTTGTCCAGAAGTTCACTGAGTTGGCTAGACAATTCCTGCATTTCAGCAGGAGCCAACCGATAGGGTGATTTAGCAAGAGGAGTTACTCCTGGTACGAGGTCGATTCGAAATTCAACCTGTCTCTGGGGGTACTCCCGGAAGATCTTCAGGAAACACGTCTGGAAATTCACACGCTACCGGAATATCTTGAATGCTAGTCTCTTCCTTGGTTTTATCCACTATGTGAGCCAGAAATGCCGAATCCTTCTTTCGTAGGTGCTTTTGTGCCTTGATGCACGAGATGAGGCGAAGGTTCATGCTAGGTTTGTCTCCGTAAATTACTAGGATTTCGTGATTTGGGAGACGAAGACGAACGGCCTTCTCATGGCACATAATTTCAGCATGGTGGGGGCTTAGCCAGTCCATGCCAATGATCACATCGAAACTCCTAATTGATACTGGCATTAGGTCTATTCGAAAGATGTGTTGATTAAGGGTTAGGGTACATCCGATGTAGATTTCCCCAGTGGATTTGGTTTTCCCATTGGCCATTTCCACCGTATAGGTTTCATTTAGCTTTTGGGGTTGTTGTTTTAATAAATGTTTAAACTTATTGCTTACGAAACTTCGCTCTGCTCCGGTGTCAAATAAGATGCATGCATAAGTGTGGTTTAGGGGAAACGTACCGGTAACAACTGAGGGGTCCTGAATCGCCTCTCCCTGACCCATGGTCAGCATCCTTCCTGTTCCTTCATTTCCTGAATTGTTGTTGTTAGGGCAGTCTTGGCGGAAATGCCAAATCCTTCCACACCCATAGCAGGTGTGGCTAGGTCCTGCATTGCTACCGCCGGTGATGATGTTGTTGTTGTTGCGATGGTGGTTGTTGTTGTTTCCCTGATTTTGGTTCTGGGGAGGGTAAGTCCTGTAGTACCTTGCAGTGTGTCCCCTTTGATTGCAACTAGTGCACTGAAACTCCTTCCATTCTCCATTGTGATGGAGACCGCACTTATTGCATTTGGGAAGATTACCGGAATAAGGTCTGGGAGCATTTGGTGCAGTTGAGGTTGGAGCATGTGGTTTGGCTGAGACCGGTGTGGCGACAGCGTTAACTGCCACTGTCTGCTGCTTTTTAGAGGTCTCGGGGCCCTGACGCCCCTTCCTCTTATTGTTCTTCCCCTTCTTGCCATCACCTTCTTTCTTTCTCTCAGCCTCCCCTGGCTTCTCACCCTTCCTGTTGTTATGGTCATACAGCTTCTTTGCCAAACTTTTTGCACTGTCAAATGTTTCGGGGTTTGCAGCTATCACATTCCCTTAAATTGGTGATGTTAGTCCCCAGATGAATCGCTCAATCTTCTTTCCTTCCGAGGTGATCATACCCGGGCACAACAGAGATAGTTCACTAAATCTCGATATGTAGGCATCGATATTTGCATTCTGCATAGTGAGGTTCCATAGATCTTGCTCTATCTTCTGTATCTCACCTCGTGGGCAGTATTCAGCCATTAACATTTCTTTCATCTCCGCCCACGGCATAAAGTTGGCTACAGGGAGTGTCATGGCTTCCACATGTCCGCTCCACCAGGTGAGCGCTTGCTCGACAAAAGTGCAGGCCGCGAACTTCACTTTCATCTGCTTAGGACAATCGCATATCTCAAATACCGATTCCACCTTCTCGATCCATCGCTTCAGAGTGATCATTCCTCCAGTGCCGTTAAAAGTTCATGGTTTGGGGTTTGTGAAGTCCTTGTAGGTACATGTTTTGGTGGGTCCTTGATTCATTCTGTTGTTCGAACTTCCGGCCCCTTGCCCATTGACTCCTCCATTGTTCCCTTGGTGAGTTTGTATCATTGTTGCAGTGACCGCAGCAGAAACAGCTGCCTGGAACGCGGCTGAGTCAACTTCAGGTAGGGTTGGCCTTGGGTTTCTGCGAGTAGGTCGGAGAGGCATCTTTCTTGTCACGAAACAGAAAGATGTTGAGTGTCTGTGGGTTCTGTGAGGTTGTGATCCTACTGACTAGGTGCATGGTACGAACTTAAACACTTCTACCATTTAGCATACAATCATGGATTCACAACACATAGCAATTTGTAATGTCATAATGAAACACGTAAAAGTTCACTAATATTATCCTATGACCCTACCACTATTGCAAAGACTAAATAGGCGTTCTCTTTTTGGTGATATAGGGGTATAGTTTTAGGTTCTCTAGATATCACGATTTCATCGGGACATGCATTAGTTATACCTTGGAGGGAATGTAGTTGATCAGGCTACATCCACCCCTTGATACTACTAAGAACAGTCCGGAATTAACCGGGATACTAGTATTATCATGTTTGGTTCGGCGTTATGTTCCTATTCCTAATGCAAGAAAGGGTGTTTTATTTACTTGTTTTGTTCAGAGTTATGTTAGTCCCTCTTTTTGGTTTATAGTTGCATATCAATGTGTGGCTAGATATGCTAGTTCACTATGATACCAACCTGTCACACCCCCGAACCAGACGGCGGAAACGTCCGAGGGCTGTCGTGACTTATTTGAATACCATAACATTGAATATATATGAAACATAACATCATTCATCACCATGCACTAATATAGTACAACTGATAGAGTTTACACTGAGTACGTTGTTTTAATATTACATTCCCAAAAATAAATTGTTCGATCATAGATAAACAAACTGCAAGCCATCACTGAATACATTTTCCTTCGGTTTACTTATTACCTGAGAATACAAGTATTTTGAAAAACGTCAACATATGAAATGTTTGTGAGTTCATAAGCGTTATTTGAAAAACAACGTTTTGTATTAGTTTGAAAACCACCAGAAAATCCGATATTTTCTGAAAAGAGTTTCTAAAAAAAAAGTTTGTGAAGATCCATAAGTATGCTTGTTTGTTTCTATAGTTGTAAAAAGTGTTCATTAAACTTGTGTACATTTCGAAACTGTATCTATTAAAAAACCCTAGGAAAACCCGACGTTTTCCTAACACTTTGAATTCCATGTAGTTGTTGTACCATCACGGCATGTGAAGTCATTCATTCCAGGCGACGTCGGATTATTGCGCATGGTGAATTATTATAAACAAGCGTGACACAAACGACCAGTTTACAATTATACTAACGATCCCGTAGGCGTCGTCCATACTATTCACGTAATCCAACTGCCCTGACTTCTTGTAGTCACACATCCGAAGAGAAAGAGGGCACGAAGACCTCGATAACTCCATTAGTCGGTTGGGGATAAAATGAGTGCGAAGGGCCCTTGGCCCGACTCGCATTTGAATAACCGACTTTACTAGCAGTACCAAAGGACCCTTGGGGACCAATAGTATAAAAGCCATTGAAAGTACTTTTACGCTGTGTTGGATCATGTAAGACCCATCAACTCGTAAGGTTGAAGTCTTCGGGCCTAAAGATTAGGTCATTGGGCTAGCTAGGCCCAACAAACAAGATTTTACACTTTGGGGCCCAAAGATGGTGCGTCGACGTCTGTGCACTCTCACGTGTGTATTGAATTCCCGAATATTACTTGTATGAATCGAGTTATCGTCGTGTTAGTAGTTTCGGGTTTGTTATTAATTCGAGACCGAATCAATTCGTTTGATAACGATTTTTGGTGTTGTTGTGTATTGAAATTCGCCGATAGTCGTAGTGCCATTATTTGATCACAACGGATGTATTGAATTAACATTGAAATTTTTCTGTTTACAGCCCCTCTTTGTTTGGTAAATTTACCTTTTTCAACCCTTGGAATAAATAAATTTCCGGTTTAGTCCTTAAACCATTTTTCTTGTCATTTTAACACCAAAACTTATTGCAATTGACATTTTTCAGCATATTCTTAGTTGAAAACAGTTTTAGTCCCTGAAAATACAGTTTTCTCGGTTGTAACCCCTCTTTTTCGCAGTTTTTACATTTTTGGCCCAAATTGGTAAAATTTTGCCACTTTGGTCCTTTTTAATTATGAAAAGCATTTTAAACCTCAGAAAAGGACTTGGAACACTAGTAGTCCACTGTTTTACAGAAAAACACAGTTTTAGCCCTTCAAAACAGAAAATTTCGCAAATTGGGCCCTATTGGGCCAAAAATATCATTTTTAGCCCATTAAGCTTGAAATTTATATTTTTAATCCACCAAAAGAATATATTTCCAGAAAACACTTTATTGAAACTGTTTTGACTCCTCTCATCCATCAGAATTCGCAATATGTCACTTTGGGCCCTTTAACTTTATATTTTTAACATTTTGTGTCCAAAAAAAATGAGTTTTTAGCCCAAAGAAGATGTTATTAAGCCACTTAGCTATTTTTCTTGGAATACTTTGTATGTTGTGATATAATTTATGATAGTATCATTTAACATAAATAACATCTCGATTTTTAGGAGTTTATGGCTAGATCTAACATCATAATCACACAAAAATACACACATAAGCATAGAAATCATACAAGGCATACAAAACACATATACATCTACACTTTCACTTGTATTCCCCCCCCCCCCATAAAACTTATAAAACAGAAAAATAGGGAGTATGAAGCTCACCTTAGGGTGTGGTTTCGGTTTTTTTGAAGAAAGGATGGAAGAAAGTTTGGTGATTTTTGGCCCTAGCACCCCTTGATGAAGATCTCGGCCTTGAGGTGTTTCTAAGATACAAGATTATGATTTCTCATGAGTTAAGAAGAGATTTTGAATATAAGAAGAAGTCCAAAGTATGGATCCAAGCATTAACTTACTAGATAATTATTTTTGGGAAGGATTCTCCTTGTGAAGCTCTTGATTCTTCGAAATTTAGTGTAGAGAGTGGAGGTGTTTTTAGAGAGTGTTGATATGTGAAAGTGATGAAAATGTGTGTGTGTGTGTGTGTGTTGCTCACGGCCAAAACAAGAAGAGAGAGGGAGAGAGAAGGTTGCATGGAGAAATGAGATTAGCATGGATGTTTGAGGAGTATTAGCTTGGATAACCACCATGTAATAATGAGGTGGCATGCATTAAGTCAACCCTTCCTTATTTCTTCTTGGATTGGGCCTTGGGCCGAAAATATGGAAGGAAAAAGGGTTTTTGGGCTTTATTGCCCTCAAGCCCATGTAGAAGTTAAGTTGGATGAGTTTTAACCTAAAAGAAATATAATATGATTTTCACACTTTGTTGGGCTAATTTAGGTTAATCATGGCTCAAAACTTTTAATTTATTTCATTCTAGGCCCAATATGGCCCAAAATGTTGAAATAAATGAATGTGGGTCCAACTAGAGCCCATTTAAGGGTTCTAAGCCCATGATAGTCAAATTGGAAGCTTATTGGTCCATTTGGGTCCAATAAGGAAGTCCTAGTCCAAAATGGACCTAAACAAGAACTTCTAGGGTTTCCAATTGCTTGTTGACTATTTGTAGTACTTGTATGATGTATTTGATTGAAGTTTTGAAGGCATCACACATGCTCTTAAGTTTTTGGTTCAACATTTTACTTAAGTATAGTGATTACAAGACACAAAATTTCTAGTTGTGACACCACTCACCAAGTTGACTCGGAAGGGTGTTGATTTTTCATGGGGTCCGGAGCAGCAGATCTCATTTGAGACACTTCGCCAGAGATTATGCGAAGCTCCGGTGCTCGCACTCCCAGAAGGGTTGGGAGCGGTGCTTATACAGAGGGGGCATGTGATAGCATATGCATCGAGGCAGCTGAAACCTCAGGAGTCGAGGTATCCCACCCACGATCTGGAGTTGGGGGCAGTGGTGTTCGCCCTCAGGATCTGGCGTCACTATCTGTATGGGGTTCGGTGTACCATATACACGGACCACAAAAGCTTGAAGTACCTGATGGATTAGCCCAACCTGAATATGCACCAAAGGAGATGGTTCGATGTGGTAAAGGATTACGAATGCGAGATCATGTACCAAACGCAAGGAACGAGTTACCTTTCATAAATGGACCGAGATCCTAATATCATCAGTTTCGAGTGATAAAGAAGGATGTCTCGATGACTACCTCCGAACTCGATACGGACACTCCGAGTCCATAGTGATACCCCTCGGATAGGACCAATACGCCCGAAGCATTCATGAGTTTAATGAATAAAGTCCGTTTTTCTTACTTGGATCAGTTTGTCATTCTCCATGTAACAACTTACTTATCTACCCATGTAGTAAGAAGGAACCTATAGAAACATTACCTTCAGAGATACTTTTTGCAAAGTCCTCTGAACGTGAGTTTTGGAATTGAAGAGTCAAAATTTCGTAAGGCACACTATTAGTGATGTGGAAATTCTTGAGTACTCTATCAATTTATCCAAAACCATTGGGAATTTGTCGACACCGAAGACGCCGACAGAAATTCGCCAAATTCTAGGTCTTGCAGACCTACTATTATAGGCCATTCAGAACTCCTCTCAAATTATAGAAACCCTTACGACTTTGACTCAACAAGGGGTGGCCCTTGACTGGGAAGCTAAGCAAGATAAAGAAACCTTGGAGATTCCAAGTGAGAGACCAAATTCTTTAGGAAAACTCACTCTGGGAATACTTAATGCACTTTGAAAAGCATGGAAAGCTAAATCCAAGATAGTCAGGACCTCCGAGATTCTTACCAGAATCGGTCCTGTATCTCGCAGACTAGATCTACTCCGCGAACTCAGTAACGTACATTCTACTCTTCGCATCTCGATCGTGAAACCATACCTTTCCGTTAGGACTTCTGTAAATCCACTCGTCTAGATCCACTCCTTCATATTAGAACCGTAGTGACCCTCAACAGAGAGGTCAAGCGGACGAAGCAACACCATTGCCCGTTAGTGAAGGTTCGTTGGGATACCAATCGAGGACCTGATTTCACTTAGGAGTGCTAGAACCAATCGATTAGGAAGTTTCCTCCTCATGACTCGATCATTCATACCTACTTCCTTACCTAAATTCTAATTTCGGGACGAAATTCCCTTTAACAGGGGGATGATGTGACAACCCGAAATTTCCATTCTTTACAAACCATATCAAGTCAATAGAAGCTAGAACAGTTACAGTGAATTTCCAGACATTTGGGTATAAGTTTGACAGTTTTTCAGGATTTACACTTAAGGAGATATCAGGAGAGTGGATGCACTAGGGTTTTGTGCAACACTGTTATTCCAAAACTCTATGATATTAGAGTTCATTTCGGGAATAAAAATATTTTCTGCCAAAAAATCCCAGGACTATATATAGAATTCTGAACCATATTTATTTCATTAGTTACATTTCCAACTAGAGAAAAGCCAAAATTCTCTCTCACGGATCTTCGGGTTTTCATCCCAAATCGTGAGTACTTCTATCTAGTTGTATTATATAGCTTAGATTGTGTTTAATAACATCAAAATCGGATCAAAACCCCAAGATTTGAGAGTTTACCCCCCAAGAACACTTGGAGAGTAAACGCTTTTATAAGGGCCAAAGTGTGCCCAATGTCCCTCCAAACCTTGGAAATGAACCTTGAGACTACCCATAGCTTGTTTAGACATCCAAAACATTAAGAATCAAGGGTTGAAAGTGAGTTCACGGCCAAGGAAGTTCTTGGGCCATGAACTCCATTTTTAGGTGTCTAAATGCCCTAAAAGCCTTCCTTAAGCCAAGAGACTAATTTTCACAAGTACCTAAATGAGTTTAAAGCTAGCAAAAACCCTTAGAACACCAAGAATAAGGTGTTCAAGGCCCAAGAAGTTCCAGGGCCGTGAACTCCAAACAATAGTGCCAAATGGTGTTATAAACTCTTCTAAAGCCTTTTACACTAGCATAGTTTAGTTCCTAGTTAAATTAGGGACTTGAAAACACCACAAACACCCTCCCAAGGGAGATTACGGCCGTAATCTCCATGGGATTTGGTCCATGGGCCATGAACTCCTCAAAGGTGTTAAAAGGAAGCCCTAACACTTGTTTAAGCCTGGAAGCACTTCACCACTTAAGTTGTAATAAATTTAAGCTTCATTTAGTGACCTAATAGAGAGTTTATGGCCAGGAGTTTACTCCCCTGGGCTGTAAACTCCAACACACATGGTCTTTTAACCATAAACTTCCATATGAGGTCTTGCACTCCTTTGTTGCAACCCATTAGCCTCCTAGCACTTGACCAAAGTGTTTTCCTCACATTAGGATGTTTATACATGTTTAATTAGTGTTATAATCACTAATTGTTTATATACATATGTCTTCATATGTAATTCAGACCATTGTGTGTGTCTAAAGTCTTCACTTGACACCTAGCAGTCCTACCTCTTCAGTTTATCCGTGCCACTTACAACAGGTGAGTTCATACCCCTTAATCAATGTTTTAACTGTTTTTAAATGTTTTATGGGGGGATACAAGTAGAATCATGCTAGTTACTATATCAATCACATGTGATTAGTAAGCAGCATTCAAATGATTGGCTACTCATTAGCCGTTTTACCAAACAGTTTCCTTCAAATGTTTTTCATAAACACTTTATGTGTTTAAAACTCCTTATTACACTGTACATATTACTCTGTATGTTACATTTCAAACTTATTTACAATTTTGTTTCAAACAAATGTTTCTTTATACTAAACTGTTTTATCAAACTCATGCCTTCAAACCGTTTTATAGATTGGCATCAAGTCGATCTTTTCTTAGATAATAATTATGTTCAAAGGTTTTACAAAACTTAATTTATGCTTTTATATTATCAATTGCATGCCTATATATGTATAGATATATAAGAAATGTTTAAAAGACTTAGGAAGGCTATCCACCCTTTTTCCTTTTCCTCGATTTGGATGTGGTCTGGTGGGATATCAGGTATCCGTCCGAAGGTCAATTAAATGTTAGTTATATATCGTATGTACATATATTATCATAAAGGCCCTTCCAGTTCATCCAATGCCCTTGGGTAGCAAGGGTATACATCCATGTCCATACGTACCAGTTAGATTACTAGTAAACTACCATATGGATAGTTTTGGAAGATACTAGAACTATTACTAGAACGTGATATCATACAATGAGTCAGTTCATTCATGAGTCAATACTTGCTAGATAGAGAGAACATACATTACAGCTAGAACATTACAGTACATTACTATTAATGCTAGATAGAGAGAGAACACACGTTACAGCTAGCACACGTAGAGCATTTCAGTACATTACATATACATGAATACGTTGACATAATTGTGATCCACTGTATCGGAGCATGCCTTCAATGGCATGGCCCAAAGTTGTAGCCAGAGTCTCTTGGAGGGAGAGCATGAGTTTGCGTATAGATCTATACTGGATACTATCCTACACCTTGCTGCTAGCTACAGCCGGACCTGCAGGTCTGTGGGTGCCAAACATCATACCTTTTTAGGACCTACATTTGTCGTTGTTACCCAGTCGATAGTATGGTACAATTAATCACACGATGCCTTAATATAAATCCGGTTTAAGGTAGTTAGTACAGCAGTAGTTCTTATAGCACTACACTATAGTACTACATTAATGATAGTTACACTTGGGAAAATTACACACTTTTACAAGAAACGAACATTTAGAACAGTTAAGTCTTGGTAGAAGACTCCATTCAGAAGAGTCGGGTCTTGGTAGAAGACTACATTCAGAGCAGTTAGGTCTTGGTAGAAGGCTACATTCAGAGCAGTTAGGTCTTGGTAGAAGGCTACATTCAGAGCAGTTAGGTCTTAGTAGAAGACTCTCTTTTATAATAGTAGGAATCATAGGGATTTCTAGGGTTTTTCAAACGTTTACAGTTGTTTTACAAACATTTTCAATACTTACAATTCATATACATTTTCAATACTTACAATTCATATACATTTTCAATATTTACAATTTGTATACATACAAATACTTACAGTTCATATACATACAAATACTTACATACAAATTAAGACACTAAAATACTTATGATCTCACCAACTTTAAAGCTGACACTCTCTTTCAAAATAACTTGTATCCTCAGGTCAAACATAGACAGGTACCGATGCAAGGTTTAGAGAAGATGGAGCTCGATCAAAACTCATCTTTCTTTTTGATTTATACTTTAGTGTCTATTATAATTTGATATAACACACTTGTATTAAAATTATATTATTAATGCAATGGATGATGTTGTTGCTTGTTTACTACTTTTCATTGTTGTGATATTGTACATGACGTCCTCCGCCCCAGAACGTTTCTTCCATTCTTGGTTTTGGGGTGTGATACCTAGGCAATGTACCTAGTAAAATTATAGAATAGTCGGGTAAGTCGGGTGTCGATCACATGGAACGGTATTAACTAATTAATCTACTTACTATTAAACTAACCTAATAATCAACAAAGGAAAGGGTTTTATCTAATTTTACAAGTTTAGATGAACTTAATTCTTTAACACAAAATCAATCAATAAACAAACACTTCTGTTAGTTCGAATCCACTTTCACTCAATAGGTAATAATTAGCTATCACAATAATTGTTGGTACCAATTAAGACAGTATTGGCAATTTAGTTCTAAATCTACTAACGTTAATCAATTCATGTAAATCTATGTATGGTCACACAATAGTTAACACAAAATGTACCTAGTAAAATTATAGAATAGTCGGGTAAGTCGGGTGTCGATCACATGGAACGGTATTAACTAATTAATCTACTTACTATTAAACTAACCTAATAATCAACAAAGGAAAGGGTTTTATCTAATTTTACAAGTTTAGATGAACTTAATTCTTTAACACAAAATCAATCAATAAACAAACACTTCTGTTAGTTCGAATCCACTTTCACTCAATAGGTAATAATTAGCTATCACAATAATTGTTGGTACCAATTAAGACAGTATTGGCAATTTAGTTCTAAATCTACTAACGTTAATCAATTCATGTAAATCTATGTATGGTCACACAATAGTTAACACAAAATCGATTACTAAATGAAATTGGAACTAAGTAAGATTGATTTGATAAACACACATTATGGTCATAATCATGAGTTCTCTAACACAACATAATTTTAATAATTTAATTGCTTAACTAATATTTGTTTGATCTTAGCTCTAATAAACTAGTGTTCACTGAATTATTTGGTATTCAAATTCATGTAACTTCATATTCACTAACTAGTCAAAATAATAATTCAAAGCAATCAATTATCAAACAAACATGCTAGGTAAAATCAATCCAACACAAGCATATTACCAACAAGTAAAGTCAAATCTAATGCATTAAACCATGAGTTCTAACTTCATCTAGCTAACAGAAGCAACTAGATTTAGCTGGACATACTAACAAATAAACAAACAAAATCCATAATCAAAAACATGTTTAAATGTACCAATTTATAAATCAAATTATGAACTTCTTCTTCCTTGGTGTTAAAAGTCAATTCCAGAATGTTTCTTCTTCTCATTCGTCTCCAGGAATCCTCCAAGGCAGCCAAAAGTCCCTCAAGTCGTAATGGACAAGGGTTTATATATTTTTTCGATTTTTCCAATCTCACGTCGTGAGCCAATAAGCCTCACGTCCTCAGTGCGAGATAAACGTATTCGACAAGGACTCTTCTTTCATCCGGTGTATATCTTCTAGATTACTCCACTCACGTTGTGAGTCTTCAATTCCTCACGTCATGAGTGCGTTTTTTGCTGAGTTTTTATTCTTCATTCCTTCGAGCCTCCAGAGTTCAATGTTTTGTCAACTTGAGTCCCTCTCTTCGAAAATGCTTCTATTTGGTTGCAAAATATAATTTAAGCTTATAAGTACCAATATTCTATGCAAATAACCAAATTATTAGTAAAAATGTAAATAAATATTGCCTAAAAATATGTATAAATATGGCAATATCAGATTGTTTTCCCATTGATGGTTGTTGTACTTCGTGTTTCTTAAAACAAACTCTTGTTGAAATCTAATTTAATCTGTTGCAGCTTCAAGATTATAGATCTCTTCGGAAGGTGGAGCCGGAAGAAATAGTTCTGGAGGAGCACACTTTGATGGAGGTATACTGACAGTTCTCAAAAGAGCCAATGATCATCTAGACAACTTACTGAGAGTTTGAGCAACTTTTGATTCGAGATCCTTGTAGCTTGTAAAAAAATTGGAATAGGGTTAACTTATTGAGTGAACCATTACTTTGGAGACATGACTTAACATCACCCCAAATTTTTCCAAGGCTATTGATGAACTTCAGATTGTTCATGATTAGAGTTCTTCTTATACCATTGGTTGTCATGTTATTCACCATAATCCGGTAGCAATTTGCTACAAAGACTACATATTCATCCGGAGATGTTGTGAACGTGTCGTACTTACTCACCAGTGAATTCATCTGCTTGCCTTTGACATTTTCCGAACCCTCAAACAGATCCTTGAGCGTATCCCATATATGCTTAGCATATCTACACAACTTAAAGTATTCAAAAAGAGATTGAGGGATACCACAGCCATGTTCGAAAAATGCAACATCATCTACATGCATCTTTTCTTTGTCCATCAATGTTGGAGATACAGGGCGAACTTCTTCTTGAACCATGAGATTTGCAACAACATCTCTAACAACTTAATGAGTGGGAATATGAGGACCTTCAATAACAGATCTCCAAATTTTGGCACCTTTATACAATCCATTCAAGAATCTTTCCATTCTCATTTTTCGAAGTTCATATTCCTCAACAATTAGCAATTACGCTCTTGTTGGAAAACCCACACCGTTGGATATTTAAATTGAATACAATAATTGATTCATGTTAGGAGCACCCATTTTTATGTTGTTTTGACCATAAATGGTATATAGAAGAACTTTTAACTTGATAAAGAAATGATTACGACACCAAGATATTCTTAGTCAACGATAATTTGATCTTGTGGATTCAAAGGACAAGCACTCACACTATGATACCAAATGATAAATCAAGTGATGTCACAAAGATATTTCTTGAAAAGGTTTAATCTCTTAAACCTTGAGTAAACAACAACAATGGAGGCTGATAATAGATTCTGGTCAAGTCTAGATAAAACTAGTCAACCCTGAATGATGATGAACAATAAGCAACTATTAAGTGCAATATATTTAAATAAAGTAAAGAGAATAAACAAAGAGAATGATGGAATGAGATAATGATAAATATGATTCTTGATTGATAAAAGGAGTTTAGATTACAAAGTTGGTACTCCTATTTATACTACTTAGTAGCACAAAGGAGAAAAGAGGCAGTAAATTGAAATATGGATTGTAGATTAACTGCCTGTCAATGTGTTGCGTTTGATATTGTCTCCTACTTCTATTATAATGAAACAGACAAATACATTAGGACAAAGATTACAATTCTTTAGTCTTCAGTCACTTTCTCTACTTCAAAAGCTTCTCTTCTCGGAACACCATTACTTCGGACGTGTGGTGCAAAGTGTCAATTTTCTTATATTAACACATTCATCATTTTACACGAGCTTACGACTCTAAACGTGCTTGGTGCAAGTGTGAAACGTATATCTATTTTTGCTCTAAGATCATTTTGAAGGTTTTCTTTCTTTTCCTTTGTTATATCATTATACTTATCAACAATTTTTTCATAATAATTGAAAGAGTAAACATACTTCTTTGTTTTTGAAAAACGATGTGGTCCTTTTGTGATGGATTTCCAAATATACAAGTCATGATCTTCAATTCATGTGATGTACTCTTAATTATCCAATACCTAAACCTCGTAGTCATCAGGAAACAATATTGGAATTCTAGTGTCTGATCCGATATTATTGGACAGGTTGAACGAAACAACATGTCAATCTTCCTTACACATGATTTAGAAACAAATTGAGCAATGAAGCAAAATAATGAGCTAAAACAAATATTCAACTTGAAACGAGTTATAAAACAAAAAATTCTAGATAAAATTGTAACTGAATTCCAAATGTTGAATAGATCTAGAAAACTAAAAACGATTAAAGAAAAACTCGAAGAATACAAAAGTATTCAAAGATTTTAAAATGACTCAGAAATCCTTTCTTAGTTATCACTTGTAGGATCCCAAAGAAAATGAAATATGAAAGATAGTAATTAGAATCATGAATCAAATTGTGAAATGGAGGTAATCTGATTGAATAAGAGTGAAACATACAAAGAACTCTAGGTTTTCACAACAAATCTAATATTGATGTGAATTAGGAGCTTTTAGGAAGCTTACTCTAAAATAAGCTAAGCTAATACTAATTATAGTAGTTGAACACAAGGTTGAGGAATAAAAAAAGGCAACCATTAAGCATAAAGTACTTATTAAAATGTATTCATAAAATCCTTCACAAATGCCAACACCAGTTTTGATATTTCCAACCCATCATAAATAAACTATTACATAATATCACTATTATGTCACATGATAACTGTTATAACATTTTTTTACATTTGGAGTGAATTGGGAAGGTTGTATCTTATTGAATAAGAGTGAAACATACAAAGAACCCTAGGTTTTCACAAGCAATCTAATCTTGATGTGGATTAGGAGTTTTTAGGAAGTTTATTGTAAAATAAGCTAAGCTAATACTATTTATAGTAGTTGAACATAAGATTGAGGAATAAAAAAAGGAAACCATTAAGCATAAAGTACTTATTGAAAAGTATTCATAAAATCCTTCACAATTGCCATCACCAGTTTCGATATTTCCAACCTATCATAACTAAACTATTACATAATATCAATATCAAGTCACATGATAACCGTCATAACATTTTTTACATTTGGAGTGAATTGGGAAGCTCAAGAAACAATTTTTCGCAATGGGTCTCTGCACTATTTGCGAAAATGACAGTTTCAACCGAATTTTCAAATTTCATGTAACTTTCACCCAAAAGTCGATATATTCACAACTTTTGAAGATTTTTTCGTCGACTTTCGTGATTGTTTTTCGTGTAAGATTTTCGTGGTTTAATTTTTGTCACACATCGAGGGGGAGTTTCGTATGGTTTATTCCTCGAGCATTTCTCATACCCTTGTGGGTTTTATAATCATTTGTTTATTATAAAAAGGGGGAGAATGTTGAAATGGGTATTCGAAGCTTCTCATATATTCTTTTTTCAAAAAGGATTTGAAGACCTGTGTTACTTTGAGGGGGAGTTGGTCTTGATCGCATGGAGCTCACTTTGGATATTGAAGTCGAGACTTCCAATCCTAACTTTAAGGGGGATAATGTAAGGGTACAAAGTTCTCCATGGATGTGGCTTACCCTCTTAGATTGCATAATTGGTGTAGCCTTTCCTTTAAATAGGAAGTGAGTGGCTTCCATTTTATGTAAGAACCCATTTGTGAGATTAGTCTACTGAGAGAATTATTTCATAACCACTTTGTAATTTCTTACTAGATTAATGAGAGCTTAAATGAATTATTAACTCTTTGTGTTCTTCGTGGTTGATTAATTCACTTAATCTTTACATTTCCGCATTCGTCATCATAATCGGGTCACTACACTTTACTTGGGTGCCTTCCCTCACCCTCTATCCCTTTAAAAATCTAGCTACCCACCCCCCCTCCCTCTCTCTCTCTCTCTCTCTCTCTCTCTTATCACTCAATTACTTCTTTTCCCACACTCTAACTCGTCTCTCATCCTCCTATAATGTTTCTCTCTCAAACCTTGACAATTCCAATCCAATAATATTGGTATAACCAAGAAATTTATACTGTTCTTGAAGCTCAAAACAAAAGTCTAGGTAAGAGGTTGCACTCCCTTCATCATCCTCTACATTTTGATACTAGTTTTAGCTAATTTTATTTCAATTTTTGGATTCTATGCCCATTTTATAGATCGAATATTTACACATATCTTAGTGTTGTAGTTTCTAATTTAAAGCATTGCATGTGTCAAAGATGGTGAATATTAGGGATCAAACGGTTGCTAAGACCAAAAGAAAGCTTGCATGTACTTTCAAAGTTCAAAAACCACATTTTCTTCTTCTTCATCATCTTAGTTTTTTTTTCTTTTGGTCATAATCAATTCTAGCACATTATGGGTGTGTTTCAACATGTTACATGTATGAAAAATATGGTTTCATGTTCATGATTCAAGCTTAAAAAATCAAATCTGAAGATAAAAACTGAAAATTCATTTCCACAGTTGTTGAGAACAAAGAATTTCTACTTGAATGCAGTATACATGTCATAATTTAAAACCACTTTTGTCTCTACAGAATATGACTAGAACAAGCAATGATAATGATATATTTAAAATATTGCAAAATATTTGCTAAAAACAATGATTAAAACTCACTTTTCAAACTCATTTACATACATGCAATCTACTAGATTTCAATACCCAACTTTAGGAGAGAATAACTCAATCATTTCCTGTCCAAAAGTTTTATTCATTCTTCTGGAATGAAGTTCTATGGATTATCTTTCGAATTAAAATATGTTTAGTTATTGACAGCCAAACAGTGAATACAAAACTGCTACTTCAAGAACTTCTTTTTTGTGGATATTAGTTTTGTAGTGCATGTTCGAGAGACCATACTATTCCTAAAAAAAATTGCAAAATTATTTTGAACTCCTAGCATTTCAAAATCCAAAAAAAACCAAATATTTTGAGTTAAAACATTTTTTAAATTATTACAAGTTCAACAACAATCAAACACTTATTCTTATAATTTATGGAGTTTAAATGCACCCAGGAAGCACCAAATATATAAAACTAGATTTTTCTCTAACAGCATATGATATGGATATGGGTTTTGTGATGTTTCAAGAACTAACTTTATTTCCTTATTTTTATACAAAAGTAACTACTTTAGACCTTTAAACTCTAAATAAATACTTCCAGCAGAAAAAAAAAATTCTAAAAAATAATGGGATTGATATAATAGCGAATAATGGCTCTACGTAAAATTTTAGCCATTTTTTTTAATGTTTGCTATTTTATTTCAATTTTACCTTATATTTAACCATGAATTTGAAAATCTGCGTTTTAGACTCCCAAACATCAAGTTAATACTTTTCCAAACCCTAAACAGGTTAAAAGGAACTGTAAAAATTGTTTCATAATTTTTCACAACTGTTTACTAATTATTCTTATTTTTCTTATTATTTTGAGCTTAAATTGAGAATAAATTCTAAACAAGTCAAATAAATTTACAAAAAATTCTTGGAGTTTCATTTTTTTTGTTAGATTATGAAAATAAATTTTCAAAATATTTCGATCTAATCTTCATATATTTGTGAATTTTTGAACATCTGGTTCATGTGAGTTACTTATTTACCAACAAAATTCAACCAAAACATGTGGCAATTTATTACTTAATTAGTTGACTAAGTAATTACTGTTTATTGTTTGATCGAAAAATATCCATTAGAAACTTATTGTTCCATAGGACGCCAGTAGGAGTTGAACCGAAAATCACCTAACCACAACACATGGAACTGCAAAAAACCCCACCGAGTATTCATATCTCTTTTTACTCTTTAGTTTTAGGGTGGAAAGCATGCTTAAAAAAATGTATTATTTTGTACGTACTTCAAACAGTTACTAATGTATTTGTATGGATCTATTTATACGTTTTGACAAAATGAATCCAAAACTAGACTTGTCGATTTGTTTATTCAATACATATCGATTGAAGGCAAACGGGCAACAAGTTGCGCCGCTAGCCATTTCTGGATAGCAAAACCAATTCTTTTGAAAACTACATTTGTGGATCTAGGAGATATGACATTAGAATGCATGACCCGTTAGACTCTATTGAGGAGCTCCACCTCCTCTGATGCGAGAAAACCAAATGTATCGAAAGCAAAAGGAACAAACACATGTTCATTTGCTATACATGCATTCTCGTGCTTTACCACTTTGCACGCAGTGGCATGCCCAGCTGTGAAACCCCCACTCCCAAAACCAACAATAGGAGAGACCCCAGTTTCCCTCCTATCCATCCAAAGACCAAAATGTCAGCTGGTCTAAGTGTGGACCTTCCATCCTGCGGGTCCGTCAAAAAGTTCATTGTCGCTTCTTTCTTCACAAAAATACCAGCACGCCGACAAGCATCAAAAGAAATATTCAAAAATCCCTTTATACGATTAAAGTCAATATGACTTCATTAAAATGAATCTAGAAGAAATATTCTTCATTTCCAAAATATTCAACATAAATATTAAGAAGTGCCACAACTTCAAGCCTTCATACGCAAGATTATGAGACTTTCTTAGGTCATCGGTATATGTCTTCGCATCCATGATGCAGAGATTCATCCAATACTTTCTAGTTATGTGAAAATACTTCATTCAAGGAAGCCATGATGATAATCGTAGGAATTCATAACATGAAGAATAGAGTCACGAAATTTCCAAAACTTTTGATAATCTTTCGGGTGGTTAAATCTACGGAGAAGAATTTCCTTCATGCTTCATCATTCAATAAGTGTTCCAATAGTCAACTTGAAGGAGTTCTAAGTGTCATTGATAGATCAAATTACACTAATGAAGAAGTAAATGATGATGTTCGTGAAAGATTCAACTGGGAGTCATCTTTGAGGAAGCTTTGGAAGATGTTAATCAAGTTTCTCAAACTTGATAAGAAATTAAATAGTTGTATCGTCACTTAACGGTAAATTGTTGAAGCATGAAGTGACCCTCGACAACCAAATAAACATGGTTAAGTGTTTTTCGTAGCTATACGATGATGTGATGAATGGAGGTGCAAAGATTGTGTTGTTGATGATGCGAAGACTTTTTGGAGAAGATGATACGAAGATATCAAGCCCTTTATCTTTTTCTTTACCTTGGAATATTATGTTGGTTGAGACATGGGAGGCATGGTCGTCTGTAGGCCATAGTATTGAATGTTCTGGTCGATAAATATTACTTTTTATCTACAAATAGAGGGCATTCGTGTGTTTCGAGTCTAAAACCACTTTGTAATCAGAATCTTACCTTAATACAAGTATCTTTATCCATCTTTAATGTTCATTTTTTATAAACTTCAAGATCGCAAGCAAGCTTGATTAAGATTCAATATAGTATTTCTTTACCTACTTTGTGGTTACATAGTAAATTGAAGAAATACTCCCTTATCTGTCGATCGACCCTTTTGAACAAACCCATTCCCCCATCTAACGATCGGAACGTGACGCCACAGAACCTCCACAATTGTTAAACACACCCACACCCCCATCTTTCTACTGCTCTCTTTTTAGATCGTCGACTAACCCACCACCATAAAACCCACCCAAATTCACCACCACCGATCTACACTTCGATAATCACACCAAACCATCGGAGGATCCCACACAGATGAAATAAGAGATTAATGGGAAGAGACTATTGTTGGGTAACCGGGCAGAGGAAGGAGATGATGGTGTCAAATAGTGGAGGCGGATGTGATGTAGGGTTTTTTTTTTGAGACACACACACACACACACACACAGAGAGAGAGAGAGAGAGAGAGAGAGAGCCCAGATTTAAATATTATAAATAATATAAACATAAACAATCAAAAATAAAATAAACAATGACAATATAGTCTTTTCATGTCTCGTAAGAGATGTTGCATCCAGATTTAAACTAACGAGAGATGAAGCATACAACTTTTAACCAAACAAGGAAACTTTGAGTTAATTTTGAAAGTAGGGATTAAATATGCATTTTGACAACTGAATGAGAGATAATTTTGTACTTCACTCTTTCTGATATATCATTTCGCATATAAATTGTTGTTGAGCTTAACAAAGATACGTCGAGATTAACTTCATTTTCAACATAATCCCTATCCCCAAAGTTCTTCTCTCAACAATGTTGAAAGGAACAAAGAAGGTTGTAGAGTCATTTTTCTCAATTACTATAGTAGTTGATATTTTTTGTAACACGGAAAGCTAGAAACTCTCACAATTATTGAAATGTTTTTGTAAAAAAACAACTTTAGTGATATAAAATGTTGTTTAAAAAACATACAATCTTACAAAAATAATGTATGAAATTATTATTTTATAGTTAATGTAAATATCATATTTGTTTTCTTAACATGTATCGACAAAGTTTAACTATAAATGCATTAAGGTACAGCATGTTGTTAATTTATATCGATTACTTATAATAATTGATAACATAAAAACAATTATATATAGCGATTGAAGTGGCCACTATTTTAATTAGGTGGTGATATAAATGCATAAGGATTTAAGTGGAGAGTGATTTAGTTAGATACGTAACATATATATATATATATATATATATATATATATATATATATATATATATATATATATATATATATATATATAGACAAAACTTCAAAAATGGTCCCTGTGGTTTTCGAAAATATCAAGTTTAGTCCCTAAGTTCAAAAAACCTCACAGGTGGTCCCTGTGGTTTGAAAACTTTTAACAAATGGTCCTTTTCGCTAACACTGTTAACATTTAACTGTTAAGTGAAGGGCATTTCAGTAATTTCACAACCACAGCGACCATTTATGAAGTTTGCCATATTTTTTTTAAAAAAAAAATATATATATATATAATTATTTAATATTAAAGGGCCCCACCTCTCTCTATCTCTCTCTTTCTCTCTCTCGTTTTTGGAGAACATATGTATCTTCATCTTTTTTGGGATCCACTAAAAACAGCACATATGCATCTCTCTCTCTCTCTCTCTCTCTCTCTCTCTCTCTTTCTCTCTCTCTCTCTCTCTCTCTCTCTCTCCACCATTGTTTTTGGAGAACATATGCATCTTCGTCTTCTTTGTGTTGGTAGGGACCAATGAGAATTTAGAAAAAAATAAATAAATAAATAAGGGTATAATTGTAATCTTATTATATATAATTATGATAAAAAATAATTCAAAATAAGGGAATAACTTATACCCAACAAAACCAGCATTCCTTTATGAGTCACCAACCACAAAATCATCACTTATCCCATCTCAAAACCCTATGCCCCTCCACCGAAGCTCTAAAATTACGGAGACTCATGGTTGATGTTTGGCAATTTTTAAATTACAGGTACGAATGTTCTTGCTAGTGCAATTTCCAGGGTTCAACACTCATATTTCTACGGGTGCGATTAGCATTTAATTGAAGGGAAATTTAATCTTCTTTTACCTTTGTAAATTTGAAAAATCTTTCTTAAGATAAAGGGTAAGTGAAGCCGTCATGGGGTTTGTTTAGAAATTACAAAGATAACGGAGAAGTGTCGTCGTTATCTGTTCTTGAAGGTAATTTTAATTTCTCTTGCAATTGATTAATTTAATGTTTAAAGGCACCTGATGCGGTTGGAAAATTCAATTGGTATGTTATGATACACTTATTGTTTATATATTGATTAAATTATTGTTTGACTAAACGGCACAAATGGTCCATGTTGTTAGCTGAAAATTGTCACTTTGTTCCAAAAAAGTTTGGACAAGCACCAGTAGTCCAAAATTTTGATTTTGTTGCGAGTTTGGTCTAAAACTTTATGAAAATATTTAAAATGACGGAATTACCCTTTTAATTTTGTTTTTTCATTTTCCTTTTGTTACAATAATTAACAAAAACAAATAAAATACAACCCCACCCCACCCCACCCGACCTCTCCCCTCTTCCTGTCTCTCTACCTATTTTCTATAAAATTTTCACAAAGATAAATACCACCACCACCATCGGTCGGAGATATAAACGCCGCCAACATCGCCGACCAAAGATATGGACGCCACCAACATTGCCGAACGGAGATATGAACTTCACCACCACACCGGTCAATACCAATGGTAGTATCTAGAAAACCCTCGATTTTCCGGCGTAGAAGACAAAGAAAGATGATGTAAGTTGACCAGATCTTCAACTCAGATGAAGGTGGCGCTGAAAACCCTTGAGTTTTTATGCCACTTGCGACAAATGTTATTTCCGATGGATTAGGGTTTTATGGCGGCGGCGGGAATAGGGTTTTCTGTCGGCAATATTGCAGGTCCACCACAAAAGGTAGGGAATTCCATATGTAAACATGAAACCGATCATACTGGAGAAGACGAACTAAGAAAGGGGGTGACGACTCCGGTGATCGTTCGACGACAGATCGAGTCGGAGACAGACAATTGATGGTTTCTTACATTGAAGGGATTTTTAGACCTGAAGATCGACATTGGTTTGGTGACTAACGGTGGTAAGTGGCGGTTTAAAAACCAAGAATCGATGATCGGAGGAAACATATTTCGCAAGCTAACAGGTATGATGGTTTAATCTGGTGTAAATAGTGGCGATTTTGGGCAGTGACAGTGGTTTCCGGCGAACAATGGTGGTTTCCGATGAAAATTGGTGGAAACGTTCTGGGGTGGATGACGTCATGTCAAGTATCACAACACATTCATTATAGTAATCAAAGTACAACAAATCATTGCATTAATAGTAATAGTTTTACATGGTTACATTAATACATCAAAGGAATACAAGTAATAGAATAAACATAGCGTGGTACTAAGCTATCTTCTTCAGCAGCTCCTGGGATGTACCTGTCTAATGCTAACCTGAGAATACAAGTTATTTGAAAAGCGAGTATCAGCATTTTTACAAATGCTGGTGAGTTCATAAGTATTTAGTGACATTTATTCAAATAACTTTAGAAAGCAGTAATCTAAGTGTTTACTGTGTATTAGAGTTCTTTCCAGAAAATCCTATATTTTCTTTAATAAAGCAGCCTTCTACCAAGACTGGTCAGTGTTGTGTGCTAAAAGTAGTTTTCCCTAAGTTGCTATCATTATCAAAATACTGAATTTGATTATTGAGGAAAGCAAACGACGTCAGGGAATATCATATGCCTCAGCAGTGAAGACTGCTGACTAAGGCAAGGAATCATAGACTCCAGGGGAGTATCGAATGAACGACATGCCTGGTTCAGTCTAACAAGTACAGACTCAGACCCCAGAAAGTGCCAAATGAAAGGTACAGCTTGGTAAGGTCTAACATAGTGAAAGACAGACCCCAGACAGTATCAAATGAAATATACGTCTTGTAAGGTCAAAAACAGTGAAAGACAGACCCCAGACAGTATCAAATGAAAGATACGTCTTGTAAGGTCAAAAAAAGTGAAACACAGACCCCAGACAGTATCAAATGAAAGATACGTCTTGTAAGGTCAAAAACAGTGAAAGACAGACCCCAGACAGTATCAAATAAAAGATACGTCTTGTAAGGTCAAAAACAGTGAAAGACAGACCTCAGACAGTATCAAATGAAAGATACGTCTTGTAAGGTCAAAAACAGTGAAGGACAGACCGCAGACAGTATCAAATGAAAGATACGTCTTGTAAGGTCAACAGAGATAGCAGACCCCAGACAGTATCAAATGAAAGATACGTCTTGTAAGTTCAAAACAGTGTGACTCTGAAAATGAGCTACCAGCATACAGTGTAGATTGCCGGTGAAATACCGTTACCTTAAAGCCATGAATTATAAGGTAACCCGGGATACTCGTAACCATACTGACTAGAGTTCCAGACGCCCTACAAGCATCTATAATGTGACATTTGTCACCCCTTGGCTTGGTGGGCCGTGGACTGTAGCTAGCAGTCAGGGTGCGGGGGTGTTAATCTCGTATAGATCTATACACACAATGTTCGCTCTCCCTATAGGAGACTCTGGTTACCAACTAGACGACGGAGAAGGCCGTGTCCTGAAGATGCATCCCAAATAGTGGGTAGAGACTTCCAGATAGTGGGTAGTGTGTAAGTGTTGAACTAGAGGTAGAGACTTCCCAATAGTGGGTTTCTAATGTAAGTATAGACTAGAGGTAGAGACTCTTTACTGAACTGACTAGAGAATTCCTATATGTCCATACTCATATACATAATATATAACTAATGAGTCAAACAAACTTCGGACGGCCATCCGATCCCACCAGACCACATCTCAACGAAGAAAAGGAAATAGGGCAGACGAGCCTTCCTAAGTCTTTCAATCATTACTTATATGTACCTATATAAGCACCGACATACATCTAACTACGACTGAGTATGTATCAAGTAGAAGTGATCTTTGTGAAGTAGAAATGTCTAACAAGTGAAGTAGAAGCGGTCGCAAGTGAAGTAGAAGTGTCGAACAAGTATACGCGTATCACGAAGTAGAGGTGACAATAAGTGAAGCAAAAGCGTATCAAGTATAAGTGAAGTAGAGTCGTTATCAAGTATAAGTGAAGAGGAATCGTATCACTAAGTAAAAGCGTGAGTAAGTATAAGTGTCATCAGGTATAAGCGACTACCAGTAAGTGAAAGCGTTACCGCGTAGGAGTATAAAATAAGTATAAGCGAAGCAGCAGTATTTAACAAGTAAAAGTATACGTCGAAAAAGGAAATCTTTGATGAAAAGCCTTAATGTACAGAGAAAATCACAATTGTATTCTTTTGTAAAATATGTTTAAAAACCTTAGAGAATCTTTCATAAACCAAACTAGAATGAATTTGGATAAATCAGTATAAGTAAAAGTTATGAAATAAGTAAAAATCATTATAGTGTCCTACTCGGTAAAACAGTGTAAAGTGGTAAAATCTTGTGCATGCGGGTTATCAATCACATGTGATTGATATGATAACTGGCATGTTTAACTTGTAATCCCCCCTTATAAAACATTTAAAAGCATTAAAAGGTTCATTCAGGGGTATGAACTCACCTGGTGTAAGTAGGTCCGACGAAGGTGCCCTTTGGGCGTTCGGTGTCACGCAAGGACTTGAACACACACAATGACCTATTTAACATATGTTAACATGTGTTTACATGTAATTAGCACATTTAATACTAATTAAACAAATATATGCGCTCATAGGAGTGGAAAACACTTTGGCTAAGTGTTTGGGTGTCCCGGGTAGCGTTTAAGGGTGTGAATGGCTAAGGAATGGAGTTTACTATCCAAGAATACCTCCTTAATACATAGTTTACGGCCCAGGGACCTCTCACCATGAGTTTACGGCCGTAAACTCATGGTGATGAGTTCTAGGGTGTTTAAGGCTTCTAGCTTGTTCATGGGATTTTTCTAAGTACTTTTCATAAAAGGCATGAGTGGGTTTAAGGCTTCTAAGGGCCTCATTAGGGATTTTACGGCCTAGGGACACTCCTAAGGGAGTTTATGGCCGTAAACTCTCATTCTTTGAGTTTTGTGAAGTTTCAAGCCCTTATATCACTTCTAGCAATTTATAATGAAGTGTGATGCTATTTTGGGGGACTAAATCTAACATTTGCATGTGTTTTAGGGAGTTTACGGCCTAGACACTTGCTTGGGCCGTAAACTCCTTTTTACCCCACCATTTCATGAGTTTGAGTCCTTAAATCCTTCCTATCATTTTATAGAAATAGCCTAAGGTCATTTGGGGGACATAAACCACACTTTTGGGCAAATTTAGGGGTCTTTACGGCCTTGGTATATACCTGGGCCGTAAACTCCCTTTTTCCCTTCAGTTCATTGTGTTTAAATGGTCTAAACCCAAAATACCAAGTCCCTAATTTATGTGTGAAGCCTAAGGGTGGTTTGGGAGTGTTTTGGAGGCATTTTAACATGTTTAAAAGGTGTTTACGGCCTAAGCTTGTGCTTGGGCCGTAAACTCCCTTTTATGCCCTAAATCATTGTGTTTTAATGTTTAAAGACTCCTAGGTAATCCCCTTAATTTATTTCCAAGCCTATAGGGACAAGTTTGGGTCATTTTGGCCTTCATTTGGGTGTTTACGGCCTAAGGAGGAGCTTACGCCGTGAACTCCTTTTCCATTGCTTCTAAGTCCGATTTTTGGGCTATAAACACAAATCAATATATTTAGAATAAGCTAGGGTAAGCGAACTTACAATTTGGAAGCGTTTGGTTGTGGATTCGGGGCAAAAATGAGTCTAGAGAGAGAGTTTTGAGAGAGAGGGTGGAAAAGCTCCAAATGGAGTTTACTCCCTTTTATATATGTGTGGGAGTTGCAGCTCAGTGGAATTCTACCCAATACTGCCGTTAAACGAGGCTTTTGGTCGCACCCAATTTAGTGGTCGTAATAATAAAACTTGACATTTTCCAAGTAAATGGAAATGTGTGTTATGTGTTTTATTTCCTTTTATCACGACTTAACGGCATTTTAAATGTAAACAATTGGGATGTTTATTAAATTGACGACTTCTAATTAACGGAACTTTTATATAGTGGAATATTCCGTTAACGGTAACGGGGAAATGTAACGGGATAACTTGAGTTGTCACACCGCCATACATTACTTTTAGATTCCCAAAAATTGTTCACATGTTTAATGAAAAGGGTCATCAACCATAGTTGACAAAGATAAGTGATTTCTAGAAGTCAAGACTTTTGAGTGTTTGGAATTTTTTGTTCGGTATTTTTCTCAGATGTCTAACTGGAAGAACTGTTGGGTTGGATAAGGGGCGGATGGAAGTTTATGCGATGGTTGCATGTTTATACTACGATCTTTAAGTTGATTACTCTACTCAATTATGGAAAGAGTTTTTGAAGAGTATAGAGAACATGAATGCTCTTCATGGCATTTCATGTGCTCGATATTGGAGTTTGATTTCGCAATATTTTTATTAGAAGGAAGGGATTTTGGTTCCGGCAGATGAAGAAAAGGTTGTGTTTCATGTTTATAGTTGTCCGAATGATGCAACTGACGACACTAACGAATTTCCAATAGTTGCTCGCATTCCTGATGTTATGCTGAAAAGAGTTGATCCTACCAACATAGTTCTAATTACTTACTTACAAACAATTGATACTTCTGTTGAAAACGGGGTTCATTTGGCTAGAGAAGAAGAAAAGAAGACTAAATGTTCGAAGAAGGTTGCTGCTGAATCTTTTGAAAAATCTGTCAAAGAATCTAAATCATCAAAGAGTCCGAAGAAAGTACCAATTACAGAAGCTGAGCCAATCCAACCTGAAGTTTTTGTTGCTGATACCCCATCCACTCAAAAGGAAATTATTCCTTCGAAGACTGGTGTTTTTCGAAGAATCAAGATGAAGTCGAAGCATAAGAGTCGATCACCTCTAACGAATGTTGTTCGCAAACCACATGTTTCACATCAAGGAGTTATTTTTCGTGAGATTCCTGCCCTTGCTTCAAATCTTCTAAGAAGAGAAGGGCAACTGATATGGCCAAACATATATCGAAGAAGAAGAAGAAGAGTAGGGTGATTATTTCATCAGAGTCTACCACTGATGAAAATGAAACAATCGTAGAAACACCAGAAGCTGATCTTCAGAGAGATTCTTCTCATATTGCATCAACTGATGTAATACCACCCGAAGTTTCGATTGCCAAGACAGTTTCTATGGAGGCACGAACTTCTGACATTTTTGTAAACATATCTAATATGGATGCAAGTGTCACAATGGGTGAGGATGCTTCGCATATCGAAGACAAAGGTAAACCTTCGGATGTTACCCCAGATACAATTGTTTCTTTACCTTCATAGCTTACACCTATCATTCTTACTACATCCACAACTGATTCTCCTACCTTTGAAAACATCATCAAACAACCATTCACATCTCTTTTTTCTTCATAATCAACTGATCCACCTACCACCACTTCACCAATACAAGATTCTTCTTTCATGGAAACTAAACATGAGTCCAAAGGTTTTGGAGGAACCTTTGAAAATATAGAGTTTGATGAAGAAGAGACTGACTTCCCAGATCACATGCTCATGACAATGAAACAGTTCAAGATATTGAATACAAAACTCAATTCAATTCTTCAGTCTCAGGCTGATCTTAGGGGAGGAAATTTAGTGACCAGTCTCGAAGTGGATGGTATGCTAAAGATGGTTGAACGGAGGATTTCTTCGAAAGTGTCCGGAATGATAAAGGATTATGAGTCTCGTCTTCTGGAGAAAATTGATCTTTGTGATCAGAATAATGAGATGAGGGTCAATGCTGAAAAATCTACTTTTAAAGGTGATCTGAAGGAATTAAAGATGGTTGCAAAGGAGAGACATGTTTTGTTTATTGAAGACGTGAAGAAAGTTAGAAAGGATGTGAGCTATAAACTCCAAGAACTTAGACAAGATATGGAGAAAAAGATTGCAAATGTTCGTACTGAGTTTGCATCTCTCAATCAAAAGGTGGATATCATCTGTGATGCGGTTACTAAATTTGTGAAGTTGTACGAAAGTCTGAGTCCTCAAATTGCTCAACTTTCTACATCAGAGAACAAGAATTTTGTGGAGGTTTTCACGTTGTTAAAGGAGCTTAAAACCTTATCTTCTGCACCTACTTTGTCTTCTCTGCTCTCCTCTGAAGATCTTATCATGAAATTTTCCCAATTTGAAGCCTTACTTCTTCAACAGCTGGCTCCTCTTTCAAGAATATCTAGCCTTCTTCCCACAATGGATGCCCCACCTGCTAGTACATGGGTGCAAGGGGGAGAAAAGAAAATTGAAGGTTTGAATGCTGGAGGCGAAGATGTGAAGGTAGTGGGAAAGGTGTTTCCTTCTAAAATCCCAACATCAAAACCAATGATAGAAACAGTTGGTTCCATCTCTTCAACAATAGTTACAACTGTGCCAATCACAAGACCAATTTTGAAAGGAATTGTGATTGGTAAATCTATTGACACTAGTAAAAGTGATACGAAAGCAAAAGAAGTGATATAGGAATCTGTTTCGAAGGCAAGGGGAAAGTCAATACTAATTGAAAAATCCAAAGAAGAGAAGAAGGTAGAGGCAGAGGCAGAAGTGGAAAAGATGAGGATGATTCAAAGCATCATGACACAAAGGACTAGTGATCCTCCTGGCATTAACAAAGGTGGTCCATCAAAGAACTACAATTACGAAACGATTGAAGCCAAAGTTGCATTCAATCACATGTATTCGTTTTAGAAGAAGCCTAAACAGAGTTATATTGTCACGAATACGGATGCAAGTCATTTGGACTTTCCAATTAACGAAATGATGTTCATCATGCCTCAATTTAAAGCAGAAAGTAAATTCAAGGAGAAGGATGAAGGTACTCAAATGAAGATAAGATTTCATGCGGTTCTTTCCAGGCCTGCAGAAGAAGTATGGTCCTTGATCAAGATTAAAAAGGTCATAAGTATAAAGAAGGATGTGGTGTTCGAAAACATAGTCCAAAACATGAAGTATATTGTGACCAGGGCAAATGGCAATGTGTGTGAGTTTACAATTGCTGACTTTCCTTTGATGAACTTATATGATCTTATACAAATTGCATTACTGCTGAAGGAAAGATCATTTTCATATCTTTAAAACACAGAGCCTGATGAGTACAAGCTGGGAGTTACTCACATCAAGATTTTTATCAAAAATTATTATGAATGTTTAGCAATGACTGATGTGGAGTTGGCTACAGCTAAAGGTCTGGAAATTACAGAACCTATGGCTCCTTCGAAGACTCAAGAAAACTTAAAGAAATATGTAGATGGTGAAATATGCTTGAAGCCTTTTGGCTTAGTCGTCTCTGGGAAGGACAAATCAGGAAAGTCAAAAAGATTTTTGTTTTAGGCGAGTGAAGTTGAAAGATATTCTACTTCACAATGTGTGAACTTGATTGTTCGTATGAATCATTGCAAGAAGAATAATGAAGGAGACAAGAAGGAACTGAAGAAAACTATCTCTTGGTATACTGAGATACGAAGAGTAATGTTGTATTCCATTCAACTGCTTACAAACTGAAGTCTTCAACTCTGTTTACAAAGGGGGAGAATGTAAGGGTAGTTTGGTTGCAAAGAGTCGAAGTCTTATATGTACTCTTCGTATGTTCTGTTATCTATTTTGCTAAGGCATTTTATTCGAAGCTTAGGTGTCTAGTCCTTAGTATATTTTTTGTATGCTTTTATTCTCCTACAAATAGCAGTCTTTACTAGAGTTAGACAAGGTTTTTACAGTCTTGTCTACTTTTGCACTCTGTAAACCTAAAGCGTAATATTAAGCTGAATCAAGATCTTATTTACAACGGTGTTCAATCTTACATACATTTCTGATTTCAAACTCTGATTAATATTCAAACTCGATTCTTAGATTCTACATCAAGTTTATCCTAAATACGATCCTCATGAGCTTTCAGCATCACATCCACCTCTAGGCCAGAAACTAAATGTTTTCCCCCCTGCATTAGGTTGTAAATGTAGAAAAGAATTAATCTTCCTATTCATAATTCTAAATTTCTTCCCAATCATCAACATGTGATCGGGTATATTCTCTTCCTCTAGATCAAACTCAAGATCAGCAAAGGTACCAGTAAACTCACCATCATTAGTGGTGGCATCATCATTAACGATTTTAGGGTCAGTGGATTGAGAATGAAAAAGAGAAGTAATGGGTTGGTGCATTATATTATTGAAGGTAGGTGAGTGAGTTGATGAAGGTAATTCAGATGAAGTAGGAATCAGAAACGGTGGTAAAGACATTGTGGTATCAACACCAGGTGTTTCGAAAGATGAAGTAGGAATAATCGAAGTGTTACCTTGAGCTTCGGAAGTCAGCAATCCTTCACCCATACTGAAATTTTTGTCCATATGGGATATATGCACAGGGATGCCGAAAGTTCGAACCTACTGAGTCCCTAGGACATACAAGTAGTTTTGAAAGAGTAGATCAACATTTAAGCTGGTGAGTTTCATAAGCATTTAATGATTGTATTTGTATGAAAATGAAATGGTTTGTTTTTGTTTGTTAGTTTCTAGAAAGTCCCATATTTTCTACTGGTATAAATGTAGCCTTAAATCAAGACCAATGTTTATAAAAAGTTGATGTTTTCCTATCTATGAGTAGTGGTTTAGAAGTTCCAAACTTATGTCACAATTAGGTTGTTCATGCATAAGGTAAATAAATATATGTACGTATAAAACCTCCAATACGTCTGAAAAACCCCGTAAATCAATGTGTTTTAAATACTTTATGTGAGTTTTATAACCATGCTATTGACAAGGAATGCCTATACACAACGTTCTTCAGGCGTTGGAATGTTCTGACGTTTGTCACCCCAAATGGTGTACTGTAGCTAACAGTCAGGGTGTGGGGTTGTCAATCCCGTATAGATCTATACACAAACACCATGCTCCCCCTCCATGGGATTCTGGTATATAATACAGGACTTGAAATGTGTACTCGAGCGTACGTGAAGTTTAATGTCTCACAAAACTTAGTATAAAACAGATTTACATGTGAAAATGTTCGTTTGTTCTTGTATATGAAAGTAACTTCTTGAAATAGTATTTCCAGTATGTAAAAGTTCGTAGTATTCTCGTAAAACTATACCTATTATAGTTTTCTAAACGTGCATTTCATTTGTATAGTAATCCCTAGTGAAAATGCTCACTTGTTATGAAAAGTATAATTTTTGTAGTGCCAAAACTGGACACATATACTTGTAGTATAAACAGAGTGTTTGATTTACATAAATACATAAATCATTTCTTAATTTAAAAGATAAGATGTTATTGTGGCAAAATTTGCATACGAAAGTTTTCCCTATAATAGTTATAAATCAAATATGATTCCATTGATAAAACTCGTATAATGAAACTTTATATAACACACGATAATAATCGAGTGTTTTACTTGTATTCCCCCCCCCCTTAAAAGCATATAAAAGTATTTATAAAACATTTAAAAGTGTGAATTATAGGGGTATGAACTCACTTGAAAGATCGGAGAAGGCGAGATGAAAACCGGACAAAATTTCGATTCGAGAAAGCGGATTTTCTCGGGATTCTCGGGAATCTCGGGAGCACAAACGACCCTCGGGACTTGAGCATGGTAACCGGGACTTCAGGATAGCACGGGCATGGAAAACGAGGCAAAAACGCAAGAGAGATGAGAGGAAATGGCTCTTTTCTTCGGAACCCTCGCATCTTTTTTATAGGGGCTGGGAACGGCCTCCGTACGCGGGGCGTACACGAGTACGCTAGGCGTACGCGTGCGTCACGCATGAGCGCATCCTCGACTGCTTCGGACTTCGGATGGAATGGGGCATAGCCTCGCATAGGGCGCGACGTGGACGATCCGAGGCCTATGCCTTGAGTACGCTGGGCGTACGCGTGCGTGGCTCAGCCTTTGGATAATACCGAAATTTCCATTAAAATTTATATATTTAATATTTAATAAACTTCAAAAATTCATATCTTCTTCATACGAACTCCGTTTTCGACGTTCTTTATATCCACGCGTAGGTGAGACTATACTCTACAACTTTCGTTTAGATTCCGTCGGCAAATTTTGAAATTATTTTTATTATTTATTTTTAAAAGGTCGTGGTAAGAAAATTTCATTAGAAATTCATAACTTCATTATTTGACGTCTGTTTTTGCCAGACTTTTTACCGTTGAAAAACCATTGTCGAGACCTTCGATTCTCATTTAGGTCATTCTGGTCAAAAGTCGCTCGATTTCTGTTTCGAGTTTTTAGCTGTCCGTTGCTAAGCCGAACTTGGAAAATTCATAACTTCCTTATACGAAGTCAGATTTGGGCGTTCTTTTTACGTACGATCACGGTTTAATGACATCTAACATAACAGGTAAATTAATTAGTGATTTTTGGATATTTTATTTTCGAAGTTGATTTCATTATAACGAACGTGGTTACAATACTTGACTTTTTAGGTCGTTTACATAGAGTTGAAATATCGGGTTGTCACATCATCCCCCTGTTAGAGGAAATTTCGTCCTAAAATTTAAAGTAAGAAAGATACAAGTGAATCAGAGAAAAAGATGTGGGTACTTTTGTTTCATCTGATCTTCACGTTCCCATGTGAATTCAGGTCCTCGCTTAGCGTTCCAACGGACTTTCACGATGGGTATGCGACTTTATTTCGTTTGTTTGACCTCTCGGTCCATGATTTCTACCGGTTCTTCCATGAAGTTGAGGCTCTCGTTGATCTCGATCTCGTCAAGTGGGATAACAAGAGTATCATCGGACAGACACTTTTTCAAGTTCGATACGTGGAAGGTTGGGTGTATGTTAATAAGTTCACGTGGTAGATTAAGTTTGTGAGCTACAGGGCCGATTCTGGCGAGAATCTCGAAAGGCCCTATGTATCTTGGATTTAGCTTTCCACGCTTTCCAAAGCGTATTAAGCCTTTCCACGGCGAGACTTTCAATAGAACGCGGTCTCCTACTTGGAATTCCAAAGGTTTCCTCCGTTGGTCAGCGTAGCTTTTCTGTCGGTCTCTAGATGCTTTCAACCGTTCACAAATCTGAACGATCTTCTCTATCGTTTCTCGTATGATTTCCGGACCGGTGAGAGTGTTTTCAGTATCTCGTCCTTTAGCTAACTGTGTGTCGCCAACTTCAGTCCAACACAGAGGGGACCTGCACTTACGACCATAGAGGGCTTCAAATGGAGCAGCCTTTATGCTCGTATGATAACTATTGTTGTATGAAAATTCGATAAGGGATAAATGGATATCCCATGCCTTTCCAAAGTCAATCACATAGGCTTTCAGCATATCTTCCAAAGTTTGTATCGTTCTCTCACTTTGCCCGTCTGTTTGTGGATGGTAGGCTGTACTCATGTCTAGTCTAGTCCCCAGGGAACTTTGTAGTGACTGCCAAAACCTTGATGTAAATCTACTATCTCTATCGGAGATAATGGACATCGGAACTCCATGCAATCGCACTATTTCCCTTATGTAAGTTCTTGTAAGCCTTTCCATCTTGTCAGTCTCCTTGATTGGTAGAAAATGCGTGGATTTGGTCAATCTGTCGACGATGACCCATATGGTATCAAGTCCACCCGTTGTCTTGGGCAACTTGGTTATGAAATCCGTAGTAATCTGTTCCCATTTCCATTCCGGTAACTCTGGTTGTTGTAGTAATCCTGAAGGTTTCTGGTACTCGAACTTAACCTTAGCGCAAGTAAGACATTTACTTACGAAGGTAGCAATCTCTGCTTTCATGTTAGGCCACCAGTACAGTTTCTTAAGATCCAGATACATTTTATCTGAACCTGGGTGAACGGAATACCTCGTGTTGTGTGCTTCGGTCATGACCACGTCTCTGAAACCACCATGTCTCGGTGTCCAGATACGGTCCATGAGATAATAGGCTCCGCCACCCTTGATTTCTAGATTCTTTTCCATTCCTCTCAGGGATTCACTCGTCACATGTTCGGGTTGTAAAGCTTCTAGTTGAGCCTCCTTAATTTGTATGGATAAGTGGGAATGGATAGTCATATTCAGAGATTTGACTCTTCGACCAGTGTATTCTTTTCGACTGAGGGTGTCGGCTACTACATTGGCCTTGCCAGGATGATAGCAAATTTCGCATTCGTAAACATTGAGTAACTCAACCCATCGTCGTTGTCGCATGTTGAGCTCCTTTTGATCAAAAATGTGTTGAAGGATCTTGTGGTCGGTGTAAATAGTACTCTTCGTTCCGTACAGGTAGTGTCTCCAGATCTTTAGAGCAAATACCATTGCTCCTAACTCAAGATCGTGCATTGTATAGTTTACTTCGTGTATCTTAAGCTGATGGGAGGTATAGGTAATAACCTTCCCTCGTTGCATAAGAACACAACCAAGTCCTTGATTTGATGCATCGCAATACACTACAAAATCTTCTATCCCTTCGGGGAGGGATAGTATCGGTGCGGTGCACAAGGCCTGTTTCAGTGTTTGGAACGCCTTCTCTTGTTTTGCTTCCCAGTCAAAGACCACGCCTTTCTAGGTTAATATAGTAAGAGGTTTCGCAATGCTAGAGAAGTTCTTTACGAATTTGTGATAGTAGCCGGCTAGACCTAGAAATTGACAAATCTTCGTAGGTGTTTTTGGTGCCGACCAGTTCTTAATGGCCTTAATTTTGGAGGGGTCCACGTGTATCCATTTTTCGCTAACAACGTGGCCCAAAAATTCGACTCTTCGAATCCAAAATTCACATTTAGAGAACTTCGCATAGAGCTTCTCTGATCGTAGTGTTTCTAAGACTCTTCGTAGGTGCTGACTATGTTCTTCCTTACTTCGGGAGTAGATAAGTATATCATCGATGAAGACGATGACAAACTGATCCAAGTAAGGATGACACACCCTATTCATTAGGTCTATGAATACCGCTGGTGCGTTGGTTAATCCGAATGACATCACTACAAATTCGTAGTGTCCATAACGGGTTCGGAAGGCTGTCTTGGGAATGTCTTCTCCAGCACTCGTAATTGGTGATATCCGGATCGTAGATCTATCTTCGAGAAGTAGCTCGCTCCTTGAAGTTGATCAAATAGGTCGTCAATGCGGGGCAGAGGGTAACGATTTTTTATAGTAAGTTTGTTCAGCTCTCAGTAGTCGATGCACATACGGAACGATCCGTCTTTCTTCTTTACAAACAAGACCGGTGCTCCCGAAGGTGAGAAACTAGGTCTAATGAATCCTTTTTGGTGGAGTTCATTAAGCTGACTGGAAAGTTCTTGCATCTCTACTGGTGCCAGACGATAAGGCGATTTTGCTACTGGGGTAGCCCCTAGAACTAAATTGATTCTGAGCTCGACTTGGCGTTGTGGTGGTAATCCCGGTAGTTCTTCTGGAAAGATATCGGGGAAGTCACGTACTTCTGGAATGCTGTTAATATCCTTTACTTCCCGACTCGTATGGACGATGTGTGCTAGAAATTCCTGATAATCCTTTCGCAAACACTTTCGAGCTTGGATGCACGAAATAATGCGAAGGTTTGTACTTGATTTGTTGTCGTAAATCACTAATGTTTCATCGTTAGAGAGATTTAGACAAACGGATTTTTCAAAGCACATGATGTCGGCACGAAGAAGACTTAACAAATCCATGCCAACTATGACGTCGAAACTTTTAATTTGGACTGGCATGAGGTTGATTGGGAAAGAGTGACCGTCTAAAGTTAATTTACAATCCATGTATATGCAGTTAGTGTTTTCCGTTTTTCCATTTGCCATTTCTACAGTGAATGATTCTTCTAACATGCTAGGTTTATGTTTAAGTAAATGAGTAAAGTTTTGGCTCACGAAGCTTCTCTCTGCTCCACTATCGAATAGTATGCATGCATATGAATTATCGAGAAGAAATGTACCAGCAACTACTATATGATCAGCTACGGCTTCTTCGTGACCAATAGCCAAAACTCGTCCCACTCCGCCGGTATTCGTTGCCTTTGGGCAGTTTCTTTTGTAGTGGCCCACATCGCCACAACCGTAGCACGCTTGGCCTACACCAGCATTGGGAACTTGAGTGATCGGCTTTACGGGGGCCTTGCAGAAACGGACAGTGTGTCCCTTTCTGTTGCAGTTGGAGCACTACATTTCTCGACAAGGTCCATGGTGGTGGTAATTGCATTTGGTGCACTTTGGGAAGTTGCCCACATAAGGCTTTGTTGGGTAGAGATTTGTAGGAACGGTAGAAGGTACAGTAGCTGCATTTACTGTAACCAGTTGTTGTTTCTTCGAGGATTCTTAGGAAGACCCACCCTTCCCCTTATTCCACCCTCTCTTCTTGTTATTGTTGTTGTTGTTGTTTCCCTTTTGTGGTTCTGGTGCAAAAAGTGTTGAGTTTTGATGATTTCCGTGATTAATAAGCGATTGTGCCAGCTCTTTGGCACTTTCAAAAGTTTCAGGTTTTGAAGCTAACACGCTTGACTGAATTTGGGGCGACAGTCCCCAAATGTATCGCTCTATTTTCTTGCTCTCGGGAGCAATCATATCTGGGCAAAGGATTGCCAGATCGCAGAATATGTTGGTATAAGTTGCTATGTCGGTACCAATCATTCCAAGAGTCCAGAGTTCGTGCTCGAGTTTTTGAATTTCTCCTCGTGGATAGTACTCCCTCATCAACATGATTTTCAAGCTCTCCTAGCTTATTGAGTTTGCACTATCAAAGTAAGTACCTTAACGTGGCCATTCCACCAAGTTAAAGCTCGATCAGTAAGTGTGTAAGTTGCAAACTTGACTTTGCTGTGTTCGGGGCAGGAGCAGATTTCAAAGATTGATTCCGTCCTTTCAACCCATTGCCTTAAAATCATCACACCACCCGTTCCATTAAACATCCGGGGTTTAGCATTTGTAAAGTCTTTATAGGTGCATTCCCGGGGTTGCCCATGACTATCACCATCGTTGGAAGGATGTATACCAATTCCTGAACCAGTAGTAACAGGGGTAATTATCTGTGACATGGCAGCCGCCATAGCTGCGGTGATTGTTGCCTACAACATGACATCATCAAATTGAGGAGGTGGAGGTGGTGGTGGTATCGGTGCTTCCCCACCGTTGTTTCATCTTGGATTTCTATGTGGAGGCATCCTTCAACTAAAGATTGAAAAGACAAGGGTAAAAAGTCCATAGTATAGAAAATGTATGTGTCTCATGAACTAAATCGCTATAGTTCAACATCAAATGATAGTATGAGTCTCAAAGATAGAAGAACGAAGGTTATTCGTAAATCCGAATATATGAACAAGCGTATGGTTTTTCCATAATATTTTAAAGATTGAACGAAATACTCAACGTAGTAATAATAGCGTGCAAATTATATTAATATAATAGATGATATCACGATCATGAAAATTTGACCCTTAAAAGGGCCTCCGATTACAAGATTTTTAAGAAAGTAAAAACTTTTAGCCGGGGTCCTAACTTATAACAAAATTTGCGGTTTTCGCAAGTACTACTTGCGGCTTGTGTTGTGCTTGGATCTTGACTCCGCATCTGATTGCTTTGATTCCATAAGACGCCTATCGAAGGCGGTTTGCTGTTCCCTCAACTCTGTGAGGGCTGCATTCATTTGTGTTTGGAATGCATCGGCGCGGAGGTGGGTGTCATTCTGCAACATATCCAGACGACGTATGTCGGCCGTGTGAACTTGTACTTCCACGTTAGCTTCGCGAATTCGATTTGCTTGGACCCCCGATTGATAAGACTGGTTGGCCAGTTTACCTACCATGACCAGAAGTGCTCTGTTGGCTGAACCTCCGTCCCTGATGTCGTAGAAGTTTCGACACATACCGTAGGGAGAGCGTATCCCTTGTTGTTGGCTCCAATGGTGGAGGTGACTTCCCCAAACGGGAGTTGGTCCCTGGAAGTTCCTCCTAATGGCTGGAGGGTCGACTACTTCTGGTTTTGAGTCTGTACCAGAGTCATCCCCTTCTTCCAACTCGATAGGTTCTTCATCCTCTTCCGGATCCTCCTCTAACCATCCTCCATTGCCCTGGTTCGGGTAGTAGGGGTCCCCTTGTGGGTGAAATCCAGCCATTTGACTATACGAGAATAGGGTTATAAGATTTGAACAAAACTTGAAAACATGTAACACTAATTAATCTATTGTATGCACCAAATACTCCTATAGTATTTAAATTGTACGTTTGATACTAGTGTCTATTTTGGTAAGTTTTGACTTGTTGCTCACTACGATCATTCCTCGATATACGTTAGTCCAATCTCAGACAAATATAGTTGATCAGGCTATATTCGTCCCAAATTTGTTTACATATCTTGAGAACTAATTGTAGTGTCCAACTCATGTTAATACTTTTTGTATAGTTCTCATCATGAAAATGTGTCGTTGTATGCATGTATTTTGTATTTTCACGACCTAAAATAATCTATTTAAATGAAATAAGGATTTTAGGTGTGAAAATCTTTTGTCAGAGAATTTGTGTCCCTAAGCATTTATAGTTTGTATATCTTATGAGGTTCGATATACTTAGTTCACTATAAACATTGCTCTGATACCAATCTGTCACACCCCCAAACCGGAACGACGGAAACGTTCGGGGGCGGATGACTTCATGTGGTAACGTAACAAATGAATACATAGTAAAGAAAGCAATACGACCATCATATATATAATTGAAAGTTTACATTGTTAAAAGAGTACATGTTCAAAACCAATTACAATATGATGCCAAAATATGACTTTAAACTAGTGCCGCAGCGTTCCTTCTTCAAAAGTTGTTTGGTACCTGTAATTACTGAGTCCCTGGGACATACAAGTAGTTTTGAAAAATTAGATCAACATTTAAACATTTAATGATTGTATTTGTATGAAAATGAAATGGTTTGTTTTTGTTTGTTAGTTTCTAGAAAATCCCATATTTCCTACTGGTATAAATGTAGCCTTAAATCAAGACCAATGTTTGTAAAAAGTTGATGTTTTCCCATCTATGAGTAGTGGTATAGAAGTTCCAAACTTATGTCACAATTAGGTTGTTCATGCATAAGGTAAATAAATTTATTTACGTATAAAACCTCCAATACGTCTGAAAAACCCCGTAAATCAATGTGTTTTTAATACTTTATGTGAGTTTTATCACCATGCTATTGACAAGGAATGCCTATACACAACGTTCTTCAGGCGTTGGAATGTTCTGACGTTTGTCACCCCAAATGGTGTACTGTAGCTAACAGTCAGGGTGCGGGGTTGTCAATCCCGTATAGATCTATACACAAACACAATGCTCCCCCTCCAAGGGATTCTGGTGTATAATACAGGACTTGAAATGTGTACTCGAGCGTACGTGAAGTTTAATGTCTCACAAAACTTAGTATAAAACAGATTTACGTGTGAAAATGTTCGTTTGTTCTTGTATATGAAAGTAACTTCTTAAAATAGTATTTCCAGTATGTAAAAGTTCGTAGTATTCTCGTAAAACTATACCTATTATAGTTTTCTAAAAGTGTGTTTCGTTTGTATAGTAATCCCTAGTGAAAATGCTCACTTGTTATGAAAAGTATAATTTTTGTAGTGCCAAAACTGGACACATATACTTGTAGTATAAACAGAGTGTTTGATTTACATAAATACATAAATCATTTCTTATTTTAAAAGATAAGATGTTATCGTGGCAAAATTTGCATACGAAAGTTTTCCCTATAATAGTTATAAATCACATATGATTCCATTGATAAAACTCATATAATGAAACTTTATATAACACACGATAATAATCAAGTGTTTTACTTGTATTCCCCCCCCCTTAAAAGCATATAAAAGTATTTATAAAACATTTAAAAGTGTGAATTATAGGGGTATGAACTCACTTGAAAGATCGGAGAAGGCGAGATGAAAACCGGACAAAATTTCGACTCGAAAAAGTGGATTTTCTCGGGATTCTCGGGAGCCTCGGGAGCACAAACGACCCTCGGGACTTGAGCAAGGTAACCAGGACTTCGGGATAGCACGGGCACAGAAAACGAGGCAAAAACGCAAGAGAGATGAGAGGAAATGACTCTTTCCTTCGGAACCCTTGCATCCCATTTATAGGGAGTGGGAACCGCCTCCATACGCAGGGCGTACGTGAGTACGCTGGGCGTACGCGTGCGTCACGCATGAGCGCATCCTCGACTTTTTCGGACTCCGGATGGGACGGGGCATAGCCTCGCATAGGGCGCGGCGTGGACGATCCGAGGCCTAGGCCTTGAGTACGCTGGGCGTACGCGTGTACGCTGGGCGTACGCGTGCATGGCTCAGCCTTCAGATAATACTGAAATTTCCATTAAAATTTATATATTTAATATTTAATAAACTTCAAAATTTCATATCTTCTTCATCCGAACACCGTTTTCGACGTTCTTTATATCCACGCGTAGGTGAGACTAAACTCTACAACTTTCATTTAAATTCCGTCGGCAAATTTTGAAATTATTTTTATTATTTATTTTTAAAAGTTTGTGGTAAGAAAATTTCATTAGAAATTCATAACTTCATTATCTGACGTCTGTTTTTGCCAGACTTTTTACCGTTGAAAAACCATTGCCGAGACCTTCGATTCTCATTTAGGCCATTCCGGTCAAAAGTCACTCGATCTCTATTTCGAGTTTTTAGCTGTCCGTTGCTAAACCGAACTTGGAAAATTCATAACTTCCTTATACGAATTCAAATTTAGGCGTTCTTTTTACGTGCGATCACGGTTTAATGACATCTCACATAATAGGTAAATTAATTAGTGATTTTTGGATATTTTATTTTCGAAGTTAATTTCATTATAACGAACGTGGTTACAATACTTGACTTTTTAGGTCGTTTACATAGAGTTGAAATATCGGGTTGTCACATTCGTCGTCAACTATCACCCGCTTTTTTGTCTTTGTAATATTTTTGGCCATGCCTTCTGCACGTCTTTTCTTCGATGTTGGAGATACTGTTGATGGAATTTCACAAATCACAACCCCCTTCCGATTGATTTGTGGATTGCGAGTCAGTGTTTGTGTAAAAATTTTTAATCTTTTAGGGGAATGGTGTGGTTTATGAGCCAGTTTCTTCAATCGTTTCAATACCACTGATTTCGAGGGAACTACCTCGGTCGAAGGTATCGCTGTTTGTTACACGCTCAAACCAGGTTGGCGGAAACGTCTGGGGGCGGGTGAGTATCATGTATAGTATCATAATAGTTGAGTATAAATGATCAATGCACCACAACCAACGTATATATAATTGAAATAGTTACATCATTTGTATGCGTTACATGTTTCAAAAGACAATTATAATATATTGCCAAAAGATTTGTTTAGGCGCCTTAGCATCTCATCCTCAAAATCATGTGGTTAACTGTTTTACTGATTCCCTAAGGATACAAGTTGCTTGAAAAGAGTATCAACAATTAAGTTGGCGACTTCATAAGCATTTGTAGTATGTAAACCTCTCTTTGTAACGTAATAGTGTTTTTCTTACCAGAAAATCCTATATATTTCCATAAAATGTATTGTAGTCTTAAATGTATCATGACCGTAATGTATAAGTATTTTCCATACTTAAAATAGTATTACACAATTTTAATCATGCATATAAAACCTCTTGAAGAAATGCTTTTGCATAAACTAAAAGAGTCGTTGTTGCTTTATGTGAGTTTTTATAACCGTATTGATGACCGATGTTGCCCTGTCGCGACGTTCTTCAGCCGTTGGAAGGTTATGTCATTTGTCACCCCAGATCTGCCGGTCTAACTATAGCTAACAATTTAGGTGTGGGATTGTCCGTATATATCTACACACAAAAGATCATTTCTCCGTCTGGGAGACTCTAGTTATAAAACAAGACTTTCTTTTGTACTTTGTAGCATATTGTGAAGAGTATGTCTCACAAAGTTGTTCAATGAGTTTACGTGTTTTTGTACTGAAAATGTTTGTATATGTAATTATCCCCTTGGTCTGGATAATAATGAAACGACGTAATATAATTATATATCAAATTATATTATTATACCCTTTGATCAAGGGGTGACAAAGGGGAAAAGTTTCGTCAGCCGTATGTATATAGTTTATCATAGAAACCAAGTAGTACTCAATATATATATATATATATATATATATATATATATATATATATATATAGTAAGAAAATAAGTATTTTGTGTTTGTCTTTCACATCGTTACGCTTTTACCAAAACTTTGCCCGTAATAATATACGAGTTTGATAATAAAGTCATTTCATGTATTTATCACTTTTCATAAAAATAGTAATTAAACATATTTGAATGGTTGCTTTTATAATGTAAATTTTCTTATGTCTTACTTGTATTCCCCCCTAAAACATAGAAAAACTTTGTAAAAATGTAGGGTTATGAACTCACCTTGAGGGTGATTGCGGTTAGAATCTAACTAGAAACGATCAGCGGTTCGTGATCGTCGGGCTCGGGAAGCGGAATGCCTTTAGTAAACGAGAGAGAAAGAGAGAAAATAATTTGGTGTAAGAAGTGAAATGGTCGAGCTTGCTATTTATAGGCTGATTTTTAGTCTCTCACATCGTGAGCCATTCATGCTCACGTCGTGAGCTCGATCCTACTCACCTCGTAGACCCGCTGTTTTCGTCCCTAGCTTCAGAAGATGTCCATTTGACTCCTCACGTCGTAAGAAAACGTGTTAACAATGTGAGCCTTAAACGTAGACTTGCCATTTGCATTCTAGGCTTGAAAGGTGGCGTCTTGACTCCTAACGTCGTGATAAATCATTCTAATGTCGTGAGTCCAGTCAGTTTAGGGTTTTGACACATGTCATGCTCTCAGACAGTTGTATCTTCGAAAGGTCATAACGTTTACATACAAGCTCCGTTTTGACGTTCTTTATATCCACGCGTAGGTGGGGACGTACTCTACAATTTTGATTTAGATCACTAAGGCTAAAAAGTATTCTTATGTAAACTCACTTTTCACGATTGCAGATGTCGTGCCAGTTTTGTCGCGAAACTTCGACAGATGATAACTTCTTCGTTATAACTCGTATTTTGGCGTTCTTTATATCTCCAGAATCCTGTTCCCAACCACTACAATTTTCTTCATAGATATTGTGTCTATCTATTATTTTATTTTTATTCTTAACTTATTATAAAAATGCTTCATGACAATCATAGTTCTATTGCATCAAATTACATTGTGAATTAACTGGTACATGGTTGAAGTTTAGACCTAGTTGATGGGTTTTGGTCATAAGACATCCTATGTGCTCATACAAACCCTAATGCTTGGATCTAGGTTTCTCTATTGTACATGTTTTGAATCCAAGACTATAAACCCTAATTCTAGCATATGGAAATCCAAATTCACGTGTAATTAGGTTTAAGAACATACCTTGATTGTTATATAGCAATAACAATCCATTTCCTCCTTGAATTGACCTTGGAAGGCTTAGAGTCACAAGTGTCACTCCTCTAATGGCTTACAAACACCATAAGCAAGTGGAGAAGGTATAAAGAGAGAGGTGAGAGGTTAGAATTCGTCCTTAGGACTTCTTGAGAAGGGTTCGACGAATTCATGAGCCTTAGGGGGTTTATATAGGTGTAAAGATTAGGGTTTTAGTCCTTATCCTTATCTAGTTGCTTGCCCACCAAGCAACCATAAGATAAGTCTTAGAAACCCTTATCCTAGTCGAATTCTAAGGCATTATCACCTTAAATTCGTTCACCCTATATATAAGATAATCCTTACCTTATTTTGTAACTATCACATAATTACAATTCAGCCCCTCTAGTTTAATTAATTACACTTGATCACAAAATTAATTCTTAATTAATTATTGACCAATATTAATTAAACAAATATGATTTCTCCTTTAATATATTATTCTTATAACATATTAATAAATCATAATAACCTCTCTCTCTATTTATTTCTCCAATCAAGTTGCTTTGGTGAAGGCAACCCAAAAGGACCATGCACCATCGGGTCAAGTACATACCAAAATAGTTATGGACTTAGACACTAATCCAACAGTCTCCCACTTGGATAAGTCTAACAACTATTCTGCGTATGACTTCGGATCCCGATCTGCAATCGTAGCTTTCCAAAGCCGCTGTCAACTCTGATTATATCAAATACGCGTGTCCTTAGATAAGGGATCATATATTCCTCCATTCTAGATATCATATGAGATATGATTTCAAATCATTCTCTTTGTACTATATCTCGATTTCCGATTTGTGACGACAGACTAATTGAACAAATCAAATTAGCCCTAGCCTGGCCGAGCATTTACGTTTGTCATCACTAAACCATCGAGGGGCCCAAAGATATCGCTTTTATCCTACTTTGGATAAAAGGAACGGATAAACTTTGATACAATGCTTGCTTATACTTACGCACCGAATCACACACAACAATATGTTTTATAACACCAAGTTACTGGTGTGTTTACATATTATCAATGTGCAACCGATTTGCAAGATACAACTCACACATCTCGGTTTCAAGAATATAAGATGTTATCGTCTCACCAATCACTCGTGATACAATCCATGGGGTGATCCAAGTGAGCGTGGGTTTAATCCAATGCTCAAATCATATTCGTAAGCACTCATGAACGTTACAGCAAACATTTGCTTATGTCTAATACTTTTCTAGACATTCCACACACCAATTCATGACAGTCTTCATTCATATCTACTTCCAACATATGAACGACTGTGGCCCGTTCGAATAATTCGATTATTCTTAATAAACTCAATTATTCTGGAAGTCAAAACATGCAAATGTGAAACACAAGAATAATACTAATCCCATATGGCCTCAACCCTTTGAGCATAAATAAAACACCTTTTATTTATCACCATATTGATTACTCATTATTTGTAGTTTCGGGTAATCAACTTCTTACTTGAATTACAACACTTGTCCCATGCTCCTAGCATGCACACAATGTTTACCTATGGTTCTGACTTTGTGAAATAGATCACATTGAACACATTTCCAATCATTCTCATTTCACAACTCCAAATCCTTTTCATAAGTGAAAGAATATCAAATTCTTGCTACTTATAGAATATGCTAGATTCTAACATTTTATGCAATGATCTCTTTTGTAATGTCACTGCACCAAAGTCACAAAGACTATTGCCAATGATATTACAAAGTCTTCTATCGGAGATTGTTACAAGACAATTCCACAGATGTGATGTCTCTCACTCAAAGTACTTTCTTTGAACATCCTTTTGCATAGAAGTTTCTAATCTAGTCATAGATTTCTTAATATTCAATTCCCAATATGGACACACTTCCATATGTTCCATATGACAACTCATTCTTAATAGAATCTTATCTATTCGTAATGATGTCGATATGGTCCATCTAATATGGAAACATTTCCATATTTTCCAATACTATACTTCCAACTACTCACAAGCGACCAATCCTCGTCGAACTTGGATTGTCCTTTGATAGTTGTTTAATTGTTTTAGTCTAAACCGATTCTAGTCCTTTTTCCCTCTAAATGTGCTCGACATTTGGAAAAATTTTAGAATGGTCAAACATTAAAGCATTTGCAATCGATCCTATACCCGAAGCGTATGGGACACGACGCATAATGTTTTATTTGCTATGTTCTCAAAATTCGAATAGTGAAGAGGGACGCCGTAATCATAATCGAAATTTTAAGAACACACTTTGTACCCTTGACTAAATTTATTAACATTTCTCAACCTAATCCTTTAGATTTGAAATGAAGCATAATATTCTCTCCCTTAATTATAGCAAAACAACTTTACAACCCTTACGACTTTGCAAGGAATGACTTTTGTTTTCTATAATTAATATTGCCAACTTGCAATACTTTCCATAATAATCATACAATCATAACTTTTATGCTCCCACTATCTTGATGATTATTATAAAACATAACACTTATGCTCCCACTAGCTTCGACATGTATTCATAAACATCTTAACTTTTAGAAAAACAATGCTTATTGAATTTCTTAAGTTCATGTTTCTAATACTTAGTGCTCTGATAATCTTTTATCAATGTTTCTTGAACTTATACACATTTGCCTTCGATAGTTCATATGTGTGTCTAAACAATTAAGACTAATTGCCAAACCTCACAATTCAAATTATGGAAAGGGATGTCGTAACCATAATTGAATTCGAGAATGCAATTTTACAATCACTATCTTCTTAAAATCTGTCTTAGTGAAAGCATTTCCTCACAATCATTTTCATGAAGGAGGAAATCTTATGACACTTAGATTTAAAATGTGTATTTGTTCCTATCCATGTGAATTTGTCAAAACCAAGGTTTACGACAAATTCAAACTCTTATGGATCGAACTTTCTTGATCTCGATTTCTTGCCTTTATGGTAGCACAGCTGCCCACCATGTCTTCCAAGTAGTTAAGCAGCTCACCCTTTCCTATCAATGCACATTTCATTGATTAAGGTGCTTTGCCTTTTATGCATTCAAAATGAGAACTCATAGAACTCACATGCATAATTAACTCGATTGGATTGGCATAGAATCAAAATAATGTCAACACGATAGGTTGTAAACCTCAACTCGTGTGCTAGTGATGATCGTTAAGGTTTATTTGATTTGTTCTTGAAACCTTTCAAGACCATTAAGGCTCCCACTGACTCCTTGACATATAAGATTCTTTTGTCAATAAACATTTCTTGACAAACAAATATTCAAGAGTTAGTGTAGCTTTTATCAAGAACACTTCATAAATTGGTCCTAGTTGGTCTTTGTCTTATCCAAGACATCACAACTTTCCACATTTAATGAAAGTTACAAACCTTCTTAATACCTTTCACTCAATGTCACAATCTTAACTTTAAGACTTGTTATTGGAATGAAGTATGATTGACTTATTGATTTAACCATTTCTTCAATTCTTGATATCTCTTCTTAGACATACAATTGTACTAAGACTCACTTAGAGGATCAATTGAGATATGGTTCTTAATCATTAAGACCTATCATAAAGCATAAAAGGTACTCTCCCATCTTCTTAGAATGGAGAAACTTTTATCTTTCTGCCTACTTGATTCTTCTTATTCGTTCTGCTATTGATCTAAACCCTTTAATCAATTCAGAATTACACATAATCTTGTAAGTATAATCATATTTACTAAACCTTTAGTAAATCATGACGAATATCATTGTTACTCTTATGGTGGACTCGGTCAACACGCAACATTGTGTGCTCGATCTCTTAGTCCTTCACTTGACACTTTGTCAATGAATTTGTCTAATTTCCAAATATGAGATTTCTCATTCATTGTGCAACCAAGTTGCGTGATTCCAAATTTCTGTCCAATTGAAACTTTGGGCGATGAGAAACTCTCCCTATTTGGTAAATTCGCGATTTTTCCATAAACACCATAAATAAGAATCATATCCATTTGTTGTAGAAATATTCAAACACCAATTTTCATAACGATTTTATTGCAAGGAGATAAACAAATAAATCAAACGAAAATTTATTTTATTTATAAAAGCAACGGAAAACATTTGTCCTTACAATGCAAAATCCATTGAAAACTATGTATTTCGAAAGAAAAATTTCTAACAACTCTATCATAACTATCTAAGCTCAAAATCTAATCTTCAAGTCCATGCGATCAAGATCCATTCCTTGTGATTAGATTCATCTTGCTCTTTCACCAAGCTTCCTTTCTTTTCACCGATCCTGTAAAACATTCAAATGCAATCTTATTACATTATGTATTAAGAATTAATGAATAGGAACTTAATGGAGTTAGATAGTGGATTTTACCTGAAGCGCAGCCATACTCTTTGACTCTCCCAGCTTCTGGACTCTTCATGCTCTTCGGGCAGACTTGTATCCAACGCCCTCTCTTTTGGCAGCAAACGCAGGTCGGTTCTCCTAGAACGTCCTCGGAATTATGGTCGGTTGACTTTCCCAACAAATACGCTCCATTGCTTCGCCAAATCATTTCTGATTCAGCAGCAATGAGCATGTAAGTTAGGTCAATGAGGTTGTCGTCATGATTCATCATATAATACTTTCTTTTGAACTCATTATATGATTCAGGAAGTGACTGCAAAACCAATTCACAGCCAACTGATCTGGGAATGACACACCCAACATTATCAACCTATCAATGTGTGATTTCATTCCTAGAACGTGGGCACACACGGGTTTACCATCTTCATGTTTCATTTCCAATAGGGCTTTAGTGATATTGAACCTTTCAATTCTTCGATCTTGTGGGTTGGGGAGAACAATAGGAGGAGGAGGAGGAAGTGAAGCATGATTTCTCGTTCCTCGATTGAATCGTGGAATACCATCTTCATGTGGAAAGCTTGTTCCACAGGATTTGGGAAAACCATAGTTGTCGAAATTTGACATCTACAATACGGGAGAAAACGAATTCATGTTAGTTGATAGATTGAGTCCTTAGTAAATCACCCAAATGAGATACTAAGGCTAGGACCCAACACAATATTCTACAACTTGGGAGAGGGATGCCGTAACCCTAATTGCAGAATATTTGAAGGTAAGTGAATGACGATTCACTAATTTCCACCACGAAAAACGAAAAAGAATTTAAGTTTTAAATCTATGAAAACTCCTAGATCCTTTGAGATTCATTGAACATTTCAATGGCATGTTTAAATCTCGATATGCCCCTCTAGTTTGTGACTGGGATGCCGAGGATCACAAAGCGGGTGTGAATAACCATGCAAACTTACATGGTGCCCTCACATGTTACAGTCACCTATTCGTTGTGCCGGTAAACCACACACGCTCCACCGAACTATGACAAACATTGAGTCACCCTTTGCTACCTTTGCTTAGACCCATTTAGTGTGCCGGTAAACCACACACGCTCCACTAACGTCTTCGAAAGGGCACAAAGTGTAATTTCATGGAATTGCATCAATTCACTTTTGCCTAAGTAACTAAGATTGGGAATTTTGAAAAACATTTAATTACTTTTATAATTCATTATACTTATAATGGAAGGTTTCGTCCTATCCTACCCGTTCGGCTAACGACCCTCCACTAGTCAAGAGTGCGGTGGGTAAGAGTGGATACCCATTCAATCGCCATTTTATAGGCAATTTACTTAAACACCCCTTATAGACCAGCTTCGTGAATGAGGCCTACTAACGGTAAGACTGACTTTTACTCATACATATATATAATGTTAGACCTTTAATGTTATATATAGTATAGGGTGTATTTTTATACTTTTAAAATACTAGGTGGTCTAATTTAACAATTATACTTTTAATTCAATTAAATAGTAGACCTAAACTTTTATGGATTTATTAAACTTCTTTTAATTATACACCTTAATTAATTAATAAAATCATAAGGGTGTGATTTGAACTTTTTCAAAACAATACTAGAGTTTTAGAGTTTAACATTCCTAATTAAACTTTTAATCAACTTTTAAATTCCAAAACTTGAGGGCAAGTTTTGAAACATTTCAACACATTAGGGTTTAGAATTTAAATATGCATCAAAATTAAACTATTTAATCAAAATTTAAATTCCAAAACTTGAGGGCAAGTTTTGAAACCTTTTTCAAAACATTAGGGTTTCAACTATTTAAATTTCAAAACAACAAAACTTTTGGGGTTCAAATTTAAACTATAAAACCTAAAGGGCCAAATATGAAACTTTTCACAGCAACAAGGATCAAATAACAAATAATTCAAATTAACATTTAATCACATAATTATCCATATTTGATGATTTCTTGCAAAATAATTTATCGATTTACTTAAAATAATTAATCAATTATCTTATAAGGAAACAATTATCCTATTAATTGATAAATATCTTCAATTAGATTAAAATTATAGTCAAATATATCATATAATCGGATTAATATTAATCTAACATGATAAGGTAATTATCCCAATGCAAAAACAGCAAGAAATCCCGAGATAAGCACTGTCTGACGCACCGACTCGCCGAGTCACCCTCTGGAACTCGCCGAGTAGGGCTGACTCGCCGAGTCAGGTCGAACAGTGAGGCCAAAACACGATTTTCAGTTACAACAAGCATCAATACAATAGAAACCAATCAAAGCTCTGATACCACTGATGGGTTTTGGTCATAAGACATCCTATGTGCTCATACAAACCCTAATGCTTGGATCTAGGTTTCTCTATTGTACATGCTTTGAATCCAAGACTATAAACCCTAATTTTAGCATATGGAAATCCAAATTCACATGTAATTAGGTTTAAGAACATACCTTGATTGTTATATAGCAATAACAATCCAATTCCTCCTTGAATTGACCTTGGAAGGCTTAGAGTCACAAGTGTCACTCCTCTAATGGCTTACAAACACCATAAGCAAGTGGAGAAGGTATAAAGAGAGAGGAGAGAGGTTAGAATTCATCCTTAGGACTTCTTGGGAAGGGTTCGACGAATTCATGAGCCTTAGGGGGTTTATATAGGTGTAAAGATTAGGGTTTTAGTCCTTATCCTTATCTAGTTGCTTGCCCACCAAGCAACCATAAGATAAGTCTTAGAAACCCTTATCCTAGTCGAATTCTAAGGCATTATCACCTTAAATTCGTTCACCCTATATATAAGATAATCCTTACCTTATTTTGTAACTATCACATAATTACAATTCAACCCCTCTAGTTTAATTAATTACACTTGATCACAAAATTAATTCTTAATTAATTATTGACCAATATTAATTAAACAAATATGATTTCTCCTTTAATATATTATTCTTATAACATATTAATAAATCATAATAACCTCTCTCTCTATTTATTTCTCCAATCAAGTTGCTTTGGTGAAGGCAACCCAAAAGGACCATGCACCATCGGGTCAAGTACATACCAAAATAGTTATGGACTTAGACACTAATCCAACACTAGTTTGTTCTAAAAATTTTCAAGTTGTCACATCATCTCTCCGTTAGATGGACTTTCGTCCAAAAATTTGATCTTTGAGTGGGACTTCAATTGTCGGGGAAAAGATGCGGGTACTTCTGTTTCATCTGGTCTTCTTGTTCCCAAGTGAAATCAGGTCCTCATGGAGACTCTCATTTACCTATTCATGATTTCCACTAGCTCTTCGATAAAGTGGAGACTCTCATTTACCTCGATTTCATCGAGTAAGATTACAAGATTTTCATTGGACAAACATTTCTTTAGATTTGACAGGTGAAAGATGGGATGTACGTTACTAAGTTCTTGTGGTAGTTGTAGTTTGTAAGCTACTGGGCCGATTCTAGCAATGATTTCAAAAGGACCAATGTACCTTGGATTTAGTTTTCAATGCTTTCCAAAGCGTATCATTCCCTTCCAGGGTGAGACTTTCAATAGCACGCGATCACCAACCTGAAATTCCAACGGTTTTTGTCTCTTGTCTGCGTAGCTCTTCTTTCTATCTCGAGAAGCCTTCTGTCGTTCACGAATTTGAATGATATTCTCCGTTTTTTGTCATATGATCTCGGGGTTGGTGAGAGTGTTGTTGGGACCTTGCCCCCTTGCTAGTTGTGTGTCGCCCACCTCGGCCCAACACAGAGGTGATTTGCACTTTCGGCCATAGAGGGCTTCGAATGGAGCAACTCTGATGTTAGTGTGATAGCTATTGTTGTATGAAAAATTGATGAATGGTAAATGGGTATCCTATGTTTTACCAAACTTTATCACATAGGCTCTCAACATATCCTCCAATGTTTGGATTGTTCTTTCGCTCTGCCCGTCGTTCTATGGGTGGTAGGATGTACTCATGTCCAACCTAGTTCCACCAGATTGTTGTAGTGACTGCCAGAATCGTGAGTTGAATCGACTATCTCTTTTAGAGATAATATATATGGGCACACCATGCAGTTGTACTACCTCTTTAATATACATTCTGGTCAGTTTCTCCATGTTGTCCGTTTCTTTTATTGGTAGGAAATGTGCGGATTTGGTTAATCAGTCGACGATTACCCAAATGGTGTCATGACCACCCATGGTCTTGGGCAACTTGGTTATGAAATCCATAGTAATCCACTCCCACTTCCACTCAAGTATCTCTGATTGTTGTAGTAAACCTGAGGGCTTCAGGTATTCTACCTTGACTTTGGCGCAAGTCAGGCACTTGCCCACATAGGTAGCAATCTCTGCTTTCATGTTCGGCCACCAATAGAGTTTCTTGAGGTCCATATACATCTTGTCTGAAATTGGGGGAACAGATTATTGAGTCATCTGAGCTTCGTTCATGAAAACATCTCTATAGCCACTAAACTTCGTTGTCCAGATCCGATTCTTGAGATAACGAACTCCGTCACCCTTGATTTCTAAGTTCTTCTCCATTCCTATTAAGGTTTCACCTTCTACATTATTAGGTTTCAAGGCTTCTAATGGTGCCTCCTTGATCTGTGCGAACAGACGTGAATGGATGGTCATTGTCAGTGCTTTTACTTTGCGATCTGAGTACTCCTTTCGATTAAGGCTATATATAACACATTCTAATAGTGGCAAGAATTTTGTATTCTTACACTTAAAGATTTGGAATTGTGAAATGAGTTTAATTGGAAATCAAATTGATTTATTTCACAAAGTAAGGACCCTAGGTAAACATAGTGTTCATGATTGGAGCATGGGATAACTATTTTTTTAATTCAAGTATTAAGTTGATCAATCGAAACATTATACAATGAATAATAAGTAATCAATATGGTGATTCAATAAAAGGTGTTTTATTTACGCTCACACGTTTTGGGGCCATATTGTATTAGTATTATTCTTGTGTTTTACTTTGCATGTTTTGACTTCAAGAATAATAAGATTTATTCAAACTATCCATAGTCAATCATACTTTGGAAGTAGGTATGAAAGAAGACTATCATGAGTTGGCTTGTAGATTTGTCTAAGGATTTGACCATAGCAACAGGTTTGCTGCATCATTCATGAGTACTTCTGAAATAAGATTTTAGTATTGGATCAACCCATGCTCACTTGAATCAGTTCATGGAATTTATCTCGAGTGATCGTGAGACGATAATATCATATAGGTCTTCCAACCAAGATATATGTGTTGTTGACTACAAGTTCGTTGTGCATTGATGATCAGAAAACGCATCAGTAACTTGATGTTATAAAACATATCATTATGCATGATTTGATGAGTAGTCAGTACAAGCATATAATGTCGAAGTTTATTTGTTCCCTTTTATCCTAATAGGATTAAAATCGATATCTTGGCCCCTCGATGATTCTGTTTTGAGTATGTGTCGGGCCTGATCAGAACTAAATTGATGTGTTTAGTTATGTTCTAGGTCAGAAGAATTGGAAATCAGGAAACAAACTACTGGACAATAAGTATGACATTGTTCCATTTATTTGTGCACCTGATATCTTGAGAATAGAGGATTATATGATCCCTTATCTAAAGGATGTGTTGCTAAATGGGTCAGAGTTGACAGCGGCTTTTGATATCTTACGATTGCTAAGTCAAATCCGAAAGTCACATTGGTAGTTATAGTTACTAGACTTATCCAAGTGGGAGACTGTTGGATTTAGTGTCTAAGCCCATAACTATAACTGGGATGTACTTGAACCGATTGTAGCATGGTCCTTTTTTGGTTGACTTCACCAGTGCAACTTGATAGGATGGATTTTGAGAATAAGGTAGCTTATGGTTTATTAATATATTACGAGTATAATATATTAATATGAAATCATATTATTTAATTAGTATTGATCAAGAATTAATTTTCTGATCATAAGATACTAATTAAATATAGGGGGATTTATTATGTAAATCAACCATTCTTATAGTGTGGGCCAATGATCCCTGATTATGTAGGTGGGCTATACCAATCCATGGATAGTCCATGGAGGTTAAACCCATGGATCATGAGAATGTGGAAAGTCATGGGTTATTAGGGTTTGCAAAGTGTAACCCTAACATGTGCAACACTATAAATAGAACCCTTTAGAACAGAAATCGGCTAGACCATCTTTTAGATATAACCAACTTATTCTCTCAAGCCTCCTTTTGCATATTGGTGTTTGTGAACCAATAGAGGCATCACACTTGAGGTGCTAAAGCTTTCAAAGGTCAAGAACTCTACCCTACTCAAGAGGTAAACATCCAAACTAAAGTTTGATATTATATAGCTTCAATTGTATGCTAGATAGAGCGAATGCTTGGAAAAACAAAATGCTTGTATAATTTGAGAAAACATAGATCCAAAGCATATTGGGTTGCATGTGCACCATAGGAGTGTTATATTGCTTAAAATCCAACATTATCATATGAACATGGAGGTGGTCACTCTTAGCAAGCTTGAATGCTTTTTAAGGACTATTGAAAGCAACATGAAAGGAAAATCGGTTGTGTGTACTGCTACTACTACTACTTCTTCCTCTATTTCGGCAATCGAACATGGAAAGGGAAAGAAGAGGAAATCTCCCTCCAAGAGCCCCAAGGGAAAGTCTCTTTATGGACCCTATTGTAGTGGGGCCAATGTTGGTTCTACTAATTCTTGTAATCCGAAGGATGCAGAATACTTCCACTGCCATGAAAAAGGGAACTGGAAACGAAGCTGCCCAAAGTACTTGTAGGAGATAAAGGATGGGAAGATCAAACCCTTTCTTTGCAGATATTTACACTATTCTATCTAAAAACTCATCACATGCTAATTCTTGGGTCCTTGATACAGGTTGTGGATTTCACATTTGTTCTGATTTGTAGGGACTAAAAAGAAGTAGGGATGTGGAGCACGGGAAAATAAGCTTAATCATGGGAAATAGGAAAATGTATCCTGTGACCAAGATTGGAGTTTATTTTTTTATTGCTTAGTAATGGTTTAAATTTAGAGTTGAATAGTTGTTGTTACTCAGTCGATATGGCGAGAAATATTATTTCCTTTCACAGTTTGTATAAATAAGGTTTTACCTTTTCGTTTAATAATGAAGTTGGTACTATTAATGCTTATTACAATGGTGTATTTTATTTTGATGCATTACATTGCAATGGTGTGTATGAAACTGTGAATTTTGTAGATAACTTTGGAAATAATGTGATACACATTGATTCTTCCAATGATTTGGATAAAACATGCTTGTGGCGTTATCGTCTTGGACATCTCAACAAGAAGGGCATTGCCCAACTCCAAAAGGATGGAGTTTTGGATTCATTCGAGTTAAATTCGGATGACACTTGGAAATCTTATTTACTTGGAAAGATGACCAAGTCACCCTTCATTGGTACTTGAGAAATGGGTGAAGGTCTGTTGGACCTCATACACACTGATGTGTGTGGACCATTCAGAACCGCCACAAGGGATTCTAATCGCTTCTATGTGACTTTTAATGATGATTATAATAGATATGGATATGTCTACTTAATCAAGCATAAGTCAGAAACCTATGAAAAGTTCAAAGAGTTTATGCAAGAAGTGGAGAATGAATTGGGCAGCAAGATAAAAATGATGCGATCTGATTGAGGAGGAGAGTATCTTAGTATCGAGTTCCTTGACTATCTTAAGGAATATGGAATTGTTTCATAATTGACGCCACCTAGGACACCACAACTTATTGGTGTGGTTGAGAGGCGCAATAGAACCTTGCTATACATCGTTCACTCCATGATGAGTTGTGCTTTGTTACCTATCTCATTCTAGGGGTATGCCTTAGAGACTACCACATATATCCTTAATCTTGTCCGTAACAAAAAGGTTTCCAAAACACCTCACGAGATGTGGACTGGGAAGGTTCCCACATTAGACCACATCAAGGTTTGGGGTTGCGAGGCTTTCATGAGATGCGAGACTCATGACAAGCTCGAACCTTGGAGTGAGCGATGTATTTTCATCGACTACCCACAAAAGTCCTTTGGATATCTCCTCTACAGACCAAGTGACAATGTTGTCTTCGCCGCGAGGAGAGGATTCTTTCGTGAGAGAGAACTCATATGCCAAGGGGATAGTGTGAGGCAAATTGACCTTGAAGAGCTTCAAGAGTCAAGAGATGAAGGATCCTCAAAGACTAGCACTCAACCTGAGGAGGAGACTCTGGCTGAGCCAATTGATGAGTTCGTACCTCTGAGGCGTTCCAGTAGTGTTAGAGTTCCACCTGAGTTTTATGGATTCCATATTACCGCAGAAGGTGATACATTTATCTGTGATAGCACACTGGTAAATCTGGATGAACCTAACAACTACAAGGAAGCTATGGTAGGCCCCGAGTCTGCTAAATGGAAAGAGCCTATGGACAACGATATCCAGTCTATGTATGAAATTCAAGTTTGGAACTTGGTTGACAATGTACCGGATCGTAAGATAGTCGGGTGCAAATGGATCCTCAAGACGAAGACCGACATTGTAATAGCCCGAAATTCAGGTAAGCCTTATGACCCTTCTTCTTTGAGAGTTGGCAAGATGAGTCCCTTAAAGTTATATGTTGGATTTGTGAGTACGCTTGGCGTGAAGAAGCGTACGCCGCGCGTACTCATGTGCTTATTTTGGACACAGACTCGCCCGGGTACGCTGGGCGTACCGAGGGTTACGCTGGGCGTAGTGTGCCCAGATGCAAACCCTAAATTCTGGCTTGTGCACTATAAAAGGAACGTCTAGTCCTTTTCCCCAACCACCATACCCCCTTGAGTGAGCCCTTAGAGTGCATAAATTCGTGTTTAAGCTTGTGTGTGTCTTTTTGAGCTTAAAGGTACCTTTTTGAGGTGAAGAAGGAGAAGAGGAAGCCATTGTTGGAGCTAGAAGTGGAAGAGCAAGAGTAGATCCGAGTTCTACAGTGGTTGGAGATCCCTTTTGAGGTAAAAAGCTCAAGGCTTTCCTTGTCCTTCAAGAGTTTTGCTTTTTGGACCCATTTTAGGGTTTTTGGTTCAAAGGTGGAGACTTTGTGTGCAAAGAGTCTCCATAAGCTTAGATCTGGCCTTTCCTGGTGTAATATGTGTTGAGGATTCATAAAAATCCAATCTTGGTCGTGGATATTGAGTCATGCATGAGTTAGGGTCTTAATATGGGAAGAGGAAAGGTGTTTTGAGTAATAGATGATCTTTTCAGCCATGCAAGGCTTAAAGGTTTCAACTTTATGGAGTAAGGACCTTTAGAGAAGTCAGATCTGGAATATGAGTTCTTGTCTTAACCGTTTAAGACCACCATACTCAATATGGCTGAACCGGGATTTACGTCGGGCGTAATCCCAGTACGCGCAACATAGGGGGTGGCGCACCCCGATTCTGTGAAGGCACTGGGTATGCCCAGCGTACATGATTGGTACGCGCAGCATAACCCGGAGGGTTGACTTTTGTTGACTTTTAGGGTTTGGTCAACTTTAGGGTATTTGCGCCATGAGAGGGGTAAAATGGTCTTTTACCCTCCTTAGAGTGCTAAGAGAGTGAATGGTTTAGCCTTGGGAAATGTATTGATGCCGAGTGTTTATTTCGTATGTTTAGGCGGAGGCTAGATCGTATTTTCACGGAGTCCGAGATTTAGGAGTTACCGAGTTACACGAGGTGAGTCTTCTCACTATACGTTACCTAGAGTGGTAATATGAGTTGACCGGAAGGTCTTATGTGCTATGTATGAGATTGTGTGCCATGTATGAGATTATGTGATATGTGATGTAAGTATGATATATAATTGTATAGGCCGGACCGGAGGGTCCAACGATTCAGAACAGACCGGCGGGTCCAATGAGACAGACCGGGCCAGAGGGCCCAACAAGCTATGACCGGACCAGAGGGTCCAACGAGCTACGAGACCAGAGGGTCCCACTGAGACACATCGGCCGGAGGGTCGTACAGTAGCCTCGAGTAGCGTATGTGTTGTATGTGGTATTTTGGGGAACTCAATAAGCATTTATGCTTACAGTAGTTGTGTTATGTGTTTCAGGTACTAACGAGGACCGTGGAAAGGCGCCGGCGTGACCCGTACACACAGAGAGGAGATTTGATTTTATGATCTTGGGATATGTTTTGATTTGATAACTATTGTGGAATACTTTTTTGAGAATATTTTACATATAAATTTGGTTGTTGAAAAATGAAAAATTTGTTTTAAAAATTACATCGTTACAAGTTGGTATCAAAGCCTTGGTTTGAGGGACTCGGATGCACCTTCGGGCGTATCTGAACTCAAACTGAGGATTTGAGAACTTTTCGAAAAATAAGAACTGGTTTTTCTAAAAAGAGCAATAGGTTGTGAAACAACCAGAGCGGAGCAGTGTGTACGGTCAGCTAGCGCCTGAATGGTGAATCCCCAAAATACCCTTACATTATGTGTTATGAGATATGATATGTTATGGTATGCATGCTTGAGTAGGCTAGGTATTCATATTAGGACTAGAATGGCCTGATTGGTGGAAGTTCATGACGGCGAGCTTCACTCTAGCAGAGATTTCTGAGGTGACCTGGGAGAGGTTCACTGCCATGTTCAGAGACAAGTATGTTCCCCCGGTGGAGAGGGAACGGTTGATTTAGGAGTTCTTGACCCTCAAGCAGGGTACTAATTCTATTATTGTTGTTACCAGGAAGTTTCATGAGAGGGAGATGTTCTGTCCTGAGCAGGTGTGTACCGAGCAGGCTCGAATGAGCCGGTATCTGAGTGTTCTGAGGAGAGATATTCGGGAGTTCGTGGCGAACTCGACTTATCGGACATTTGCCGAGCTCCAGGCAAATACCCGGAAGAGGAAGATAGAGCTGGAGACTCAGGCCAGGGAGGAGGCGGAGTCTCAGTGGAAGGATCGGCGACCGACACAGTCTCAGCCGGCAGCCAAGCGTGCCAGGCCCGCTGATTCGAGAACTGGGAGCGCGAAGGGCCGCACTTGTGGGAAGTGCGGCTAGAGTCACGAGGGGTCGTGCAGAGCGGGAGTATGATACAAGTGCGAGAAGGAGGGGCATATCGTGAGGGATTGCCCCAAGGGATTTTCTTTTTGCTTCCATTGCAATCAGACCGGCCATCGGAAGGCCGAGTGCCCTCAGCTACATCAGGGATCAGCGCGGGGGTTTATGCCTGCTACTAGGGCTACCAAGGTTCGGGCAGCAAAGGTCGAGGCGCCAAAGGCTCGCGGGAGATCCTTCCAATTGACAACGGAGGAGGTCCGCACAGCACCCGACGTTGTGGCCGATACCTTTCTTGTGAATTATGTACCTGCCTTAGTGCTATTTGACTCGGGAGCGAGTCGATCTTTTGTGTCGTTAGCTTTTAGTCGTCATATCAGTATTTCTCGAGAGGGCTTGAGTCGACCTCTGCGAGTTTCTATAGCTAACGAACGAGCAGTGTATGCCACGGAGGTGATTCGAGGATGTAGACTTGAGATCTTCGGTGTGGGGTTCCCGATCGATCTAGTCCCGACTGCGATGGGGGACGTATGTGTGATAGTAAGCATGGATTGGTTGAGCAATTTGGAGCTATTATAGAATGCGAGCATCAGTTGGTTACAATTCGAGACCCTAGTGGGGGTGTACTTACGGTGTACGGTGAGGGTACCCGTCCTTAGTCAGCATTTTGTTCGGCTGCTATGGCGAGGCAGAGTTTACAATAGGGCTGTAGGGGATTTGTGGCCTATGTGATGGACTCACGAGTGGCCGCTGAGAGGCCAAGTTCGATTGATGAGGTCCCGATTTTTTGGGAGTTCCCTGATGTTTTCCCCTAGGAGTTGCTGGGTGTGCCTCCCGAGAGACAGGTGGAGTTTCGTATCGACTTGGTACCGGGGGCGGCACCTATTGCCAAGGCATCCTATTGCCTTGTGCCTCCCAAGATGCAGGAGTTATCCTTGCAGCTTCAGGAGCTGCTGGAAAAGGGGTTTATTAGACCGAGTAGCTCACCTTGGGGAGCGCCGATCCTTTTTGTCAAGAAGAAGGATGGTTCACACCGGATGTGTATTGATTACCGGGAGTTGAACAAGTTGACGGTCAAGAACAGTTACCCGTTACCAAGGATCGACGATCTGTTCGATTAGTTGTAGGGAGCGTCTTGGTTCTCCAAGATAGACTTGAGATCGGGATATCACTAGATGAGGGTTCAGGATGTAGATATCCAGAAGACAACGTTCAGTACTTGTTACAGGAATTACGAACAGGGTGTGCAGGCCGATGTTGGATCGTTTGATGATTATATTCAACGATGATATCTTGCTGTATTCAAGATCCAGAGAGCATCATGAGGAACATTTGAGGGAGATCCTCGGAGTTCTGAGATCGGAGAGGCTTTACGCCAAATTCTCCAAGTGTGATTTTTGGTTACGGGAGGTCCAGTTCCTAGGGCACCTCGTTAACCAGAAGGGGATATTGGTCGATCCGTCAAAGATCGAGGCGGTGATGAGTTGGGAGGTGCCGTGGTCACCTACCGAGATCAGGAGTTTCCTAGGGTTGGCTGGTTATTATTGAAGATTTATTAGGGATTTCTCTAAGATCGTCGTGCCACTCACAAAGTTGACCCGGAAGGGTGTTGCTTTTTCATGGGGTCCGGAGCAGCAGAACTCATTTGAGACACTTCGCCAGAGATTATGCGAAGCTCCGGTGCTCGCACTCCCAGAAGGGTTGGGAGCGGTGCTTATACAGAGGGGGCATGTGATAGCATATGCATCGAGGCAGCTGAAACCTCAGGAGTCGAGGTATCCTACCCACGATCTGGAGTTGGGGGCAGTGGTGTTCGCCCTCAGGATCTGGCGTCACTATCTGTATGGGGTTCGGTGTACCATATACACGGACCACAAAAGCTTGAAGTACCTGATGGATTAGCCCAACCTGAATATGCACCAAAGGAGATGGTTCGATGTGGTAAAGCATTACGACTGCGAGATCCTGTACCACCTGGGCAAGGCTAATGTTGTAGACGATGCCCTGAGCCGTAGAGCGGAGGGCGCCCCGATACGAGATGTTTGCATAAGATTGACAGTGATGACTCCGGTTTGGGACACCATTCGAGGGGCCTAGGTAGAGGCCGTGAGACCGGAGAACCGCAAAAGGGAGCGAGTGATGGGGCAGGTATCGGAGTTTGTTACCGATATTCGAGGACTTATGACCTTCCAGGGTCGGGTTTGTGTACCGTTTGTGGGCGGAACGCGTACCATCTTGATGGAGGAGGCACATAGATCGAAGTTCTCGATCCACCCCGGGGCCACTAAGATGTATTTGGACCTGAAGTAGGAGTATTGGTGGCCATGTATGAAGAGGGATATTGCATGGTTTGTAGAGAGGTGCTTGACCTGTCGCAAGGTTAAGGCCGAGCACCAGCGTCCGCATGGTAAGTTGCAGCTGTTAGAGATTCCCGAGTGGAAGTGGGAACAGATTACCATGGATTTTATCACCAAATTGCCGAGGACTACTAGTGGTGTCGATACAATTTTTGTGATTGTGGACATGTTGACGAAGAGCGCTCATTTCCTTGCCATCAGTGAGAGCTCTTCTATGGAGAGGCTGGCAGAGTTGTACGTGAAGGAGGTGGTATCGCGACATGGAGTACCGATCTCGATTGTCTCAGATCGAGATGTGCATTTCACTTCCAAATTTTTGAAGAAATTTCATGAGGAATTGGGTACGAGGCTGCATTTTAGTATTGCATACCACCCGCAGACTGAAGGGCAGAGTGAGCGGACGATTCAGACGCTAGAGGACATGCTTCGGGCATGTGTACTGGATTTCGGCTGGAGTTGGGACACGTATTTGACCTTGGCTGAGTTTTCCTATAACAACAGCCATCACTTGAGCATTGGTATGCACCCCTTTGAGATGTTGTATGGAAGGAGGTGTCGGACCCCCATTTGCTGGGGCGAGGTAGGGAAACGTGTGATGGGTAGTACAGAGATAGTGCTTTAGACGACAGAACAGATACAGCATGTCAGACAGAGGTTATTGACCACTCAGAGTCGCCAGAAGAGTTATGCGGATAGGCGACGATCCGAACTCGAGTTCCAGGTTGGTGATTTCGTGCTCCTGAAGGTATCTCCTTGGAAAGGAGTGATCCGATTCAGGAAGAGGGGCAAGCCGGGACCCCGGTATATTGGGCCGTTTAGAGTGATCACGAGGGTAGGCAGGGTAGCATATCTCTTGGAGCTACCTGCTGAGTTGGACCAGATTCATGATACTTTCCACGTGTCGCAACTGAGGAAGTGTATAGCCGACGAAACAACAGTGGGACCATTAGAGGATATCCAGGTGGACGCGTGTCTGAATTATGCTGAGAAACTGATCGCAATCTTGGATCGGAAGATCAAGGTTCTGAGAAACAAGGAGGTGCGTTTATTTCAGGTTCGGTGGTAGCATTGGAGGGGGTCCGAGCTGACTTGGGAGCCGGAGTCGAAGATGCGGGAGCAGCATCTGGAGTTGTTCTCGACATGAGACTTCGAGGCCGAAGTCTGGTTCTAGTGGGGGAGAATTGTAACAACCTGAAAGTTAAGTAAGCCTTATGACCCTTCTTCTTTGAGAGTTGGCAAGATGAGTCCCTTAAAGTTGTATGTTGGATTTGTGAGTATGCTGGGCGTGAAGAAGCTTACGTCGCGCGTACTCACGTTCTTATTTTGGATGCGGACTCGCCTAGGTACGCTGGGCGTACCCAGGGTTACACTGGGCGTAGTGTGCCCAGATGCAAACCCTAAATTCCGGCTTGTGCACTATAAAATGTACGTCTAGTCCTTTGCCCCAACCACCATACCCCCTTGAGTGAGCCCTTAGAGTGCATAAACCCGTGTTTAAGCTTGTGTGTGTGTGTTCTTGAGCTTGAAGGTACCTTTTTGAGGTGAAAACGGAGAAGAGGAAGCCATTGTTGGAGCTAGAAGTGGAAGAGAAAGAGTAGATCCGAGTTCTATAGTGGTTGGAGATCCCTTTTGAGGTGAAAAGCTCAAAGCTTTCCTTGTCCTTCAAGAGTTTTGCTTTTTGGACCCATTTTAGGGTTTTTGGTTCAAAGGTGGAGACCTTGTGTGCAAAGAGTCTCCATAAGCTTAGATCTGGCCTTTCCTGGTGTGATATGTGTTGAGGATTCATAAAAATCCAATCTTGGTCGTGGATATTGAGTCATGCATGAGTTAGGGTCTTAATATCGGAAGAGGAAAGGTGTTTTGAGTGATAGATGATCTTTTCAGCCATGCAAGGCTTAAAGGTTTCAACTTTATGGAGTAAGGACCCTTAGAGAAGTCAGATCTGGAATATGAGTTCTTGTCTTAACCGTTTAAGACCACCATACTCAATATGGCTGAACCGGGATTTACGCCGGGCGTAATCCCAATACGCGCAGCGTAACCTAGAGGGTTGACTTTTGTTGACTTTTAGGGTTATGTCAACTTTAGGGTATTTGCACCATGAGAGGGGTAAAATGCTCTTTTACCCTCCTGAGAGTGCTAAGAGATGGAATGGTCTAGGCTTGGTAAATGTGTTGATGCTGAGTGTTTATTTCGTATGATTAGGCGGAGGCTAGATCCTATTTTCACGGAGTTCGAGATTTCCGAGTTACCGAGTTACACGAGGTGAGTCATCTCACTATACGTTACCGTAGAGTGGTATTATGAATTGACTGGAAGGTCTTATGTACTATGTATGAGATTATGTGCTATGTGATGTAAGTATGATACATAATTGTATAGATCGGACCGGAGGGTCCAACGATTCAGACCGAACCGGAGGGTCCAACGAGACAGACCGGGCCGGAGGGCCCAACGAGCTATGACAAGAGGGTCGTACAGTAGCCTCGAGTAGCGTATGTGTTGTATGTGGTATTTTGGGGAACTCACTAAGCATTTATGCTTACAGTTGTTGTGTTATGTGTTTCAGGTACTAGCGAGGACCGTGGAAAGGCGCCGGCGTGACCCGTACACACAGAGAGGAGATTTTATTTTGTGATCTTGGGATATGTTTTGATTTGATAACTATTGTGGAATACTTTTTTGAGAATATTTTACATATACATTTGGTTGTTGAAAAATGAAAAATTTGTTTTAAAAATTACATCGTTATAGACATGGATGGGAATGTACACACATATAAGGTGCGACTGGTTGCGAAGGTCATTACTCAAACTCCGAGAGTTGACTATGATCAGACCTTCTCGCCAGTAGCGAAGATTTAATCTATAAGTGTTATGTTGACCATTGCTGCAATTCATGACTATGAAATATGACAAATGAATGTCAAAACTGCTTTCCTTAAAGGAAAGTTGGTTAAAGATGTTTACATGAGTCAGCCAGAGGGTTTTCTCAATGCTAAGTAACCTAATAGAGTGTGTATGATTGAGAAATCCATTTATGGATTGAAACAAGCATCTCGTAGATGGAATCTTTGTTTCGATGAGAAAGTCAAAGAGTTTGGATTTTTGAGAAGCAAGGATGAGTCCTGTGTATATGTCAAAGCTAGTGGGAGTATAGCGAGCTTTCTAGTATTGTATGTAGACGACATACTGCTCATTGGAAATGACATCCTGACCTTGCAGGAGGTTAAGTCCTGTCTTGGGAAGTGTTTCGCTATGAAGGACATTGGAGAAGCTGCCTATATCCTAGGGATAAGGATATTGAGACACAAAAGTGGAAGACTAATAGGATTTAGTCAAAATACCTACTTGGACAAGGTGTAGAAATGTTTCAACATGGAGAACTCCAAGAAAGGTAACCTACCTATCCTAAGCAATACCAAACTGAGTAAGACTCAGAGTCCGAGTACAGAGGTCGAGATAGCAGAAATGAGTCATATACCATATGCTTCCGTAGTTGCTTCGATCATGTATGCTATGACTTGTACTCGCCCTGATGTGGCCTTTTCTTTGGCCATGGTCAGCGGATATCAAGGGAACCCTGGTAAACCTTAATGGACTGCTATAAAGAACATTCTTAAGTACCTGCGGAGGACTGTGGGAGTGATGAATTGAGAGTGCCAGGGTATAGTGACACCAGCTTTCAGACCGACAGAGATAATTTCCGCTCTCAGTCAGGCTGGGTGTTTAGCCTGAATGGAGTAGCAGTGACATGGAAAAGTCCTAAGCAGGAGATGTAGCTAATTCAATGTGTGAATCAGAGTACATCTCAGCAAGCAAAGCAACGAAGGAGGCGATATGGTTGAAAAACTTCATCGGAGACCTTGGAGTTATTCCTTCCATAAAGGAGCCTGTGGAGATTTTATGCGATAACGAAGGGGCGGTTGCCTTAACCAAGGAACCAAGTGATCATGGGAGATCCACACATATCGATAGAAAGTACCACTTTATAAGACATCAATTAGAAAAAGGGCACTGCGTGGTGAAGTGGATATTGTCAGAGGACAACCCAACAGATCCCTTACAAAGGGACTCACTTGGGCTAAAGGATGTTATTAGTTTTAGTGATTAATTAAAAAAAAGCTTGTAATAGCTAAATTGTAATTGACATTTGATGATGAATAATAATAGTTTTATTTATAAGTAAGTTACTGTCTTGTGTCAATCATTTAGTATTATTTCACTTTGCATGTTTTTACTTTCAGAATAATAAGATTTATTCAAACCATCCATAGTCAATCATACTTTGGAAGTAGGTATGAAAGAAGTATGTCATGAGTTGGCTTACAGATTTGTCTAAGGAGTTAGGCATAGCAACAGGTTTGTTGCACCATTCATGAGTTCTTTTGAAATAAGATTTGGAATATCCATCAACCCGCGCTCACTTGAATCACTTCATGTAATTTATCTCTAGTGATCGATAATATCATATATGTGACAACCCGATATTTCGAATCAATGTAATGACCTAACAAGTCAAGAATTGTAACCCCTTTTAATATAATGAAATTATTGTCGAAAATAAAACGTTCAAAAGTCATCTACTGGATTTCATAAATGATAGTTATCATGTCATGGTTTTCAGAAATATAAGGAACACTAAAATCCGAGTTATAACGAAGAAGTTATGACCAACCTAAGATTCACAACAAAACCGTCAATACGATTAAACATAAAACACGAAGTTTTAATAAAATACTTTTTAACCTTAAGTATCTAAATGAAAATCGTAGATATCATTAAACCATGAACATGCATAAAAAGAACGCCCAAATATGACTTCGTATTGGGAAGTTATGATTTTTCGAAGTTTCGGATGTAGCAGAAGACAGCTAAAAACTCGAAATAGAAATCGAGGGATTTTTTGACCGAAACAATATAAATGAGAATCGAAGACCTCAACAATGGTAAAAAGTCTGTCAAAACAGACATCGGATAAAGAAGTTATGGATTTTTAACGGACCTTTCGTCTCCCGGCCTGTTAAAAATAATATAAATAAAATAATTCAAAATTAGCCGACAGAGTCAAAACAAAGTTCTAGAGAACATTCTCACCTACGTGTGGATACAAAGAACGTGAAAAACGGAGCTCGTACGCAAAAGTTATGCAATTTAGAAGTTCGAAAAATCCATTTACGCCCCGCGTAAAGGATTACGCCCCGCGTACCAGAGGATAAGAGCCTCGTCCCATCGGCCACAGGCACTCCCATATGACGGAAGCCCTCCCATCCGAGGTGCGTAAGGAATGACGTCCTACTACGCCCCGCGTAACCTCGTACGCCTAGCGTACCGAGGTGGTTTAGCCCGCTATAAAAGGGATGTGAGGGTTCCGGGCAAAATTGTTCATTTTCTCTCCTTCTCTTGCGTTTTTACTTTGTTTTGCATGCAAGAAATATCCCGAAGCCCCGGTTTTCACACCCAAGTCCCGAAGGAAGATATATGCTCCCGAGATTCCCGAAAATCCCGAGAAATCCGCTTTCTCCTGCCAAAGTTCTGTTCGGTTTCCGTCTCACTTTCGTCAATCTATCAGGTGAGTTCATAACCCTATAACTACGTTTTCAAATGCTTTGTAAATGCTTTTATACACTTTTAAGGCGGGGGGGGGGGGGGGGTGGGAATACAAGTAAACACACGATTATCCTCGTGTGATAAACATCAATCTCTTGCTATACTTTTTGTTATAATCAATCATATATGATTTATAACTACCATACGAAAATACATTCTCATACAACATATCATGATAACACCCTATCTTTTTGGAATGAAACATGTTGTTATATAAATACCAAACACTTTATTTATATTTTGAGTATAAATGTTCGATAATGTTATACTTTACATACAAAGTCGACACTACACTAGGGTTTACCATACAAACGAAACATACTTTTGGAAAAACTATAATAGATATAGTTTACTAGATATTCATGAGATTTTACATACTATAATTACTATATCAAGGAAGTACTTTCATATACAAGAACAAATGGACTTTTCATACGTAAATCTATTTGATACTATGTTTTGTGAGACATTCAACTTCACGTACTTTCAAGTATGCAATTAATGTCCTGTATTATATACCATAATCTCTTGTAGGGAGAGTGTGATATTTGTGTATAGATCTATACACGATTGACAATCCCACACCTAAACTATCAGCTATAGTTAGACCAACAGCTCTGGGGTGACAAACGTCATTACATTCCAACGCCTGAAGAACGTTGTTACAGTCAATCTAGGTCAATAGCATGAAAATAAAACTCACATAGAGTATTAAAAACACGATGATTTACGGGTTTATCAAATGTCTTAGTAATTTTATACATACTTAAATCTGTTATTCTAGACATGAAAAACTACAAATTTTATACCAAACTTACAAATTTTATACATAAACGCTTATGAACTCACCAACTTAATTGTTGACACTCTTTCAAAACTACTTGTATTTTTCAGGGATTCAGTAATACAGGTAAACCCCATATTTTGGAGAAGGGACGCAAAGGCATTAGTTTAAAACTCATTTTGTCATCATATTGTAATTTATTTTGAACAAGTATCATTCAACAATGTAACTTTTAAAATATATATATATATATATATATATATATATATATATATATATATATATATATATATATGATGGTTGTTTTACTTTCTTTACTGTGTATTCAACTGTTACGATACTATATGAAGTCATCCACCCTCGAACGATTCCGTCGTTCTAGTTTGGGGGTGTGACAGATTGGTATCAGAGCATTATTTAGAGTGAACTAAGTATATCGAACCATATAAGATATACAAAATATAAATGCATAGGGACTAAAACTTTGACAAAACGTTTTTACACCTACACCACATTTCATTTAGCTTAAATTATTTGGGTTGTAAACGCACAAATACATGCATACAACGAGTCATTTTCATAGTTAGAACTATACAAGAAGTATTAAGACAAGATGGACACTACGAATAGGCCTCAGAATATGTAATCGAATTTGGGACGAATATAGCCTGATCAACTATATTTATCCGAGATCGGACTAATGTATGTCAAGGAATTGTCGTAGTGAGCAACAAGTCAAAACTTACTAAAATAACACTAGTATCAAACATACCAACTTAAATACTATAGGAGTATTTGGTAAATACAATAGTTTAACTTACGTATTTAGATGTACATGTTTTAAATTCTAGACAATTCTCATATCTCTATTCTCGCACAGACACAATGGCTGGATTCCACCCACCAGGGGATCCATACTACCCAAATCAGGGCAATGGAGGATGGGTAGAGGAGGACCCCGAAGAGGATGAAGAACCCATAGAGTTGGAGGAAGGGGATGACTCTGGGATAGACTCAGATCCAGAAGTAATCAACACACCAGTCGCCCAATTTCCCGCAGTTAGGAGGAACTTTCAGGGACCAACTCCCATTTGGGGAAGTCACCTTCACCATTGGAGCCAACAGCAAGGAGTACGTCCTCCCTACGGTATGTTTCAGGAGTTTTACAACATCAGGGATGGAGGTTCAGCCGACCGAGCACTCCCAGTCATGGTAGGCAAACTAGCCAACTAGTCCTATCAATCCGAGGTCCAAGCAAACCGAGTTCGTGAAGTCAACATAGAAGTACAAGTTCACACTTCCGACATCCATCGAATGGACAGGTTACAGGATGACGCCTAGCTCCGCGCCGACACATTCCAAGCACAACTTATTGCAACCCTCTCTGAGATAAGGGAACAACAAGCCTCCTTCGATAGGTGCCTTATGGAAGTAAAGCAATCAGACACGGAGTCGAGCTCCAAGCGTAACCTACGTCGCAAGTAGAACTTGCCCAAATCCCAAAATTTTGTTATAAAATAAGAACTCGGCTAAAAGTCTTACTAATCTTTAACTTCTGTATTGGAGATCCTTAGAAGGGTCAAAATTTTCCTAACTTCAAATGTAACTCAACGTATGTTTAATATATAAGAAGAAATTCCTTTGTGTGTTAATTCTTTGAATACCATTCGGATTCATAAGTTTATCTATCACTATGCAAACTTTTGTTATGAGTCTAGCTCTAAACCTTAGGTAGGACAGTCAAATTTATAAATTGATAACATAACAAATTTATTAACGCACAGATTCAAATCATTAAAAAATTACGTTCTTCATTCTATTTCTTTAGCAGCACGATGCCGCCCTATAGATCTACACACCGTGTCAACAACGCAACACCTCCACCACTACCTCCATCAACGGATAATGCCGCATTGATAGTCGTTGTAACAGCCACAGTGACAGTAGCAATGGTACAGATGAGTAATAATGGGTCCGGAGGGGGGGGGGGTAAATAGCTCTACGAATGGCCAACGTCAGGGTCGTTCAGGGGATTGCACCTTTAAAGACTTCACAAATATCAAGCCCCTAACTTCTAATGGATCCGGAGGGATAATGGTTCTATCACATAAGATAGAGAAAACAGAATCGGTTTTTGAAATCTGTGCATGTCTGGAAATGAGCAAGGTAATGTTTGCTGCTTGTACATTCTCCGAGAGAGCTCTGACGTGCTGGAATGGCCATGTCAAGTCACTGACGCTGGTAGTGGCAAATTCTATGGACTGGGAGAATCTAAAGCAAATGTTAATGCAAGAGTACTGTCCAAGGAGCGAAGTACAAAAACTAGGGCAGGAACTTTGGAGCCTTACTATGGTAGGCTCGGACATCACAACCTATACCAATAGGTTTAGTGATTTGGCAATCCTTTGCCCAGGAATGGTTGCTTTAGAGAGCAAGAAGATCGAAAGATACATCTAGGGATTGTCACCCCAGATTCAAGGAAGTGTACTAGCTTCCAAACGAGTAACTTTCGATAGCGCTAAACAGTTGGCACAAGCTCTTATTGACCATGGAATCTATCAAGGCTTCGAAACTATTGTCCCAGAGCAAACCATAGGAAAAACAACAACATCAGTACCAACAACAATAGCAAGAAGAAGTTTTGGAACAAGAGGAAGAGTCAGTTTTCATAGGAACCTTCCAAGAAACAACAAATAGTGGCAGTCCATGCTGCTACTACCCCCACTGCTGCTCATGTTACCTCTGCACCAACAAAGCAATATGCTAGGAACCTATCGAAGTGAAGAAAATGCAATTTCCATCACAACGGAAATTGTCGGGAGACGCACTACAACTGCAACAAGAAAGGGCACACTACCCGTTTCTGTAAGGCCCTGGCACGACCAATTACCCAAGTCCCTGGAGTCGGTGTGGGTCAGGCGTGTTATGGGTGTGGGGAGGCGGGACACTACAAGAGGGACTGCCCTAAGGCAAGGAATGCTGGCGGCATAGAAAGATTGCTGGCAATAGGGAAGAACGAAGCAATAGCTGATCCCATGATGGTTACGGGTACGTTTATCCTCAATAACGCTTATTCAAGCATACTCTTTGATTGTGGTGCGGAGAGGAGTTGCGTGAGTCATAAATTCAAACACATACTAAAACAGAATCCACAATCACTCAATAAGACATTTACAGTAGAAATGGAAAATGGTAGAACATGAAAGCAGAGATCGCTACCTATGTGGGCAAGTGTCTGACTTGCCCCAAAGTCAAGGTAGATTACCAAAAGCCATCAGGATTACTACAACAACCCAAAATACCAAAGTGGAAGTGGGAGCGGATAACCATGGATTTCATAACCAAGTTACCTAAGACAGCAGGTGGACTAGACACCATCTGTGTAATTGTCGAAAGATTAAAAAAATCCGCACACTTCCTACCCATAAAGGAAACCAACAAGATGGAAAGCCAGCTCGAACATACATCCGAGAGATTGTACGACTGCACGGTGTACCAATATTCATCATCTTCGACAGAGATAGTAGGCTCACCTCGCAATTCTTGCAGTTGTTAAAGCCTTGGAAGATAGTAGGCTCACCTCGCAATTCTTCGACAGATATCTCTTGGAATGAGACTAGACATGGGCACCGCTTACCATCCACAAATCGACGGTCAAAGTGAGAGGGCCATACAGACCTTGGAAGATATGCTAAGAGCTTGTGTAATCGATTTTGGTAAAGCCTGGGATACCTATTTACCACTAGTCGAATTCTCATACAACAATAGCTATCACTCCAACATTAAAGTTGCTCTATTCGATGCCCTATATGGCCGCAAGTGCAGATCACCACTATGCTGGGCTGAAGTGGGTGACACACAACTAACCAAGGGACAAGTACTTGACAACGCTCTCTGGCCTGGAAATCATAAGAGAAACAACTAAGAAGATTGTTCAGATTCAGGAACGACTAAAGGCTTCAAGAGATAGACAAAAGAGTTATGCGGACAAAAGACAGAAGCCTTTGGAATTTAAGGTCGAGGACCGAGTGCTATTAAAGGTCTCGCCCTGGAAAGGGTTAATATGTTTCGGAAAACGTGGGAAACTAAACCCAAGGTATATCGGACCATTCGAGATCCTTGCAAGGATCGGTCCGGTAGCATAGAAACTTTCACTACCGTAGGAACTGAATAACGTACATCCTACCTTTCACGTGTCAAACTTGAAGAAATGTTTGTCGGATGAGACCCTCGTCCTCCCTCTAGACAAAATTGAAATCAATGAGAGTCTACACTATATAGAGGAACCAATCGAGGTCATGGATAAGGAAATTAAAAGAACAAAGCAAAGCCGCATACCCATTATGAAGGTCCGTTGGAATGTAAAGCGAGGACCTGAATAGACTTGGGAACGCGAAGATCAGTTGAAACAAAAATACCCGTATCTCTTTCCCTAATCCACAAATATTAATCTTACATTAAATTTCGGGACGAAATTCCCTCTAACGGGGGGACGATGTGACGACCCGATATTTCAAATCAATGTAATGACCTAAAAAGTCAAGAATTGTAACCCCTTTTAATATAATGAAATTATTGTCGAAAATAAAATGTTCAAAAGTCATATACTGGATTTCATAAATGATAGTTATCATGTCAAGGTTTTCAGAAATACAATGAACACTAAAACCCGAGTTATAATGAAGACGTTATGACCAACCTAAGATTCAAAACAAAACCGTCAATTCGATTAAACGTGTTTTAATAAAATACTTTTTAACCTTAAGTATCTAAATGAAAATCGTGGATATCATTAAACCATGAAAATACATAAAAAGAACGCCCAAATATGACTTCGTATTGGGAAGTTATGATTTTTCGAAGTTTCGGATGTAGCAGAAGACAGCTAAAAACTCGAAATAGAGGTCGAGGGATTTTTTGACCGAAACAATATAAATGAGAATTAAAGACCTCAACAATGGTAGTACAATGGTAAAAAGTCTGTCCAAAACAGACATCGGATAAAGAAGTTATGGATTTTTAACGGACCTTTCGTGTCCCGACCTGTTAAAAATAATATAATTAAAATAAATCAAAATTAGCTGATAGAGTTAAAACGAAAGTTGTAGAGTACATTCTCACCTACACGTGGATACAAAGAACGTGAAACACGGAGCTCGTACGCGAAAGTTATGCAATTTAGAAGTTGGAAAAATCCATTTACGCCCCGCGTAAAGGATTACGCCCCGCGTACCAGAGGATAGGAACCTCGTCCCATCAGCCACAGGCACTCCCATCGGACAGAAGCCCTCCCATCCGAGGTGCGTAAGCAATGATGTCCCACTACGCCCCGCGTAACCTTGTACGCCCAGTGTACCGAGGCGGTTTAGCCCGCTGTAAAAGGGATGTGAGGGTTCCAGGAAAAATTGCTCATTTTCTCTCCATCTCTTGCGTTTTTACTCCGTTTTGCGTGCAAGAAATATCCCGAAGCCCCAGTTTTCAGACCCAAGTCCCGAAGGAAGTTTTATGCTCCCGAGATTGCCGAAAATCCCTAGAAATCTGCTTTTTCCTGCCAAAGTTCTGTTCGGTTTATGTCTCACTTTCTTCAATCTATCAGGTGAGTTCATACCCCTATAACTACGTTTTCAAATGCTTTGTAAATGGTTTTATACACTTTTAAAGGGGGGGGGGGGGAATACAAGTAAAGACACGATTATCCTCGTGTGAAAAACATCAATCTCTTGCTATACCTTTTGTTATAATCAATCATATGTGATTTATAACTACCATACGAAAACATTCTCATACAACATATCATGATAACACCCTATATTTTTGGAATGAAACATGTTGTTATATAAATATAAAAGACTTTATTTATATTTTGAGTATAAATGTTCGATAATGTTATACTTTACATACAAAGTCGACACTACACTAGGGTTTACCATACAAATGAAACATACTTTTGGAAAAACTATAATAGGTATAGTTTACTAGATATTCATGAGATTTTACATACTATAATTACTATATCAAGGAAATAGTTTCATGTTCAAGAACAAATTACTGTTTGATACTAACTTTGTTGAGACATTCAACTTCACGTACTTTCAAGTATGTAGTTAAAGTCCTGTATTATATACCATAATCTCTTGTAGGGAGAGAGTGATATTTGTGTATAGATCAATACGGGATTGACAGTCCCGCACCTAAACTGTTAGCTACAGTTAGACCGGCAGGACTGGAGTGACAAACGTCATTACATTCCAACGCCTGAAGAACGTTGTTACAGTCAGTCTAGGTCAATAGCATGAAAATAAAACTCACATAGAGTATTAAAAACACGATGATTTACGGGTTTATCAAATGTCTTAGTAATTTTATACATACTTAAATCTGTTATTCTAGACATGAAAAACTACTAATGCATTATAGTTTTGGAAATTTTAAACTACCACACACTCATGGAAATATATTGGATTTTTCAGAAATAAACTCAGTGATTTTATACCAAACTTAAAAATTTTATACATAAACGCTTATGAACTAACCAACTTAATTGTTGACTCTCTTTTAAAACTACTTGTATTTATCAGGGATTCAGTAATACAGGTAAACCCCAGATTTTGGAGAAGGGACGCTAAGGCGTTAGTTTAAAACTCATTTTGTCATCATATTGTAATTTATTTTGAACAAGTATCATTCAACAATGTATCTTTTAAATTATATATATGATGGCTGTTTTACTTTCTTTACTATGTATTCAACTGTTACGATACTACATGAAGTCATCCACCCTCGAACGATTCCGCCATTCTAGTTTGGGGGTGTGACAATATAAGTCTTCGTACCAAGATATATGAGTTATTGACTAAAAGTTGGTTGTGCATTGATGATACGAAAACACATTAGTAACTTGGTGTTATAAAACGTATCATCGTGTATGATTTAATGTGTAGTTAGTACAAGCATATAATGTCGAAGTTTATCTATTCCCTTTTATCCTAAGAGGATTAAAAGAAATAGTTTGGGCCCCTCGATGATTCTGTTTTGACTTATGTGTCGGGCCTGGTCAGAACTAAATTGTTGTGTTCAGTTATGTTCTATGTCAGACGAAACGGAAATTGGGAAACAAACTGCTGGACAATAAGTTGCTAAGTCGTATCCCGAAGTCACATTGGCAGTTACAATTGCTAAACTTATCCAAGTGGGAGACTGTTGGATTTCGTGTCTAAGCCCATAACTATAACTAGGATGTACTTGACTCGATTGTAGCATGGTCCTTTTTGGGTTGCCTTCACCAGTGCAACTTGATAGGATGGATTTTGAGAATAAGGTTGTATATCAATATATAACAAGTATAATATATTAATATTAAATCATATTTGTTAATTAGTATTGATCAATAATTAAATTGGAATTAATTTTGTGATCAAAAGAGACTAATTAGATAGAGGGGGATTGATTATGTAAATCAATCATTCTTGTAGTGTGGGCCAATAATCAATGATCATGTAGGTGGGTTAAACTAATCCATGGATAGTCCATGGAGGTTAAACCCATGGAGCATGAAAGTGATGGGTTATTAGGGTTTGCAAAGTGTAACCCTAACTTGTGCAACACTATAAATACAACCCCTATAGAGCCAAAATTGGCTACACCATATCTTGGAGATAACCAAATTATTCTCTTAAGCCTCTTTTTGCATTTTGGTGTTTGTGAACCAATAGAGGCATCTCACTTGAGGTGCTAAAGAATTCAAAAGTCAAGAACTCTACACCACTCAAGAGGTAAGCATCTAAAATAAAGATTTATATTATATAGCTTCAATTGTATGCTACATAGGGAGAATGCTTTGGAAAAACAAAAAGCATGTATAATTAGAGAAAACATAGATCCAAAGCATTTATGGTTGCATGTACACCATAAGAGTGTTAAAAGCTCAAAACCCAACACTTGTTGCCTTAAATCAAGAATTAGGCTTTTAGACTTGAGTTCGAGATCATCACTTTAGAAGAAGAAGAGCAATCATAGGAGAAGAAGAAGTCATTCAAAACCCTAAATCGATTTTTAAAGGAGGAATATATCATTATTTTTTTTGTAAATAATTATGATGACAAAAAGTTTACTTGGATGGTAGTTTTTGAACATATCAAACTTTTATAGTGTTTTTTGAACGCTCTAGAAACATAGTTACCCCTTTGAGTCATTTCCTCTATTATTATCCCACTTGTATATGGGCCTATAGCCTTTAGCCCATTAGGGTTTTGCCTACCTAGTATTTATATCTGCTTTATTCTTTGTAGTCTTTAAGCTTTTCATTGAGAACCCTTGTAATTTCTCTTTATCATAATCTTATGGCAATGTTATCAGTAGGATCATTTTCTTTCCCTCTTAACAATCATAAATATGATGTCTTTTTAAGTTTTCGAGGCGTTGATACTCTTTATGGTTTCATAGATCATTTGCATAAGGCCCTCTGGGATGCAAATATTTCCACCTTTTGGATGATGAAGAGATTGAAACTAGAGGAGAGCTAAAACTGAAATTGGAGAGTGCAATAAAGCACCTAGGACTTCTGTTATCGTGTTGTCCCAGAATTATGCTAGTTCTTCATGGTGCCTTGATGAATTGGTATTGATCCTTGAGCATCATTCCATATCCAACCAAATTGTCATCGCTATCTTTTATCATGTTGATCCCACCCATATGAGGAAGCAAGAAACCACCATTGGAGTTGCAACAGCTGAACACAGACAAAAGATGGAGACGAAGACGAATGCAAATAAAAGAAGTCAATTGTATCAAAAGTTGCTGACACATACCACCTTCAACTTTGTTTAATATCCCATGAAATTTACATGTCATCTAATGCTATGTTTATTTAATTTAAAAAAACAGAGAAACTTTTTGTAATTTTGAATTGGACCAAGATGGATAAAGTTGAAGCTGATTTTCTATTATGTGATCCCATATATTAATTCATTTAGCCAAAAAGTTCGTATAAAGATGTATAACTGATCAAATAGTTTGATTTCTGACAGGCTTTGGTTTAGAACTTTTAATCAGATTTTATGATTTGCTATACATCTATGGTAACGTTATTAGTTGAAGACATTTTTATACATAATTATTTGATAATCCTAATAGGCTTTCTATAATAAATCAGATTTTGAATGGCTTGATATGTATTTATTATGATATTATACTATAATTAATTTATAATATCATAATTATAATAATCATAATTGTTAAACTCGTACGAGTTACAAGTCGAGTCATTCCAAATCCTAAAAGAGTTGACTCGATAGTTTGACTCGGTCAATAACTAGGAGCTATTGTTTGACTCGTACGTAGTCGAATTGTGTCCTCAAAATGTTTTTTTAAGGATTGTATAGTCTTATTCAAGAAATGCTAATCACTTCATTAAGCATTACCTACTCATGCCACTTCAACGTCTCTTACAGTTTGGAATTTTGTTTCGAGTTCACCTTAATCTTGATTTTGATATTCTTCTACCTGTCATGTTTTTGTACGTCCACGTGGCCTTCTAAAGGTAGGAGAAAGGTTATATTGTAAGTATGGGTGAGAAAAATACATGCATAGCAGAATCAGTACATGGAAATCTGAATGAGAAGAGTTAAAGGCTTGAGTATCTTGCACCCCCGAACCGAAGAGTAAGATGGAAACGTCCAGGGGTTGAGGTGATTTCATCTTGTAATATCATCACAGTGAATATAATTGAAACCAAGTAAGCATCATCCTCACACGAGAAATAATACAACAATACTGAGTTTACATCATTATAATTGTTTACAAGAGTTACATCCCATAATATCAATGTTTATAATAGCAACAAAATGCAACAAATTTCGACATGATCTTGATGTCCACCTGTTTAATGGTTTCCTGAGAATACAAGTTATTTTGAAAACTATCAACATATATAATGTTGGTGAGTTCATAAGTGTATTTGTATGAAAAGTTTGTATCACTTTGTAAACACTAGAAAATCCGATATTTTCTGTAAATGAAGTAAACGGTTTGAATTCTTTGTATCAAATCTTGTGTTAATGCATGTGTGTTTTGAAAAGCTATAAGGAAAGTATTCTAGAAAATCCCATGTTTTCTGTATAAGTAAAAAGTGATATATAGGGTAAGTTTTTCCCAGAAAATCCGATATTTTTTGCTTGCAAAAGTGTTATAGTATTAATACCCAAAGACCGTAAGTTGGTGTTTGTATAATATCGTAATTGTGGAATTTTTTATGTAGTCCGTAAATTTACAGTGGAGTTAATTTCTTTGTGAGTCGTTATAATCATACTTGATAATGATTGATCCGCCCATCATGACGTTTTTCATATGCCAACTTGTTTAAGGTAAGGTTTGTCACCCTAGACTGGCCAAGTCTAACTATAGTGAACAACTCAGGTGTGGGTGTCAACCACGTATAGATCTATACACAAACTCTCGCTCTCCCTCCAGGAGACTCTGGTTATTAGTATAGGCTAAAGGTTGTACAGTAGGTAGGCACGAACGAATTAACGTGTGTCACAAGAACCTTAACTATATCTACACGAATATTGTATCTCACCGTTTAATGTCGTAATTAATGCTTTCGGGTATGTTTTAAGGTTACAAGGCCCAACGAGCATATAAATGGGCCACAGAGGCCCAATAAACATGTAAGTGTATATTCTAGGCCCAACATGTAACATCCATAAAATTTCCAATAAATTTAAACTTTTCAAAAACAACCCTAATCCATTAATAATTACAAAAAGTTTTTCAATTTGCTTATTATCAGAGTATTCCAGAAACGTCATTGTACAAATGAGGAACGGTACGATCACGCCTTCTCCTTTCCACGATCTCCTGAAGTACCTGAAACAAAACACTAAAACTGTAAGCCCAAAAGCTTAATGAGTTACCCCGAAAATACCAACCACATATAACCATATTCATATCATATCTCAATACAGAACAACCATGCATATCGAGTCTATAGTGTGACTGGTCTGCCCGCACTGGGCCTTCAGTCCACCTGGTCCACTCCCTGAGTCTACAGTATGACTGGCCCGCCTGCACCGGGCCTTCAGTCCACCTGGTCCACTCTCCGAGCCTCGGCACGTCTGGACCTCCCTCTTGGGGCCTTCAGCGTATCCGGACCGCTCGCTGGGCCTACGGTCTATCCGGTACGCCCTGAGTATGTTGCCCTACAACACAAAGCAGGACCCGCCTCGAACCAACCCCAGTCAAACAACCATGTGCACATAAAACAGTTAAACACATAACAATCCTCAGCAAAACAAATGGTTCAATAAGATCATGCAACATAACAACATCCTAACCAGGATACCGACCTAACCGGTCATAACATAACATTACCCTATACACCAGGATATCGACCATAACCAGATCACTAACATAATACCATGCTAATACCAGGATGCAGATCTAGCAACTCAATAACATATCAAACAAATACCTGGATTCCCATCTGATAAAGGGCCGGCCTTGGTGCCGTAGACCCTATTGATATAGTGAGGATAACTCACCTTGCACTTTCCGAGCTGGAGAGATAGAATCAAAACTCCCGATCACCACCACGAACACCACCACCTGATATTCCAAGGAAACCATAACCATTAGAACCAAAATTACCAACATACCCTCGAAAGTCAAGTGGTCAACCCCTGGTCAAAGTCAACCTTCCTGGTTGACCCTACTCGCTGAGTCAACCTAGTGACTCGCCGTGTTCACTTAACTCTGAAACCCACCATAAACAACTTGACTCGCTGATTCATCTCCCAGACTCGCCGAGTCACTACACGACTCAGTGCCTGAAACCCCAAAACAACTCACTGAGTCATCCCCCAGACTCGCCGAGTTCACATGGAACTTAATCGAACCAAAATCCAACCCTACTCACCGAGTCATCTCCCAGAATCGCCGAGTTCATACGGGTATTCCCATAATCGAAAGATACAGAGCTACTCCTTTGGTCCAAACAGTAGATCTGGGTCCCTAGATTGCATTAGTAACCTAAAGTTGCTACCTTTACGTTCTTTCATGTCCCAAAATTCAAAAACCAAGCTAGAAAGGAGCTTAACTCATGGGGGATGGCTTTTTCATAGCAATTCAAAGGACTTTTTGCATATTGGATCCAAATAGTACTCAGATATGGAGTTTCAACTCCAGATCTAACTCATGCACCAAAATCTCATCATATTATCCCCAAACAAACCCTAAAACTCCGTGAAAGATGGATCTAGAAAGGAGAAGGTCAAGATAATGATTTATTACCTCCAAAACAACCTCCCACTGAAGAATAATCCAAATCTCCTTGATCCACGCTTCTTGATCTTCAAGATCTCTTCACAAAATAACTTATCTAGGCTCCAAATTGCATCCAAGGAATCTCACTCAAGATTTGGGGTTTTTGGATCTCAAAAGGGTAGTAAGGGGCTGAGGGGTGGACAATAGATGCTTTAAATAGGGTGCAAATCCTAAATCTTAGGGTTTTCTCTTCTCAGCACCAACTCCTCGAGTCCAGATGCCGAATCGGCGAGTTGGTCACTTAACTCGCGACCAAATCCCATTCTGAATCAACGAGTAACCGAACCTACTCGCCGAGCCTGCCCTCCTAATAACACTTCACACCGCTGAACTCTTGCTTGTGAACTTGGGATGTTACAGTTCTCCTCCACTTAACTTAGGCTTCGTCCTCAAAGACGGCTGCAACACAAGATTCGAAAAACTCATTTCTACAATGTAACCTTCCACCTTGAACCGAACCTCGGTCTCTAAAGACATTGCTTATCATATCCATTATGAAACCACTTCTTCCTATGTCAAACCTTGCCAACAGATCTAAGCCGGCCACCAGCTTCTTTTCCCTGATAACTACACATATCAACTAAGTATCACCTGATGATACTATTACATTCCCGCCTTGCACCTACTTCTGTAGCTTGCAAAAACTGGATACCATAATAACCACCGGACACTACCATAGCTCTAAGCTATCTTCCCCTTGCCAAAACTGATGACAACCCGGGTACACATAATATTGGAAACTCATCCAGTTCTCCTTCTACATCTAATCCCTTTTCTGTGCCAAGATAACACATCCTTCAACATCCAAACAACTCTCATGGAGAACCAGCTAAATCATATAAACACTCATACCTGGCCCAAACAGCCTCAAACTGAAATTCCAGGTACATCTACAACAGGTCCAGCCATCCCTCAGATGGAACACCATCACATACATAACCCATGACTACAACCATACTTAAAACCCAAGGATTTATCCTTGCATCACTTCCGAACTCCTCTTATTCGACATCAACGATAATCATTCCACAACCTCAATGGACACCCAACCCGTATATGCTTCCATACAACTGGTACAATCTCAGTGTTGACTATCCATAACTGAAATACTTCTGATCATCCATTCATACTACTGTTTTCACTTATGTTTTCCAACACTCCTTCACTGGGCTACTTACATTCCCCTTTCCATTATTCAAGGAAGTCCAATCGACGATCTTTACCACACCATCAAGTGCCACAATGCTAAAACTCCACTCTACACTACCCATTGTAGAGCAATTGCTACTCCATAACTCCGATATACTCTGGATCTGATTACATAACTAACAAAACCCATACATGACCCATAGCTAACTCCATTATCATGATCAATACTTGAGGCCAGACCTATTGATTGCTATAGCATGGCCAGACTCATTCTCTGCATACAGGTCTACTTAGCACATACATAGTATTCAGCATGACTGGACCACCTTACCTGGCCTTCAGCCTATCTGGATCACTCTCAGAATCATCAGCATGTCTGGGCCGCCCTTCTGGGCCTTCATCCCGTCCGGACCGTTCTCCGAGCCTTCGGCCTGACTGGTATGCCCGCCGGCCTTCAGTCTCTCCGAACCGCTTAAAACTATTGTACATCACCCTGAACCATTATTCCCGGGAATCTCTCCCTTGCATTCTGTTCTAGCCCTCCAGGGGCTCTGAATTCCAGATCCTTCCCATGAATTTTAACCCCAGCCTAATCCCAGGCCTCATGCCGATCAACTACCTTATCTGAAACCATGGACTGTTCCCTGCCCCACGTGTCTATCACCTGCTCTAACTAGTTCACACTCTCGGCTAAAGATACTGCTGAATCTAAACAGCTAACCAACCCTGGATGCTTGCTGATTCACCCGAGTATTTTCCAATTCTCCCCACTTAGTGCACCAACTACTAACTACCGATGGCGAAACCGACATGACTCGATTGACCCCACTTGATATAGTCCCCCTTCTCCATGAACTGATTCCCGCTAGAGTGAGCAAACTCCACAGAATAACTCTCCCGACATCGCACATCCCAAACTCCAAGGAAGTTCAAATCTCAACTGAACACTTTTCACCTCACGCTTGCTATTCCTAACAAAGAGATCATATATCTTATCTTCCGATCATCAATCCTCCCGGACGCTAACCGACTGCCACTCCTAACTACTAAGTTCCTCAATCCTACTACGAATCATGCAGAAAAGACAGACATGTTTACAATACCACGCACATAACAAGATAACAAGATGGAAACATACCCGCAACTGCATCTGGCTCGGCCCTGACCTCTTTTGATGTAAGCTGGAAAGCGCATCCCTGATCCCTTGGAGGCTCCGCTCCACCCTGACCCCTTCCCGAAATCCTCAAATTGGCTGGTGTTGGAGTCTGCACTGGTCTTGCAACTAGCTGTGGACAGTTGACCCTCAAGTGCCCAACCTGGTGGCAATCATAACAAATCCTCATATCCTGAACCGGGGCCGACTGACGGCAATACCTCGCATAATGCCCCTCTCTCCCGTACTTGTGACACGCAACAACAGACCTACAAACTCCGGCATGACCCTTCCCACACTTCTTACAATTATGGCTGCTCTGACTTCCAATCCTAGAGTCAACGGTTTTGGACCGTTTCGGCGCCGGCTGCGACTGCATCGGGGCCTGCCTCTGCTCTTGCAACTACAAATCAATCTCCAACTCACGCCGCCTGGCGGCCTCCTGCAAGTCTAACAAGGTATCACATCTCTGCGTGGACACAAAGTACCGAATATCCCTCTTGACGATACTCAGATATGGAGACATCCGATCCTGCTCCAAAGCAAACTTAGGGCAAAACATCGCCTTCTCCTGAACATCATGGTCATCTCCGTCAGCAACTCTGAATCCTGCTTCAGCTCCAAGAACTCCTAAGCCGACCTCTCTCTCTCTCAACCCGTGGAGCATAACGAGTACTGAACATTTCCCGGAACTGATCCCAAGTAACCGCAGCCCGCTGCGCATCAGAATAAGATTTCATAGTCAACCTCCACCAATCCTTCGCTCCGAGCCTCTAAAGGTTCAGAGCACACCTCAGCCTTTGATCTTCAAGGCATGAACACGTGAAGAAACAACCCTCTACGTCTGACAACCATCTCATAGCAATGATCGGATCTTGAACTCCATCAAAGGTAGGGGCCTTTGTATTATCGAAGTCCCGATACTGAAAACCTCTACCGGCTCCTCCACCTGCCGCAACTGCAGCTTCTGTAGCTGCCGCGGTAGCCCTCTCCGCAATAGCTGCATAGCGCTCATTAAAGTACTCAACCATGGCGGTCTTGATCTACCCAAACATCTCCGGCAACAGAGCCCGAATCCTGGCATCCAACTCATCCATACTCATCTGACCAATAACCTCGGGTGGCGCTGATCCACCCTAACCACCCTCTCCTGATCCTGATCCTGAACCGGATCCTTCCCCGAAGCGTGTCATAACCACCATACTGCAACATACCAACAAGACCCTTAGATACAACACATACCTGCCTGAGAACTAAATTACACACAACACCCTAGGAAGTTGTGACTTCCTTGATACACATATGGGTCCTGTGGTTTTAGTAGTACGGGCCCATACTACCTTCCACACCTACCCATACTTGTCTCAAGTATCACCACAACACCTTAACCATATATGCACACACCGCAAGCGCTCAATCCTCACTCCTAGAGGAATGTTGAATATCTCATATAAGGGAAACCCTAGGCTAGCAAGCATCATGCAATTAGGCAATTCTATCATGAAATCCCTGAATATCCCTAGCCTAGTACTAGCATGATGTTCTAATGTATCACATAATCAGATAACTTGTATGGTATTTTGGGTTCAACTTACTGGCTTTGGCTGATCGTACACTCTGCCTCCTCCTTTTCTTATTTGAAAACCAATTTAGAAATCACTTGAAAACTCCCCTTGATTTGAGACTGGATTCACACGAATGTTCCTCCGATTCACTCAAAGCAAGGCTCTGATACCAACTTCTAACATCAATAAAACTTCCAATAAATTTAAAATTTTCAAAAACAAACCAAATCCATTAATTATTACAAAGAGGTTTTCAGTTTGCTTATTATCAGAGTATCCCAGAAACATCATTGTAAAAATGAGGATCGGTACGATCACGCCTTCTCATTTCCACGATCTCCTGAAGTACCTGAAACAAAACACTAAAACTGTAAGCCCAAAAGCTTAATGAGTTACCCTGAAAATACCAACCACATATAACCATACTCATATCATATCTCAATACAGAACAACCATGCATATCGAGTCTATAGTGTGACTGGTCTGCCCGCACTGGGCCTTCAGTCCACCTGGTTCACTCCCTGAGTCTACAGTATGACTGGTTCGCCTGCACCGGGCCTTCAGTCCACCTGGTCCACTCTCCGAGCCTCGGCACGTCTGGACCTCCCTCTTGGGGCCTTCAGCGTATCCGGACCGCTCGCTGGGCCTACGATCTATCCGGTACGCCCTGAGTATGTTGCCCTAAAACACAAAGCAGGACCCGCCTCGATCCAACCCCAGTCAAACAACCATGTGCACATAAAACAGTTAAACACATAACAATCCTCAGCCAAACAAATGGTTCAATAAGATCATGTAGCATAACAACATCCTAACCAGGATACCGACCTAACCGGTCACTAACATAACATTACCCTCTATACCAGGATACCGACCTTAACCAGGTCACTAACATAATACCATCCTAATACCAGGATGCAGATCTAGGAACTCGATAACATATCAAACAAATACCCGGATTCCCATCCGATAAAGGGCCTGCTTTGGTGTCGTAGACCCTGTTGATATAGTGAGGATAACTTACCTTGCACTTGTCGAGCTGGAGAGATAGAATCAAAGCTCCCGATCACCGCCACGAACACCACCACCTGATACTCCAAGGAAACCATTACCATCAGAACCAAAATTACCAACATACCCTCGAAAGTCAACTGATCAACTCTTGGTCAAAGTCAACCTTCCTGGTTGACCCTACTCGCCAAGTCAACCTAGTGACTCGCCGAGTTCACTTAACTCTAAAACCCACCATAAACAACTCGATTTGCTGAGTCATCTCCCATACTCGCCGAGTCACTACGCGACTCAGTGCCTGAAGTCCCAGACCAACTCACCGAGTCATCCCACAGACTCGCTGAGTTCACTTGGAACTTAATCGAACCAAACCCGGACCCTACTCATCGAGTCAACTCCGAGACTCGCCGAGTTCATACGGGTATTCCCATAATTGAAAGATACAGAGCTACTCTTTTCCTGCAAACAGTAGATCTGGGTCCCTAGAGTGCATTAGCAACATAAAGTTGCTACATTTGCGTGCTTTCATGTCCCAAAATTAAAAAACCAAGCTAGAAATGAACTTAACTCATGGGGGATGGATTTTGCATAGCAATTCAAAGGACTTTCTGCATATTGGATCCAAATAGAACTCAGATCTGGAGTTTCAACTCAAGATCTAACACATTCACCAAAATCACATTATATTATCCCCAAAACAAACCCTAAAACTCCATGAAAGATGGATCTAGAAAGGAGAAGGTCAAGATAACGATTCATTACCTCCAAAACGACCTCCCACTGAAGAATAATCTGAATCTTCACAAATCTCCTTCATCCGAGCTTCTTGATCTTCAAGATCTCTTCATAAAATCAGTTATCTAGGCTCCAAATTGCTTTCAATGACTCTCACTCACGATTTAGGGTTTATGGATCTCAAAAGGGTAGTAAGGGGCTGAAGGGTGGACAAGAGATCCTTTAAATAGGGTGCAAACCCTAAATCTTAGGGTTTTCTCTTCCCAGCACCAACTCGTGGAGTCCAACTGTCGACTTGGCGAAATTGGTCACTTAACTCGCGACCAAATCCCGTTCCGACTCGACGAGTAACCGCACCTACTCGCTGAGTCCGCCCTCCTAATAACACTTTACACCCCTGAACTCTTGCTTCTGAACTTGGGATGTTACACAACAAGCATGTATATGGGCTACAAAGACCCAATAAACATGTAATATATATATATATATATATATATATATATATATATATATATATATATTCTAGACATAATAAGAATGTAAATGGACCACTAAGGCCCAATAGACATGTAAGTGTATATTCAAGGCCCAACAAGCATGTAAATGGACCACTAAGGCCTAATCGACATGTAAAGTATATTCCAGGCCCAACAAGCATGTAATGGACCACTAAGGCCAAATAGACATTTAATGTATATTCCAGCCCCAACTAACATGTAAATGGACCACTAAGGCCCAATAGACATGTAATGTATATTCCAGGCTCAATAAAAGTATAAATGACATACTTAATTCCTTTGTTATTGTATCGCTCGTTCTTGTTCAATTATTTACCAAAATGACATAAAAGGGCCACTTTTTGTAAAAAGTCAGTTTCGGTCCTTACAACCGAAAATTTACAATTAAGGCACATTTTGGTAAAAATGACACTTTAGGTCCCTTAAAACCAAAAGTTTATATTTTAGGGCTTGTTCTAAACGAAATAGTATTTCTAGCCCTTTTTCGTTAGAAGTAACACTTTTGGCCCTAATTTTATGAAAATTGACTTTTTCAGCCCTTTTTACCGAATATTTACATTTTTTGTTCAAATTTGTCTAAAAAGATAATTTAAATATTAAAAGCCAAAAATTTACAAGTTTAGCCCATAAAACCGTGAACGCCCAATTTGAGGCCCTTTTGGTGAAAGTTTACATTTTTAGCCCTTGGAAATTCATGAATGACATAAAGATCCATGTTTATATAAAATAATCCTTTCTGGTCCTTTCAAAACCATGGGTTACATAAGCAGCTCACTTTTGATGGTTTTTTTCAATTTTGGCCATTTACATGATTTTCTTACTTTCAACATCCTTGAAGGGATTTAATCCTTTCATTTTCATATTATGTTGCATTATGTGGTTTGTTTCACAAATACCATCATGTGTTAGCATATTTTTGGAGTCTACGAGGATTTCAACACATAATCACAACATAAATTATGAAAACCCCACATATACATGCATATACACATAGATTTACACAAAGCAACTTTTATTCTCCCACAAAAACAAGTAAAAACCGAAAATAGGGGGTATGAACTCACTTTTGGGTTTCGATGGTTTTAATGAAGAGATAAGAGAGATTTCGACCCTAGCAAGCTCCCTTGGGTAGATCTCAAACTTATGGGGTTTCTAAGAAACATGGATCATGAAATGGAGTGTTAAGGAGTGAAGGATTTATCATAAAATGAAATAAATCACCTTGAGTTTACATGATCTTACCTAAGTATGAAGCTTGGAGATTTCTTCTTGTCAACACCCAAACTCACGAGAATTTTGAGGTAAAGATGAGAGAAAGTTTAGATGGTCTTTGAGAGGAAATCTTGGAGTGTTAGTAATTGAATGGAGAGGGGTGAATGGGGATCCTTATGGTTGAGAGTTAAGGAGGAAGGAGAGAGAAGATGGTGTGGTCTTTGCATGCAGGTCATTAGCTTAGTGCATGAAAGTATGGTAGTCAATTTACCTAGATATTTGCTAAATAATGTTGAGGTGTCAAAGCTTTGTTCCAATGAGTAATATGAATTTGATTCTTTTGTTTATGGTAGTGTCGAGAATTTGCCAAATACAGAAAGATTCTCATCACTTAAGTTTCAGCTGGACAGATACTTGGAATCATGCAACTTGTATTGTGTGATGAATGAGAGCTTTCATCTTAGGGAAATTAAGACTAATTCCTTGTTCATATGTATATGTGAGTCAAGTGAAGGACTAGGGGATCTGGTACACTGGGTGTGCGCTGTTCCGGTCCACCACAAATAACGATAAGACTATTCGTCATGATTTACAAAAGTTTAGAAATATGGTTATGGTTACAAGTTTAAGTATAATTCTGAATCATTGGAAAAGTTTAATGTATCGCAGAACGAATAAGAAGAATCAAATTAGGTAGAAAGATAAAAGTTTCTCCAATCTGAAAATATGGTAGGGTACTTTAGTATCATGTTTTATGATCATCTTAATGATTATGAAATACCATATCACAATTGATTCTCTAAGGACATCTTAAGAAGAGGAATCATGAATTGTTGAAATGGTTAAATCAAGAAGATAAATCATATTTCGTTCCAAAGTCAAATCTTGGAGTCACACTCCAAGATTGAGCGTTGAGTGACATAATCATAAGAAAGGTTTAGAACACTTATCAAATGTAGAGTAAAATGTTTTCTACTCTTGTACATTTGAAATTGGTTTTGTTTCGGATAAAACAATGACCAACTAAGACCAATTGTGTGAAGTGTTGGTCTTGATTAGAATCCGAACTAACTCTTGAATATTTGTTTGTCAAGTAATGTTCCTTGACAAAGTAAATCTTATATGTCAAGAGGCCAGTGGGTGTCTTAAAGATCTTGAAACTATCAAGAACTAATCAAGAATAAACCTATTGTTAAACACTAGCACACGACTTGAGGTTTGTAACCTATCATGTTGACATATTCTTGTTTCTGTGGCCAATCTAGTTGGTTGACTATGCATGTGAATTGTATGAGTTCTCAATTGGTTGCATAACAAACTTGAAGCAATGGTAGGCCCTTGTGCTACCGGTGGCAAGAAATTAAGATTGAACAAGTTCAGTCCATATGAGTTTGGATTTTTCACTTCCCTTGTCTTGTGATTATGGTTAAGACAAATTCACATGGATAGGAACACATACACCACAAAATCTAAGTGTCATAAGGTATATCCCCAATTCATGAAAATGATTGTGAGGAAACGCATTCAATATGTATATTTTAATAATTAGCAATTATAACATTTGCATTCTCAAATTTGATTATGATTACGACATCCCTCTTCATAGTTCGAATTGTGAGAAATTGCAAAAGGTCTAACCATTTGAGAATTATTGTTGTAAGTTATAAAATTGTTTAGACAGAAAAGTGTATGAGTTTGAGATGCTTAGATAAAGTTTTATCGAATCATCTCGTATCAGAAATTTGAACTTTGGAAAGGAAGTCAATAAGTATTCATTTCTAGAAGTCTACCTGATTTCTGAATACATGTCAAAGCTAGTGGGAGCATAAGTGCTATGCTAGTAAGATAATAATTATTATGCTAGTGGGAGTATAAATATTATGGAAAGTGTTGCTAGTTAGCAATGTTAATTATAGAAAAACAAAAGGTTTCAATTCTCAAAGTTGTAGTGTTTGAAAAGTTGTTTTGCTATAATTAAGGGAGAGGAAGTTATACATCATATCAATTCTAAAAGCTTAAATTGAGTTTTTATTCAAATTTAGTCAAATATACATGAATGTTATGTTGGAATGGTTCAACGTAAGGGAATTCTATATATGGAAATGTTAATTGCATTCTCAAAATACGATTATGATTACGGCATCCCTCTTCATAATCAGAATTATGAGAACATGGCAAATAGAAATATTATAGCAAAAGACTGATCAAGTATCATGTCTTTATGTAAGACATTATGAATCGTGTCCCATATGCTTTGGGTATAGGATCGATTGAATATGCTATAATATTTTTGTGTTCTAATTTTTCCATATGCCTAGGGCATTAATAGGGAAAAGGGAATAGAATCGGGTGTGACTAAAGTGGTTAAACAACTGTTAAGGACAATCTAAGGTTCGCGAAAGATTGGTTGCTTATGGAAAGCTAGAATACATTTTGAATTTTGGAAGGACCATATTGACATACTCTTGTTCAAAAGTGATAGTCACAATGGGAATATGGAAATGTTTCCATAAGTAGAAGTTATCTTTAAATCTATTGTAAGATTAGGAAACTTCATGAAAGAAGGATGTTCAAAGGAATTTACTTTGATTTTGAGACTTTGTTTCCATGGCAAGAATTCGGTATTCTTACATTTACGATAAGGATTTGGAATTGTGAAATAAGCATCATTGAAATGTTGTCAATTGATCTATTTCATAAAGTAAGGATGATAGATAAACATAGTGTGCATTCTTGGAGCATGGGACAACTATTGTTTTAATTCAAATATGAAGTTGATTATACAAAACATTATACAATGAATAATGAGTAATCAATATGGCACTTAAAAGTTTTGGGGCCATATAGGATTAGTATTATTCTTGTTTTTCACTTTGCATGTTTTGGCATCCTAAATAACTGGGTTATTCAAAACATCCACAGTCGACCATACGTTGGAAGTAGGTATTGAGGCAAGACTGTCATGAATGGGTCTATAGTTTGTCTAGGTGTTTTAGACATAGCACAAGTTTGCTACAGTGTTCATGAGTACTCCTAGAATAAGATTCAAGTATTGGATTCAACCCACGTTCATTTAATCACTTCATGGATTTTATCACGAGTGATTAGTGAGATGATAGTATCTTATATTCTTGAAACGGAGACATGTGAGTTGTAGTTACAAGTCGGTTGCACATTGACATACGTAAACTCACCAGTAAACTGGTGTTATAATACATATTGTTGTGTGTAATTTGATGAGTAAGTGCAAGCAAGCATTTGATTCGAATTTTATCCGTTCCTTTACCCCATGTGGATAAAACCCATATCTGTGGACCCCTCGATGATTTAATGATGACAAAACCTAAGTTCTTGGCCAAGCCTCGAGTGATTTGATTTGTTCAATTAGTCCGTCGTCGGAAATTGGAAATTGGGAAACAACAGATGGAAAGAGAGGACGATTATAATCCATGTCTCAGTCCATATGATATCTAGAATGGAGGAATATATGATCCCTTATCTAATGGACACGTCATTGACTAGATCAAAGTTCGACAACGACTTCTAAGAGCTACGATTGCTAGTCGGGTTGTGGAGTTGTACATGCAATAATAGTTATTAGACTTATCCAAGTGGGAGATTGTTGGATCAGGTGTCTAAACCCATAACTATAATTGGTACGTACTTGACCCGAGAGTTGCATGGTCCATTTTGGTTGCATATCACCACGACAATTTGATAGGATGGACTTTTGAGAAGAGGTTATTTATGATTTATTAATGTATTATAAGTTCTAATATATCAATATGAAATCATACAATTTAATTATTATTGATCAAGAATTAATTTCAAATTAATTTAGTGATCAAAAGAGACTAATTAAATCAATGGGGAATAATTATGTAAACTAGTACTATATATATATATATATATATATATATATATATATATATATATATATATATATATATATATATATATATATATATGGTTTCGGCTTATGATACATGATGGACTAAGTTTATGGATGAATGCATAAAGAGTTAGGCCAATTGATTCATGGATCATGGATAATAAGCACAAATGTATGGATTAGGGTTTTACCCATGACTCTTGGATTCCTAACATATATATATATATATATATATATATATATATATATATATATATATATATATATATATATATATACTTGACCTCATAGCTAAAATCTGTTGGATTAATGTCTAAGTCCATAACTATAATTGGTAAGACTTGACCCGACCCAGCATGGTCCATTTGGGTTGCATGGCATCATGCACTTGGAATGACTAAATGAGAGAAATAAGACACTTATGGTTATTAATATATTATAAGTTCTAGTATATTAATAATAAGAATAATAAGATTGTTTAATTAGTATTGATCAAGAATTAATCTAGGATTAATTAAGTGATCAAAAGAAGACTAATTAAATATATGGGTTGATTGTGTAAATCATCCATACTTGTATAGTGGGTTGATGCTCCATGGATAATCAAGTTAGGCTAAAACCCATAGGATGGTCCATGGATGGTCCATGGTGTATTTGAACCCATGGATCCAAGGAAATGGAAAGTCATGACAATTAGGGATTACCCTAATTGTAACACTATATAAAGATCTTATTCTTGACAAAATCGGTGACTAGGATCATGCTAGAGAGGGCTAGCTGATTTCATGAAGTGTAGATTTCTCTCAAGTCATTCCATTTGTATTTGGTGTTGTGTGAACCATTTGAGGTGTCACACTTGGAGCACTTGGCACTCAAGCTTCATGAAGACTTTCTACATCAAAGAGGTATGTATTCTATCTTGTTACATTCATTGTTTTGTATGCTAGATTAGGATAATACCTTGGAAGTTCATATTTGCATGTATAATAGAGAAAACATAGATCCAAGGTATTTAGGGTTGCATGTACACTTACGAGTGTTAGAATGCTCAAAACCCAACAGTGGTATCAGAGCCTAGGCTTGTTTTCTATTATACTTGATGCAAATTGCTGAAAAATGCTGAAAAACTCGATTTTCTGGCTTTCTGGGCACTGGACTCGCCGAGTCCACTGATGAACTCGCCGAGTCCATGAAGAAAATCATCCTACTCATCGAGTACGTTGATACACTCGACGAGTAGGAGCCCCAGACAACATATTTTCGAGTTTTTTGGCTAGACATGGACTAGGAACATTACCTTAAGCTGTTTTTGGACTTATAAACTTGTTTTTGATGTGGTAATGTTCATGCTAATCCAATTTCAAAGATAATTTTCAATAGATTCATGTTTTTAATTAGTTTAGTGATTAGGCTAATTACATGAAAAAGTTTGATTTGAATTATCTTGTTCTTATGAGTTGCTTAGATTAATAGAAAAGTTAATTGATTATGTGTTTTCAATCCAAATTAATCTAAGAGTTGATTCTAAAATGTGTTTTTGTAACTTGTCCTCAAGTTTTATGAAAATTCACATTTAAGTTTCATAAAACTCATAAAAGTTGGCAATCATTACAAAAGATGAAGAATCTTGTCCTTAAGTTATGGAGGTTCAAGAGTCACTTCATTAAGTAATAAAATATGTAACCTTAATTAATTCCATAAGTTATAAAATAAAGAAAAGTTAATTCTTTTATTAGTTTAAAGTCTTCCATAACTTGTCCTCAAGTTATGGAACTTGAAGAGTTTTTGGATTAAAACCACTTTAAACACATAAGTTATGGAATTAATTAGTTTTGAATAGTTTCAAAACTTGCCCTCATGTTTTGGAATTTGAAAAGTTTTCACTTATGAATCCTTTAATTCCAAGTTAGCCCTTAGAATTTTAAAGAGTTAAAATTTAACCCTTATACTTTATAATATTATAAGTTAATAATATATATATATATATATATATATATATATATATATATATATATATATATATATATATATGTATAAGAGTAAAGTCAGTCTTACCGCTAGTACGCCTCATTCACGAAGCCGGTCTATAAGGTGGGTATAAGGTTGTTGCCTATAAAATGGCAACTTAATGGGTGTCCACTCTCACCCACCGCTTGCTTGACCGGTGGAGGGTCGTTAGCCGAACGGGTTTGACAGGACTATAATTCTCCCTTCATTAAAAGTATTAATGATAAATACTAAGTAACTAAACTCTTAATAATACCCAATCTTAGTTACTTAGGAAAATGTGAATAAGGTGCAATTCCATGAAATTACACTTTGCACTTTGTTTAAGTCAGTTAGTGGAGCGTGTGTGGTTAACCGGCACACTAACTCGTATTTAACAAGGTAGGCAAAGGGTAACTTAATGTTTATTATAGTATCGATGGAGCGTGTGTGGTTAACCGACACATCGATTAAGGGGTAAACACTTAAGGGTACCAAGTAATTTGCATGGTTACTTTACACCTTGTTTTGTGATCCTCTACATCCCAATCACTAAACCTGAAGGTCACACTCAAGATTGAAACATGCGATTAAACAGTTCAATGAATCTAAAAAGATCTAGGAGTTTCAAATCCAATTAAAATCTAATAATACATTTCGTTTATCTTGGTGGAAATTGGTGAATCGTCATTCACCTACCTTCAAATATTTTATAGCTTGGATTACGGCATCCCTCTTCCAAGTTATAAAAGTATTGTGTTGGGTCCTAGCCTTAATATTTCATATTGGGTGTTATATTAAGGACTTTAAATCAACTATCTTGAATATCTCCCAAAAGATGTCTGGTTTAGACATTTATGATCTTCCCAAATCTCTTGAAACAAGCTTTCCTAAATGAAGATGATGTCCCTTGGAAATCATACTTCTTTCACCTCCCACAATTATTCTCCCTAACCCACAAGTTCTTGAAAAGTTTAAGGTCACTCAAGCCCTATTTGCAAGTAAAGGTGTATGTGTGATCACATCTTGGAGATGTAGTCACATATTGACAAGCCAGGAGAGTTGGGTGTCAAAGTCTTGAGAAAGTTGGTGGTTCAACTACTTTCTAAGTCACATAGTGAGTTCTTTTGGAACACCTATGAAACAGACTATGACAAGACCCTTAATGATCTTATCTATTTGTTAAGATCAACTTCCTTAAAACTTGATGGACATTGACAATAGTGACACAGGAAATCCACAAAAGCATTCTCTTCCCAAAGGAAAGGGATCGGCCATAATCAACTCGGTTGACCAAATGGTAAAGAGAAAATCTAAGTCTGTGACAGTCCCATGTACCATTATCAAAGGGTACATATGTTTATATTGCCAAAGAAAGGGGCATTGGTTGCGAAGCTGCTAGATTTACCTAAGGATGTTAAAGTCAATAAGTTTGACTCTACTTCAGGTAAAGTCCACTATCTAACCCTGTTAAGTTTCTATTCTGAGATTCTTGATACATGATGTGACTGGGTCACATGGTGATGTTTTAAGAATCAAAGAAAAGTGAAGAAACTTAAAGAAAGAATACGTTGAATCTGATCGCATAGATGGATTTCTATCACATAGTTTGAAGATCGGATTCTTGAGCTACTTCTTAGGAGTTATGAGATATTGCTTAGGAATAGATAACAACAAGTTTTCATATGGATTGTAAGGATAAGTTTTTCCGCAAAGTTTTAAAATAAAAGAAAAATTTTGATTTTATTTATTTTAAAATATCCTTACAATGGCATTTGAGGAAAAATTGTTGCTTATATGATTCCATTAATAGCAAGAGTGGAAATATGAAATTGATTCTTTAATTTGTGGTAATGTCTAAATTTACCAAATAAGGAAAGATTCTCATCACCCAAGTTTCATTTGGACCGAGACTTGGAATCATGTAAGGGGTATAGCATGATGAATGAGAACTTTCAAGTACTGTAAAATTAAGACTTATTACTTGTTCACATGGATGTGTGAGTCAAGTGAAGGACTAAGGGATCGAGTACACATTCTTGTGCACTGGTCAAGTTCACTACAAAAGATTGATAAACTATTCGTCATAGTTTACTAAAGCTCAGTAAATATGATTATACTTACAAGCTTAAGTGTAATTCTGAGACATTGGAAAAAGGTTCCAATGTATGACAATGTGAATAAGAAGAATCAAATTACGCAGAAGTATAAAAGTTTCTCAAATCTGAAAATATGGGAGAGTACTTTAGTATCAGTTTTTGTGATCATATTAATGATTAAGAAACCATAGCACAATTAGTTCAAACTAAGAAGAGGAACTTGAATTGTTGAAATGGTTAAATCAAGAAGATGAGTCATACTTCGTTCCAATACAAGTCTTAGAGTCATACTCCAAGATTGTAACTTGAGTGACATGTCTTAAAGAAGGTTTAAAACACTTGTCAAATGTAAGAGTAAAAGTTTTCTACTCTTGTACATTTGAAATTGGTAAGTTGTGATGTTTTGAATAAAACAAAGACCAACTTAGGCCAATTGTGTGAAGTGTTTGTCTTGATTAGAACCCACACTATCTCTTGAATATCAGAGAAGAAAGTCTTATATGTCAAGAGGACAGTGGGAGTCTTAAAGGTCTTGAAAGTCTCAAGAACTAATCAAGAAATGAACCTGAAGTTCTTCACTAGCACACGACTTGAGGTTTATAACCTATCGTGTTGACATATTCTGTGCCCATTCCAGTTAAATTTAGCTTTGCATATGAGTTCTTAGAGTTCTCAATTTGTTGCAGAACAACTTGGAAGCAATGGCAGGCCCTTGAGCTGCCAGGTGGCAAGAAATTAAGATTGAGTTCAGTCCATATGAGTTTGGATTTGTCATTATCCTTGTCTTGTGACTATGATTTTGACAATTAACATGGATAAGAACACATACACCATTAAATCTAAGTGTCATAAGGTTTCTCTCTGATTCATGAAAATGATGGTGAGGAAACACTTTCACTAAGTAGATTTTAGCTAGATAGCAATTGTGATATTTGCATTCTCAAAGTTGTTAGTGGAGCGTGTGTGGTTTACCGGCACACTAACCTGGACTTGTGAGAAGTGGCAAATAGGTCTAACCATTATGATTACGGCATCCCTCTTCATAATTGTTTAGACACACAAGTGTGCTATCTAAGGGAAGGTGTATGATTTTTGATAAAGTTTTATCAAAACAATCTAGTATCAGAAATCTGAACTTTGGTAAGAACGTCAATGAAGTATTGATTTCTAGAAGTCGAGCTGATTTCTGAGTACATGTCAAAGCTAGTGGGAGCATAAGTGTTATGTTAATAATCATCATGTTAGTGGGAGCATGATAATTATGATAAGTATTGCAAGTTAGCAATGTTAATTATAGAAAACAAAAGGTTTCAATTGGGAAAAAGTTGTTTTGCTATAATTAAGGGAGAGGAAATTATACTTCATCTCAAATCTATAAGCTTAGATCGTGAGGTTTTAATCATTTAGTCAAGGATATATATATGAATTTCATGTTGGAATGGCTCAACATAAGGAAATTCTGTATATGGGTCCTTTATTTGCGTTCTAAAATTCTATTATGATTATGACATCCCTTTTCATAATCTGAATTATGAGAACTTGGCAAATTGAAATGGAAATGTTATAGCAAAAGACTGGTTTAGTCTTTATGTGAGACATCATGAATCGTGTCCCATATGCTTCGGATATAGGATCGATTACATGTGCTATATTCGTCCTTTCTAAAATTTTCCAAATGCCTGGGGCATTAAGAAGGGAAAAGGTTTAGAACTTGATATGACCAAAAGGATTAAACAATTGTCGAGGACAATCTAAGGTTTACCAAAGATTGGTTGTTCAAGGACAGTTGGAAGTATAGTGATAATTTTGGAAGGACCATATTGACATAATCTGTAAGGAGGCAACTCTTGTTCAGAAGTGATAGTCAAAATGGAATCTGGAAATGTTTCAAAGTTAGAATTTTCAATTTGTGTAAGATTAAGGAAACTTAATGCAAGAAGGATGTTTCCAAGGAGTTGATCTCCTTTGGAATGCTCTGTAATGTTTGTTGTCAAGTCTTTATGACTTTGTGCATAACCATTACAAGAGGATCAATGCATATAAGTTTAGAATCTAACAAATTTCAGTAAATGGCATGAATTTGGAATTCTTGCATTTGCAGTAAGGATTTGGGACTGTGACAAGAGAATCATTGAAGTTATGATCAACTGATCTAGTTCACAAAGTAAAGATCATAGACAAACATAGTATGCATACTTGGTGTATGGCATGACTAGTGTTTAGAAAACATAGTGTACATGCATGGAGCATGGGACAACTATTGTTTTAAATTCAAGAATAAAGTTGATAGCTAAAATAGTATATAATGAATAATGTGTAATCATATGGTGATAAATAAAAGGTGTTTTATTTATGTTCATAGGTTTTGATACCATATTGGATTCAATTATTATTGTGTTTCACTTTGCATGTTTTGACTTCCCGAATAAACTAGGTTATTCTTCCGGAATGACAAAGTTATTCAAACCATCCACAGTCGATAATATGTTGGAAATAGATATGAATTAAGATTGTCATGGGTTGTCTTGTAGAGGTCTAAGGTGTTGGACAAAGGGCTACAACACTCATGAGTGCTCATAAGTTCTGAGTATTGGATTCAACCCGCGCTCATTGGAATCACTTCATGGATTTTATCACGAGTGATCATGAGACGATAATATCTTATATTCTTCAAACCTAGAGATACGAGTTGTTACTATGAATTGATAGTACATTAATTACACGAAAACGCATTTGGTAACTCGGTGCTATAAAACGTGTCTTTGTGTATGATTCAACAAGTAGTAGAAAAAGCCATATGAGTCGAAGTTTATCCATTCCTTTTATCTTCGGGATAAAAGCGATATTTGTGGGCCCCTCGATGATTTGATGATGAAAAATGGAAGTGCTCGGCCGGGCCAGGACTGATTTGATTTGTTCAATTAGTCAGTCATCATAAATCGGAAATCGGGAAACAACAAATGGACAGAGAGAATGATTATAATGGACAAGTCACTGACAAAGGTCAGAGTTCATCTACAAGGTCAGAGTTCGACAGAAGCTTTTGAGAGCTACGATTGCCAGTCGGTTCCTGAAGTCATACGCAATAATAGTTTTAGACTTATCCAAGTGGGAGACTGTTGGATTAATGTCTAAGTCCATAACTATAATTGGTAAGACTTGACCCGACCCGGCATGGTCCATTTGGGTTGCATGGCATCATGCACTTGGATAGACTAAATGAGAGAAATAAGACACTTATGGTTATTAATATACTATAAGTTCTAGTATATTAATAATAAGAATAATAAGATTATTTAATTAGTATTGATCAAGAATTAATCTAGGATTAATTAAGTGATCAAAAGAAGACTAATTAAATATATGGGTTGATTGTGTAAATCATCCATACTTGTATAGTGGGCTAATGCTCCATGGATAATCAAGTTGGGCTAAAACCCATAGGATGGTCCATGGATGCTCCATGGTGTATTTGAACCCATGGATCCAAGGAAATGGAAAGTCACGACAATTAGGGTTTACCCTAATTGTAACACTATATAAAGATCTTATTCTTGACAAAATCGGTGACTAGGATCATGCTAGAGACGGCTAGCCGATTTCATGAAGTGTAGATTTCTCTCAAGTCATTCCATTTGTATTTGGTGTTGTGTGAACCATTTGAGGTGACACACTTGGGGCACTAGGCACTCAAGCTTCATGAAGACTTTCTACATCAAAGAGGTATGTATTCTATCTTGTTACATTCATTGTTTTGTATGCTAGATTAGGATAATACCTTGGAAGTTCATATTTGTATGTATAATAGAGAAAACATAGATCCAAGGTATTTAGGGTTGCATGTACACTTAGGAGTGTTAGAATGCTCAAAACCCAACAAAATCAACACTCTACTGTTCTAAGAGTTCATGGAGGTGATTTTAGTGTGCAAGAAACTCTCTCAAAAGTCATCCTTTGTCTAAAGTGTGCTGTGAACCATTTAAGGTGTCACAGTTGGGGCACTAAGTTCTTAAAGGCCAAATACATAAAGTTCAACAAGCTACATAAAGAGGTAAATTCCTAACTAGTTTTTTATGTTGTTTATGTCAATTGCATGCTAGTTGTAGGCTTAATGCATTGCAAACAATATTGCATGTATAATTAGCGAAAACATAGATCCAAAGCATTTAGGGTTGTATGTGAACCATAGGATTTTGTAGTATATAATAAAACCCATCAGTACCATCGTGGGACTTTCCCTTGTTGCTCTTTGAAGGAATCTTCCTCTTCATTCCTTTTCCTTGCCCAATAGCCAAAACAGGGGCAGCAGTAGGAGTAGATGCAACATATTTGCCTTTCAGACTAGTCTTAAGAGTCCTTAGTAGGCCTTGAAGCTTGCTTAGAATGACCTCCTCCTTGTTGATGTGGTAGGTCATACGAAACTAGTCGTAGCAAGGAGGCAAGGAGTGTAGAATGATATCTATGGACAGCTCATCATAAAAGTTGACATTCAACATCAGTAAGCAGTCCGCATACCTTTGAATTTTCTGTGGGTGGGCCGTGATGGACTCTTCATCCTTTATTTTGGTAGTGATCATTGCAGCAATGATCTCATACCTATCCTGCCTAGCGCTTTAATGGAACTTATCCATGAAATCTTCGTGCATCCCGTAGAGATAGTATTCCTCATACGACTTTTGGAGTTCAGCAGTCATTGTTGCGAGCATGATGCAATCAAACTTCATAGCATCTCGCTCATGGGCCTCGTAGGCAACAATCACTTTGGGAGTAGCCGTGGTAGTGTCAACCCCTTCAGCTCCTTGTCGAGAACATACTCTGGTCCTTGTAATGGGTGACCATGCAGATATTGTGGATCCAATTGTTAAAGTTTGTCCCATCAAAGATCACCTTCCCACAGAAGTTCAAGAGTGATAATGAGCTGGAAGGGGTTGAGCTAGAAGCGTTGAGTAGACATCTGAAAAAAAAAAAAGACAAAGTTTAGATTGGATAAGAATCCCCAATTAAACACCAAAATGAAAATTAGGACTAGGACCCAATACATTTATTTACAATTCAGAAGAGGGTTGTCGTAATCTAATTGCAAATAATTGGAAGGTAGGTAAATGACGATTTACCAATTTCCACCATGAAAAATGAAAAACACAATTAAGTTTTAATTGAATTGAAATTCCTAGATTCCTTTTGAGATTCATTGAACATTTCAATGGCATTTTTAAATGTCGATATGCTCTTCAAGTTTGTGACTGGGTTACCGAGGTGTTAGGCATAAAATCCTCTTAGATAGATTAGATTCTAACAAGTAAAATATTGCACGATATAAAAACAAGAACACAATATGGATCAAAAGATGTCGAATGATTAAAAACCACAAGCTCAAAAGAACTCTATAAAGAATTGCTACTATAGAGGCGTGCTAGGGTTACAATGAAAAGATCAAATCAACGTTAACAACTATGGTTGCATGCATGCACTATTTATAATGTAAGCCTAACAATAAATATGACTGGACAGGCCCAAACCGTAAACATAATGGACATAAAAAAAACATACTAATGACGCAATCTAATATAATCAACATTCTTCCCCTTTGCGTAAATAGAGACCCGAACCCTTCAACCTTGGATTCGTTTCTACACTTCATACACCTTCAGTATCATGGCATAAATTGCTTGCCGAACTTCAATGTACCAAAGAACCCTATCTGAGAAGCACTTGATATCATCTTTCTTGTTGCCTTTGAACTTGCTCACATGCTCCAAAATGAACTCAAGGAAGGTTGTGGTATAGAGATGCTTATCTGAAAGATAGAAGCAGACTTTATGAAAGTCTACTCTAGATAGTTCCATAGCATAATAAACCACAAACCAATCTCCACTGTAGAGTTTTCTTGGTTTCATCTTTTCAAAATCCTTAGGATTTTCCTTGAGAACTATCGAAGGCTTCTTTTGGAGGATCACAACAACTTCACCATCCATCTCTCCCTTCTCTTTAATATAAGATTGTATCATAAGTTTGAGATGAGACATGACAAGTTCATACTTTTCCATGTTCTTCAACAACATGTTGTAAAGCGGGAACGAATCCTTTGGGTTGAGGCATGGAAGATCTGCAAGAGTAAACTTAGAGCATTGGCTAGCTGAACCCCTCGCTACTTTAAACTTGGTGTTAGGAAAACTATCAGTCTCAATCGGCCTTGTAACTTTCACACCTGTAATCTTTCTTAATGGCCATGTTTCATATTGGGGCTTCATATTCTTTAGATAGAACGACAAGAGCATATGATCCACTCCACTATCTGTAATTGGAGCATACGCCACTTTAAAAATAAGAACAAAAATGAAAGGCTTTTGGAATAATGGACAGATCAAGTTGGGAGTCTCGCATGTTCTGAAGGTCGAACGAAAGTACTAGTTCTAACCAATATTGGCTTGGAAGATTAACAACATCACTGGATTCGATTTAGGGTCCACTCGGGAAACAATAGCTTTTTACTCTAAAGAGTAGCATGTGCTTCTTTCTAGGTCCATTCCTTTTCTTCAGCTTCACGGATGATTCGCTGGTGATCATCCATTTCAACTTCACGAATTTTCCGTCTTTTTAGTTCTTCTTCAGTAAGCTCTTCTTCTCTATCATTTTTAATGATTGGTTCATTACGAAACAAAGTTTCCTTGTCTTTTGGTTTCAGCTTAACAAAAGGCTTGACAAGAGCTTTAGGCGCTTTGGGTTCTCCCTTTCGTGATCCACCATCCATATTTTTTTTCTTAATCCACCACCAGTCAACCATTCTCCCTTTGGTTCGGATTAAAGTCTTGATCAGAAAAACCTTCAAGGCAATGAAGCATGTCAAAGATAGGCCTTAATTTTTCTTGATGATGCTTACACATTGTGATGGTAATCATTGAGTCGCTAGCCTCAATGATTTTCGGGAGCATGCTAACAACATCAGTGATACAACTTCGCATGATTGCCCTCTCATATAACAGATCATTAACTTGTGTCTCCGAAGCTTCAAGTTTGGTGGTTAACACCTTGCCTTCTTCGGTTTTAAGAGCAATAGAATCTTTGAGAGAACTTTCCTTTACAAGTTCGTCCTTAAGCTGAGAAAGTTGAGATGAAAGAGTGGCTTGAAATGATTCATGGTCGGATTTAAGACCGGTCTGAAGCTCTTGGAGTTTCGTCTTTTCAATCTTGAAGAGAGATCCCAGACTCTTCAATGCTTCATTTGCTGATGTAGTGTTGGAATTTTAGGTGGTTTGGAAGTTCTCCACGAAACCAGTTGTCTTCTCAATTATTTTATCGAATTTCTCGGTTGTGGACTTGTAAACCTCAGTAGAATTAGCAGCAACTTTATTCGAGGTTTCAGCAGAAGCCGAATGTTGTTTCATGATTCGCTCAAAGAGAGACTCTACAGCTGATTTACCATAATCGTCAGTAGAAGAGGCTTTGGTAGATTGAAGCAGCTGGTCAATCTTTCCATGTAGGGACTGCAGTTTCCCTTTCATCACTTGTTCCTCATCTCCATCCTCAGTCCGTATTGTTAGAGTCATCCCTACTTTATTTACACTACTCCATGATCTTGATATTACACTAATACGATCCAATAAGTTTGACTCTTAACAGGTATCGAAAAACAGGTCAACATGTCGTACGACGAATTTTCATCCAATCCAATAAACATCTAAAAAAGCAGAGGGTCAACCACAAGAATTTTGATTTTATATCCTCATGAGTATGAAGTATGGGCTCTTCACTTTGACTACTATGCTCTTAGGTTAGAAGACAATGGATATTTGATCTGGGAAACGACTTGGGTCCTTTTGTTCACTCTGAAACTAAACGAATCATTAAAACTCAAAAGGAGTACAACCAGTTGCTTATTGATATGAAGGATATTCCTAAGGATGAGAAAGACAAACTCATCAGTAATATTAAAGTAGTGAGAGTTATAAGGTTCGCTTTGCAGTCTGATACGTTCTGCTTTGTATGCTCTAGTGAAGGTACGAAAGAAATTTGGAACAAGCAAAGAGCTTTATTCCATAGATGTTGATCTCGAGCATTCCACCCAAACACTCCTACTTTCAGAGTTTGGTGCCTTCAAACAAAATCCAGAAGAGAATCTCAGCCAAACTTTCAACTGATACAATCATCTTGTTAGTAAGATGATTAAACATGGAATAGAACAAAAGCTGATCAAGCAGAAAGTTACATTCATGAATGGTCTCAGACCTGAATGGATGGCAGTAGTCTCAACTGTTAAATCACATGAATAGTTCAAGAGTTGTACATTGGCCAAACTTGTTGGCATTCTTAAGTCACACAAAAGCAAAGTGACAAAAGAAACTAAAGTTGTGTCTAGCATGGGGTCCTTAGCTCTTGTGGCGAAAGGCAAAAATGTTACAGAAGAAGAATCAGAAACAGAGCTCTCTGATTGTGATCTCTCTAGCGAAGATTATACATTAATGATCAGCAATCCCAAGCGGTTCGCCAAGAAGAAGTTTCCATTTACCAAGAACCGAAACTGGAAGGGAAGCTATATTGCCGAGAAAGTGAAGGAGGAGAATAAAACCACTCCTAAGAAAGAAGAAGAAAAGAAGGAAAACAAGCTTATAGGTGACTCTCACTATGACTACAATTATTGTCATGGTAAAAATCATATGGAAATGGAGTGCATGCTGAGGAGGCTAAATGAGAAAAAAGAAGGAGAGGATGATGAAGCTTACCACTTCTATAAGTTGGAAGAGATTAAGATGAAGAAGATTAACGTTAACTCAATGCGTGCTTTAATTGTGCAGGAAAATACAACAGATGATGCGTTTGGAGGAGTGGAGATTTGGTCAATTGACTCTGAGGATGAGGAAGTTCGTAAGCCCACACATGGCAGGGCATTCGTTGCGAAAGAAGAAAGCTCTAGGTTCGCTGGTAGATGCTTGATGGTGATCAACGGCGAGTCAACTGATGGTGGATATGGGAATGCAAAGGGAAATGGGGATGACAAGTGTTTTGCAGCGAAAAATATTGGTGAGCAAATCAATGAGTGTGATCAACTGATCAAAAAGGTACATACCATTCTTAAATCCCTTAAGTTATGTGTATCTAACTATTAAACCAAATTAAACGACCTAAAATTCACCTTTTCAAGTATATGTATTAGTCTTAAACAAACTTGTCTAGAGAATGCTAACCAAACTGATGAAATCAGCAGGAGGTCATCCAAGAGTGAGGAGCGAAGGATGTAGATTAAGAAGATAGAGTTAGAGTTGTCTAGGTCTAGAGATGAATCAATTTATTTGAAAAGGGTTAATTTGTAATTTTTAAAACAAAGAAACATCTTTTGTTCGATTACTAAACGTCTTTATACAAATATTACTTAGTTGCATTTAGATTGTGAAATAGGTAAAAATATTAAAAAAATGATCTTGCCCTTCCTTGAATTCAAGGAAGACGAGATTGATGCTGATTGTTATAAGTGTGAATCTATCATCTCTTCAGACGAAACCTCTGAAGCGTACAAAATTGGACTGGAAAAAATTGAATCTTTTATTAAGTCGAAAGATCATAAGGACATATTGAAAAACTTGTTTGATGAAAATGACATGTTGAAAATCAAGACCGAAACTGTACAGAAATTTGACTCATTGAATTCCAAGTTAAGTTCATAAAATAAAATCAATCTTGAAAATACATCTGAATATGACTAGGACAATGATACATGCGAAATATCTGTAAAGGATGAGGTTGAATGTTCTAAGGTTGTGAAAAACTAACCTGGACCTGCAAAAGTCCTTATCTTTGAAAACTCAGTTGAATTTGCTCGGATTTCTCAAAATAAACCAAAAACACTAAAAGCAAAAGCAACTGTTTTTCCAAAAGTCCAAACTGTACCAAATCAAGTATTTGCCATTGGAGGACTAGAAAAAAATCATACCATCAAACTAATGTCCATTGTTAATGAAGACAACAAAGATGGATGTGATGATTTTTTCTTGTCTACACCAATTGATAATGTAGACGAAACGAAGGGTCTTTCTGAAAGAACCTCCTGGAGAGTTAAAGGACGTTATGTTGCAGAACCAATAATTAAACCTTCAAGTTTTGAAAAAGGCAGTCCAAGTGGTACTAAGAAATGTCTAAGCGAAGATCACTCTGAAAGAAGCGAACCTCATGCAAGTGAATCGAAGCGAAAGGCGAATATTCATAAATCTTCAAAGCAACATGCTGAGCAAAACCGTCAAAGGAATAGGAGATATCAAAAGAATCTCAATGAAAGGAAGCAGTTTTGGTAATCCCGAAACTCCAACTATATCGACAAAGAAAAGGCTTCCAATCAAAAAGCGAAAGCTAGTTCGCAAGCGAATTCCAAACAATGTTCACACTGTCATTCGTGTGGTTCCTAAAAACTAAAGGGAAGTTTCATTCAAAAATCTTCACCTTCTAAGAAATTGGATAGTCATCACTCTCAACCTATGAAAGCATTTGTCAGAGATGTTAAAGGAAAGGGAAAGATGTTATCTGATTCTATAGTTCCAGCTAAGAATTCGATAGCTAAACCTAGGAAAGATAACAAAGATCTCGTCAATAATAAAAAACAAACTAACACTGATAAGACGAACACAAAGTATTCACAATAAAGAAAAATGATGAAACCACCTAGATTAAATGAACTTATATGGTTGATTGATCCATTGCTTTTCCACTTTCTGTAAAAGGCTCACAAGGACCCAAGAAACTTTAGGATCCTAAAGCTACTTAAGTTTGGCAGGTTATACATGACGAGTAGTTTGACAACAAATGGTATATTGATAGTGGTTACGCACGTCACATGACAGGAAGAAAGGAAGAGCTGAGGGAGTTTCGTGCTTTGAAAGATGGGGGAAATGTAAAGTATGGAAACAACTTATTTGGAATGATCAAATGCTATGGGATGATACGGAGATTTCTCAATAAGAAAAGTGGCTTAAGTGTAAAGACAACAACACAACCTGATTAGTGTTTCTTAACTGGTTGTGGGAACTAGCTTGAAAGTATGATTTGATGACAATGGTTCTAAGATTATAGAGAAGGAAACGAAAGCTATTCTTTTGAAGTCTCCTAGGAAAGGAGAAATGTATCCTCTAAATTTGAACCCGATAAAAGGAAAACCTACTATCTTCCTCTTAACAAAAGCTCACTCTGATGATAGCTGGCTATGGCACAGACGACTTTCGCAAATAAATTTCAAGGATATCAACAAGCTCGTGCTTGATGATCATGTGCGAGGGCTTCCTCTATTAATGTTTAATAAGGATCACTTATGCGCAACATGTGAAATGGGGAAGCAAAGTAGGAAAATCCATCCCATTCAAGTAAACACGAAAATCATCGAATCCTTAGATGTTCCACACATAGACCTTTGTGGATCATCTGCACTCGAAAGTGTCAGTTGTAGGAATTATATTCTTGTTATAGTTGATGATTTTTCACTTTTCTCTTGGGTTTTCTTTCTTAAACAGAGATCCAAGGCAACTCCTACACTCAAAAATTTTATATAGAAAGTTGAGCTTCAACTGCGAAAGCTGGTTCGCAATATTCGCAACGATAATAGACTGGAATTCAAATGGATGTCAAGTGTGCTTTCCTAAATGGAGAACTAGACGAAACTGTATATGTCGAGAAACCACCTGGTTTTGTGAACGAAAAATTTCCCAATCACTGCTACATCTCAGACAAAGTTGTTTATGGTTTAAAGTAAGCGCCTAGAGTCTCGTAAGAAACTCTAACTCGATTTCTTAAAATGTCAAAATTCAAACAAGGTTCGGTTGACCCAACCTTCTTTCGCAAGAAAGAGGGTGACCACCTAATGTGTAACGCTCGTGTTTCTAGGCTAGGCATTCATGTTGAGGTAATAGTCTAGGTTAACCATTGTAAACCATTTTGAAATAATAAAAATGTATTATTTGAGTATTTTGTGTTTTATGCTTAATTCTTGTGATTTAAATGAAGTAAGGATAAATATGAGCGTAATAATAAAATATTATATAAGCCTAATATCTATGAAGGAAGTTGTAGTGGTTGTGACGAGGATTCCGTAATTATAAAGAATGCTGAAATCCGAGTTACACTGGAGGTAGCTATTTGGGCTGCCATGTACGTCAGGCACCTACTCTAGAGGCAGCTATTTAGGCTGCCAAGTCTGTTGAGGATATGATCAAGGGAAGAACTGCCAGCAAGGTTGAAGTTGGCGAAAAGACAAAGTTTGAAGGAACTTTAGGTTCCAACAAGAAAAATAAATTTTCGAAGTCTAATTCGAAGAAGTTTGGAGGAGGAGGAAGAGTCGAAGTGAAATGGTGTGAAAAGTGAAAGAAAAAGCACTCTGGGAAATGTAGTGAAGAAGTAACTTGCTACAAATGTGAAAAAACTGGGCATTATATCAATGAGTGTCGGTGCAACAAGAGTTGTGCTTTGGATGTAACGAAGAGGGGCACATTTTGAAAGACTGTCCGAAGAAGAAGGAGGCAGCAAAACCCAACATTTCACCAAAGCTGAAGGCGAGAGCCTTCCAGATGACACTGGAAGCTGCGAAGGATGAATTTGATGCCGCTTCAGGTACCTTTCTTGTAAACGAATTGCCTGCCAAAATTTTATTTGATTCTAGAGCCAACTACTCCTTTATTTCACATGAATTTGGTAGAAAACTAGCTTTGCCTGTTGATAGACTATACAATGCTTTAGTAGTTGAGGTTGCTAGTGGCAAGTTTATACCAGTTAGCCATCTTATGAAAAACATCTTCATTGACTTTAATGGGAATAAGTTCCACGAGGAATTATTGCCTATCGAACTAAACGGTTTCGACATCGTGTTGGGAATGGATTGACTTAGTGCCAATGATGTTGAGATATTATGCAAGAAGAAGACGGTAAAAGTAAACCCGCCAGGGAAAGTGTCATTTATGGTGTATGGTGACAAACGCAGAGTAAGTTCTTGGATTATTTCTCGAATGAAAGCCAAAAAGTGTTTGGCCAAAGGATGTACATCATATTTTTCATTCGTAATTGATGCAAAGAAGGAAAAAAGGAGATTCAGAGCATTCCTGTAGTGTGTGATTATCCGAAAGTATTTCCCGAAGATCTTCCTGGATTACCGCCTGATCAACAAGTGGAATTCTGTATCGACTTGTTTCCAGGAACCATGCCAATAGCAAAACCACCGTACCGATTAGCACCAACAGAGATGAAGGAGCTAATGATGCAACTTTAGGATTTACTGGACAAAGGTTTCATTAGACCTAGTTCATCACCCTAGGGAGCTCCGGTGTTTTTCGTAAAGAAAAAGGACGGGAGTATGAGAATGTGCATTGATTACAGAGAGCTGAATAAGGCAACGATAAAGAATAGATATCCATTGCCAAGGATTGATGACATTTTCGATCAACTACAAGATTCAACTTATTTTTTAAACATCAACCTAAGGTCAGGATATCATCAGCTGAAGGTGAGAGAGCAGGATATCGAGAAGCATACATTCAGAACATGATATGGACATTACGAGTTTTTGCTTATGTCGTTTGGAGTAACCAATGCTCTAGCAACATTCAAGGATTCGATGAACACGGTTTGTAAACCATTCCTCGATATGTCCGTGATAGAGTTCATAGATGACATTCTGATTTACTTGAAAAGCCAAGCGGAGCATGGAAGACACTTACGAGAAGTGTTAAAACTATTGAAGAAGGAGAATATGTATGCAAAGTTCTCCAAATGTCATTTTTGGATTCGAGAAGTCAAATTCTTGGGTCACGTGGTCAACCAAGAAGGGATAATGGTTGATCCAGCAAAGATTGAAGCTGTGATGAAGTGGAAGTAACTGAGAAGTCCCACGGAGATCCAAAGCTTTCTGAGATTAGCCGAATATTACCAAAGTTTATCCAAGGCTTTTCTTCGATCGCTACTCCATTGATAACTTTGACTCACAAAGGAACTACTTATACTTGGAGTGATAAGCACAAAGAAGCATTCAATTTGTAAAAGAAGAAACTATGTGAGGCACTGATTCTTTCCCTACCTGATGGAGTTGAAGAATTTACTGTCTATAGCGATGTGTCTGATGTATCAGCGGGAGTAGCGATTTCAGGGTTGATTTTCTCGAGCTTCTCCTCGAGGACATACTCCTTATCCTCATAGCGAGCAATGGTGCGAATGTATCTTATCCATTCGCTAAAGTTCGTTCCATCAAAGGTGACCTTTTGGCAAAGGCTCATCAACGTGAAAGAACTAGCAGCAGTGTTGTTTGCGTTCGACATCTACAAAAGGAAATGACAAAGATAGATTAGAATAAGAATCCCTAATTATCACCCAATAAGAAAAATTAGGGCTAGGATCCAACAATAACATTTACATACTAGAAAAGGGATGCCGTAATCTAACATGAAAATAAATTGAAGGTAAGTGAATGACGATTCACTAATTCTCCATCACAAAACCTAAAACTATTAGTCCTAAGTGTATTGAGAATTCCTAGGTTCGGATGAGATTCATTGAAACTATTCAATTCATATTTAAATCTCGATATGCCCCTCTTGTTTGTGACTGGGATACCGAGGATCACAATGCGGGTGTGAATTACCATGCAAATTCACATGGTGCCTTCATTGTAACGATCACCTATTCGATGTGCCGGTAAACCACACACGCTCCATCGAACTATGATAAACAATGAATCACCCTTTGTCACCTTTGCTTAGAACCAATTAGTGTGCCGGTAAACCACACACGCTCCACTAACTTCTTAGCAAGGGTGCAAAGTGTAATTTAATGGGATTGCACCAATTCACTTTTCCTAATGTAACTAAGATTGGGAAATTTTAAAAATGTGTAGTTACTTTGTATTACTTATTATAATTTTAATGAGAGGATGAGGTTTCCCTATCCTACCCGTTCAGCTAACGACCCTCCACCGATCAAGCAAGCGGTGGGTGTGAGTGTACACCCATTAAGCGCCATTTTATAGGCCGCAACCTTATACCCACCTTATAGATCGGCTTCGTGAATGAGGCCTACTAACAGTAAGACTAGCATTTTAGTTATATATATATATATATATATATATATATATATATATATATATATATATATATATATATTATTCTTGTAATATTATATTAGTATAAGGTTGTATTTTAAACATTTTAAAATCTAGGGTTTGAAATTTAAGTTGTCTAAATTAAAACTTTTAATCACAAAGTGTAAATTTCAAAACTTGAGGACAAGTTTTAAACATTTAAAACATGGAGGATCAAATAACAAATAATTTCAATTAACAATTAATTTTCTAATCATCTATATTTGATTTATTCATGATTTCTTTTAAGATAATTACCAAAATAATCAAAATAATTAATTAATTATCGTATAAGGAAATTAAATATTTTATTAGTTGATAAATATCTTTAATTAGATCAAGATTATAGTCATATATATCAAAAAATCGGATTAGGGTTGATCTAATTTGGTTAAGGAAAGTTTCCATAAGATAATTATGAAGAAATCCCGAATCTGGCCATTCCTGACGCTTGGACTCGCCGAGTGCACAAAGGGACTCGCCGAGTCAGGCCAACTCGCCGAGTCCACTTTGGAACTCGCCGAGTCCATGACTCAGACACCAAAAAATCGAATTTTGCAGTTTAGTTTCAGACAATTAAGCAACAATTTAATGAAAACCAAGCTAGGCACTGATACCACTGATGGGTTTTAGCCATAAGAACTTTCCTATGTGCGCATGCAAAACCCTAATGCTTGGATCTAGGCTTTCTAATTAAACATGCTATGAATCCAAGACTTCTAATGACTATTTAGGTTAAATAACAACATTGAAACAGATCTAGAATCATACCTTTGAATTCCTTGTTGACCTTGTTGTCTTGGAGCTTCTAGAGTCACAAATGTCACTCCTCTAATGGCTTACAAACACCAAAAGCAAAGAGGATGATTTGGGAGAGAGGAGAGGGGATGGAATTCGACCAGAGGTTCTCTACTTTAGGTGAAGTGGCAAATTCCCTCAGCCATAGGGTCTATTTATACTTGTAGACTCCTTAAGGGTTACAGTTTAAACCCTAGTTGGATAATCTTCTCTTAAGGCTATCCAAATCCATTCCTAGATAACACCATGGACGATTTGAGCTATCCTTTAGCTCCTAGAATTCGTCCAATCCATATCTATATGGATTTACAGTCTAAAGTTTAACTATCAAACAATTGACAGTTTATACCCTCTTATTTAATTAATCTCCTTAAGTCACCAAATTAATTCCAATTAATTCTATGACTTATATTAATCAAGTAACAATGTATTATTCTTTATATTATTCTCATAATATACTAATAATATTTACTCTCTCTTAATAAATCATCCTATCAAGTTGCTATGGTGAAGACAACCCAAAAGGACCATGCACAACCGGGTCAAATACTTGCCTAATATAGTTGTAACCTTAGACACTATTCCAACAGTCTCCCACTTCGATAAGTCTAGTAACTATATGCACAAGTACAATTCGGTTTGCAATCGTAGCTCTCAAAGACGCGGTCAAACTCTGATCTAATCAATCTTGTCCTTTAGATAAGGGATCTTACAGTCCTCTGTTAGATATCATGCTGACAATCCTATGGAATGGTTAGTCAAGCATTTAGGTTTCTCGATATCTAATTTATTCGACATAGAACTTAATCGAACACATCAACTCAGTTCTGACCGGGCCCGGCACATAAGTCAAATTAAATCATCGAGCGGCCGAGATATCACTTTTATCTTCTTAGATAAAAGTTACAGAAAAACTTCGACTTATATGCATTTACTTATTCATTAACTCACTATACACAACAATGCGTTTTATAACACCGAGTTACTGATGCGTTTTCGCATTATCAATGTACAATCAATTAACAAATAACAAACCATATATCCAGGTTTTAAGACTATATGATATTATCGTCATGCGATCACCCTTTTATATCTTATTCCATAAGGTGATTCCAGCAAGCGCGGGTTTGTTCCAATGCTCAAAACCAGTTCATAAGCACTCATGAACGTTGCAGCAATCCTTTGCTATGTCTAACACCATTTAGACAATCTACACACCAATTCATGACAATCTTCATTCATATCTACTTCCAACATATGAACGATTGTGGACAATTTGAACAATTCGATTATTCCTAATAAACTCAATTATTCTGGAAGTCAAAACATGCAAAGTCAAACAATAGTTAAACAATTAACATAAGATAGTAACATTACTCATAAATAAAACTCCTTTATTTAATCATCAAATGTTAATTACATTTACCTATTACACGTTTCTACTACTATCTAATCTATGCTAATATCATCCTTCAGCCCAATACTCCTAGCATGCTGCAAGTGCTTAACCCTACTCAGTCCCTTCGTAAGCGGATCTGTTGGGTTATCTTCTGATGATATCCTCTTTACTATGAGTTTTCCTTATTCTACACGATGTCTAATGAAATGGTATTTTCTGTCGATATGTCGTGATCTACCATGATCCCTCGGTTCCTTGGTCAAGGCAACCGCTCCTTCGTTATCACAGAAAATCTCCATGGGCTCCTTTATAGCAGGTACAACTCTAAGATCACCAATGAAGTTCTTTAGCCATATTGCCTCCTTCGACGCTTCGCTCGCTGCAATGTACTCTGATTCGCACATTGAATCAGCTATGGTTTCCTGCTTGGAACTCTTCCATGTCACTGCTCCACCATTTAGGGTAAAGACCCAGCCCGACTGCGAACGGTAGTTGTCCCTGTCGGTCTGAAAACTGGCGTCACTCTACCCTCGCACCTTTAAGTCATCACTCCCTCCGAGGACTAAGAACCATTCCTTCGTCCTCCGAAGGTACTTAAGGATATTCTTCACCGCAATCCAATGTGCTCTGCCAGGATTCCCTTGATATCTGCTAACCATGCTCAAAGCGAAGGCTACATCAGGGCGAGTACAAGTCATAGCGTACATGATTGAGCCAACTGCGGAAGCGTATGGTACTCGGCTCATTTCTGCTATCTCAGCTTCGGTACTTGGACTTTGAGTCTTACTCAACTTGGCATTACTTTGTATCGGTAATTCTCCCTTCTTTGAGTTTTCCATACTAAAACGTTTTAGTACCTTCTCTAAGTAAGTGTTCTGACTAAGTCCTATTAGTCTCTTATTTCTCTCTCTTACTATCCTTATTCCCAAAATATAAGAAGTCTCTCCGAGGTCCTTCATAGCGAAGCACTTCCCGAGCCAGGACTTAACCTCCTGTAGAGTCGGGATGTCGTTTCCTATGAGTAATATGTCATCGACATATAGAACGAGAAAGCTTACTATACTCCCACTGGCTTTCACATATACACATGATTCGTCTTCGCTTCGTACAAATCCAAACTCTTTGACTTTCTCATCGAAGCAAAGATTCCATCTGCGAGATGCTTTCTTAAGTCCATAAATGGAATTCTCAAGCTTACACACTCTATTCGGATGCTTCGGATCCACAAACCCCTCTGGCTGAGCCATGTAAACATCCTCAGCCAACTTTCCGTTAAGAAAGGCGGTTTTGACATCCATTTGCCAAATCTCATAATCATGAAATGCGGCAATAACTAGCATCACTTTAATAGATTTTATTTTCGCAACTGGTGAGAAGGTCTCATCATAGTCAACTCCGGGAGTTTGAGTAAAGCCCTTCGCAACCAATCGCGCCTTATACGTGTGTACTTTTCCATCCATGTCGGTCTTCTTCTTGAAGATCCATTTGCACCCAACGGTCTTACGTCTGGATACATTATCAACCAAATTCCAAACTTGGTTATCATACATGGAGTGGATCTCGCTATCCATTGCCTATTTCCACTTCGCAGACTCCGGGCCTGCCATGGCTTCCTTATAGCTATTAGGTTCAACAAGGTTTATTAGTGTACTATCACTAATATATGTGTCCCCTTCGGTAGTAATGTGAAAACCATATAACTGGGGTTGAAACCTAACTCTTTCGGAACGTCTAAGAGGTAACGATACATCAATCGGTTCAACCGGAGTTTCCTCCTCGGGTTGAGTGCCAGCGGTAGAGTTTCCTTCATCTATCGATTCTTGAATCTCTTCAAGCTCGATTTGCCTCCCACTGTCTCCTTGGCCTATGAGTTCTCGCTCTCAGAAAACTCCTCTCCTTGCAACGACGACTACATCGTCCTTCGGTCTATAGAAGAGATATCCAAAGGATGTTTGCGGGTAGCCGATGAAAATACATCCCTCACTTCGAGGTTCGAGCTTGTCATGAGTATCTTGTTTTACGAAAGCTTCACAACCCCAAACCTTGATATGTACCAACAAGGCAATTGGAGAATCTTAGAGAGAGAGAGAGAGGGAGGCGGCTCAAAATTTGGCTAGCAATCCTTCTAGGGTTCAACTGGCCGAAAATTGCATACCTAAGGGTTCTTTATATAGATAAGGAATTAGGGTTTGACTCAAAGATCTCATCCGGTTGCTTAGGCTCTAAGCAGCCCATAAGAATCTTGAAGAACCTTAGCCCCTAGACAAAATCCTTATGGGCTCCCAAAAGATTTCGTCCAACCCTATCCAAAGGGTTCCTCATCCCATTATGCAATTATCTTATAATTACAACTTTAATCCCCTTAATTCAATTAATCTCTTTTGACCACAAAATTAATTCTAAATTAATTCTTGACCAATATTAATTAAACAATATGATTTCTCCTTTAATATATTATTCCTACAATATATTAATAAACCATAATAACCTCTTTCTCCGTTATTCATTCAGTCAAGTTGCTCTGGTGAAGGCAACCCAAAAGGACCATGCTACCATCGAGTCAAGTACATACCAAATATACTTATGGCTTAGACACATAATCCAACATCTCCATCTTTCATCTTGGTCGTTATCAACGAGGTGACAATCTCGTACCTTTCTTGATGTGCACTTTGATCGTACTTTTCCATCAAATCTTGGCACATCTCTTAAGGCTAGTAGTCCTCGTTGAACCGCTGGAGCTCAAGAGTCATAGTGGCTACCATTATACATGACACCTTTGTCGCATCTTTTTCATGAGCCCTATACTAAGCTATCTCTTCAGTAGAAGCATTGGTTTCGTCTATCTCTTTGAGCTTTTCATCGAGGACGTATTATGTCTCCTTGTATCGGAGGGACATGTGGATGTTGTGGATCCAATCATTGAAATTTGACCCATTGAAGGTGACCCTCCCACAAATGTTCATAAGAGAAAAAGAGCTTGAGGGGTTCGAGCTTGAAGCGTTGTTCCAGCTAGACATCTGAAAAAGAAAAGGAACGAAGTTTAGATTAGATAATCAATCCTTAATATAACATCCAAATAAAATATTACGGCTAGGACGTAACACTATAATTCAAAATTTGGAACACAAATGTCGTAATCCAATTACAAATTATATGAAGGTAGGTAAATGACGATTTACCAATTCCACCACGAAAAACAAAAATAACAATTAGGTTTTAAATGAATGAAATTCCTAGATTTTTTTAGATTCATTGAACTTTTCGATGGCATGTTAAATCTTGATTATGTCCTTCAAGATTGTGACTAGGATATCGAGGATCACAAACAAGGTGTGTATAACCATGCAAATTAGCTTGGTACACTCGAGTCATTTCTCAGCTAATCAGTGTGCCGGTTTACCACACACACTCCATGGATCTATGATAATTATAGAGCTACCCTTTTCCACCCTTGTTAGTCCAATTTAGTGTGCCAGTTAATCACACATGCTCCACTAACGACTTCAAAAAGATGCAAAATGCAATTTCATGGAATAACATCATTTTCACATTTTTCCTAAAGTAACTAAGATTGACAATTTATAAAAACATTTAGTTACTTTATAATATTCATTATACTTATTAATGAGGAATTAATGTCTTATCCTACCTGTTCAGCTAACGACCCTCCACTAGTCAAGAGTATGGTGGGTAAGAGGTGATACCCAATGGCGGTCATTTTATAGACCAACTTCTGGAATGAGGCCTAATAATTGTAAGACTGACTCATCTTTTATATATATATATATATATATATATATATATATATATATATATATATATATATATATATATATAAGTTTTATACTTATAATATTATAATAGTATAAGGGTTGTATTTTAAATTTCTAAAACATTAGGATTTTAGAAATTAATATTTCAAAATTAAAACTTTTAGTCAAATTTTAAATTCCAAAACTTGAGAGAAAGTATTGAAACTCTTCAAAACTTTTAGATCAAATATTAAAATAATTTAAATTAATCATATAATTTATCCATAATATAAATTTTGACCTTATCTTTATTACTTGGTAAAAAAATTCAAATCAAAGTTTAGAAATAATTAATTTATCACATAATGTTGTAATTATCTTAAACTATGAAAATTATCTTTCAATTAGATGAGGATAATCATTACCATAATAGAAAATTCGAATTTTAACAGTCAAAACAGTTTATGATCATTATCCAAATCTAATTTAGGCCAAAAATATGAAAAATTTGCCATCTAACGAACCAACTCATCGAGTCAGGGTATGGACTTGTTGAGTTGGTCCAATTCGTCAAGTTCCTTCATGGGACTCGTCGAGTCCACCAGTCAGAGACTAAAAATGAATTTTTTTTCCAGCTTTGGAAACAATACAATTGCTTCAACAGAAAAACACCCTAAGCTTTGATACGACTGATGGGTTTTCAACACTACAATATTCCTATGGTGCACATGCAACCCTAATCCTTTGGATCTAGGTTTTTCTCAAGTTATACATGCAAATTATTATCCAGATCGTAAACCCTAATCTAGCATATAATTTTTGAAATTATTAACTTAAACATGGTTAGAAGAATACCTTTTCTTGTAGCATATAGTTGCACCTCTAATGGAGTCACAAACACCAGCTAGCAATAGATGAAAAATAGAGAGAGCATCAGTGGCGGAGCCAGGACCAAAGTAAAGGGGTATCCCAATTTTTTTTAGGGTAACCTAATTTTTTTCCCGGGACTTGGGTTTCCCGGGTTCAGTTTCGGTTTTAAACCTAAATCTTAATCAAATCCTTAGCTAACCTCAAGTCTTGTTATATAAACATGAAGTTGAAGTATATTTTGATACTTGAATCGATGTGGGACTCAAAGTAGATATCAAATAAAGCATGAGCATAACAGCTTTATATAATAGAAAAAAAATGGCTGAGTTTACATGTGTTTAGCGATGTGGGATACAATAGCTGGGAAAGTAAAACAAAAATAAACAAAGAATATGTAAGAAGCAAGAATAGAACTCAAGACCTTTGCTTGAATAAGCCAACGCCTTAACCAACAGACCAATTATTTGTTTGTGTTTATAAGTGGAGGGATGCATATATATACATTATACCAAAAAAAATTTTAGGGATGCGTAAACAAAAATTACACTACCGAAAAAATTTTGTGGGGTATCCCGGGATCCCCTTCGATCCGCCCCTGGAGAGCATGGAGGCTAGAATTTTCGGCTAGGAATTGTTCTTAGAAGCAAGTGGGTGAAAACCTCATGCCAAGAGGTCTTTATATAGTTGTGCTGCAAGGGTTTTAGACTGAAACCCTAATTCTATGCTTAGGCCTTAAGCAATCTATGGAACCCTCCTAGAAGCCCCCTTATACAAATTCTTCTATATTAGGAGTCCACAGCCCAACTTGCAACTGACAATTAATTGCAATATTAGTCCCCACACATTTAATCAGTCTCTTTTGATCACCAAATTGATTCCAAATTAATTTTTGATCAATACTAATTAAATAATAGGATTTCTCAATTAATATATTATTCTTATAATATATTAATAAATCATTCATCAACCTCTTTCTCATAATTCATCCTGTCAAGTTGCTATGGTGAACGCAACCCAAATGGACCATGCTACTATTGGGTGAAGTACATACCAATTATAGTTATGGAATTAGACACTTAGTCCAACACAAACATCCTCTGAACCCCTTGTCGGTTATTCCAATTCATATTCCTCCTATACAAGTCGTCGTAGTTATCACATCCCGAATAGTAACCAATAACTTATGGATTCCAAATCTGATCGCACATCCCAAACCTCTGAGAGACCCAGAAGGTTGGGAAAACTATGATTTCCAAAACTTCGGATGACATCATAAGCAACTGACTTCCTTCCACAACCGATGTTATTCCATGCTCAACAAGAAATATGCGACTTGAATAAGAAATTGCTTACATCTAACCTGTAAGACTCAACTTCCAGTGAAATACACTCAAATTGGAAACACTCAAAACTACAACCACATCCCAACTCCATCAATACACTTATCAAAATTGGGAACTCATCAGTTAGACTTCAGTAACCATACCATGAGACTGATGATCATCCATTCATCATACCTACCCCTAGTTCCCTTACCAGGAACGCCACCAATTAATACTGAAAGAATACTTAAAACATCTTAATCACGAATTTCCACAAATCTCAAATCCGGAAGGTGTGGCCAAAAACCTTAATTATAAGCTTGATTTCCAGAAAAGTCATCACCAACCCACTACTCCCATAACCATAATGATGGTTCCCCCAAGAATTTCACCTTGCATCTGAATCCTTATCAGCTCGGGTGTATATTCACATGACAAATTACTGGAGACATTTACAACAAACATCATGACTCGAGATTTCAGAACCAAACGCAACATTCGTAAGCATACCCCTAATAAGCCAACCTCAAGAAAATAGGGTCCAAATTACAACATTCATCAAGTAAATTATGATTCATTACTAATGCACCCACCAAAACACACTTCCACTATCATTAAGATCCAAACCAGTTAGTCACTGAGTCTCTCGACTCCCAACAATGCACTAACACCCAAGCATACCAATAGGACTAATGTTGTAAGAATTTAGAGGCTCAATAAAATGACAGTTTCTAACAACTAAAATGATAGGTCATTATACGATGTTGATCCTATCGTTATTCCATTATTATCTTGGAGGCTTACGACTAGCACCACACCTTGTTGTTATTCCATTATTATCTACAGCCACTCGTGCGTGCTAATCATACATAACGATGGATCCCATAGATATTTGAATACTTGATTCAACCCTAAGCCCTCAATAAGAAAAGAATATCAAAAAATGCTAAGTCAAACTTTCTCAAGCTATAGAATCTTTGTTATGTACAACTATGATGCACATACAAAGCAGCTACAATAATGATGTCAATTTCGTCTAACATGTAAGAAGTCCTTCTAGGTTATCAGGCATCAAACATCAGGCAGTTCTACCATGCAACTCCTTAAGATCCCTATCCTATCGCTAGCATGCAGTTCTATCATAATCATCAATAACAAAAAACAATGCGGTAACATGGGGTATACTTCCTACACATCTTGTCCATCTCTTGGTTACTATTGAAAACAATTTTGAAAAACATTTTGAAAAGAACTTCAAAATTATTTAGAAACTTTTACAGATCCCTAGTTTGAGTTTGGATTCACACAAATGCTCATTCAATTCACGACGTGTGTTTTATGACACTCACGACATTCTGTCATAATTCGAAATCTAGAAGCTGTGAGAGGATAAGATCCAATTCACGACGTGAGTTTTATGACACTCACGACGTGAGGAGTCATTCTGTCATAATTCAGAATCTAGAAGCTGGGAGAGGATAGGATCAAAAATTCACGACGTGAGTTTATGACACTCACGACGTGAGGAGTCACATGCCACCTTCCAAAGCTAGGGACACAAATGGCAAGTCTACGGAGTGAATCATGAGACTCACGACGTGAGTTTTATGACACTCACGACGTGAGTGTCATAAAAACTTACTATAAATAGCAAGATCGACCCATTCACTTCCTTACACCATTTCCTTTCTTCCTCTCTTACTTGCTGAAGCCCTCTTGCATCCCGAGCCCCGACGAACTCGCACGCTGACTGTTTCGCTAAGATATCATAAAAATCACGCTACTAAGGTGAGTTTCACGGCCCCACTTTCTAATATTTCGGTGGAAAACGCATGCTAGTCATTGTATATATCTTGTTATTATGTCTATATGATAGTATATAGTTATGATAATCGAGATATGATTGTTCTAAATATAACATTTTGAGTACATACAACTATTATTAATGTAGATCTTGAGTGATACTTAGGATTCTATATATATTTTGTGTGCGATATAGTTCCGAAGTTATATTCGGAAGTTTTATATGTTAAGTTACATAGTATGTTGCAATTAATAGTTTTATGTCAAGATAAAATTAGATATGTTATATGTTGTTATTATTAGTTTTATGTCAAGATAAAACTGGATATGTTGTTATTGTTAGTTTTATGTCAAGATAAAACTAGAAACGTTATATGTTGTTATTATTGGTTTTAGGTCAAGATAAAACCTGGTTTTTACTTCAAGATATAGCTGTTATACTACCTAAATATTATGAAGTTAGGAGTAATTTTAAAAGCAAAGTCTAGTAACTTAAGGTTTTAGACATGAAAATGCTTTTGTTGTTAGAGCTATAGGAAGCCGTTGAAGTCTACATGAGTAATTGTATTCATCAACTAATGTTGGGGATCTTAGTGGAAATCCTCTGAACTTTAACCGTTAATCCCGTGTGAGCGAGGAAGTCGTGTATAATTAGTATACGGGCTGACCACCCCACTTGTGACTGTTAGCTACAGTCAACTAAAAACAAGTGATGAACTACCCTTTTATTTGTTATTATTCCGACGTCGATGAAGCGTACGGTGTTTTTTCTCATGTTAAATCATGAGTGTATTTGTTCTCATGGTAAATCATGAGTGTATTGTTCTATCAGAGGTATTATGTCATAGCAGCGGTTACAGGCTCATGGTAGCACATTGTTAGAAACATTATACCTTGTCGTATACAAGTATTAATGTTAAGGATAAGTTTCCCCCTACTTATACCTTAAGATTAAGAAATGTTTTGGTATAACACTTAATTGATAAGTATACAATTATACCTAATGTGGCAAAGTCAAAATGATACTTTCAAAACTATACTTTTGAATGTATAGAAATGTATTATTTTATGGAGTCAAAACCTGTGGACTCACCAACTTTCTGTTCGAACAGGAGAAGTTTTACTAGTATCTTTCTGTTCATTAAGAAATATGTCATAGTCGGATATTATGCAATAGGTTCTAGAAAAATAGTTATGTAACTTTTAATCATCAATAAAGGTATGTATTTTCTTTAATTATTGTTCAATGTTTGTTATATAATTGTGATACGAAAAATGACGTTACACTACCCGGTGTTTCCGCCGACGGCCGGGGTGTGACAATCTTCACACATGTTTACTTAGAAGATTGATCAGTAAATGTTTCTTTTCAATTCTACATACACTAGTACTTCTCATGTGATTATTTTTCAGATCTGATTTTCGTTTTGTGTTTCTATCTAAAATTTTCAGTTTTGAGCTTAATGAACGTTTGGTTTTAAATTCTTGTTAGCCTTATCACCAAGCTACAGTTTTATCATTCTAGTTAATAAGTTAATAGAATCTATAATTTTTCTTGTCAACTAGTAAAAGTAAATAGTATCAGATTGGTTCTGTTTTGGGATTTAACTCTTGTATAAACTAAAAAAGATCATACCTTTACGCATCTGAGATTGTAAGAAGTATTGGGTATTGCTGGGAATTTCACAAAGAACTTAATACAATTTTCCAGATTTAATTAAGACCATGTTTAATTGAATTGTAAAAAGTTAGGGTTAATTTAAGGAGCTAGTTTTGATGAACTAATCTACGTAAAAGAGATTATACTAGAGATTGTTAGTTTTTCTCAGAACCAGCTTAGATTGAACGTACTCTGAATAACTAATATGAATTAGTTGCATGATTAGGAAAGTCACAGCAGAACTAAAATAGTTTTTATTATTGAGTTTCTTTTAATTTAAGATCACTGCAAGTTTTAGTTTTTTTTAGTTTAAACTTTTATATTTCTGTTTCTTTACTAGATGTGTGTGATGCTAAAACACATTGACTTTTAGGTTGTATCCCTAAGGATTCGACCCTGCTTCCCTGTGCTATACTTTTTGTGCAACCAATAGTGATTAATATTATTTATTTAAATCGGGTGCGACAACCGGTCTTAAACAATTGGCACCGTTATCGGGGACACGGTGCTTTCTAATACTTATATGCCATGAATTTTTTTCAGGTACACCTCTAGCTTTTGAACCATAAATCAACAGAATTGCAAGGAAACCGAATAAAGAAGTAGCAAGAAAGGAATAATCAGCAGGTTTCTTTGGTTCAACATCTTCCATACCTGTAGAAAACATCACACTACAAGGAACTCCCTTGTGGAACGAATCAGATCCGTTTTTTCAAAAGTACCACCATCTTCTCCTCAAAACAGTCTTATAAAACATATTCCCTACCCTCTTTCGTTAAATCTGAACCCACAGACTCTTCAGAACCAAATTTGAAGAATCAACCATGAGTAGAGATGAAGTAGAAAAGACTCTCAGAGATTGGGTCACTCAAGAAGTCAATCAGCGGCCCATTTGCGTTACTTTTCTAGAAACACAAAGCTTTGAGTTGAAATCAGGGTTGATACATCTTCTTCGCACATTCCGCGATCTGGAAAATGAAGACCCATGTAAATTCCTCAAGAAATTTCATGTGGTATGTTCAAGAATGAAGCCTCATGCTGTCACAGAAGATCAGATAAAGTTAAGGGCATTCCCTTTTTCACTTCATGACTCAGCAAGGAAATGGCTATATGAACTTCCATCTGGTTCTATCACCAAACGGTAAAACCCGTGAAGCTATTTTTAGAGAAGTATTTTCCAAAAAACGCGACTTTCCAGTCTCCAAAGATAAATCCTTAGGATCAAACAAGGAAAAAGATAAGCTTTACATAGTTATTGGGATCAACGATTCTCAACTCTATAATTTCTTCTGTGAAGATCCTACACCCATGGATTGGCACCTTATAAATTCTTCTAGTGGTGGTTCCTTGGGTGATATGACACCAACTGAAATCAAAGAGTTGATCGAGAAGTTGGCAATAGAGTCATAGCATTCTGAAAACAAAGACATCCGGTATCCAAATCAACCAAAGGGAGTAAAGGAAGTCAGCTATGATCATCTGGATTCTCAAATATCTGAGCTGACGAAAGTTGTTTGATCTTGACAAAAGAAAAAGCAGTTGTGAAGAAACCATGTGGTATGCTCTGGAAAACGGAACATCTAGCTGATGTGTGTCTAATTTTGCAAGAGGATGTTGCTCCAGTCAAAGCTGTCGGAGAATACCAGCAACATAATACTTATAACCTACCTCTAAACTATTATTAGAATAATAATTTTCAGAAAGACAACAATTTTAACAACCACCGGGTTTTCAGTATAATTCTCATTTTCAACCCAATTTCTAGAATCCGAATTTTAGCATCAATCCTCAATCAACAACCCAATAGTCGCAACGTGGCCTTAGAAGATGTAATGAAGAGTTTTTCCATGAGCACCTAAGCATTCCAGATAGAAACCAAATCCAATATCAAGAATCTGGAACAGCAGGTGTCTCAACTTGCCACTTCTGTGGGTCATTTGGAATTTCAAGGAAAGTTGATGGGGCACATTGAAAACAATCTGAAGCACAATGTTAGTTCCATTTCCTTGAGAAGTGGGAAAACATATGGGGGCCCAAGCTCATCTGAACCATAAAAAGCTGAAGAAGAATTTGAAGAAGTTCGGGTAGAAAAAGGAGATATAGAGGAAATAGGAGTTGAAGTTGAAGAGTTTGAAGAGGTGTTGGTTGAAGAATAATCAAAAAAAAAAAAAAAACTCCAACACCAGTAATGATGATTTCAATGGAGTTTGATGAGGGAGTGGTTAAATTTCAAAGTAATAATGATGATTTTCTTTCTGAAAAGATTTATGTCAATTATATGGGTACCAACAATCCTTTATTAGATGGGTGTCGTGGGTTTTCTAATTTCTCTTTGGAAGAAAATTTTGCAGACATGAATTTATCATACACATTGGAGGACCTTGTACAAGATAAGCTTGAGGAAGTGAAGGAGGAGTATTTGATTCATGTAGAAGAAAAATCAGATAAAAATTGAAAAGAAACATACTTTTGGAAAAAGAAGAGGAGAGAGTGACGATTTTGATCGAGAAAGTACCAAAATAGAAGCCAAAATGCAAAAATATGAACGGAAAAGAATCTGAAGAGTTCAAAGAGAGGACTTTTGGAAAGGAAAAGAAGATCAGAAAGAGAAAGAAGTTTGAAAATCAAAAGAACATATCTGAAGACAATTTGGATTCTTTCCGGTTTGGTGAACAAGTTTCAAATCCACCCATCTTTCCATATTTGAAGGGATCTAGAGTCACAAGAAAAAGAGATGAGCTTCAGAGAAGTCCGAACCACACTAGTTAGTTAATTTGGTTAGGCAAAGTCGAGCCAACGACTTCAAAAATGGGAAGATTTCCAGGAGGCAACCCGAGGATTAATTTTTTTCGCTTTCGATAAAGGGATGGTCACAATTCTAAGTAAGCTTGGGGACATCAGAGGGTTGACAAAGTTGTTGAAAATCAGATTTTTTGCCACGTCTTCGTCAAAATCAAAATTTTTGTGAACTTATCAGGTACATTCATTACTAGTTGCATGCTTTTTGTTTTTATTTTCTTTATTGAGTTGATCATTCCTCTGTTAGCACTGAGGGCATTGCATCATTTTAAGCTTGAGGAGGTGGTTAGTGTAAAAAATTCCATTTTTTTTAATTTTCAGTTTTTGTGTGTTAAATTTTTCAAATTTTATTTTTATTTTTACATTTTACTTTCGACATTGCATTTGTATATAAAATTCGAAAAATCCAAAAAATATTTAATTTTCCTTTTTATTTTTCTACATTCTTAAAAAAAAAACCCCAAAAAGATTTTATTTCTAGCTTTTTTTATTTTCTGTTTTTTAAAATTCTTAAAAACTTTTAGAAAATCAAAATAATTCAAAAAGTTTAAAAAATACAAGATGGGGACATTCTTTATATTTGATAACTCCGCGAAGTTGGAAAATGAAAATGAAAAATGAAAATCTGAAGCGATAGGGTTGTTATTGGAAGTGTAGAATCAAATTTCATAACTGGGGGACCCAAACACTGTAATATGAGAGCCCAACCTTAGAAAACAAAACAAATGGGATACTAAAATATTTTTGTGGGCGGTAATAACAACTTTGGGATGATTTTCTTTATAATGTTTAAAAAGAACCTTTATCGACAACTTTGGACCCACATAACACGGACCTATTTGTTGACACGTGTTACCCTCGCGGTAACAGAGAGCCTTTATATGAGATCCACACAGTCAACAAGGAAGGAAGCATACAACTGTCATATCCAGTACCCAAATTAAAATTTCAAATAGTTAATCGAAGAAATCTCAGGAAATTCTAAAGTTGATTGAAGAACTCAAGCTAAAACCAAAGATACAAATTCAAGTTCAATAAAATTAGAAGCCGTCTCAAAGTTATATCTAGAGAATGAAGAACTATATGATATGAAATTTGTGGCTCTCGAAAAATTGAAAGCATAGGAGTTGGCTCCCTACGGGTGAGGCTCACAGCTTCAGCGAAAGCTGATTTGCCGTGACGGGTTCTTAAGGATGCGTCGATTCTGGTTCTTGACTATTTAGTCTGAAGGACATTAGATCCTGGACTATTTAATTTTCACTCACAAAGCTAATTAAGGTATAAAATTTCAATAAAACTGTGGTTAGACTATTGGGTTACACTATTTCGTGATCTTCCTCACTTTGACAGTCTATGATGCATGAAAGGTAGCAGGATGGTCGTCTAGGTAGTAGTGATTAGAAATCCCTCAATGTAAAGTCTGATCATATAAAAAATTATACATATAAAATATCTAAAAAACGAGTGAAGTATTTTTGTTTTCTTTTATTTTATTCTAAATTTTTTTAGGCCATCTACATCTTTCCATTTGTATATAATGTTTTGTCTTTTTCTTACTTGGGGGAAGTAAGGTTTAAGCTTGGGGAGATTTTTTAGATACCATTTTATTCATCTTATAGGGTAGTTTTCATTATCATTTAGGATCATATTTTGTACATTTTCATGTCATTTATTTAAATAAATTTCAGCTCATGTATTTTATTAGAATTCTCGTATTGCTAAAAAAAATTATGTCAATTTCAGATAGTTCGAGTGAAGCAGTATTTTGGGAGCAGTTGGATGCATATTTGGAGCTTAAATGAAGTTGGAACTGAAGGAGGATTTTGATTGATCCTTGTAAAATGGTTTTTTTCTAGAAATCTACGATCGAATTGATCACATGAAGAAAGAATCTGCAATCTGAAGCTAAAGGATGTTGCTGGCAGCTTTGACCCCCTGTCAATATTTTGACCATATCTCATGAACCGTAGCTCCGGTTAATGAGATTCAAAATATTCTGAAAAATAGACACAATTTTGGACAACTTTCATGTTTGTAGAAAATTCCAAATCTACAATTAGATAGGCCAAAAATGCAATCATATGTATGATGGCATGTTTTTCCTACGATCGCATGCTTTCCACGAAGCTTCCCAGGATCAAAATAGGTTGTTTGGAAGTCATCTGAAATAAAAAAAATCAAAACTTGCGATCGCAAATTTGCTCCATGCAATCACATAAATAGTGCGAGGTTCCATAAACGTCGAAAAGAGTATCCTGCATCATTTAGGGGCAAATCTGGTAAAAATTCAAAAACTTGCGATCGTATATTACCAACATGCGATTGTATATTTTGATTTCCTTCTCTGGATGTTTCTACCTTGAGTATAAATAAAACCCTCATAATCATTTGCGAAATTTTGGACGATTCCAGATGAAAAAACTACTTTTAAAGGCGATTTCTGGTATCTTTCAATGACTTTTGAAGATCTGAAGGTTGTGAATCATCTCACACATTTAGTTTAGAATTGATCAGTAAATGTTTATTTTAGGTAGTTTGATTTCGTTTTTCGCCATGTATGGCTAAACTTTTGTTTTTAGTTCTGCAGAGACTAGTACTTCTCTTGTGATTAGTTTTCAGATCTGATTTTCGGTTTTTGTTTCTATCTAGATTTATCTTTTTGAGCTTAATTGATGTTTGGTTTTAAATTCTTTTTAGTCTGATCACGTAGCTAGGGTTTTATCATTCTAGTTAATCAGTTAATAGAATCCATAACTGTTTTTGTCAACTACTAAAAGTAACAAGTATCAGATTGATCTCGTTTTGGGATTTAACTCTGCTGTAAACTGAAAAAATCATACCTTTATGCTTCCAAACTTATGAGAACTATTGGGTATTGCTGGGAATTTTACAAAGAACTTAATGCAATTTTTTATGATTTAATTAAGAGATTATTTAAATGAACTATAAAAAGTTATGGTTAATTCAAAGAGCTTGTTTTGGTTAACTAGTTTAGGTAAAACAGATTATACTAGAGCTCGTTATTTTTTCTCAGTACCAACTTAGAAAGAATGCACTCTGAATAACTAAATCTGAACTAGTTGCATGATTAGGAAAGTCGCAGTAGAACTAAAAATTTTTATATTACTGATTTGCATGTAATTTAATATCACTTCAAGTTTTAGTTTATTTTTTAGTTTAATTTAAAAGTCCTCCTTTTATATTTATGATTCTTGACTAGATGTGCTTGATGCTAAAATGCATTGACTTTTAGGCTGTGTCCTTAAGTATTCGACTCAACTTCCATGTGTTATATTTTTAGTGCAACCAACAGTGATTAATTTTATTTGTTTAAATTGGGTGTAACAACTGGTTTAAACACATATCGAGCATTTATTTGGTTTTTCAGCAGTTGAGGTGAGTTTCTGCACTAGATCGATGGGTTGAAGGCACCAATAAGGGCCCATTTCTTGTTGTGTAGAATTCTTGAAGCCTCATGATAATTATATGAAAGACTAGGATCTGGCCCTTAGCATTTGTATGAAAAACCAGGATCTGGCCCCTGGCATTTGTATGCAAGACCGAGATTTGGCCCTCGACGCTAAACGAAAATACCATGGTTTGGCCCATGGCAGGAAATGATTATATGACTATGATTTGGCCCATAACATGTGTTTTCTTTTATGTCTGGTATGTAGTACTTTGGGAGAAATCACTAAGATTTATGCTTACAATTTATGTTTATGGTTTTAGGTACTTCCAGTTCAAAAGGGAGAGCCTCAATGTGATGGCACAACATCCTTCCCTTATGATTTTTGCACTTGATATATTTGTACTCTTATGTTTTAAATACTGTAATTATTCATAGTTTTTGGTATAATCAATGAATGGAATTAATAGTTTTAAATGAAATTTTTTATTATTGTTTTTGGGTTGTTACAAGTTGGTATTAGAGGATTGATTTGAGAGATTCGGGTATACTTCCGGTTGTGCTTGAACTCAAACTAGCAAAATGATAGTTTTCTTAATAAAAATGAAGTTAAACTTTTAAAAGGATTTTTATTAAGAATAAAGGGAGTGGTGTGTGCGATTAGCTGAGCTCATGCAAGTGGTTCCTAAATTACTTATACCTATATATTATGGGTAGTATGCTTGATATGATAAATCCATACTAGATAAGGGCTTAGGATACCTTTAGGAATCATATGATATAATTAACTTATTTTTGTGATTCCTTATAACCTTGCGGAGCATGATGTTATGTATTACATGGAATTGATATCGGCTTAGTGAATTGCTAAGTATATGCATGTAGAGTTGTAGATGATTAGGGTTGTATATCCCTAGAATGATCGATTTGGCCTCATTTCCTGTTGCTTTTTTGGTTGTGGACTTAGGGTAGAATCATCGTTTGGTAGTCTATGTGATCCTGTTTTTATATAACTTGCATGCATAGGGCAACCAGTGATGTCGAGTGAGGTTCTTGGTATTGCAAGCGGCGGGTGTTGCTAATTCCTAGGAGATTCTATGATATGTATGTTGTATGGCATTGATTTAGTTTATGGTTTTAGTGAGATAACTTATATGAATCAGGACTGACCTTGAGGAAGGTTCAGGTAAGTGTGAAACGTAGTATTGGGCCCGTACTACTAGCAGCACATGACTTGTACCTGAGACGAGTGCAAACCTGGAAACTCTAAAGAGGCCTGTGTAGAAATATCCCCTTGAGTCCTTTGTAGATTGTTTATATGCTTTGTTTCAGTTTAGCGAATGGTGATGATTACTCGAGGAGGTGCAGGTTTGGCTTCTATTTTATGCTCGGGTTCAGACGCTGAGCCAATTTATGAGAGGTTGCACGAGTTTATTTCGGCCGAGGTTACTCACAGTATCTTGGATGCTACCTATGTGTTGTTCGGTACCATTGAAGAGGGGATTATGGAGTTGGTGGATGAGAGGCTTAGGTCTTCTCGAGCTGAGATTTCTACGGGTCTGGTTGGAGATCAAACTCCCTTATATTGGGTATTCAAGGCTTGTGGAGCTCCGGAGTTATTTAGGGTTAAGGACCCCATCACTAGCCGTTGTTGGATTGCTGACATGGAGAATGCTCAGTGTACGAGATTTTTCCATGAGGGGGTAAAGGTGGGATTTTCTTCCTGCCTACTGAGGAACAGGACATGAGGCTGGTAGGAGGAGGTTACCCAAGTTGTGGGGTCAGTGGAAGTAGTAGTGATGACTTAAGAGGATTTTGTTTAGAGATTCCAAAGGGAGTTCGCATCGCCTATCGAGGTGCAACATCTAGCGAGGGAGTTCCAAGACCTTTGTTAGACTATTGTGTCTATGGCGGAGATTAGCGCCAAATTCAAGGAGAAGGCTTTGTTAGTCCTTCAGTTCACTATGTATAAGGATATGATGAAGACGAGATGACATGACATACCGAGGAGAAGGCTTTGTCAGTCCTTCAAGACTCGTTATGGTCATTACAAGTTTTGGTGATGCCATTCAGGCCCACCAACGCACCAAAAACATTCATGGATCTCATGAACCGAATTTGCAAGTCGATGCTAGATCGGTCTGTGATTGTATTCATTGATGATATTCTGGTCTACCACAAGACCAAGGAACGACATGTGGAACATTTGCAAGAGGTATTAAAGACCCTAAGGAGGGAGAGGCTTTATGCCAAGTTCTTCAAGTGTGAGTTCTGGTTGCGCGAGATGCAATTATTAGGGTACATTATCAACAAGGATAATATATTGGTCGACCCAGCCAAGGCTGAGGTTGTGATGTGATGAGACGTTCCAAGGAACGTATCTTAGATTTGGATTTTCTTTGGTCTTGCAGGGTATTATCGAAGCTTTATCTAGGATTCCTCAAAGATTGAAGTGCCTTTAACCCATTTGACTTTTCAGTAAGGATCGGATCTGTAGTTGGCTTTTGAGACTCTGAGGAAGCAATTGTGTAAGGCCCCGATTCTCGCACTCACTGAGGGTTTGGATAACTTCGTGGTTTATTATGACGCCTCTATTTCGGGTTTCGGAGCGGTTCTCATGCAGATGGGCCACATGATGCCATATGCTTAGAAGCAGCTTAAGCATCATGAGGTGAGCTACCATACATATGATTTAGAGTTGGGGGTTATGGTTTTTTCCCTGAACATTTGGAGACACTATTTGTATGAGGTTCGATGAACCATATGTTGGATTTAGTGTCTAAGCCCATAACTATAATTGGTATGTACTTGACCCTAAAGTAGCAATGTCCATTTGGGTTGCATGGCACCGGAACAATTTGTAAGGATGGACTTTTGAGAAGAGGATATTTATGCTTTATTAATACATTATAAGTTCTAATATATTAATATGAAATCCTATTATTTAATTAGTATTGATCAAGAAATAATTTGGAATTAATTTTGTGATCAAAAGAGACTAATTTAAAAATATATGGGGATTGATTGTGTAAATCATTGATTCTTATTATGTAGCTCAATGATCCATGATTCTTTAGGTTAGGCTAAACCAATGTGACAACCCATGGATGATCCATGGAGGTTTAAAACCATGGATCCTAAGGAATATGGAAGGCCATGCACATTAGGGTTTACATGGTGTAACCCTAGTTTTGCCACACTATATATGAAGACCCTAGGCTACTAAAATCAGCACCCTTGTGATCTTTGGAAGAGCATAGCGGATTTTGAGTGCAATTAATCCTCTCTCAAGTCCTCCATTGTTGGTGGTGTTATGTGAAGCATTTGAGGCATCACATTTGGGGTGCTAGGCTCTTAAAGGTCCAAGGAATCAAGCTACAAGAAAAGGTATGTTATCTAACTAGTTTTTGTTATACAAGTACCCATGTTTTGTATGCAAGGTAATGATCATGCTTGTCCAATTAAAAGGTAATTGTCATAATTTCAAGATTCTATTAGTTTATATGATTAGGCTAATTTCTTGAAGATAGATGATATGAATTATTTTATGCTTATTAGTTTATTTAGATCCTACATGTTTTATTTGATTATTGTGTTAATTAAATTAATGCTCTAAATGGTTTTAATGGACCCCATAACTTTTTCTCAAGTTATGAAAAACCAAAAGTCTTTTCTTTAAATTTGTTAAACTCATAACTTTTTGTCAAGTTATGGAAAACCAAAATTCTTTCCTCAAGTTTTGGAATTTGTGAAGTCACACTTTTGAATACTTTAATTCCAAAACCTAGAATTTTGAAAGTTTAAATTTCAACTCTCATACTATTACAATATTATAAGTTTAATAATTATGTATATGTATAAGAGAAGTCAGTCTTACCATTAGTAGGCCTCATTCACGAAGCCGATCTATAAGGGGGGTATAAGGCTACTGCCTATAAAATGCCAGTTTAATGGGTGTGCACTCTCACCCACCGCTTCCTTAAACGGTGGAGGGTCGTTAGCCGAATGGGTAGGATAAGACACTAACTCTCATTAAAAGTATAATGAAAATTATAAAGTAACTAAATGTTTTATTAAATTCCCAATCTTAGTTACTTTAGGAAAATGTGAAATTGATGCTAATCCATGAAATTACAGTTTGCACATTGCCAAGTCATTAATGGAGCGCGTGTGGTTAACCGACACATTAACTTAGACTAGTAAGTGTGGCAAACGGTAACTTGATGTTTGTCATAGATTGGTGGAGCGTGTGTGGTTAATCAGCGCATCGATTAGGTGATAAATTACATCAAGTGTACCCAGTTAATTTGCATGGTTATTCACACATTGTTTGTGATCCTCGGGATCCCAGTCACAAACCTGAAGGGCAAAATCGAGATTTAAACATGCCATTGAAAGGTTCAATGAATCTCAAAGGAATCTTGGAATTTCAATCCAATTAAAACTTAATGATCTATTTTGTTTTTTATGGTGGAAAGTGATAAATCCTTATTTACCTACTTTCAAATATTTTGCAAGTTAGATTACGGCATCCCTCTTCCAATTTGTAAAATATTGTGTTGGGTCCTAGCCTTAATATTTCAATTGGGTGTTATATTAAGGACTTTTATCTAATCTAAACTTTGTATTTCTTTCTTTTCAGATGTCTTCAAACACTGGTTCTAGCTCAAACCCTACTAGCTCCTTCTCTCTCATGAACTTGGGTGGGAGAGTCATATTTGATGGTTCCAACTTCAATGATTAGATTAGGAACATCAAGATGGTCACTCGCTATGAGGACAAAGAATGTCCTAGACAAGGAGCTAAAGGAAATTGATGAGTCTTCTGCTACTCCTTAGGAGATCCCTGATTTTAGAACTCATAAGAAGAATGCCACTAAAGTGTCTTGTATCATGTTGGCCACCTTGACAGTTGAACTCCAAAAGTCCTATGAGGATTTCTACCCTTTTGAGATGCACTAGGACCTGATGGAAAGATACCATCAGAGTACTCGTCAAGAGAAGTATGAAATCATCTCTTCCATGATAACAACTAAGATGAAGGATGGTGAACCCATCACGGCCCACTTGCAAAAAATGCAAAGGTTTGAGGACCGTTTGTTGAAATTGAATACGAACTTTGATGAGGAGCTGGCTATAGATATCATTCTACACTCCTTACATCCATGCCATGATCAGTTTTGCATGACCTATCATATGAACAAGGAGGAGGTCACACTTGTGACAACCCGAACCTTTTTCCGTGAACGTTAGCCCGATTCCGTTAATTAAATTTTGAATTTTTATTTGGTTTCGTCAAATTATTATAGTTTGGAAAATCATTTAAGTTATATAATTAAATTTTATATAAGATTCGGAACCCAAAATCGCACGAAAACCCGAGTTACTTCGAAAATCAATGAATCTGGCCTGACTGTTGTTCAAGGCCATGAATCCGATCATGGCCGTAAACCCGTTCAAGGCTGGTGGCCCCCAGCACTAACCATGAACCTAGCCTATAAATATGTGCTCCTACCCCTCATTTACACTTTTTGCCGAAAACTCCTCCTTTCTCTCTCTAACCTCTCAACCGCAAACACAAAAATACCCCCTTTTTCTTCCAAAAATAATTAAGAATCACCTTTGGGTGTGGTTGTGGAGCCTCTAAAACGCGTTTTTCATCAAATCCAGTATTGTTGTTCTTGAGTTCATGTCCGCAAACCCTTCAAATCTTCGAATTTTCAAGGGCCAAAATCAGTCCACAGCCGTGAACCCTTCAAACCTTCATATTTGCTTCAACAACACTAATCACGGCCGTAAACCATTCAAGGAGTTATTCACAACCGAGAACAGTTCACGGCCACATACCTCCCATAGTCGTGAAATTGGCTGAAAACCCGCTTTTTCCGATTCAATCGAGTCACGGTAACATTCCTAAACCAAAAGCAAGTGTTTTTCAAACACTATAAATAAGGGATTCGCTAATAAAATGCACATATGTATTTAATTGTTATTAGGATCCCGTTAAGTGTCGCTTACATCAACCCGAGGGTCTTCATTTCCAGTTTCATTGTACGAATTTTCACGCAACTAACAGTGAGTTCATACCCCTATGTTTTTATTGTTTTTAACGTTTTCAGGGGGAATACAAGCCAAACACAAATGATTTTGTGAACTTATACAAAAAAATTTCAACAGGTTTAAAACATATGTAATTAATACAACCAAAAGATTTCTATATGTTGTAAAATATTTGGATATTTTATCCTTTTTGTAATATGTTGAGCATTAGAGACGTTTTCAACTTACAGTCATAAATACATAGTTTTCAGATCAATACATGAACCAAGTACTTAACCTACATGCAAACTATAGTAGGTATAGTTTGGGATTTCAATATACCGTTTTACAAATTCAGAGCTTATACATTAACAAACATATAAACTATGACAGACTTAGTTATGATACACATTACTACCTTCGGATTTCAAGAGTACATCACTAAATAATTATTTAAGTATAATTATTATTACTCTACAAGGAATACAAAAGGATTCAAATACAAGAGAACAATATAAACTACACGTAAACTAGTTAATGTAGGATTATGAGACATCTCTTCAATTGTATCCTCCGGGGTACGGAATAAATTCTATCATTTAGTGTAACCAGAGTCTCCTGCAGAGAGAGCGTGATATTTGTGAATAGTTTTATTCATGACTGACAATCCCACACCTAAACTGCTAGCTACGGTTAGGCATGCATGCTTGGGGTGACAAATATCATATCGTTTGATGCCTAAAGTACATCGCAGAGGTCATCAGTCCTCTCAAGCATGGTTATACGAACTCACAATAGTGCAAACTAACCTTTGCTTACGGGAATTCATTCTTTATTAGTTTTATTTTAATTAATAGAACTAATATACATTACAGGAGGATTCCAGGGACAAAATAAATGGTTTTATTTGAAGTAACAAAACTACTATACATATTGGTGTTAACCAGGGCTTTCATACAAAAGGTTTTTCATTCAAAAACAACGATATACAATACAGCTGGTAGTAACCATGCATATGAACTAGTATATTATACACTACTACAGAACACAATAACAAAAACATATGTTAGAAAATATTAGATTTTCTTGGGAAGCATACAAACATTTTTACAGATTCAATGACAGGTTTTCATTTCAAAGATAATTTTATGAACTCACGAGCTTAATGTTGATACTCTTTTAAAATCGCTTGTACTCTCAGGAAATCAGTAGACAGGTACTCCCGCATGCTTTTGAGAAGACGGAGCGTAAAGAGTCACGTCTTTTATATTTTGTTATACTTTTGATGTATACAAACTATGTATCAAACTAACGTAAATACCTATATTTTCAATGTAATGGTTGTGTTAGTTTGATTTACTATGATGCAATTGTTGTGATACTATACATGACGTCCTCCACCCCTAAACATTTCCGCCGTTTCTTTTATAGTGAACTAAGTATACCGAACCTTACATGTCATACAACTATAAACACTAAGGGACCGAAGTGCTCGGAACTAAAAGTATAATTTTTAAAATATAATTATCTTATATGAAGAATACAAGTATACATATATACCAGAAATAGTATTGCAAGTAGAACAAAATAAAAGTATTTGGATGTTGAACACTGCAGTTAAACCTGGATAGTTATGTAATCATGTCTAGAATCAATATATCCTGATCAACTATATTTATTTGAGACATGACCAACATGTGTTTGGGAGTGACTGTGGTGTTGCAACAAGACTAAAACTTACCAAGCTATATACAACAAGAGATCGATAGAATAGCTAATACTATTATGAACTACTATAGGTGTATTTTAGCTAGAACCGAATTTAGTGTAAAAATTCATTCCAAGTGTTGCTACTTATTTCTTTTCTTGCGATAGCTACTTGTATTGGTAGCCTTTCCTTGTATATCTCTTAGTAGAATCCTTTATCTATCAGGTTCAGATATGTCTTATTCCATATCACTTGATTAAAAATTCTAGGGGACTTACCATCCTCTTATTCTTGATTCTTCTAGAGTAAGATGCCTTCGAGGAAGAGACCCAACAGGAAGAACAACAATCCCCCGACAGATCCAACACCGCCACCTCCTCAGTACGGCCCAACTATCTTCCAAGCAGTCGTGACAGCCGTCGTGGCTTCTGTAATGTCCCAGATTAACGCCAGTGGTACAAGTGGGGTGAGTAGTGGTACCCTAACATCCAATCTCGGTGACAACCATGGTCACACCAGGGAATATACATATAAGGACTTTTCAAATGCTAAGTCGCGGTCCTTAGATGGCACTGGAGGTGTCATTGCCTTGACTTGATGGTTCGAGAAGATAGAGTTAGTCTTTGAGATATGTGCTTGCCTAGAATCCAACAAGGTGAAGTTTGCAGCGTCTACTCACCGACGGAGCATTAACTTGGTGGAATGGCTAAGTCAAATCGCTACACTTCCGGTGGCTAATTCCATGATTTGGGAGGATCTAAAAGAACTGATGCTCACTGAGTATTGTCCACAAGGCGAGATGCAGAAGCTAAATCAGGAGCTCAGGAATTTAAAGATGAAAGGCTCTAACATTACTACTTACACTGCGAGATTCAGTGATCTTGCTCTTCTCTGCCTAGGAATGGTCACCTCGGAGAGCAAGAAAGTAGAAAGAGACATTTAGGGACTAACAACCCCAATTCAAGGGAATGTCATTGCTACAAGACCTCTGACGTTTGATAGTGCCAAACGGTTAATGCAGACTTTGATTGATCATGGAGGTCGACAACATCCTCTGCCAGCCACCCACGAACTACCCAAGGAGAGCGGTGGAAAGAAAAAGTTATGGAATAAGCGCAAGGGAAAGCCTTGACATGAGCCCTCCAAGAAGCAGCAAATAGTAGCAGTTCATGCTGCTACCTCCTCAACTCAAGCACCTGCCAATAGATATGTTGGTATCCTCCCAAGTTGCGACATGTGTAACTTCCACCATCACGGGTCGTGCCGTAAAATGTTGTGCAACAGTTGTGCCAAGAAGGGGCACACAACTCCTTTTTGCAAGACACAAGTCCAACCAACCAGTCAGGCTCCTAGAGCGGGTGTTGGTCAAGTCTGCTATGGTTGTGGTGAAACCGGGCATTATAAGAGGAATTGACTAAAAGCGACAACAACTGGAAACACAGGGAGAATGCTAACTATGGGCCAGGAGGAGGTTGTCGCAGATCCCACCGTAGTTTTGGGTACATTCCTCCTCTACAACTCTTATGCATGCATCCTTTTTGATTCTGGTGTAGAGAGAAGTTTTGTTAGTCATGCATTTAAGCATCTACTCAAGCATAAATCCCAGCCTCTACCTGAAACCTTTACCGTTGAGATGGCTAATAGTAAGAAAGAGAGCACCGACGACATATTCATAGGTTGTACCATTATCCTAAATGATTATTCCTTCCCATCGATCTTATGTCAGTCTCCATTAAAAGCTTTGATGTCATTATCGACATGGACTGGTTAAGTCTTCATCGTGTCGATATCCTTTGTTTTGAGAAAGCCATTCGCCTCAATCTGCCCAACGGCGAAGCCCTCATCATTTATGGTGATAAACTCAGTAAAGACCTTAGTATCATATCATGCATCAAAGCCCAAAAATATCTTCGAAAAGAGTGCCAAGCGTTCCTAGGCCATGTCGCTAATGAAAAGTAGGAAGTTAAGGATCTCGAGAGTATCCCCGAGGTCTGCAACTTTTCTGATATCTTTCCAGAATAACTCCCTGGAATACCTCCTGAACGCCAAGTCGAACTGAAAATCGACTTAATCCCCGAAGCCACTCCTATAGCCAAATCCCCTTACCATCTAGCATCGAAAGAAATGCAAGAATTACCCAGCCAGTTCAATGAACTGCTCAACAAAGGATTCATTAGACCGAGCTTCTCACCCTGAGGAGCCCCAATCTTATTTGTGAAAAAGAAGGATGGATCCTTCCAGATATGCATAGATTATCGTGAACTAAACAAACTCACCATCAAGAATCGCTATCCTCTTCCCCGAATCGACGATCTCTTCGATCAACTTCAGGGAGCCAGTTACTTCTCGAAGATAGACTTAAGATCAGGGTACCATCAGTTGTGAGTCCATGAGGGTGATATTCCTAAAACAGCATTTCGGGCTCGATATGGTCACTTTGAGTTTATAGATATGCCCTTTGGTCTAACCAACGCACTGGCGGTATTCATGTATCTGATGAATCGGGTGTGTCGCCCCTTCCTAGACAAGTTCGTGATAGTATTCATTGATGATATACTTGTCTATTCTCGATGTGAGGAAGATCATAAATAGCACTTGAGGCTAGTGCTAGAAACATTACGGGAGGAGAAATTGTATGCTAAATTCTCCAAGTGCGAATTATGGATCAGAAAAGTAACTTTCTTCGGTCATGTGTTTAGCAAGGAAGGCATACACGTGGACCCTTCCAAATTCAAGGAGATTGAGAATTGGTCAGCACCGAAGACACCCACATATATCCGTCAATTCTTGGGTCTCACTGGCTACTATCGCAGGTTTCTCCAGAATTTCTCCAGGATTGCTAAGCCTTTGACCACCCTAACTCAGAAAGGTGTATGCTTCAGTTGTGGAGAAAATCAAGACACTGCGTTTCAAACATTGAACCGGGCCTTATGGAGCGTGCCTATCCTGTCTTAGCTAGAAGGGATGGAGGACTTTGTTGTTTATCGTAATGCGTCTAATAAGGGCCTAGGTTGTGTGCTCATGCAACGAGGAAACGTCATTGCTTATGCCTCGAGACAGTTGAACACACATGAAGTCAATCATACAACTCACGATCTGGAGTTAGGAGCAGTGGTCTTCACATTAGAGATATGGAGACATTATCTCTACGGAACCAAGTGCACTATCTTCACCGACCATAAGAGCCTACAACACATCCTCGATCAAAAGGAGTTCAACATGAGACAACATCGATGGGTGTAGATACTCAATGATTATGAGTATGAGATACGTTATCATCCAGTCAAGGACAATGTGGTAGCAGACGCCCTTAGTCGGAAGGAGTACTCAGGTCATAAAGTGAAGACAGTGACTATGACCATCCATTCCCATCTATCTGCTCAAATCAGAGAGGATCAGCTGGAAGCCTTGAAACTAGAGAGCATGTCGGATGAAGCTTTGAGGGGAATGAAAAAGAACTTAGAGATCAAGGGAGACTGAGTCTATTATTTCATGAACCGGATCTGGACCCCAAAGTTCAGTGGTTACAGAGAGGTTGTCATGAGTGAAGCTCATAGGACTCGATACTCCATCCACCTAGGTTCGAATAAGATGTATCTGGTTCTCAAAAAGCACTATTGCTGACCAAATACGAAGGCAGAAATCGCTACCTTGGTGGGCATATGCCTGACTTGCGCCAAGGTGAAGCTGGAATATCAAAAGCCCTCAGGTCTACTTCGACATCCAGAAATACCTGAGTGGAAGTGGGAAAGGATTGCGATGGATTTCATCACTAAGTTGCCCAAGTCGCCGAGTGGATACAATACCATCTGGATAATTGTTGACAAATTGAATAAATCCGCCCACTTCCTTCCAATCAAAGAAACCTTCAAGATGGAGACTTTAACACGAATCTACATTCAAGAGATAGTTCGTCTGCATGGTGTGCCTATGTCCATTATCTCCGATCATGATAGTAGATTCACCTCACGATTTTGGCAGTCATTGTAGAAGGCTCTTGGAACTAAGCTGGATATAAGCACAACTTACCATCCACAAACTAACGGGCAGAGTGAAAGGACCATTCAGACATTAGAAGACATGTTGAGATCATGTGTTATATAATTTGGCAAGTCGTGGGATACCCATTTTCCCTTGGTTGAGTAATCCTACAACAACAGCTATCCTACCAGTATCAAGGTTGCGTCGTTTGAAGCCCTTTATGGTCGTAATTGCATATCCCCTCTATGTTGGGCTAAGGTAGGTGACACACAGCTAGCTAAGGATCAAGTCCCCGAAAACACTCTCACAGGCCCAGAAATCATTTGCGAAACCATGGAAAAGATTGTACAAATCAAGGAACGTCTGAAAGCCTCCAGGGATAGACAAAAGAGTTACGCCGACAAAAGACGAAAACCCATGGAGTTCCAGGTTGGTGACTGTGTTATGTTGAAGGTCTCACCCTGGAAAGGCGTGATACTCTTTGGGAAGCATGGAAAGTTAAATCCAAGATTCATTGAACCATTCGAGATCCTCGCTAGGATTGGTGTCGTAGCATACAAACTTCATTTACCCCAAGAGCTTAATAGCATCCATCCCGTCTTCCACGTCTCGAAACTTAAAAAGTGTCTATCTGATAAAACCCTTGTGATCCCTCTTGATGAGATCGAGATCAATGAGAACCTAAATTCAATGGAAGAACTAGTCGAAATCATGGATCGGGAAGTCAAACAAACAAAGCAAAGTCGCATACCGATAGTGAAGGTCCGCTGGAATGCCAAGTGGGGACCTAAATTCACTTGGGAGCGAGAAGATTCAATACAACAGAAATACCCTCATCTTTTTCTGATTCCATGATTTATATTCTATGTTATAATTTCGGGACAAAATTCCCTCTCTCTGGGGGATGATGTGACAACCCAAACCATTTTCCGTGAACTTTAGCTTGATTCCGTTAATTAAAATTTGAATTTTTATTTAGTTCCGTCAAATTCTTATGGTTTGGAAAATCATTTAAGTTATATAATTAAATTTTATATAAGAGTCGGAACCCAAAATCGCACGAAAACCCAAGTTACTTCGAAAATCAGCGAATCTGGCATGACTGGTGTTTACGGCCGTGAACCCGATCACGGCCGTAAACGCATTCACGGCTGGTGGCCCCGACCACTAACCATGAACCCAACCTATAAATATGTGCTCCTATCCCTCATTTACACTTTTTAGGCCAAAAACTCCTCCATTCTCTCTCTAACCTCTCAACCGCAAACACAAAAATACCCCCTTTTTTACCGATATTCATCAAGAATCACTTTAAGGTGCTGTTGTGGAGCCTCTAAAACACATTTTTCATCAAATCCAGTATTGTTGTTCTTGAGTTCATGGCCACAAACCCTTCAAATCTTCGAGTCTTCATGGCCCGAAATCAGTTCACGGTGGTGAACCCTTCAAGCCTTCATATTTGCTTCAAGAACACTGATCACGGCCATAAACCATTCAAGGAGCTATTCACAACCGAGAACAATTCACGGCCGCAAACCTCCCCATGTCGTATACTTGGTTGAAAACCCTCTTTTTCCGATTTAAACAAGTCCCGGTAACATTCCTAAACCAAAAGCAAGTGTTTTCCAACACTATAATTAATGGTTTCGCTAATAAAATGCATATATGTATTTAACTTTTATTAGGATCCTGTTAAGTGTCGTGTACATCAACCCAAGGGTCTTCATTTCCAATTTCGTTGTCCGACACTTTCACGCAACTAACAGTGAGTTCATACCCCTATGCTTTTACTATTTTTAACATTTTCAGGGGAAATACAAGCCAAACACAAATGATTTTGTGAACTTATACAAAAGAATTTCAACAGGTTTAAACCATATGTAATTGATAAAACCAAAAGATTTCTATATGTTATAAAATATTTGGATATTTTATCCCTTTTACAATATGTTGAGCCTTAGAGACGTTTTCAACTTACAGTCATAATTACATAGTTTTCAGATCAATACATGAACCAAGTACTTAACCTACATGCCAACTATAATAGGTATAGTTTGGGATTTCATTATACCGTTTTAGAAATTCAATGTTTATACATTAACAAACATATAAACTATGACAGACTTAGTTATGATACACATTACTACCTTCGGATTTCAAGAGTACATCACTAAATAATTATTTAAGTATAATTATTATTATTCTACAAGGTATACAAAAGAATTCAATTACAAGAGAACAAAACAAACTACGTGTAAACTAGTTAAAATAGGATTATGAGACATCTCTTCAATTGTATCCTCCGGGGTACAGAATAAATCCTATCATTTAGTGTAACCAGAGGCTCCTGGAGAGAGAGCGTGATATTTGTGAATAGATCTATTCAGGACTGACAATCTCACACCTAAATTGCTATCTATAGTTAGGCAGACATACCTGGGGTGAAAAATATTGTACCTTCCGACGCCTGAAGTACGTCGCAGAGGTCATCAGTAATAGCAAGCATGGTTATACGAACTCGCAATAGTATAAACTAACCTTTGTTTACGAGAATTCATTCTTTATTAGTTTTATTTTAATTAATAGAACTACTATACATTACTGGAGGATGCCAGAGACAAAATACATGGTTTTATTTTAAGTAATAAAACTACTACACGTACTGGTGGTAACCAGGGCTTTCATACAAAAGGGTTTTCATTCAAAAACTACCATATACAATATAGCTGGGAGTAACCAGGCATAAGAACTAGTATATTATAAACTACTACAGAATATAGTAACAAACACATATGTTAGAAAATGTTGGATTTTCTTGGGAAGCATACAAACATTTTGACAGATTCAATGACAGGTTTTCATTTCAAAGACATTATTATGAACTCACCAGCTTAATGTTGATACTCTTTTAAAATCGCTTGTATTCTCAGGAAATCAGTAGATAGGAACTCCCACATGCTTTTGAAAAGACTGAGCATATAGAGTCATGTTTTTTATATTTTGTTATACTTTTGATGTATACAAACTATGTATCAAACTGATGCAGTACCTATATTGTCAATGTAATGGCTGTGTTACTTTGAATACTGTGATGCAATTGTTGTAATAATATACATGACATCCTCTACCCCCGAACGTTTCCTCCGATTCGGTTTGGGGTGTGACAACACTTAGAAAACTTCAAGGGCTTTTGAGGACTGCTGAAACTAATCTCAAAGGTAAATCGGTTGTTACTACTCCTACCACTACCCTTGTTCTTGCAATTGAACAAGGGAAGGGGAAAAAAAGGAAGGCTCCCTCAAAGAGCCGCAAGGGAAAGTCTCTTGATGGATCCTCTTCAAGTGGGACCAAGGTTGGTTCTGCTGCTCCCTCTACCATTCCTAAGGAAGCAGAGTGTTTCTATTGTCATGAGAAAGGGCACTGGAAGCGTAGCTACCCCAAATACTTGCAGGATGTTAAAGATAGGAAGATTCAGGCCATCCATGCAGGTATTTATACTATTCTGTCTAATAACTCATCACATTCTTATTCTTGGTTCCTTGATACAGGTTGTGGATTTCACATTTGTTCTGATGTGTAGGGCCTAAAAAGAAGTAACGATGTGGAGCACGAGAATATAAACTTGATCATGGGGAATAGGAAAGTTTTGCCTGTCACCAAGATTGGAGTTTACTCTTTATTCCTTAGTAGTGGGTTAGAGTTACATTTTAATTAATTGTTGCTACTTTTCTGAAATGGCGAGAAATATTATTTCCTTTCATGGTTTGTACAAATAAGGTTTTAGTTTTTCATTTGATAATGAAATTGGTGCTATTAATGCTTTATAAAATGGTGTTTTTTTATTTTAAAGTATTACCTTGTAATGGTGTATATGAAACTGTGATGGTTGTAAGCAACTTAGGAAATAATGTGTTACACATTGATTCTTCCAATGAATTGGATAATGCATTCTTGTCACATTATCATCTTGGAGATGTCAGTAAGAAGCGCATAGACTAACTCCAAAAGGATGGAGTTTTGGAGTCATTCGACTTAAGGTCAGATGACACATGCAAATCTTGATTACTTGGAAAGAAGATCAAGTCACCCTTCATTGGTACTTGTGAAAGGGGTGAAGGTTTGTTGGATCTCATACACACCAGTGTGTGTGGTCCCTTCAGAACCGCTACAAGGGATGCTAACCGCTTCTATGTGACTTTTACTGATGATTATAGTAGATATGGCTATGTCTATTTAATCAAGCATAAGTCAGAAACCTTTGAAAGATTCAAAGAGTTTAAAGAACAGGTGGAGAAGCACAAGCATAAGTCAGAAACCTTTGAAAGATTCAAAGAGTTTTAACAAGAGGTGGAGAATCAACTGGGCAGGAAGATAAAGATGCTCCGATCTGCTCGGGGTGGTAAGTATCTTAATATCGAGTTCCTTGACTATTTTAAGGAATGTGGAATTGTTTCACAGTTGACGCCGCTTAGGACACCACAGCTTAATGGTGTGGCTGATAGGCACAATAGAACCTTGTTGGACATCGTTCTTTCCATGATGAGTCGAGCTTCGTTACCTATCTTATTCTAGGGTTTTGCCTTAGATATTGCTGCCCATATCTTTAACCTAGTATCAACTAAGAAGGTTGCCAAAACACCTCATGAGATGTGGACAGAGAAGGTTCCCTTGTTAGCACACATCAAAGTTTGGGGTTGCGAGGCTTTCGTAAGATGTGATACTCACAACAAGCTCGAACCTCGGAGTGAGTGTTGTATTTTCATCATCTACCCACATAAATCCTTTGGTTATGTCTTCTAAAGACCGAGTGACAATGTTGTCTTCATTGCAAGGAGAGGAGTCTTTCACGAGAGAGCTCATAGGCCAAGGAGACAATGGGAGTCAAATTGACCTTGAAGAACTTCAAGAGTCAAGCAGTGAAGGAACCTCAAACACTAGCAATCAACCTGAGGAGGAAACTCCTGTTGAGCCGATTGACAAGTTCGTACTTCTGAGGTGTTCCAGTAGTGTTAGAGTTCCAATTGATTTTTATGGTTTCCATATTACTATAGAAGGTGATACATTTATCAGTGATAGCATACTGGTAAATTTGGATGAACCTAACAACTATAAGGAAGCCATGGCAGGCCTCGAGTTTGTGAAATGGAAAGGGGCTATGGACAACTAGATTTAGTTCATGTATGATAATCAAGTTTGGAACTTGGTTGACAATATACCACGTCGTAAGATAGTCGGGTGCAAATGGATCTTCAAGAAGAAGACCGACACGGATGGGAAATTACACACATACAAGGCATGAGTGGTTGCAAAGGGCTTTACTCAAACTCCGAGAGTTGACTATGATGAGACATTCTCATCAGTAGCAAAAATTAAGTCAATTAGGGTTATGCTAGCCATAGTTGCAGTTCATGATTATGCCATATGGCAAATGGATGTCTACATGAGTCAGCCAGAGGGTTTTGTCGATGCAAAGTACCCTAATAGATTGTGTAAGCTTGAGAAATCCATTTATGGATTAAAACAAGCATCTCGTAGATGGAATCCTTGTTTCGATGAGAAAGTCAAAGACTTTGGATTTTCGAGAAACGAGGATGAGTCCTGTGTATATGTCAAAGCTAGTGGGAGCATAATTAGCTTTCTGGTATTGTGTGTGGATGACATACTACCCATAGGAAGTGAGATCCCAACCTTGCAGGAGGTTAAGTCCTGGCTTGGGAAGTGTTTTGCTATGAAGGACCTCAGAGAAACTGCCTATATTCTTGGGATAAGGATATTGAGAGATAGGAGTAAGAAACTAATCGGACTAAGTCAAAGTACCTATTTGGAGAAGGTGTTCAAAAGATTCGGCATTATGGATTCCAAGAAAGGTGACTTACCGATGAAGAGCAATGCCAAACTGAGTAAAACTCAGAGCCCGAGTACAGAGGTTGAGATAACTGAGATCATGTATGCTATGACTTGTACTCGCTCTGATGTGGCCTTTGCATTGAGCATGGTTAGCAAATATCAGAAGAATCGGGGTAAGGCTCACTAGACTGCGGTAAAGAACATTCTCAAGTACCTGCGGAGGTCTAAGGACTAGGTCCTTACCCTTGTTGGGAGTGATAACTTGAGAGTGGTGGGGTATAGTTGCACCAGTTTTCAGGCGGACAGAGATAATTTCCGCTCTCAGTCGGGTTGGGTCTTTACCTTAAATGGAGGAGCAATAACTTGGAAAAGTTCCAAGTAGGAGATAATAGTTGATTCAACGTGCGAATCAGAGTACATGAAGCAAGCGAGGCGGAAAAGGAGGCAATATGGCTAAAGAACTTCATCGAAGACCTTGGAGTTGTACTAACTATAAAGGAACCTATGGATATTTTCTGTGACGGTGAGAGTGCAGTTGCCTTAGCCGAGGAACCAAGGGATCATGGTAAATCCAGGCACATCAACATAAAATACCACTTCATAAGACATCGGATAGAGGAAGGACTCCTCGTAGCAAAGAGGGTATCGTCTGAGGAGAACCCGACAGATCCCCTCATGAAGGGACTGAGTAGGGTTAAGGACTTACCATGTGAGGCGTATCAGGATGAAGGACAATATTAGTTTTAATGATTAGATAGTTTTGAAACTTGTAATAGTTGAAATTTAATTGACATTTGAAGATTAAATAGAAGGTGTTTTTTTATTTATAACTAATGTTACTATCTTGTGTCAATCATTTACTATTGTTTCACTTTGCATGTTTTGAATTCCAGAATAATTATATTATTCAAACCATCCACAGTCGATCATACTTTGGAAGTAGATATTGAGGCAAGACTGTCATGAATTTGGCTTGTAGATTGTCTAAATTGTATTAGATATAGCAAAGTTTGCTACAACATTCATGAGTGCTCATAAGGTCTGAGTATTGGATTAAACCCATGCTCTCTTGTATCAGTTCATGGAATTTTGAGTGATCGTGAGACGATAATATCATATAAGTCGTCAAACCAAGAGATATGAGTTGTTGACTATGATTTGGTTTTACATTGATAATACGAAACCGCTTCAGTAACTTGATGCTATAAAACATGCTGTTGTGCACAATTAACGAGTAGTTAGTACAAGAATATGTGTCGAAATTTATCTGTTCTTTTTAGTACTTGGAGGATTAAAAGCGATATCTTGGGCCCCTCGATGATTTTGTTTTGACTTATGTTCCAGGCCCGGTCAGAATTTAATTGATGTGTTCGATTAAGTTCTATGTCAAACAAATCGGAAATCAGGAAACAAAATGCAGGACAATAAGTAAGACGTTGTTCCATGTATTAGTCAGGCTGATATCTTGAGTACAGAGGATTATATGATCACTTATTGAAAATGGAGCTTCATAGTATGACAGAGGCTTTTAAGAGATACGATTACTAGTCAGTGTTTGAAGTCATACTTGTAGTTATAGTTATTAGACTTATCCAAGTGGGAGACTATTGGATTTAGTGTCTAAGCCCATAACGATAATTGGAATGTACTTAACCCGAGAGTAGCATGGTCCATTTGGGTAGCATGGCACCAGAACAATTTGTAAGGATGGACTTTTGAGAAGAGGATATTTATGATTTATTAATATTTTATAAGTTCTAATATATTAATACGAAATCATATTAGTTAATTAGTATTGATCAAGAAATAATTTGGAATTAACTTTGTGATCGAAAGAGACTAATTAAATATATGAGGATTGATTGTGTAAATCAGTGATTCTTATAATGTGGGCCAATGATCCATGATTCTTTAGGTTGGGCTAAAACAATGTGACAACCCATGGATGATCCATGGAGGTTTAAACCCATGTAGCCTAAAGAATATGGAAGCTCATGCATATTAGGGCTTACATGGTGTAACCCTAGTTTTGCCACACTATATAAGAAGACCCTGGGCTACTAAAATCTGCACCCTAGTGATCTTCAGAAGAGCACAGCCGATTTTGAGTGCAAGTAATACTCTCTCAAGTCCTCCATTGTTCGTGGTGTTGTGTGAAACATTTGAGGCATCACATTTGGGGTGCTAGGCTCTTAAAGGTCCAAGGAATCAAGCTACAAGAAAAGGTATGTTATCTAACTAGTTTTTGTTATACAAGTACCCATGTTTTATATGATAGTTAGGGTAATGCTTTGGAAAATCCAATTGCATGTAAAATTAGAGAAAACATAGATCCAAAGAATTTAGGGTTGTATGTGCACCTTAAGGTTGTTAGGATGCTTAAAACCCTTCACTATCCTCACCGACCATAAGAATTTAAGATATTTGATGGACCAGTAGAATCTGAATATCCGAAAAAGAGATGGTTGGATGTTGTAAAGGATTTTGATTGCGAGATCATGTACCACCCTAGTAAGGGTAATGTGTTGGTTGATGCCTTAAGCAGCAAGGACATGTTTTCTTCTATCACATATATATGCTTGAGGATGATTGTCACCTTGCCTTTGATGGATTTGATCATGAAGGATTAGGTGGATAAATTGAAAAGGGAAAATTGGAAAACGGAGCGAATCAGGGGACCGGTTCCCTTATTGTTAGAGACAACTGGGAATTGTTGACTCAGTGTGGTAGAGTTTAGGTTTCGGCATCAGGTGGCGTGAGACACATAGTTTTAAAGGAGGCACATAAGCCAAAGTTTTCTTACCATCTAGGGGCCCCAAAGATGTACAGGGATCTGAGGTTGAGTTATTGATGGCCATATATGAAGAGGGAGATTATTGGGTTTGTAGAGCGGTGCTTGACTTGCAAGAATGTCAAGGACGAGCATCAGAGACCACACAGTAAGATGCAGCCCTTACCCATTCCATGCAGAAGTGGGAAGAGATTACCATAGATTTCATCACAAAATTCACAAGGACAATACGTGGTGTTGACTCTATCTGGACCATTTTTGATAGATTGACCAAGAGTGCGCATTTCATACCAATTTTCGAGAGCATATCTGTAGATAAATTAGCTGACATCTATGTATGGGAGGTGGTAGTTCGGTATGGGGTGCCAGTTTCGGTGGTTTCTGATTGGGACGTTCGTTTCACCTCTAGATTTTGGAGGAAGTTTCATGAGCAGTTGGGTACTCAGTTCCATTTTAGTACAATATACCACCTTCATACAGATAGCCAGAGCGAGCAGACGATTCAGAAGGTCGAGGAGATGTTACGGGCTTGTGTGTTGGATTTTGGATGGACTTGGGATACTTACCTTCTACCGGCCTAGTTCTCCTACAAGAACAATTATCATGCTAGTATTGACTGACCACCGCTTAAGATGTTGTATGGAAGAAGGTGTAGGACCTCGACTTGTTGGGCGGAGGTCGGGCATCGAGTCATGGGAAGTACATAGGTTTTACTCAAGACTACCGAGTTGATTTAGTAGTTGCGTGACATGTTGCGAGTTATGCAAATCCGGTAGAAGTATGCAGATTGCCGACATTCAAACCTCGAGTTTCAAGTAAGAGACTTGGTACTTCCAAATGTGTCACCTTGGAAAGGTGTCATTAGATTTCTGAATCGGGGAAAGCTAGGCCCTAGATTCATTGGACCTTTCAGGATTTCGCCTCGGGTTGGCAAGGTTACATACCAACTGGATTTTCCTGATGAGTTTAGCCAAATCCATAACACATTCTGTAACGTCCAAAAATTTTCAACATATTTTAAACTTTTCAAAACGACCCTTTTACTAAAAAAATGTTTACAAAAATAGTGTTCTCAACATTAATTGAAAATCAGAGTTTCCGAAGATCCAATCTGTTGTAAAACCAAGGGTGTGTATGGTCACGCCATTGCCTTGCCACTCTGATCATCTGAGGAACCTGAAACCATAAACAAAACTGTAAGCACAAAGCTTAGCGAGTTTCCCCTGAAATACCCCCGCGCAAAAGAATCATAAACACAAATACTCATGCCTGGCCCAATCAGGCTCGGAATGGAATACCAGGCATGTCCACGAGGGGTCCAGTCATCGAGGGAATAGAATACCCTCGTATCATAAGCATATTGGCCCAATCAGTCTCAGGTTGGAATACCAATATGTCGGGTCCTATCAACCATCGGGTGGCATACCCAGGGTTTGTTGGTCTACCACCTCAACCCTACCGCTCCTCCCGAGCCACCGTGCTTACAGCTTACAACCAGCCCACACTGGGTATCTTCGCCTACCGCACAAAGTAGGACCGCCTCAACCCAACCAAACACAATATGTCGACATATAAACAATCATGATCAATTAGTCACATAATACAGGCAACAACAATCATACAACTCACTACTTCATACTAATCCTCTCACCATATAAAGTCCGTTACCAGCTAACCCTAATAGAATGCATAACCATAAGTAACCAGAGGTGAGATAGCCACCTGAACAGATAGTCTTACTCTAGAGTAACAAACAAACAAGGAACAGGCAAGAGAGCTTAGACCAAGAGTTCTCAGGCTATCCTACATAACCACCGACAGTCCCTAAGGGCACTCCATAGATGATAACCAACAAGCACAAATAACGTACAGTGCTACAGGTTATTACCAGAAAGCAACAGAATCCATGCTAGGAGACAGATCTAACTGATCACGACAACATATCGGCATACTCAATACCAGAACATAGATCTAGCAGATCACTACATCATAACAATATACTCAATACCATAATATAGATCTAATAGATCACTACAACATAACAACATACTGAATACCAGAACGCAGATCTAATATATCACTATAGCGTAGCATCATACTAAATATCAACATTCCAAGGAATGCATAACAATATATACTTAGAGGTGAGATAATCACCCGGACATATGATCCTACTCTAGAATCACAACCAAACAAGGAACAGGTAAGAGAGCTTAGATAAAGATTCCTCAGTCTATCCTACATGACTATACATAATCCCTAGGGCATCCCTCTACTAATAGATAACAAAAACTAGTGGGCCGACATTGGTGGCTTCGACCCATGGGTACAGTGAGGTGAAACTCACATCGATGTACATGCAGAAACCACTATAGCAATGAAGGACTCTACCAGCTTCAACTCACTTCCAATCACCTACAGGAAGATACTTGACTCAATACTCGATAACATGTCATAGTCACATGCAACAGTGACCACTTCACATGAAATGACAATTTGGGTTTCGCATGAAATTATGATTAGGGTTTCACATGAAATGACGACTAGGGTTTCACATGAAATGACGATTAGGGTTTCACATGAAATGACGATTTGGGTTTCGCATGAAATGACGATTAGGTTTAAGTAAGAACACTTAACCCATTAAGGACTTAATCACTAAAGAGTATGATTGATTAAGGTTGACTTAGTCGTTTTCGGATGAAATAATAATCCAGTCAACAGCCCAAAATATGCGCTCGATTATTCCCCAAAAGAAATCTCCTCAGTTCTAGGGTTTTTACATAAAACGATAACTAGGATTAGTGTTCCCCACTTAACCCATTAAGGACATAATCCATTAAGTCCAATATTGCTTCAAGTAAATTGTGGAGAATTATTAAGTATTATTTTAGGTTTAGTTAATAGTTTTAATGCGGGTCCCGACAAACTCCAAAATTAGGGTTTCTCTATATTAGGGTTTTCTAAACCCTAGTTAGGGTTTCCAACCCCTAAAGTTAAATAATTATCTAATTAAATAAATATTTAATTAATAAATTGGGCACCACCCACTTCCACCTCGCGTAAATCGGTCCACACGACGACTGTTTGAGTAATAATTCCAACAATACAACACATCAACAATTTATTACCACACACACACACACTAGTACCAAAAGAATAAGAAAAAGCCCAATACAACCACCAAAAATGGTGGTCGGCAGTAGCAGGAGGTGGCAGCCACCACCTCAAGGTGGTGGTGGTTTTTCTTTAGTTTTCGGCTAAGCAACATCCAAAACACATTCAATTATAATAAACACACACATAAGCACCATTTTAAACACATAGCCACCACCACATGGTGGCTGGTGGTGGCTGGAAAAGGAAACAATGGCGATAGCCACCATGGTTGGCGGCCATGGTGGTTCTCTTCGACTTTCGGCTAACCAAGGTACACCCACACGCCGACACATACTGAAACACACACATACATGTGCAGAAACACCCACCGAGCAGCTCTACATCGATCTTGAAGGAGGAGGATGACAGAGGGACGATGGAAGAGTGGTAGCATGAAACAACGGAAGTGGTGGCGAACGCAATCCAAACCCGGTACCGACGATGATGAAACAGCAGCAAAAAGGAATGGAGAAGGCAGATTTGCATGACCTTTATCGGAACAGAAGCAACAACGACCCTCAACTTTGCTCCTTTGGTCTCTGACAGACGCAATGTCGTCTCACGGATTTCATCGATCTTCGATATCACCGGCAGCAAAGGTTCATCGGGTCATGGCTGATCGGAAAAACAAGAAGGTGTGGTGGTAGCAGCTGGAGACGAGATGTGACGGCTGAAAAATGGTCCTAGGGTTAGGTTTGTTTGAAGCTACGATTTGAAATGGATGCCAAGAAGAAAGGTGGCGGGTTATAACCCTGTTCAAATACAACTTAACCCCAAAATTCACTTTTGGTCCCTCCCTCTTAATTTCTTCTCAACTTAGGTCCATAATTTACCAAATGGCCCCCAACTTCCAAAATTCATTATAATTCAAGTCCCAATGTTACAATATGGACCAAAAATTCTGGAATTTATCACATTTAACTCCTTATCGTTAACATTGATAAATTAATAAGGATTTAGGGCTAAAATAAAATAAAATATAAAATACATCTCAGGGTTTTAGAGCTTATTTATTTATTTATATTTATCCATTATTATTATTATTATTATTATTTATCTATTTACTTATTCTATTTTATTTATTTATTTTTAACGGAATGTTACACATTCCACGTGTCTCAACAACATCAGAAGTGTGTGGCTGATGAGTCCGCAACTGTTCCTCTGGATGATATTCATGTCAATGATCGCCTGAATTATGTGGAGAGACCGGTGACGATCCTAGATCGGAAGACGAAAGGCTCTGCATAACAGAAAATTGTCGCTAGTCAAGGTCCGATAGCAACATCGGAAGGGTTACAAATGGATATGAGAGCCCGACGCGGAGTGCTAGAGCACTACCATGATTTGTTCACGGCAACGGACTTCGATGACAAAGTATAGTTCAAGTAGGGGAGAGTTATAACATCTAATTTTATAGGTATTTGATTTTAACCCTTAAGTTATGAATTTTTTGCAAGATGGGTCCCCAATGGCAATTTCATGATTTTTGGGTGCAGGTTGGGTACGCCGAGTGTACCTAGTCCCACGCCAGTACGCGGCGCGTACATGGTTTAGACGAAAAACCCTAATATTTAGGGTTTGTGTGCTATTTAAGCACCATTATAGCCCCAAGACCTTCCCCTTTATCAGCCTCCATCCCAAGATCGACCCTCCTTGCAACCCCTGGTTTATTTTGAGCATTTTGAGCTTTTGGAGTGAGTTGTGGGCTCTCTTGTTTGTGAAGAAAGATGTTCAAGGAGTAGGCTTTCCTCTCAAGACTTTGGATCCAACATCTTCTCCTCGGTGCACCATTTCAGGATATAAAGCTCCAACCTTGGCTTATATTGTTATAAATCTAGCTTAAGCTTAAATTTTCTTCTCTTTTGTCCTAAAATCCAGGTCTTTGTGAGTATGAGTTACTCTAAAGCCTTTAAGCCATCTTTTTATACATTTCAGGGCATTTTAAATCATAAAAATGCAAGCTTCAATCTTGGTTTGTCCCATGCAAGAGTTATGGTGTAGAAAAGGTTTAAGGGCAATTTGTGACCTTAGGGGTCTTATTGAGCTCATATCTAAAATTTGGCCCATGGCATGAAATGATCATATAACTATGATTTGCCCCATAGCATTTATTTGATTTTATATGTGGTATGTGGTACTTTGGGAGAACTCACTAAACTTTATGCTTATAGTTTATGTTTATAGTTCGAGGTACTTCCAGTTAAAAAGGAAAGGGCCTGACATGATGGAACAATATCCTCCCCTTATGTTTTCCACACGTAATATATTTGTACTATGAAGTTTTGAATATTGTAATGATTGACAGTTTTTGGTACAATCAATGAATGAAATTAATAGTTTTAAATGAAATTTTTTTATTACTATTTGTGGGCCGTTACGCATGCACCACGTCATGGCACAGAGTTTTATTCAAAAGTTCCATCTTAGTCTTAGACGAAAAAAGGCTTAACCAATCTGGAACAAGGGTGTTACACTAAAAAATAAAAAAAATCAAAAATGAATTTGGCACACCAGAAAAACCTAGAAAATGAACAAGAAATTGTTTGTTCTTCAAAATTTATTTGTGAACTAAAAAACCCTGAAAACAAGTATTTAATCGATTTTTATGTGCATTTTTTGTTTCTAGAAATTGATTTGTGCATGTAAATTCATCCCTAAGCAAAAGCAATTGATCATGGTTGAATACATGCTTTTAGAGCCTCCAAGGAAGAACAATCACTCACATATAAGTGAGTCTCTAAGCTAGATTACAATCAGCAACTTCAGATTACAATTACCATAGAGATCCGATTATAGTTTTTCTAAGAATGAGAGATTAAACATAAATGTAACAAACTGGGTTCAATCAAAGAGTTTGATGCAGAATCAATGTGCTGATGCCCTGCGTATGTTATAGAAGAGTCCAAGTGTTGATACCCTTGGCGGGAAATGGTGACAGGATGGCGATCACGTTCGGTGAAGCTCCGATTCATGTGAATCCGTTTTCAGTCCTGTGAAGCTCCAAAATCGATACATTTTTCAACGATGAATCCATCTTTATTAGGGGGAAACTGATATATTTTAGGAGTTTAAGAAAAGAAAACAAGAAACACGAAGAAAGATAAATTGATCCAAACCATCTTCATATGGTTAATCCGTCTTCATTTGGGGCAAATTAGAGATGAAGATGAGGTTTGGATTAAGATTTAGACTTTGATTGAATTGAGTGTACCCATCATCTCCTTCGTCCCTCAGTTGTTTGTGCTTACCCCTCATACTAAAAAATCGACGACGTCAAGAGAAAAGGAAATGGTTGGTAGTCATTTGGGCCATATAAGACCTGGTTTATAAAAAAAAAGGGACATATTATGGAATTACTAGGTTTTGTAAATGGGGGATTATATGACCCGGTTTAAGGTATGGAACCGGGATATATGACTAAACTAAACAACCCGGTTTCTAATGATACAACTGACACTTTTAGCTGTAAAATCATATGACCCGTTTTTGTAAATAAAACTGTGTTCTATGGCTATGGGGCATAATGACATATGAATTTTTGATATCCCGCCACCAAGTATTGATATCTAGCCTATCAATTTTATATATTTTGATATCCCGCTATTTGAGTCGGTATACCAGTTCAAAGCTTTTCTTTGCGACAACTACTACTGAAGCATAGAAAGTTAGGAACCACCAAACCCTAATACTCTAAAACAATGTGAATTCGAAGCTTTATCTCCGCTATTTTCACTAGAGGCACACTAATCGATTTCCCCAATACTGATATCAACACTATTGAGGTATAATTTCGTCTAAAACTCATTCTTTATGCATATAAATTTTTGGAATCTATTTAGATGACTTGATTCATCGATCCTCTATTTTGATTTAATATAGGGTTCGGACGAGTTCAAGGCAATCCTAAAAACATGTCTGAAATTAACTTTGCAAAATGATAACAAGCAATGTTTCATTGTGTTTGTGTCTAAATCTACACCCAATCATGAGCCAACATACGAGATGGCACACAACGTGTATGAAAAGCTTGAAGTTGAGTTCAATTCAAGAATAAGGGAAAGGTAAAGTTGAATCCACTAATTAAACTATCACGAATTTCATTTTTTTAAACATTGTATACTTCCATGAGTTCAATTATTGGCTATTGGTTCACTAGGTGCTACAAATTTGATCTGCATGGACCCAAATCAACTTTTGTGGGAGACTTAGAAGTCAAGATCACGGAGTGCCTCAGAAACAACCTTGGTAGGCATATCCAGTAGTTTTACGAGGATAAGATTGGTACACTTAGTGACCAACCCTTTATGCATGTTTGGAGTTTATATATTTTTTTCAATCTAAAGGTACATCTATAAATCTCTTCGGTCAATGTGATAACAAAATACTGTTATTATGAAATATGAAATAATTAGATCTATTTACATGAGAACCTAGCATTTATGTTTAAAATGCCTCATCTTAATGAGGAATCACTGCAAGAATATCATGAATTAGAGGTTTGTTATATGGAAACAGGTGCTTTATATAGATGCTATACATTCTATGACTTTTTGCCACCTGTAAAACTTTTTTATTCTCTTGTACCGAATACAGTCATCAATGCAGGAAAACAGAAGGTGTGTGGTGGAATTGACCATGGAGAATTAGATATGATTAACCTGCAATCCTAAACCCTAAGAACAAACAATTGTCACAAATTGTTGAAGATGATCCCTTAAAGGAGTTTGAATTTCGACAATACCTAATTGCATCTCAAGCTAAGGTTATTTAAATAATCTTTGATGTGTTTGTTTGTTAATAACTTAATGTGGATTTATTGAATGTTTATTTTCTTTTCACAGCTAAAATGTCGATTTTAGTTTGCATAAAGACGATATTCATTCATAGTTAGCTTTTCGAGAGTGTTTTTCCCTTTTGTATGAGAGAAGTTTATCCCTGAAATCAATTCCCAATGAGATTGAGAAGGCAACATCAAGCATTTAGCCATTACATAAAGTTTTCATCAATAAACTTAGGATTTTGAATTCACACAGAGTCTGATCTTTGGCAAATTGATGGAGATTAGCTACTTTGTCGGTAAATGCATTAGATGTTTTTTTGGAATAGGTAAACGTATTAGATGTTTTTTTAGAATAGGTAAATGTATTAGATGTTTTTTTAGAATAGGTAAATGTATTGGATTATTATTATACATTTATATTTTGAATTCATATTATTAAAGATGTATTTTCTTTTTTACTTTGAGCAGAAAAAAAAAGAAGGATTTGTTTTTTAATCTATTGTATTTAAAAAAAAAAACTCAAATTCTGTCAGTAAAAGGTAGTAAAAGGTATTGAGTTTATAGATTTGGAATAAAATATTAACAAAAAATGTAAAAATAGTTAAAAGATCAGGTTGTATATATTATGAAAAGGTATGAAAACAAACAAGCTTTGGAATAATAGAACAGGAGAACCGGACTACATGGTGACAAGAAAATGCTTCTGCTTAGCGTGGAAGTAGGGATGAGCATTTTTTCCCAAAATCCCGATCCTATACCGGAACCGATACTAGTACCAAAAACCGGTACCATTCCCGGTACTGATACTGGTGATGTTAATTCGGTTCGGTAATCGGGATTGATTTTTGACCAAATTCGGTTTTTGGGAAATTGGGAACGGTACGGGTCGGTACCGGTTCTGTCCCACGCTCATCCCTATATGGAAGGACCCATTTTTATACGTAAGAACCGGGGTATATTACATTAATAAGTCCCGATTTTTTAACCGGGTTCTATAACCTTTTTCACAAAGGACTCGCCCCATAAAAGACCTGGTTGAAAATCGGGTTCTTTTAATCTTTTAACCGGGTTTTTTAACACATTTTGTAGTAGTGAGTGGTTGGTTTCGTCAGTGTCAAGCAGTTGTGAGTTGGTTTCGTCAGTGTCAAGCAGTTGTGAGGTATTGTCAACAATAATGGTTTTCTAGGGTTTTAGTGTTGTTTACAGGAATAAAAAAGTGGAAAGAAAAGTGGGTATACGATTCTGGTCTCTTGAGAGTAGACCTGACAATTGCAGACACGAATATACGAATCCGTGAGAGACACGACACGACACAAATATACGACACAAATTCCTTTTGAAATTTGAGATAAAGCTTATTTCACATTATGTAATCATATCGTGTCAAATTCGTAGCTAACACGTTTTCATTACACGAATACACGAATTGTCAGGTCTATGATAGAGAGAGATGTCATATTTATTATTAATAAATCTTTAAATTAAATAGAAAAAATATATAAAAAAAATATCAAAATGACATTTTAGTCTTTTCAATTTACTAAGAGGCCGAAACCACGATCAAAGTTGCTCACAAAAACCATTGATCCAAAAAAATTATGATTTGAACTAAATGAATACCACATTTACCATTTTTAGAGTTTTGTCTTTGTTTTACTAAAAACAAACTTGTGTATTACACGAGTTTATTAAAAATAAAAAATTTAATATCAATATTTAAACATTAAACATTTTATAAAATAATTGAAAAAAGAAAGTAAATCAATAGATTTATAACATTTATGTAAATTTATTTTCAAATTAATAAAATGATAATATTATATGAAAATAAAATGAAAATCTCAAAAAATGATAAATGGAAAATTTAAAAAAAAAAAAAAAAAAAAAAAAACCAAAAAAGATCGTGTGACAAAATGAAAAAGAAAATATTTATTTATTATAGAATATTAGAGAAATACTCACCGCTCCGATTGTCTATGTAGCTATTACCTTTTTATGAATATGGTTCATTAGTTTTAAATTTATGTCTTTTCCATCCTTTAGACTACTTTTAGTCGCGTTCTAGTCCCCCACTTCAGCAAATCCGTCGCTATTCGCTCCATTCTGTGGCCTCCAAGTTGACCCCTGCCCTTCTTTGTGGCCCTCTTCGTTGACCGCCGCGGACTCCATCGCCCCCCTCCTCCTTGTTTGCGCCACCGAGAGCATGGCGTTTCTACAATGACCCAATACAATGAGGCATCAGGCAAACATTCTTTAACAATACAAATCAGTATCACATATTTGATTTTTAATTCTAATCATGGGTCCTATTTTGTTTTGGTACTGCCATCAATTGATTTTTTCTCAATCTTATCGGGTTTAATTGCTTTTTGATTTTGTTTCTTCCGCGTCATTTTTTTTTTCTGAATTCTTTTTAGCGATTTTTAGTATCTGGTGAAGGAATCAGGATGGGGGTGTGGATTAAGTCGTGGAGTTATTTCTTGGAGCCGGTGTGGTTACAGTCAGTGGTACGAGAATACAATAAAGACAAGTTGTGGTTATGTTATGCAATTTTCGTATTCTTACAGTTCAACACATATCAACGCATGATCAAATAGCTAATATCTTCACAAAGCCACTGCCAACTCCAAGATTTGTATCTCTTTGATCCGAGCTGCAGGTTATTCCCCATCCTTAGCATGCAGGGGCGTATTAGACATAATTACAATAATATAGACTAGAGGGTCTTTATATGTAATTGTTAGTATATATATATATATATATATATATATATATATATATATATATATATATATATATATATATATATATATATATATATACCCCTAATACGTTTAATCAATACAATATATAATTCTCGGCTCTTCACCCACCCACACATACTTGCAGGTGAACAATGTTCTTGTCTTCTGATTACACATACCTTTTTTTCCTTCTCATGTTCATTTGTTTCTCCACACAGGTTGCTTGTCTTCTTTGTTAAACCATATCTTTAATTCAGCACACAAGCTTTCCTTCAACTCACACAAATCGGTCTTGAAACTCTATCACACAGAATCCTGGTTTTGAACTCGGCTCACGTAGAGCGTTGATAAGCTCATACAGAGCTCTGTGGGTCACATAGAACCTCTGATGATCCCACGAGCCTAGGGCTCTGATACCAAATGTAGGTTCAGCCCCTACAACTTGTGAACAGATAAGAAAAAAACAAACATGTATGTTATGACACTGATGTACACGAGAAGAAAAAAGAAAGAACAGATGAAGGCTTGTCTTGTTTTTATTCCATGTATGTTATGAAGCTGATGTACACGAGAAGAAAAAAGAAAGAACAGATAAAGGCTTGTCTTGTTTTTATTCTGGACTTATAAGCAACTATTTTAATCAAAAGCAAATGGCTATAAATAGCCTACAAAACCCAACGGAAATAAAAAATTCCAAGCTAAAAACTAGTCACTACTTTTAAAGAATAGAACACTCTCATGACCTTGTACACCAACTTTCACATCCATTCTACTTAGTCAAACACTTTGACGACCCTTTATTTAACTGTGTATATAGTAAACAAAAACTAACCTTTTACCAATAATCCAAAATAGCCAGTGTCAAGATTTGCCAACACTTAACCCATAATCTTAACATTAATTAATTAGTTTCCTCAAAGTAGTGCTACTTCATCTTCATCTTGGATCAAATTAGCTTCTTCTTCATTTGTTTCTTTCTTAGGACACTCGTCTGCATAATGTCCATTTTCTTGACAATTATAGAATTTAATGACGCTTATCTTGATACGTACATTGCTCCCTTCGATCTTCATAACTTTGGAACTGGTCATCTCAACCTCTACCACGGCCTCTTCTTGACTTCGGCCTCTTCCTTGTCGGTATTGACCTTGATTGAATTTACCACGCTTGGTTCTCTCTTCCAATCCTCTTTTGACAATAAAATCTTGTTTTGATTTTGATCATTATCACCTTCATCAAGAGCTTTAGTTCTCTCTTCAAATGCCTTCAACCTCCCCACAACTTCCCCATGTAACATGTTCTCTATCTTCGATAGATCCAACAATTTACAATAATTTCTTAGGAACCGAATTTAGAAACATTTTTACGACTGTGTCATCTTCCAAGCTAGACCCAAGAATCTTGAATTTTTAACAATCTCATTAAGTTTTCCCAAAAACTCATCAATCGTGTTACCCTCTTTCATATTCAACATATCTAGCTCGGTTCTAAGTGTTTGATCTCTTGCTTTTTGAACTCTTTCATCTTCCAAATACCGCACATGAAGAGTTTCGCACACATGTTTTGCATCCTTATTCTTAACCACTTGAAGCAATATATCTTTAGGTAGAGTTTGAAACACAAATAATCTTGCTATTAGATTTTTCATTGCCTCAACTGCTCTTCCCGTTCCGGATCAACCGCTTCCCATAAAACATAAGCCTGTAGGATCATCGACTCCACCATAATCGACCAACTTGTAGAGCTTGTAGCTGTTAACTTGGGGCATTGCAATGGGATACTTTGGCTGGTCAAAGGTACAACCTGACTTGATCCACCTGGATTTGTCGCTGGCATTGTCCATAACTTGATTTTTTCTTCTCGTAAAGTAACAACGGATCACACAGATCTAGGTGATTTTAGATCTTTTCTTTCTTTAACCCACCCACCCACACTTGCAGGTGAACAATGTTCTCGTCTTTTGATCAAACTTATCCTTTTTTTCTTCTCATGTTGATTTGTTTCTCCATACAGATTAGCTTCACCACACATGCTGATTATCTTCTTGGTTCACCCAGAATCTTGATTCAGCACACAACCTTTCCTTCAACTCACACATATCGGTCTTCAAACTCTATCACACATATTCTGATGATCCCACCAGCCTAGGGCTCTGATACCAAATGTTGGTTCTGCCCCTACAACTCGTGAACAAATAACAAAGAAACAAACATGTATGTTATGAAGCTGCTGTACACAAGAAGAAAAAAGAAAAACAGATGGAGTCTTTTCTTGTTTTTATTCTGGACTCAAAAGAAACTATATTATTCAAAAGCACACGGCTATAAATAGCCTACGAAACCTAAAAGAAATCAACAATACCAACCTAAAAACTAGTCACTACTCCTAAAGAATAGGATACTCCCATGACCCAATACACCTATTTTCACATCCATTGTACTCATTCAAACACCCTTTCATGACCTTTTATTCAATTATAGACACAGTAAACAAAAACTAACCTTTTACCTATAATCCAAAATATCCGATGTCAAGATTACCCAACAGTATGAGTTACAAGTCCATACATTTAAAATCCTAAAAGAGTCAATAGTTTGACTCGGTCAAAAACCATGAGTTGCTGCTTGACTCGTACGCAGTCGAATTAAGTCCTCAAAATGGTTTTTTAAAGAACCTAATGTTTGATTCAAGCAATGCTAATCACTTCATTAAGCATTAGCTTCTCCTGCTACTTCAACTTCTCTTTTTCAGTTTGGAATTTGGTTTTCACATTTCCTTAATCTCAATTTATTCTTCTACCTGCCACGTTTTGTTCGTCCACATGCCCTTCCAAAGGTAGGTAGCTAGGGGAAGGATTCTATTTTGACTACGGGTGAGAAAAAGACATGCATAGGAGAAAAAATACTTAGAAAACTGAATGAGAAGAGTTTAAAGGCTAGAGGCCATGCATAACTTGGAATAAAATAAAATAGATTGGTGGTAGAAAATGTTTTTTTTATGGAAACCTATAGGCAACCTAATTTGTAAATAAGTAAAGTGGCTGCAGGAGTTTCTTGGAATTGTTGACATAACAAAAATATAAGGTTTTTGTTGTATTTTAAATAAAAGTTAAGTTTTTTATAGACTAAGTTAAGTGGGTGACAAGTATTTATTTATCTACAATTTTAACTAATATATTACTATAACCTGTCATGTTGTTTAGATTCTTGCACAACCACATCAATACTCATGTTTGATGGACTTTTATTATACATTGGTGGCTCTGGTCTTATTATACATAAAAGTTTTGATCTTACACATCAGATAGTTATATGGTTTGAATTGCAAGTATGATGTAATTTTTATGTGAAACTTATCTTAAGAATACCTAATGTTAATATGATACATATATTCATAAACACATACATCCATACATGATACATACATATAGAAACACATACATGCATACATACATGCATTCATCCATCGATTCATCCACACATTCATTCATATATACATAGATATTATTTGGATGTCTAGATAGATTAAATCACCAAATCTTGTATGTTAGTTTTTTGGATTGTGTTTTGTAGTTCTTACGAAAATCATTTTTCAGGCGAGAGACAGAGTTTATTGAAGAAGTTGTAAAGGACATCTATCGTACATTACATATATCCTCAAGGATTCCTCTACCAAAACTTATTGGGATGGACTATTCCAAGGAATTCCTCACTTCATGGTTGAAAGATTCATCCTCACATACGGCAGACATACTCATTATTATGGGTATGGGCGGGATTGGGAAGACAACTTTAGCAAAATATGTCTATGGGTTACATTCTCATGAATTTGCCACAAGCAGCTTTATTGAGGATATTAGTAGGGCCTCTAACAAAAGATCAGGTGGGTTGCTTGCCTTACAAAAACAACTTGATGATGATATTTCAACATCAAAATCAAGTTCAACTCAAGTTCACGATGTTTCTACATACATCTCAATGATAGAGAATGTAGTAGCCCGTAAAAAGGTATTTCTAGTTCTTGATGATATTGATCGTCTCGAACAGTTGGATGCATTACTCGGAAGCAAAGGTTTCCATACAGGAAGCAAAATAATAATAACAACAAAGGATGCATGGTTGATACAGAGTTGTGCGATGTTCAAAACAAACCTTAAACCCAAGCATGAAAAGCATTTGCTTAATGGCTTATATGAGATCAAATCAAGGGAACTTTTGTGCTTTCATGCATTCATGTGCAACCATCCCAAGGTAGGTTTTGAAGAGGTGTTAGAAAAGCTTGTGAAGTATTGTGAAGGGCATCTGTTAACTCTTGAAGTTTTGGGCAAGTCTCTACATAATCGAGATGTAGCTTATTGGGAAGGGTATATAGAAGGCCTGAAGAAAGAGATGGGTTCCAATATCAATAATATCCTGAGAATGAGCTTTGACACTTTATCATCCAATGATAAGGAATTATTTAAGCATATTGCTTGTTTCTTTGTTGGAATGGACAGAGATGTTACTTAAACAATATTAAAGGCGTGTGACATCGAAACAAGATCCGGAATCACCAATCTCACTGACCGATGTCTTCTTAGTATCGGATGGAGTAACAAACTAATGATGCATCAGTTGCTTCAAGAAATGGGAAAATTCGAAGTACATAAAGAATCACCTCAAAAGCCATGGGAACAAAGTAGATTATGGTGTCATGAGGAATCTTTCAAAGTGTTAAAACAAAAAAAAGGTATGAGACCATATATATACTTGTTTAAAATATTCTTTCTTGTTTATATTCATGTTTATAATGCGTAATTCTTTTTGTGTCCCCTTATTCTTAGGGTATAGAAAATGTTCTAGGCCTCACTCTTGACATGAGAATGCTTGAAAAAGAGAAGTTATGTGGACCATTTGAGGTGAAAACAGATGCATTGAGCATGATGGACAATCTAATGCTACTACAACTCTATTATGTGCAAATCAGAGGGTCTTATGAGAATTTTCCAGAACAATTAAGATGGCTAGTGATGCATGGGTTTCCTTTAAAGTCTATTCCATCAAACTTACCAATGAAGAATTTGGTTTCTCTTGACATGTCATACAGCAATATTGAATCATTTGGTGTTTGTTATAGCAATACACGACTTCAGAATTGGCAAAAGGTAACTAATATCCATTTATTATTCTTCCATGTTCAGTTGATGAAAATTACTAGAATTCTAACTTATATCCAATTCAGTGGTTATTTGGATCGTGCTCAAAAGACAAAAGGCTGCTTGGAACACTGAAGATTCTTAATTTAAGTTTCTGTGAAAAGCTTTCTAGTCTAGGCGGATTTGAAGAACTCCCTTCGCTTGAGAAGCTAATAGTTACAAATTGCATTGGTTTGGTTAAAGTATGTGAATCAATTGAGGCATGTGTTAAACTTGTTCTCATTGACCTGCGGTACTGCAGCAAACTTGAAAAACTTCCAAAAACCATAGGCATGTTAAAGAAGGTGAAAACTTTATTGCTAGATGGTTTAATCTGTGTGAATCTCATATCGAGATTAGGAATACGGATTCATTGAAAATGCTCAAGGGTAACAGTATTGGCATAAACACAAAAACCTCTTCCTCTTCCGTTCTTGAAGCTATACCAAGTTATCGAAAGTTCTTTGCGACTTTTATACCAATATCTTTAGCATGCTTGTCACTTGTAAGTAATAATTTGTCAACTGAATCCTTTCCCGTTGACTTTAGTCGGCTATCTATGTTAAAGGATTTATATTTAGATGATAATCCTATTGTTTCCCTGCCAAATTGTGTGAAAAGCCTTCCTAGGCTTGAGAGACTTGATATGAGAAACTGTATATCTCTTAGTTCACTTGAGCATCTTCAATATACAACAAGAGAGTTGATCATCTATTTTGATTACAAGCCTTTTCCACGAAAAACTATATTTGATCTAGAAAAGTCCACACCTGATTTCACAATAGACTGGGAATCGTTAGAACCATCTTCATTTGAGTTCGAAGGTGTAATCAAAATCCAACCAATGGCAGGTGTAGCGGAAAGGGTGTTACGTAGTTTAGGGTGGACTAATTTAGACTTCCTTAATGGAAGGCAAGTTCGAACTAATTTTTATTTTAGAGGATCAGAGGAATCTCAAATCCAGGTTTCCTCTAGTAAACTTTAAGTCTTTAGCCACCTGTTGTGAATATGTGTATTAATGATATGGTGATTAATTTAGGTGGTTGTATTTGGCAGATGTATTATGAATTTGGCATATTCAGCACAATTTATGGGGGGAAACAGATGCCGAATTGGATTCATTGTAGAAGCAAGGGGCCATTAATATCATTTACCATTCCATCATCTCCTTACAACTTCAGAGGATTGAATTTCTGCTATGTGCAGGGTTATCTATTTCCAAATCAGTTTGTTGATTTACCAATAATCAAAGTTAGTAATTTAACAAAGAATGGCACCTGGATATATAGACATTACATTGATGGTGCGAGTGTAGGTGGACAGGCACGGTCCCTGACATTGTTAAGCCATTGGATGTTTGGGATAAATGAGATGGAAGCTGGTGACCATGTTACTATTACAGTTACAGAGCCCTATAATCAACTTACAAAGGAGTGTGGGGGTGAGTTTAATGTATGATGATGGAAACATGGATGAAGATGAAGATGGAGATAAAGGTGAAGATGAAGAGGAAGATGTGTTAGGTTATTACAAGTCATGGAATCACATCATTGGTGGAGATCTCACTGGATTTCAGTTAACATCCGGTGAATACATCCTAGATGCCTGGCAATTTATGCGGAATTCCGCTGAACTAAGAGTAGATCGCTATCATCCCTTCATTACAGGTGGTGCCAGCTTTAAAGGTAGAGATCCTTCTTCTTAGTTATATATTCTTTTATCATGTGTTATGTAGTACAATTCATTTAGTATTTGTTTCCAAACATATATAACAACATCAATAATTAAGTTGTTAAAACAAGTTCCTCCACCAGCAATATATATGCTACAACTAGGGTTGTAATTGTTGAAGGTCATCACTAGCCTGATAGAATCATGTTATTGTCTAGAAGAAGTTAGCATGTTCTAGAATGATCTGGAAGATTCTAGAACATTATGGAATTCTATGGAGAAGTCCAGAAGATGCCAGAAGATTCTAGAATACTCTAGAATGAGATGGAAGACTCTGGAAGGCTATGGAACATTCTAGAACACTATGGAAGGCACAAGAATGTCTATACTTATCTAGGACATTATAGAATATTCTAGAAACATATAAAAGCTTGTAATTGATATAGAATATGGTAGATAGTTCTAGAATAGTCATGAATGTATGTAGATCTAGAAGCTTCCTATAAGGAGGTGGAAACACCTATAAATAGGTGTGGAGCTCATTTGCTCCAAATCAATCCCAACATCCAAGTATCCTAGAAAGCCTCAAAGAAAGCAAAGTGTGTAGTAGTCTTACAAAGTGTAAGTTCTTCTTAAGTGTCATAATAAAAGTCTTGTTGTTTCCCACACAAAGAGTCGTGTTCAACAATCTGGTATCAGAGCAAGGTTTCTTGATAGTGAGAACGAGTGATTCTCTTTGTATCGTGAGTAGTCTGTGACTCTGCAAGTTTGGTGTCGAAACTAGCTTGTTTGGTATTACCGAGGTACAGCCAACACGATGGGTGATCTCCAAGTCGTCGGAGGAATCAAGAAACTCAACAACAACAACTACAAAACGTGGGAAACATGTATGAAGTCCAACTTAGAAGGACAAGATCTATGGGAGGTCGTTGGTTGAAGCGAAACTACGCCACTAGAGGAAGACGTTAATGGTGCTTTGCGCAAATGGAAAATCAAAGCAGGGAAAGCAATGTTTGCCTTGAAGACCACAATCGAAGAAGAGATGTTGGAGCATATTCGGGATGAGAACACCCCGAAAGAAGCTTGGGACACGTTTGTGACGCTTTTCTCAAAGAAGAATGATACGAGACTACAACTTTTGGAGAATGAGCTATTATCAATCTCACAACGTGACATGACGATTGCTTAATATTTCCACAAGGTCAAGTCGATATGTCAGGAGATTACTGAGCTAGATCCGCAATCCGTCATTGCAAAAGCTCGAATGAAAAGGATCATCATCCATGGACTGAGGCCAGAATATAGAAGCTTCATTATTGCTGTACAAGGATGGCCCGTTCAACCATCACTTGTAGAGTTTGAGAATTTGCTGGCCAGCCATGAAGCTATGGCTAAGCAAATGGGAGGCATCACGCTGAAGAGTGAAGAAGAAGCATTCTACACAAGTAAAAGTCGGAGGAATTTCAAGCCACCTTCTAAAGAAGGATACAAAAATGCTGACAAAGGGAAGAGTCAACCAGGAACCTCACAACCATGGAGATCTCAAAAGACCGACAATAAGAGTTCTTTGGGGAGGAGGTTCGAAGGCAACTGCAACAACTGTGGAAAGTGGGGCCACATGTCCAAGGATTGTTGGTCAAAGAAAAAGTCTGTGGAAAGCAATGTAGTAACTTCCAAAAAGGAAGTAGAGGATGAATGGGATGTTGAGGCACTATCTGCTATAGAAGAGAATAAGACTAAAAGAGGAAGGCTAATGTTCGTGGATGCCAGGGTAAATGGAGGATACACTAACTCTTTGGTAGATACAGGTGCATCCCATAATTTCCTTGCTAAAGATGAAGCTAAAAAGTTGGGCATCAAATACACCAAAAATCCAGGCTGGTTGAAAGTCGTCAACTCTTTATCCAAGCCTATCATTGGTGTTGCATATGGAGTACCTCTTAAGATAGCAGAATGGGAAGGCACCATAGACTTGACAGTGGTGCATATGGATGACTATCGTATGGTATTGGGAATGGATTTCCTAGACAACGTACGACCCTGGTCATTTGAGAGAGATGATATCATGCGTATCACCAAGGGTTCAATAATTCACATTGTACCCTTGAAGAGAAATATGATTGGATCCCGAATGCTATCAACTATGAAACTCAAAAAAGGTCTCAAGAAGAGCGAGACAAAGTTTATGACAACTTTGGAGGAGGAAGACGTTCATTGGAAGATGGATGCTCCGAAGGAGAATAATAACATGACATCACTAGAGTTGCATAAAAAGTTTCATCTTAGACGAAAAATGGAACATGTGATGGAGAAACTGGATAAGGCGAAAAAGAAGAAAAACATATTAATTCGTAAGAGCAAAGTAGAATTTCTCAACAGAGCAACATCTAAACGAGATGAGCAGATCAATAAGGGATCACGTCATAACATGTTAATATTGTGGAAATTTTCCAAAGCTTGTAAAAGGGACAACTCACATGCTTACAAGTTTCTCAAAGGGAGGCATAAGAAACTACACAAGACAGTTCAACAAAGTCAGGAACAATATTATGCTGCAAGAAAATGCAGCCACGAATGTCGTTGTCAACTACGAAAACAATATACGAAGCAACGACTACAACAACTAAGAAAAAACCAAGCATGTGGAAGAGAAAAAGTTCTCAAGGAAGAAGTCAATATGCGACAGATCAAGACTGATAAACAAATAGCGAAATTATTCACCAAAGGGCTGAGTAAAGGAAAAAATAAAGGTTTTAGATGTCAGCTCGACATGATACGAAGAATGGGGGCTAGTGCTGAGGGGGAGTGTTGAAGGTCATCACTAGCCTGATAGAATCATGTTATTGTCTAGAAGAAGTTAGCATGTTCTAGAATGATCTGGAAGATTCTAGAACATTATGGAATTCTATGGAGAAGTCCAGAAGATGCCAGAAGATTCTAGAATACTCTAGAATGAGATGGAAGACTCTGGAAGGCTATGGAACATTCTAGAACACTATGGAAGGCACAAGAATGTCTATACTTATCTAGGACATTATAGAATATTCTAGAAACGTATAAAAGCTTGTAATTGATATAGAATATGGTAGATAGTTCTAGAATAGTCATGAATATATGTAGATCTAGAAGCTTCCTATAAGGAGGTGGAAACACCTATAAATAGGTTTGGAGCTCATTTGCTCCAAATCAATCCCAACATCCAAGTATCCTAGAAAGCCTCAAAGAAAGCAAAGTGTGTAGTAGTCTCACAAAGTGTAAGTTCTTCTTAAGTGTCATAATAAAAGTCTTGTTGTTTCCCACACAAAGAGTCGTGTTCAACAGTCAATGTCGGCCATGGGATTTTAATTGATTAAGCAAGATGTAATTGGAAGTATGGTTCAACTTCATTAGATAGTTAATTAAGTAGATCATGACCAAATCGACCCGTTTATGTTGATTTGATTTATTGACCTCAAAAATAAGAGTTTTCTCTTCTAAAGTATGACCATAGAAGCTCTAGTCTTGATTTGTAAACGGATCTACCCCAGATGGATGATGGACAAATCCAAGTATCGGTCCATCTAAATGGTCCATTTAATTTGTTGGATCAGTTGGCCAGGCTTCTATATGTTCGATCACATAAATATATTGGATTGGATCTAGATCAAAACCCACCATATTGAGAATCCTAGCTACAACTACCTCGTCAAAGCGGATGTATGTGAATGATAATAAACTTATTATTTTTTATCTGCATGCAATAGAAGACGAAGTGCGCTTTAGAGCTTTAGCGCGAAGGAAGTACCACCTACTTGGTCATCACTCATGAATGTGAGGTATAATCTCTGACACCAAAAGCTTTTCTCAATAGATAAATTAAAGGCACATATACAACCAATCATGTTATGATAAAAGTTCTTAATTGATCCAGAGGAGTTATAACCTTGCAACGGTTGCTTGCAAATAACAACATGAAAACGTGAACATGTGCTCCTCGGTCCTCATCTCTTCACATTCAAATAGCAAAGAAGAATGAGCCGTCCACGCAAAGGTCTCAGCGTACACACATTCATGAAAATGTATAGGACGCCTTCGTTTGCGGTTTTGAATTAAATATTTTTTTATCTTCTAACAGTACTTTGGGGTTTTTTAGATTTTAGTATGGGCTAAATACTGTTAAGTTTTGTCAATCATGTGATACTTTTGGTGATTACAATATTGGTTACTTTAGTTGTTTTTGAATTTAGAGATTTTTGGTATCTGTAGAAAAAATAGAAGAGTTGTTCTAACAAAGTTTTTTTTTGAACTTTGAAACTAATATTTATAGTCATGACTTTTCTGTCTCTCTGCAGAGAAAGTTTTCGATATAGTTTATAAATAAGGACAGGGAACCTTCCAGATACACATATTCGAAAGCATTGAAACTTAATACTAAACATTCAAATTCAATACAAAGCTACACAAAGTTATAATACAAAACATTATACGTAGAATATCATATCATTCAAAGTTTAATACGAAACTGATTCTCGACCTTGAAAACTTCCAGATCATCATCCTCGTTATTCTTTTGTTAAGACGCATCATGTTCACCTTGAACCAAGTCGTTTTGGAAGTGCATCAATGGTGGGAGCCGCACGGCTGTTAATATATTATCATTCAATGAAAAGCTAGTTGGTAAAAGGTCAGTTAGTCAATGTCAATAGTTAGTTAGCTAATATTGTTACATTCAGCTTATGTTAGCAATAATGGTGCATCTTTAGTCTTGTATATATACAGATCTTTTAATCGACATTGTAAATAATGAAAATAAACAACATTCTCTCATTTCTCTAATATGGTATAAGAGCAGGTGCTTCTGATTTGTGCATATTTTTCATTCCATCATTCCTGATTTCATCATACTTCAATTCTGGCTCTGTCTCAATCTCATTCATGATTCATATATGGAATTCTTGTTCTTCAATTTCCAATTCGATTCCTCATTTGATTTTTTTTGGTCAATCTAATTTTCTCGATCTAAAATTTTAGATTTGATTTCTCTTTTACTGTTTTGTTCTTTCTCGATCTTTGATTCTTAAATTCCTGAATTGTTGTTTCATGATTCTTAAACTGCCGATTTCTACAAATTTTGCATCCAATTCACACGTTGATCGCATTTCAGTTGATGATACTTATTTTCTGCATCATTCCGATAGTCTTGGTTTAGTACTCGTTTCACGGGTGCTCATAGGGGATAACAATGTGTCATGTAGCAGAGTTATGCTCATTTCATTCTCTGTATAAAAAAAAAAAAAAAAAAAAAAAAAAAAAAAAAAAAAAAAAAACAAGGTTGATTTCATAAATGGATCATTTCTAATCAAAGTTCTAATGATTAAACTCATCTTAAATCGTAGAAAATGAACAATAATGTTGGTATTTAATGGATTCTCAACTCAGTCTCAAAGGAGATCTCACCAAGCATCATCTTTTTGGAATCTGCTCATTATATATGGAAGGAATTGAAGGACTGATTTCGGCCAAGCAATGGTCCTCAGAATCTTCAAAATCAAAAGAGATCTTATGAATTTTATGCAAGAACTTGATTCTGTAAGTAATTACTTCACAAAACTAAAGGTCATTTAGGATGAAGTGTCAAATTTTAATGTTCATTGTACTTGTGGACTTTGTACTTGTGGTGCGGCAAAGGAAGCTGACCAAACTAAGAGTTTCTTAATGGGGTTTAATGACACATTTTCTCAATTTCTAGGCCAAATACTCTTAATGGATCCAATTCCACCTGTTAATAAAGTCTTCTTACTCATCATATAAGAAGAACGACAGAGGAATATGTGTGGTGATTTTAATGTTATCAAAATATATTAGTGTAGTTATTCTTAATATTGAGATATGTTGAGTTTATTTACTCACAGAGACCGGAGTTGAACAGTGCACATTCGGAGTAATAAATGTAAACTCGGGAATACGGGGGTCCGAGAGCAGCGACCTTGGCAGGGTCTAGGGGCAATGCCCCTTGCGGGGGTCTAAGGGGCAGAGCCGGTGGTGGTGGTTCTGCTATCTCTCAAAACAAGTGGTGAAATCATTGTGATGTAGGAATCGGTTGTGTCCTATAACAACCTTTCAAGCTACCTACCGGGGTTGGCACCAAAATGGATGTAACCACCATTTAACCACTTTCTCTCATGTATAAGAGCACAGTGAATGTTCCATAAATGGATTAGATTCTCTATACTCAAAAAGTGATCATCTAATTCTCTCCATCTCTCAAAAAACAAAATAGCAAGGTACTTTCTATGTTTCGAATTTGGAAGTGGCCTAATTTCTAAATTGTTATTCTTTGGCTATCCCAAATCAGATTTCGTAATACCCCAAGCAAAAGGGTCGAAATCAAATATTTTGGAAAGTGATTGCAATCACAATTCAAGTATTATCCGAGTACATATTGATATTCTTAGACCCAAAATTTAATACTCAAAATCTATGATTCTTGATGAATATTAATGGTAGAATTTGTTAACGACATGAGTTCCAAATTCGGGAAACTAGACAAGTTTGAGGGAAATGATTTTCGTTATTGGCAAAAGAAGATGCATTTCATTCTCACCACATTGAAGGTTGTTCACGTTTTAAACACTCCTACACGAGAACCAATAGAGTATGAAACCATTGAACCTACCAAAAAAAGATGCAAGTGAGACAATGATGATTATATATGTCGTGACCACATTTTGAATGATATATCTGACTCTTTCTTTGATCTATATCAAAATCACGAATCTGCAAAAGATCTTTGGGATGCACTTGAATCCAAATACATGGCAGGGGATGCTTCTAGCAAGAAATTCCATGTGAGTAATTTCAATAATTACAAAATGGTGGACTAAGGCCTATCATGGAACAATAAATGAACTATGAGATTTTTGGGACAGTTTGAACAACACAAAATACAAATGGATGAATCCATTTCGTTCTATAGTGTCACTGAAAATTTCTCCCTATCTTGGAAAGTTTTTAAGCACACTCTGAAACACCAACTTTATAGTCATTTGAGAATTGATGAACTTCTTCGGGATAAAGAAATTGGCAAAGGAAATGAAAAAGAAGTTCCTGGATCTTTTGTGAATATGGTGGGTGATGATAAACATTAGAAAAAATAATAAAGGAAAAAAGGAAGAAGAAAGATGATCATCATAAAGGTTCAAACAAGAAAGTAAAAGTTGCATGTTGCAATTGCAACAAACTTGGTCACATGAAATGTTATTTTCGTTCGAGGAAGAACAAGAATGGTGCAAACAATTGTAGACAAGGATCTCATGATGAAGGATAGAATTTCATTTCTAAAAATACTATTATTATTATATATCATGTAACACTAATTCTTGAATTATTTTAAGTTTAGGATGATGATCATCACGGTGGATAGACTAGGGACGACGAGTCATGTATTTAAATATCGCTCTTGGTTCAAGGATTATGAAGTAGTACATGTTTTGGTCAAAAACTAATCAAGTAATATTCAACTAAATTGTATGAGAGGCTGTGATGTTTGAGGTAATGAAAGTATAAGATATTGATCAAAGTGAGACAAGTGAGTTACAAGGAAAGCCCTTGATCCTTTTTAGGATCTCCAACATAAAACCTTGGAAGCTGATAATGATCACATGCCTTGTTTTTATTTATTTCAATGTGAGGTTATAGAAATGATCATGATAATATGAGTAAAAATGTAGTAATAGAGCTAATCATGTATGTAGTGTGTGTATTACAGGTGTATTTATAGTCTACACTAATTATCAATAAGTCTGATATTAATTTCCAGGATCCTCTTGAATGGGCATCAACATGTTGTTTGAATTTCGAACCCTAGTAGATAAAATTTATCCATTCCATGATCATCATTACGCAGTCAAATCGTCTTCTCTCTCGACTATCACCAGAATAAATAGGGTAATCAGGTCAAGATTTTCTTTACCTTCCCCACCTTTTCTCTTGATCATCTCTAGTTATTTTCAAATGTAATTTCTTTCTTCCTTTCTTCCTTTCTTCCTTTCTTCCTTTCTTTTACTTCTTTTCTGATCATGGGAAAGAAAATTCCTCGCTCTCGTGCTAGCATACTTCCTCCTTCCGATGATGATTTCACTTATCAAAAGTTACTGGCTCATGATGAGTCATGCTCTTTTGACAATGAGGATATTCAATCTTAAAAGCATAAAGGTGTTTTTCCTAATTGTGTTGTCTTCAAACACTGCGATATCTCAGTCAAGTCATATTTCATCACACCCACCTAGGTTTGCTTCATGGAATACCCTTTTTCTCTAGGTCTAACTTATCCTTTCTCCGGGGTCATCTCTGATTTCTTTGAAGTTACCCAACTCTCCTATGTCTAGGTTATGCCAATAGTTTGGAGGATCCTTTATTAGGTCGATCACCTGAATCATTCTGGGAACTTGAACATTGGTTTATCTAAGTTTGCTTCTATTTATGATCTTTCCATCTTTGGCTCTTCTTGTTTTTTTCATGGTCAAACCATTTAAACCACTTCTTTTTCTAAAATCCAAGCATAATGACGACGGTTGGAAAGAGAGGTTTTGCTTTGTGATACGTGATTCCAATGCTAATGGAAGTTCTTTGCCAGAGAGATTTGTTAAAAAGGGTAGGATTTATTGTTGTTCTTTAAGGGTCCTGGGATTTACTTTCTTATTTTATTTTTTGTGATGCAGAGTTCAAGTTTGAGGATCTTTCTCCTGCCGTTGAAGATATGGAAGATAAGATAGCAAGCTATCTTGCTTTGTCTAAGACCGTTAGATCTTGTCGATTCGAACCGCCTAGTCTTCAGGAAAATTCTTCGACTACAGCCCCTATGTCGATAGGTGACGATCCTTAGTTCATCTTTTTCTTTTCTAATGTGAAGGATCCTAAACTCATAGGGATTTTTCTTTATGTTTAGGATCCAAGGTCACACGCTCCGGTTCCCACTTTACCCTTACCAATCTTGACATGGCTATGTCTAGTGGCCAACTAGTAGTTAAGACGAAGAAGACCTCATCTTCTCCCCCCCCCCCCCCCCCCCAAAAAAGAGATCTTCCATTGATTTCACAGTAAAGACTTCAGGATACCGGAAGAGAAAAAACGCTAGGGCCATGGATTTAAGCTTGGAAAATCTCGAAGCTGAGGATGCACTCCCGAAGTTGGTTTCTTTTTCTCAGGCTGTAAGTAATGGGTTTTATAGGTTACAAAGATCATCTATTCTGCCAGAGAAACATAAACCCTAAGTTCACATGCACCCTAAAGGATCTATGTTCTCACTATGATTTACAAACAACGATTGAATATACCCTACAGTACATTGCTATTTTTCGAAATTAGCAAAAGGGTTATTAGAAAAACATATATTTAGTTTATTATAGCGAATACAATAATATTCATTATTCGTTGTTCTCCAGAAAGCAAGCAACAGAAGTCTCGTGTCTCTAGTAGATCACACCCAAACTCTAGCAAGTTGGAGGCTTAACAGGAGAGAAGAGGAGGAAGGAAATTTTCATATTCTCTCTTTTTTCAATGAAGGGATCTCAAAAATCATAACCTAAGGGGGTTTATATAGGTGATAAGGAGGCTAAGGATAAGACATATTCCTTTTAGATAACCCTAATCCTTTTGCTTTCCCCTTAAGACATCCAACTTTCCTTAGAGCCCAAGAAAATCTCTAGACACCCTCTGGAACTTCCGTAGAACCGTCCCCCTTATGGTAGATTCTAGAATTGATCAATGTTTAACTTTTAAACATTGGCACCTTTAGTCCTTCCACCTTTAATTAATCTAATTAATCACAAAATTAATTTCAATTCATTTCTGATTAATTTTTAATTAAACAATACTATTTCGAATTAATATATTATCCTCATAATATATTAGTAAATCATTTCTTTTTATTTCTAATTAATTAATTAACCATATAATAAATTAATAAATCAATCTCTCGCTCCAAAAAGCAATCCAGTCAATTACTAGGTTTGAGGGCAACCCAAAAGGACTCTGCTAATAATTCAAGATTATACTAATTTAGTTATTTGCTTACACACCTAATCCAATACTCTCCCATTTGGATAAGTGTAAAACTAAATTACAGTTATAACTTCAAAATCAGACATCAAAGTGTGCTTTCCAAAGAAATTGTCAAACTATGATCCAATCAGATATTTGTCCTTAGATAAGTAATCAAATATTCCACTATTCTAAAGATATCATACATACTTGACAAATGGATTATAATTAATCTCACAGTCCAAACTTTTTTCTCGATTTCCGATTTGCGATGAAATCATAAGACTTCTAATTGAACACATCAATTTAGTCCTGGTTGGGCCCAACACTATAAGTAACCACCAAATCATTGAGGTGTTGGATTAGTGTCTAAGCCCATAACTATATTTGGTATGCCTCTCCCTCCTCTCTTCTCAGTCATCTTCTTGTTTTTGGGGTTTGTAAGCCATTAGAGGTGTTACACTTGTGACACTAAGCTTCTTGAAGATCAAAGATTCTAGAAACTATTGAAAGGTATCATCAAAACTTGTTTTATTCTAGATTTCATTTTAATAGTATGCTAGATTAGGGTTTCAAGCTTTAGATAAATTTTCATGTACAATAAAGAAACCTAGATCCAAAGCTTTAGGGTTTTGCATGTGCACATAGGATGTTATTTTGCTCAAAACCCATCAGTGGTATCAGACACAGGCTTCGTTTCTATTGTACTTGATGCATGGTGTATTTATTCATTGCTTAAAATCAAATTTTGTGTTATTTGCCTGACAAACTCGTCGAGCCCTATGAGCTATTCGACGAGTAGGATGAGCTCGGTGAGTCCTGTAAGGGGCTCAGCGAGTCGGGCTGTCAGACAGATAGATTTTCGGGATTTTGGCTTATTTTGACTTGATATAATTACCAAAAATGTTTTTGAATAATAAATTCCGAATTTTACTAATTCCATGTAATTATCTTAGTCAAAATAGAAGATAATTATCATTTAATTAGATAATCATTGCCTTATATGATAAACATTAATTATTTAAATTATTTGTTCACTATCTTGCATGAAAATTGGAGTAGGTCAAAACTAAATAATCACAAATTAATTGTTTAATTGTTTTATTTGAATTTTGATCTAGATAGTTTTAAAATGTTTCAAAAACTTGTCCTCAAGTTTTGGAATTTAAAATTTTGATTAAAAGTTTAATTTTAAATTAATTAAATTCCTAGCCCTAGAATTTTACAAGTTTAAAATTCAACCCTATACTATTACGACCCTCCACCAATCAAGGAAGCGGTGAGTGAGAGTGGACACCCATTAAACTGCCATTTTATAAGCAGCAACCTTATACCCCCTTATAGATCGGCTTCGTGAATGAGGCCTACTAACGGTAAGAATAGCATTTATCTTATACATACATATATATAATAATAATAATAATAATAATAATAATAATAATAATAATAATAATAATAATAATAATAATAATAATTATTATTATTATTATTATTATTATTATTATTATTATATATGTATGTATGTATAAGATAAATGTTATTCTTACCGTTAGTAGGCCTCATTCACGAAGCCGATCTATAAGGGGGTATAAGGTTGCTGCTTATAAAATGACAGTTTAATGGGTGTCCACTCTCACTCACCGCTTCCTTGATTGGTGGAGGGTCGCTATTTGAACGGGTAGGATAGGTCAACTAATTCCTCATTAAAACTATAATGATTAATAAAGTAACGAAATGTTTTTATTAAATTCTCAATCTTAGTTACTTTAGGAATGTGTGAATTTGATGCTATTCCATGAAATTACACTTTGTACCCTTGCCAAGATGTTAATGGAGTGTATGTGGTTAACCGGTACACTAATTTGGTTCTAGCAAAGGTGGAAAAGGGTGACTCGATGTTTGTCATAGATCAATGGAGCGTGTGTGGCTAACCGGCACATTGATTAGGTGACTGCAACATTGAGGGCACCAAGTACATTTGCATGGTTATTCCCACCTTGTTAGTGATCATCGATATCCCAGTCACAAACTTGAAGGGCATATCGAGATTTAAATGTGCCATCGAAAAGTTCAATGAATCTCAAAGGATCTAGGAGTTTCAATACATTTAAAAGTTAATTGTTGTCGTTTTTCATGGTGGAAATTAGTGAATCATCATTCACTTACCTTCAAGTTGTTTGTTGTTTAGATTACGACATCCCTCTTCTAAATTGCAAATAATGTTGTTGGATCCTAGCCCTAATTTCTCATTTGGGTGTTTAATTGGGGATTTTTATCTAATCAAACTTTGTCTCTTTTCTTTTTCAGATGTCTAACTCGAACAACAACAATGCTTCAGGCTCAACCTCTACCGGCTTGTTCTCACTCGTGAATTTGTGTGGGAGGATGATTTTTGATGGGACCAATTTTAATGATTGGATCCAAAACATTCGAATGGTTACCCGCTACGAGGACAAGGAGCTCAAGGAGGTAAACGTTAACACTGCTACTCCTGAGGAGATCGCTGCCATTGAGGCCCATGAGCAAGATGCAATGAAGTCCACTGCATCATGCTCGCAACTATGACTACAGAACTCCAAAAGTCCTACGAGGACTAGTATCCGTACGAAATGCACTAGGATTTGCTAGAAAGGTACCACTAGAGTGCCAGGCAGGAATGGTACGAGATCATCACTTCGATGATCACGACCAAGATGAGGGACGGAGAGACTGTCACTGCTTATCTGCAGAAGATGCAGAGGTATGTCGACCGCCTGCTGAAGTTAAATGTTAACTTCGACGAAGATCTGGCGATTGACATCATTCTTCACTCACTGCCACCCTGCTTCAACTAGTTTCGCATGACCTCCCACATGAACAAGGAGGAGGTCAGCTTGAGTAAGCTTCAAGGCTTGTTGAGGACTGCTAAGAGCAACCTCAAGCATAAATCCATTGCATCGACTCCCGCTATAGCCGCCCTCGTCTTGGCTATTGGGCAGGGGAATGGTAAGAAGAGGAAGGCTCCTTCCAAGAGTCACTATAAGCGAAAGTCCCATGATGACGCCTCTTCTAATGGAACCAAGGCTGGTCCCACTACACCCACCTCCAACCCAAAGAATGCAGCACTGCCATGAGAAAGGGCATTGGAAGTAAAGTTGCCCGAAATATATGCAAGATATCAAGGATCGGAAGATCAAGCCATCCTTCGCAGATATTTATACTATTTAATATAATGATTCATTGCATATTATTTCTTGGGTTCTCGATACAGGGTGTGGTTTTCACATTTGTTCTGATTTGCAGGGTCTAAGAGGAAATAGGGATGTGGAGCATGGGAAGATAAATTTGATCATAGGGAACAGAAGATTGTCGCCTGTCACCGAGATTGGAGTTTACTCTTTAGTGCTTAGTAATGGATTAGGACTAGATTTGAATAATTGTTGCTATTCGTCTGAAATGGCAAGAAACATCATTTCTTTTCATGGTTTGTATAGACAAGGATTTAGATATTCATTTGATAATGAAAAGGGTTTTATTAATGTTTATCTTAATGGTGTTTTCTATTTTGAAGCATTGCCTTGTAATGGAATATATGAAACTATGATGGTTGTAGACAATTTAGGAAATGATGTGTTGGGTATCGATTCTTCCAATAGTTTGGATAAAGCATGCTTGTGGCGTTGTCGTCTTGGACATGTCAACAAGAAAAGCATAGCCCAATTCCAAAAGGATGGAGTGTTGGAGTCATTCGACCTTAGGGACGATGACGTGTGCGAGTCTTGTTTACTTGGAAAGATGACCAAGTCACCCTTCACTGGTACTTGTGAAAGGAGTGAGGGTTCATTGGATCTCATACACACCGATGTGTGTGGGCCCTTTAGATCCACCACAAGGGATGCATGCTACTTCTATGTGACTTTCACCTATGATTATAGTGTTGGATATAGTGTCTAAGTCCATAACTATATTTGGTATGTACTTGACCCGACCCGGCATGGTCCATTTAGGTTGCACTTCACCCGAACAATTTATGGATAATATTTTGAGAATAGTACAAGTTATGATTTATTAATATATTATAAGTTCTAATATATTAATATAAGATCATATTATTTAATTAGTATTGATCTATAATTAATCTAGGATTAATTTAGAGATCAAAGATATTACTAATTAAATATGACCTTCTATATTTATATAGCATGGGCTAATGCTTATTTGGAACTGGCTAGGCTTGCATGGAAAGTCCATGGATACTCCATGGAGCTTTAACCCATGGATCTCATGGAAATGAAGAGACATTGGTGTTAGGGTTTACATGGATGTAACCCTAATCCACCACACTATATAAAGGAGGCTTTGGTTCTTGAAATAAACTAGTGGACACTAGTTGAGTGAGGAAAAACAAGAGGGCCAATTTCAAGATAGTAGTGACTATTCTCTCAAAGTTCCAAGTTTGTGGTGATTTGTGATTTCCATTTGAGGCATCCACACTATTGGTGCTAGGCTCTAAAACTTCAAGGAATCAACTACTACTACAAGGTAAGTATTGCTACTAGCTTTATTTGATTCATGTTCCCCATGCCATGCTAGTTAGGATATGAACCTTGGAAAATTAATTATTTGCATGTATCTTAGACAAACATAGATCCAAGGTTTATTAGGGTTGCATGTACACTTAGGAAGTGTTAGAATGCTCAAAACCCATCAGTGGTATCAGAGCCTAGGCTTGCTTGTTTGATACTTGATGCAAAATATTGGAAAAAGTCGAAAAACTTGTTGTCTGCCTGATGAACTCGCTGAGTCCATGGGGGGACTCGCCAAGTTCATGTGTATCTTCAACCTACTCGCCAAGTAGGTTCATGCACTCGGCGAGTAGGAGCCACAGAGTGCAGATTTTCGACTATAGTTGCTGGAAATGGACTAGAAACATTACCCTAAACTGTTTTGGTACTTGAAAACTTGTTTTAGATGGTGTAATGTCTTTGCTAATCCATTTACAACAACTTGTTATCAAAATTACAAAGTTTTATGTGTAATTTTTGATTCATGAAAGTGTTCATATTCATGTTCTTGATCTTATGATGTTTAGTTGATCATAGGAATTATTTGTAACCTATGTGGTAGATTAATTCATGATCATTATGTGTTTTAATGGAGTTCATAACTTGTCCTCAAGTTATGGAAAAGCAAAAGTCACTTGAATTAAAACCATTAAAAGAACACAAGAGTTAGAAAAATGAAGAGTCTTCATTTTTATTACTCTATTAAACTCATAAGTTACAAGAAATGAAAAGTTTTGAAAGTTTACAAAACTTGCCCTCAAGTTTTGGAACAAGTAAAGTCATATTAAAAACTTTAGTTCCAACCCTTAGAATTTTAAAAGTTAAAATTCAACCCTTATACTTATAATATTATAAGTTAATAATATATATGTATAAGATTAAAGTCGTCTTACCGCTAGTACGCCTCATTCACGAAGCCGGTCTATAAGGTGGGTATAAGGTTGTTGCCTATAAAATGGCAACTTAATGGGTGTCCACTCTCACCCACCGCTTGCTTGACTGGTGGAGGATCGTTAGCCGAACGGGTAAGACAAGGACTTATAAATTCTCATTAAAAGTATGATGAATATTATGAAGTAACTAAATGTTTTATTAAATTCCCAATCTTAGTTACTTTAGGAAAAATGTGAATAAGGTGCTAATCCATGAAATTACACTTTACACTTTGTCTAAGTCGTTAGTGGAGCGTGTGTGGTTAACCGGCACACTAACTTGGACTTAACAAGGTAGGTAAAGGGTGACTTAATATTTATCATAGTATCGATGGAGCGTGTGTAGTTAACCGGCACATCAATTGAGGGGTAATTTATTAAGGGTACCAAGTAATTTGCATGGTTACTTCACACCTCGTTCTTTGATCCTCGGCATCCCAGTCACAAAAGTTGGAGGGCACACTCGAGATTGAAGCATGCCTTTGAAAAGTTTATTGAATCTCAAAAGAATCTGGGAGTTTCTAAAAACCAAATTAAATATTTTTAATATTTCGACTTTGGTGGAAATTGATGAATCGTCATTCACCTACCTTTCAAATATGTTATTACTTAGATTACGGCATACCTCTTCTAAGTATAATATATTGTGATTGGGTCCTAGCCTTAATATTACATTTGGGTGTTTTATTAAGGTCAATCTCTATATCTAAACTAATTCTTTCTTTCTTCTCTTACAAGATGTCTGCAAACAACGTTGCTTCTGGCTCTAATCCTAGTGGCTCCTTTTCTCTTATGAACTTGTGTGGGAAAGTCACTTTTGATGGATCCAACTTTAATGAATGGATCAGAAACATCAGAATGATTACTCGCTACGAGGACAAGGAATATGTCCTCGATAAGGAGCTTAAGGAGATTGATGAGGCAGTTGCTACTCCTCAAGAGATCGCTGAGTTTAGGGCACATGAAAGGGATGCCACCAAAGTGGCATGCATCATGACGGCCACTATGACCGCGGATCTCCAAAAATCCTATGAAGATTTCTACCCCTATGAGATGCACCAAGACTTGATGGAAAGATACCATCAAAGTGCTCGTCAAGAGAGGTATGAAATCATCTCCTTAATGATAACAAATCGCATGAAGGATGGTGAACCCATCACGGGCCACATGCAGAAAATGCAAAGATTTATGGACCGTTTGCTGAAGCTTAATGTGAACTTCCCCGAGGAGCTAGCAATAGATATTATTTTGCACTCCTTACCTTCATATTATGATCAATTCCGCATGACATACCACATGAATAAGGAAGAGGTCACTCTCAGCAAACTTCAAGGACTCTTAAAGACCGCGGGAAGTGGTCTTAAGGGTAAGGCGGTTGTTACTACTCCTACTCCTACCAACTCCGCCCCTGTCTTGGCAATCGGGAAAGGATGAGGGAAGAAGAGAAAGAGTTCTTCGAAGGGTACCAAGGTTAGGACCCTTGATGGCTCTTCTTCAAGTGGAACCAAGAAAGGTTTCATCAGTCCTTCTTGTGACCCTAAAGAGGCTAAATGCTTCTATTGCCATGAAAAGGCACATTGGAAGCGGAACTGCCGAAAGTACCAGCAAGATGTGAAAGATGGGAAAGTTAAACCCAGCCATGCTGGTATTTACACTATCTTATCTAATAACTCACCCCCATTCTAATTCTTGGGTCCTTGATATCGGTTGTGGTATTAACATCTGTTCTGATTTACACGGACTAAGAAGAAGTGAGGATGTGGAGCAAGGAAGAATAAACTTGATCATGGGAAACAGGAAAGCTTCACCTGTCACCAAGATTGGAGTTTATACTTTATCGCTAAGTAGTGGGTTTAGTTTAGATTTGAATAAGTGTTGTTATTCGCCTGAAATGACAAGAAATATTATTTCCTTTCATGCATTGTATAAACAAGGTTTCACTTTTTCATTTGATAATGGAGTTCGTTCGATTAATGCTTTCTTTAATAATGTTCTTTATTTTAAAGCATTACCTTGTGATGGCGTGTATGAAACAGTATCTGTGGTTGATAACTTAGGAAATAATGTATTGTGTATTGATTCTGTTAATAATAATAACTTGGATAAAGCATCTTTATGGCATTGTCGCCTTGGACATATAAGCAAGAAACGCATAGGCCAACTCCAAAAGGATGGAGTATTGGAGTCGTTTGACCTAAAGTTAGATGATAGTTGCGAATCATGCTTACTTGGAAAAATGACAAAGTCACCCTTCACAGGCTCTTGTGAGAGGGGTGAAGGTTTGTTGGACCTTGTACACACGGATGTGTGTGGACCATTCAAACATGCCACAAGGGATGCTAATCGTTATTATTTGACTTTTACTGATGATTACAGTAGATATGGATATGTCTACTTAATCAAGCATAAGTCAGAGACTTTCGAAAGGTTTAAGGAATTTAAACAAGAAGTCGAGAATCAATTGGGCAGGACCATTAAGATGCTACGATCCGATCCAGGTGGTGAGTATCTTAGTTCAGAGTTCCTCGACTATCTTAGGGAATGTGGGATTGTCTCACAATTGACACTTCCCAGGACACCACAGTTGAATGGTGTAGCTGAGAGGCGTAATCGAACCTTGTTTGATATGGTTCGTTCCATGATGAGTCGAGCTTCGCTACCAATCTCATTTTGGGGGTATGCCTTAGAGACTGCCACCCATATTCTTAATCTAGTCCCTACAAATAAAGTTGCCAAAACTCCTCACGAGATGTGGACTGGTAAAGTACCCAACCTAGACCACATCAAGATTTGGGGTTGCGAGGCTTTTGTGAGGCGCGAGACTCATGATAAGCTAGAACCCCGAAGCGAGAGGTGTACTTTCATCGGCTACCCACAAAGATCCTTTGGTTACCTCTTCTACAGACCTAGTGATAATGTGGTCTTTGTAGCAAGAAGAGGAGTCTTTCGAGAGAGAGAGAGAGTCTATAAGCCAAGGAGACAGTGGGAGGCAAATTGATCTTGAAGAAATTCAAGAGTCAAGCGGTGAAGGAACTTCAAACCCTAGCCCTCAACTTGAGGAGGAAACTCCTGTTGAGCCAATTGACGAGTCTGTACCTCTGAGGCGTTCCACGAGAGTTAGGAATGCACCTGAGCATTACTATGGTTTCCATATTACTGCGGAAGGTGAGACACTTATTAGTGATGAGACACTAGTAGGTCTGGATGAACCTAACAGCTACACGGAAGCCATGGCAGGCCCTGAGTCTGCTAAATGGAAAGAGGCTATGGATAGCGAGATACAATCCATGTATGACAATCAAGTTTGGAACTTGGTTGAGAATGTACCAGGTCGTAAGACTGTAGGGTGCAAATGGATCTTCAAGAAGAAGACCGACATGGATGGTAATGTACACACTTATAAGGCTCGGCTGGTTGCAAAGGGCTTCTCTCAAATTCCTGGAGTGGATTATGATGAGACCTTTTCTCTAGTAGCCAAGATTAAGTCTATTAGGGTTATGTTTGATGGGTTTTAGGCATAAGAACAATCCTATGTGCTCATACAAACCCTAATGCTTGGATCTAGGTTTCTCTATTGTACATGCTTTGAATCCAAGACTAATAACCTTAGATCTAACATATTATAAACTGAATTAGGGTTTATAGAACCTTGTTTGATATGGTTCCCAGGACACCACAGTTGAATGGTGTAGCTGAGAGGCGTAATCGAACCTTGTTTGATATGGTTCGTTCCATGATGAGTCGAGCTTCGCTACCAATCTCATTTTGGGGGTATGAATTAGGGTTTATAGAATTACCTTTAATTGTTATATAGTAATAACAATTAATTCCTTGCTTGGATTGGCCTTAGAAAGCTTAGTGCCTCAAGTGCTGCACCTCTAATGGAATCACAAACACCATATACAACTTGGATGAAGAGGGAAGAGAGAGGAGGCATCAAAAACGGCTGGAAACCCTAATTGAAGTGTTGTCCACGTTTTTGGAGCCTAAGGGGTCCTTTATATACTTGTGTGGGCTGCTAGGGTTTCAGTCAAAACCCTAATGGACAACTTAAACTCTAAGCAGCCCATGGAACCTTCTGGATAAGGCCATGGACGAAAATATGATGGGCTTCCATCATAATTTCGTTCACCCCTTGATCCTTTAGCATTCCTTAGCCCAATAACTCAATTATCCAATAATTGCAGTTCAGTCCCCTGAATTTAATTAATCTCTTTTAGCCACAAAATTAATGATCAATTAATTCTTGACTAATATTAATTAAATAATATGATTTCTCCTTTAATATATTATTCTCATAATATATTAATAAATCATATTTAAACCTTTCTCTCCTTAATTCATCCTACATATTGCTATGGTGAAGGCAACCCAAAAGGACCATGCTCATAATCGGGTCAAGTACATACCAAAATAGTTATGGACTTAGACACTAATCCAACAATGTTAGCCATAGCTGCATTTCATGACTATGAAATTTTGCAAATGGATGTCAAAACCGCTTTCCTTAATGGAAAGTTGACTGAAGATGTTTACATGAGTCAGCCAGAAGGTTTTGTCAGCAACGAGTACCCTAATAGAGTGTGTAAGCTTGAGAAATCTATTTATGGATTAAATCAAGCACCTCGCAGATGGAATCTTTGCTTCGATGAAAAGGTCAAGGAATTTGGCTTTTCTAGGAGTGAAGATGAATCTTGTGTGTATGTCAAGGCTAGTGGGAGTATAGTTAGCTTTTTGGTGTTGTATGTGGATGACATACTACTCATAGGAAATGACATCCCAACTCTGTAGGAAGTTAAGTCCTGGCTTGGGAAGTGTTTTGCTATGAAGGACCTTGGTGAAGCTGCCTATATCCTAGGGATAAGGATTTTGAGAAACAGGAGTAAAAGACTAATTGGACTTAGTGAAAGCACCTATGTGGACAAACTGTTGAAAAGATTCAACATGCATAACTCCAAGAAAGGTGAGTTACCCATTCAGAGTAATGCCAGATTGAGTAAGACACAAAGCCCTAGTACTGAGGCTGAGATAGCAGAAATGAGTCGACTACCTTATGCTTCAGCTGTAGGATCGATCATGTATGCTATGACGTGTACTCGACCTGATGTAGCCTTTGCTTTGAGCATGGTTGTCAGGTATCAGGGGAACCGTGGCAAGGCACACTGGACTGCGGTAAAGAATATCCTCAAGTACCTGCGGAGGACTAAGGACTGGGTCCTTACCCTCGGCGGGAGTGATGACTTGAGAGTTTTAGGGTATAGTGATGCCAGCTTCCAGACTGATAGGGATAATTTCCGCTCTCAGTCGGGCTGGGTCTTTACCTTAAACGGAGGAGCAATCACTTGGAAGAGTTCCAAGCAGGAGACAGTGGCTGATTCCACTTGTGAATCAGAGTATATAGCAGCAAGCGAGGCAGCAAAGGAGGCTATATGGCTAAAGAACTTCATCGGAGACCTTGGAGTTGTACCAGCTATAAAAGAGCCAATGGAGATTTTCTGTGACAGCAATAGTGCGGTTGCCTTAGCCAAGGAACCGAGAGATCATGGAAGATCCAGACACATTGACAGAAAATATCACTTCATCAGACATCGAATAGAAGAAGGAATCCTCGTGGCAAAGAGGGTATCATCGGATGAGAACCCAGCAGATCCCCTCACGAAGGGACTGAGTAGGGTTAAGCATCTCCAGCATGCTCGGAGCATAGGGCTGAAGGATGATATAAGTTTTAGTAGTTAGATAAATTATGAAATTTTTAAAGTGTAATTGACATTAGATGATGAATAAAAGGTGTTTTATTTATGAGTAAAGTGTTGCTATCTCTTGTCGATCGTTTACTATATTTCATTTGCATGTTTTGACTTCCATAATAATTATGTTTGGTATATCATATTCTTCAAACCTCCACAGTCGGTTATATGTCGGAAGTAGGTATGAATCAAGACTATCATGATTGGTTGCAGATGTCTAAGGTGTTGGACATGGCTACAACAATCATGAGTGCTCATAAGTTATGAGCATTGGACTCAACCCACGCTCACTGGAATCACTTCATGGAATTTTATCTCGAGTGATCGTGAGACGGTAATATCATATAAGTCTTCAAACCTAGAGATATGATTTGTTACTTACGAGTTGGTTATGCATTGATTGTACGAAAACACATTGGTAACTCGATGTTATAAAACGTGCCTTTGTGTATAATTCAATGAGTGGTAGAACAAACATATGAGTCGAAGTTTATCTGTTCCTTCTAGGATTAGAAGCGATATCTGGGTCCCTCGATGATTTTGTTTTGACCTATCTAACGGGTCCGGTCAGAACTAAATTGATGTGTTCAGTTAAGTTCTATGTCAAACAAATCGGAAATCGGGAAACAAATGTTGGACAATAAGTAAGACCATGTTCCATGTATTTGTCCGGCTGATATCTAGAATAGAGGATTATATGATCACTTATCTTAAATGGCACGTTCTAGTTCAACAGAGTTTAAAGAGCTACTATGCTGATCGGTTCCTGAAGTCATACTTGCAACTATAGTTATTAGACTTATCCAAGTGGGAGACTGTTGGATATAGTGTCTAAGTCCATAACTATATTTGGTATGTACTTGACCTGACCCGGCATGGTCCATTTGGGTTGCACTTCAGCCGAACAATTTGTGGATAATATTTTGAGAATAGTACAAGTTATGATTTATTAATATATTATAAGTTCTAATATATTAATATAAGATCATCTTATTTAATTAGTATTGATCTATAATTAATCTAGGATTAATTTAGAGATCAAAGATATTACTAATTAAATATGGGTTCTATATTTATATAGCTTGGGCTAATGCTTATTTGGAATGGGCTAGGCTTGCATGGAAAGTCCATGGATACTCCATGGAGCTTTAACTCATGGATCTCATGGAAATGAAGAGACATGGGTATTAGGGTTTACATGGATGTAACCCTAATCCACCACACTATATAAAGGAGGCTTTGGTTCTTGAAATAAACTAGTGGACACTAGTTGAGTGAGGAAAAACAAGAGGGCCAATTTCAAGATAGTAGTGACTATTCTCTCAAAGTTCCACGTTTTTGGTGATTTGTGATTTCCATTTGAGGCATCCACACTATTGGTGCTAGGCTCTAAAACTTCAAGGAATCAACTACTACTACAAGGTAAGTATTGCTACTAGCTTTATTTGATTCATGTTCCCCATACTATGCTAGTTAGGATATGAACCTTGGAAAATTAATTATTTGCATGTATCTTAGACAAACATAGATCCAAGGTTTATTAGGGTTGCATGTACACTTAGGAAGTGTTAGAATGCTCAAAACCCATCATATAGCAGATATGGGTATATCAACTTAATCAAGCACAAGTTAGAAACTTTTGAAAAGTTCAGAGAGTTTAAGCATGAATTGGAGAATCAGCTGGGCAGGAAAATCAAGATGCTTCGATCCGATCAAGGTGGAGAGTACCTAAGTCTTGAATTTCATGACTACCCCAAGGAATGCGGAATCGTTTCGCAATTGACGCCACCTAGCACAGTGCAGTTGAATGGTGTAGCTGAGAAGCGTAATCAAACCTTGCTAGACATGGTTCATTCCATGATGAGTCGTGCTTCGCTACCTATCTCATTCTAGGGGTATGCTTTTGAGACTGCCACCCATATCCATAACTTAGTCCCTACAAAGAAGGTTTCTAGAACCCTTCACGAGATGTGGACAGGGAAAGCTCCCTCGTTGGCACATATCATGGTTTGGGGTTGTGAGGCTTTCATAAGACGAGAGACTCACAACAAGCTCGAACCTCGTAGTGAGTGGTATATTTCCATTGGCTACCCACATAAGTCCTTTGGATATCTCTTCTATAGACCGAGTGACAATGTTGTCTTCATTGCGAGGAGAGGGGTTTTCCGAGAGCAAGAACTCATAAGCCAATGGGACAATGGGAGGAAAATCAATCTTGAAGAGCTTCAAGAATCGAACGATGAAGGAACCTCAAACACTGGCGCTCAACTTGAGGAGGAAACTCCTGTTAAACCGGTTGACGAGTCCTTACCTCTTAGACATTCTAGTATAGTTAACGTTCAACCCCAGTTTTTTGGTTTCCATATTACTACTGAAGGGGATACGTTTATTAGTGATAGTACACTAGTAAATTTGGATGAACCTAACAGCTACAAGGAAGCCATGGTAGGCCCGGAGTCTACGAAATGGAAAGAGGCTATAGACAACGAGATTCAGTCCATGTATGACAACCGAGTTTGGAATTTGGTTGACAATGTGTCGGGTCGTAAGACGGTCGGGTGTAAGTGGATCTTCAAGAAGAAGACCGACATGGATGGGAAGGTACACACTTATAAAGCATGATTGTTTGCGAAGGGCTTTACTCAAATTCCCAGAGTTGACTATGATGAGACCTTCTCACCAGTTGCGAACATAAAGTCTATTAGGGTGATGCTAGCCATTGCTGCATTTCATGACTATGAAATTTGGCAGATGGACGTCAAAACCGCTTTCCTTAATGGGAAGTTGCCTGAGGATGTTTACATGAGTTAGCCAGAGGGTTTTGTCGATGCGAAGAATCCTAATATGGTGTGTAAGCTTGATAAGTCCATTTATGGATTGAAATAAGAATCTCGTAGATGGAGTCTTTGTTTTGACGAGAAGTCAAAGAGTTTTGCTTCCAACGAAGCGAGGATGAGTCATGTGTATATGTCAAAACCAGTGGGAGTATAGTTAGCTTCCTCGTATTGTATGTCGATGACATACTGCTCATAAGAAACGACATCCCGACCCTGCAGGAAGTCAAGTCCTGGCTTAGGAAGTGTTTCGCTATGAAGCACCTCGAAGAGTCTGCCTATATTTTTGGGAATAATGATAGTGAGAAAAAGGATTAAAAGACTAATATGACTTAGTCAGAATACTTATGTAGACAAGGTACTAAAACGTTTTAGTATGGAGATTTCCAAGAAAGGGGAGTTACCGATCCAAGGCAATGCCAAGTTGAGTAAGACTCAAAGCCCGAGTACCGAAGTCGAGATAGCAGAGATGAGCTGAGTACTTTACGCTTCCGTAGTTGGCTCGATCATGTATGCTATGACTTGCACTCGCCCTGATGTGGCCTTCGATTTGAGCATGGTCAGCAGATATCAAGGGAACCCCGGGAAAGCACATTGGACCGCAGTCAAGAATATTCTTAAGTACCTTCGGAGGACCAAGGAATGGTTTCTAGTCCTTGGTGGGAGTGATGACTTAAGGGTGCGAGGGTATAGTGATGTCAGCTTTCAGACCGACCGGGACAACTACTGTTCTCAGTCGGGCTGGGTTTTTACCCTGAATGGAGAAGCAGTGACTTGGAAAAGTTCCAAGCAGGAGACCGTAGCTGATTCAACGTGCGAATTAGAGTACATAGTGGCGAGCAAAGCGTCAAAAGAGGTGATATGGTTGAAGAACATCATCGGAGACATTGGAGTTGTGCCAGACATAAAGGAGCCTATGGAAATATTCTACGATAATGAAGGAGCGATTTCCTTGACCATGGAACCGAGTGATCATGACAGATCCCAACATATCACAGAAAGTATCACTTTATCAGACATCGGGTGGAAGAGGTACTCCTCGTAGTGAAAAGGGTATCGTCAGAAGATAACCCAGCAGATCCGCTAACGAAGGGACTGAGTAGGGTTAAGCACTTACAGCACACTAGGAGCATTGGGCTGAAGAACGATATTTTTTTAGATTAGATAGTTTCGGAATGTGTAATAGATAAATTGTAATTGACATTTGATGATTAAATAAAGGAGTATTATTTATGAGTAAAGTTACTGTCTTATGTAAGTTGTTTACCTATTGTTTCATTTTGCATGTTTTGACTTCCTGAATAATAAGATTATTCGAACAGTCCACAGTCGCTTATACTTTGGAAGTAGGTATAAATGAAGAGTGTCATGAATTGGTTTGTACACTGTCTAAATTGTATTAGACATAGCAAAAGTTTGCTGCAAAGTTCATGAGTGCTTATGAATAAGATTTGAGCATTGGAATAAACCCGCGCTTACTGGTACCACTTCATGGAATTTATCACGAGTGATCTCAAGACAATAATATCATATGGTCTTGAAACCTAGATATATGGTTTATTGTTTACAAGTTGGTTGTGCATTGATAATGCGTAAACGCATCAGTAACTTGATGTTATAAAATGCATTGTTGTGCATGATTTGATAAGTGAATAGTAAATGCATATAAGTCGAAGTTTATCTATTCCTATTATCCTAAGAGGGTAAAAGCGATATCTGGGCCCCTTGATAATTTGGTTTGACTTATGTGTTGGGCCCGGTCAGAATTGATGTGTTCAATTAAGTTCTATGTCAGACAAATCTGAGATCGAGAAACAAACTGCTGAACAATAAGTATGACTATGTTCCATGTAATTTTCTACACGATATCTAGAAGAGAGGACTATACAATCCCTTATCTAAAGGACAGGTTACTAATAAGATCAGAGTTCGACAGCATCTTTGAGAGCTACGATTGCTAATCGGATCCTGAAGTCATGCTTGGATTTATAGTTGCTAGACTTATCCAAGTGGGAGACTTTTGGATTCGTGTCTAAGCCCGTAACTATATTTGGTATGTACTTGACCCGGTTGTGCATAGTCCTTTTGGGTTGCCTTCACCAAAACAACTAGACAAGATGATTTATGGAGAGAGAGAGAGAGGTTACTATGGTTTACTAATATATTATATGAATAATATATTAAAAGAGAAATCATATATATTTTATTTAATATTAGTCAAGAATTAATTTTGTGGGTAAAAGAGATGAATTAAATAAAGGGGACTGGAACTATCAATTGTGTGATAGTTGATTTTGGGCTGTGAATCCTTATGGACATAAGGGGGACGAAATTTAGAGTGCAAGCCCACTCTAATATCGTCCAAGGGGCCTTATTCAAGAAGGTTCTTGAAGTTGCTTAGGGCCTAAGTCATCCAATTATGGTTTTGACTGAAGCCCTAGCAGCTCAGCTATTTATAGGACCCCAAGACTACAGATTTTGGCTACCCCAAGAAACCCTAGAGTTACTAAAGCCGAAATTGTGCCTCTCCCTCCTCTCTTCTAAATCATCTTCTTGCTTATGGTGTTTGTAAGCCATTAGAGGTGTTACACTTGTGACACTAAGCTTCTTGAAGATCAAAGATTCTTCAAACTTTTGAAAGGTATGATCTAAACTTGTTTTATTCTAGATTTCGTTTTAATAGTATGCTAGATTAGTGTTTCAAGCTTTGGATAAATTTGCATGTATAATAGAGAAACCTAGATCCAAAGCTTTAGGGTTTCACATGTGCACATAGGATGTTCTTTTTCTCAAAACCCATCATGAGGAACCCAAATAAATCACTTTTCCCATCTCGGCAAAAAGCACGAATAAAATTTGACTCATATTCTTTCATCTTTTACGCACCAAATTGTACATGACACCATGTTTTATAACATCAAGTTACTGATGTGTTTTTGCAATACCAATGTACAACCGACTAGTAAATTACAATTCATATATCTCCATTTTAAGAATATAAGATATTATCATCTCAAAATTACTCGTGATATAATCCATATAGTAATTCTCTAAGCATTGGTTTATCCAATACTCAATTCTCCATATGCTAAATACTCATGAACATTGTAGCAACACAATTGCTATATCCAAACTACTTAGACAATCTACAATCCAAATCATGTCAACCTTCATTCATTACTTAGTTTCTAAAGTATGAGTGATTGGAATTTTGAATAATCAAATTATTCAGGAAGTATAACATGCAAAGTCAAACAAAATAATAAACTAATTAACTATGGTCTCAAAACTATTGAATATAAATAATCTCTATTATTTACTCACCATAATAATTATTACATTATTCATTGTATAATGTTTCAAGTAATCAACTATTCACTTGAATTAAACATCACATGCCATGTCAGGAACACGGATACTATGCCTCTCTATGGTCCTTCCTTTGTGAACAAATCAACTGGAAATTGTTCCAACGATGCTCATTTCACAATTCCAAATTCTTATCACTATCCAATATGTTATGGAATTCCAACTTAACATGCATTAATCCCCTTTGATATTAAGATTCCAAAGTCTCAATGACCGAGTCTTTGATATTATAGAGTATTCCACTAGAACTTTGGTTCTAAAAACAATTCCATGGTAATGAAGTCTAAAATTCAAGGCATACTCCTTGAACACTTCTCTCGCATTAAAGTTTCCAACTTATATGTAGACTTTTCAACAATCTCTTATTACAAAAACATTTCCATATTTCCATATGACCATTAATTTGGATCAAGAACCATCTCAATCTAGAATCATCTCACTATGGTTCGTGTGAATCAATATCGTAATTCTAACTATCCATAAGTAGCCAGCCTTCAGTATTACCTTAGAATGTTCTTGAAAGTTGTTTAACAACTTTAGTCACACAAAATTCTAGTCCTTTTTCTCCCAATGCTCCGAGCATTTGAATAATTAGAATAAGTGAATATTATAGCATATATAATCGACCCTATATCCAAAGCTTATGTGGCTCAACTCATTATATCTTATATATGTATATAGTATTTGTTCAATCTATTGCTATAATATTTCCATATATTGAGTTGAATTTCCTATGTTCAAATATTCCAATATGATATTCATATATGTCTATGACTAAGTTCTATTAAAGGATACAATCTAAAAACTTTAGATTCAAAATGAAGTATGAGTGACCTTTTCCTTATAGCGTAACAATTTCCAAACTTTGCAATTCGAAAATTGAAAACTTTGTTCCCTACAAACAGTATTGTCAACATGTAATACTAGCATAACAATTATGCACCCACTAGCTTTTACTCTTGTCCTTCTTACAGAAGTACATACTTCCGTTACACGAAGCTTCGATATGTCTCCGACTAGACTTCTTAAGCTTGTACACCTTAATCGGATAGCATATGTGTGTGTTTAAACACTTTCAGAAATTATAGACATATGTATTGAAATTTCAAGCAATTTATTTCCATTCCTCAAAATTCAAAATATGAAGAGGGATGCCGTAATCATATTGTGAATTTGAGAATGCAATTAACATAACCAATATCCATTTTGATCTTTATCATATATTTAGAATCTGCTATCAAAAATATTCCTCATAATCATTCTCATTAATTAGAGTGAATCTTTCTCACATAGATTTCAATGTGCATACGTTCCCATCCATGTGAGTCTATCATTTCTAACCCACAATCATAAGACAAGGTTTAGGACAAAACCAAATTCAAATTTTGCTTTCCTTCATTGATGGAACTTTGATATTCTAAATTTCTTGTCCTCTAGTAACGTAAGGGGCTACCAATGCTTCCATGTTAGCAGGTCAATCATATTGATCAATGTACTTTTACTAACCAATGCACTTTTGTTTTTGTTGTTAAATGAAAAATAAAACTCATAATAATAGCCAACTCAACTAGAAATGCACAGAAATAAAAATGTGTCAACCAAACACGATAGGTTATCAACCTAAGGTCGTGTTGAAGTATTGACTAAAAGGTTTATTGTCGATTGACTCTTGAAACTCTCAAGATCAATATGACTCCCACTGACTTCTTGACATATATGTTTTCTCTCAAGGAACATTCCTTGAGGAGCTAAAACAATTATTCAAAAGTTAGAGTGGATTCTTGACAAGAAAACACTTCATAGAATATGTCTTAGTTTATCTTTTGTTTTTCTATTAACGAAAACATCACAACTCCAGTTCTAAATGTGCTAGAGTAAGGAAACATTATTACTCCACATTTCAAGATCTGTTATCAACCTTCTTAGTTTGAAATGAGTTTCAAGATATGATTCATAGTTACTAGAACATGGCTCTAAAACTTGATTGGAATGAAGGATGACTCATATATGATCGATCCATTTCCAACAATATTTGATTCCTCTTCTTATTCATACAATTTCACTAAGATGTTCTTCAATGATCAATTGTGATATAAATCCACAATCACTTAGATGATCATAAAACATGATACTAAAGTACTCTCCTTTCCTTTCAGATTGGTAAACTTTTATCTTTCTTCCTAATGGATTTTCCATTCATTCTCCTACTCATGAACATTTCAAAAGTTTTAGAATTAGGCTTAATCTCATAAACACAACCAAATTTACTAAGAATCAATAATTTATGACGAATAGAGTCACTCTCCTTTATGGTGGATTTGAATAGTCCATATCAACATGTACCACATCCATCACTCCTTCACTTGCCTCACATAAACATGTAGTCAATAAATTAGTTATAATTTTTCAATGAACAAGATTATCATATACTATACAATGCGACTTATAAATAATTGTTTGGTTTGCTTTTACCGATTACTTAGGACAATATGGAGTGTTAGGTGAATTAGGTGTTGTTTACTTTTTGCCTACATATCTTCTTGGCCTCTTCTGTCTACGCCGCGCAGATCACGTGCAGACGTTAGGTTTCGCAGACTGTTCGTTTTTTTGAAGACTGCAGAGCTAAAAATGTATGTGCATCATCTTCTTGACACAGATGAGGACCAGAGTCTTAAAAGCTCTTCAGAGATCTTCTAGCCTAAAAAAACATATATATCTTTTTTTTTTAACATAGATTTATTCCAACTTTATATATGATAAACAACTTTTAATAAAAAAAAATTCACAATACTTGAAATAAAAAAGTTTGATGAAACAATCATTATCTTTGTGACAAATTTACAAATAAAGATTTAATTACAATAATGGTCATCAAAGCTATTATATAGATATGAAAAAAAATCCTAATATTGTCTTACATTTTTGTATCATATTAGATTAAATATTATTTGATGCGCTATCATTCATTTAATGGAAAAAAATATTTATGTTTAATTTTTAATTGATTTAATTGAAAAGGTAAAATGAAAATTTTCATTTAAAATCAAAGTTTATTTCCATCCATTTTATGAGTTAATTTTTTTCCCTAGTTACAATGTTTAAATAGAACTTTGCGACCAAATTTGGTTGTTTATTATTAAATATATACATTAATACTTACCATTTTATTTTCACTTTTATACAATAATACACAAAAGTTGATCTACATTTGTTAATTATCTATAATAAAGTTATAAAATTATTGTAAAGCTTTTTTACTTTTTTTTAAATCACTTTAATTATATTTTAGTTTATTCTAGCAGCCTACAGATGTTAAAAAACAAACGGTTTTCTTCTTTCAGATTGAAGACGTTTAGTCCACCTCTTCTACTGCATATGTAATCCGCAAACTGCAGATATTTTGTCTTAGAAAAAACAAATAACACCTTAGTCTTGTGTAGGTTAGATCCTAACCTATTTAAGGCACTTTTTGGATGTTGAATAAAGTAACCTACAATATTTTTTGTTTCATATGTCCATCTTTTTCTTTCGTTCTCTATAACATCACATAACATCACATACCATATTTGAAGTGTTGTTTTCTTTTTCAAAAAAAGAAGCTTTATCTTCTACAGGTTTTACTAAGGTGCTGTTTGTTTTTATTAAAAAAGTTCTTCAAAACTCTTATTGTTGCGCGGCGCAGCACACACGCAACACTTTTTGTCCCGCAGTAGTTTGTTTTTCGGAAGTCTTTGTGGCTTAAAATCTCTGTCTGTGTGCTTCTTGGGGAAGCACTTGTTGTACCTCTTCTCACCTCTTTCCACCCCTTCAAAAAACAATTGACGTTTTTTTTTCCTTCAAAAAATCGAATCGATGGGTGTTATTAAGCAAGTATATTTAATATTACGTTTATGGTCCTTTACTTATATACTATATTCTATTTTTATCTCTTTCACATTTAATACATTAAATTTATATCCGTTTAATTGTTTTCTCCCATTTGATTTACATAAGTTAAATTCATTTTAATGTTGTTTTTTAAATAAGTGTCTATAATTTCATTTTCCATTTTCTTTTTAAATAAGTGTCTATTATTTTGTGTTTAAAAACCATTTTCAGTTTATTAAATTAGTTTATTTTAAATTTTTAATGTCTACAGCAGTCTGTAGATGTTAACAAAAACAAACACGCTTTTTATTACAGTCTGCAGCCGTTTGATCCATCTCTTCTGATGCAGAGGTTTGCAGATGTGGTCCGTAGACTTTTTAAATTTTTGCTTCCGAAAAACAAACAGCACCTAAATCCCACAGTAAGCTAGTAAGTTGGTCTTCTATTGTGTTGACTAGTTCTAACTTTATTTGTGGGATATTTCTACTATAGTTGATATGGAAGATGCACAAAGTCTTGTTCGTCCTTCTAGAATTTTATGCAAGAGCATCATCGATTGTGTGCTATCCAAATTGAAATATTTAACTAAAAGAAAGTAATTGGAATAATAAAATCCCAAAGACAAGATCACCTTTTGATGAACAAACATTTGAAAGTAATTTGCAAAGCAAATTCCTTCATGATGCGACAAGATAGGGGACAGAGCGATGACGATGAGTCCGAGAAGGATGTGGAGTCAAAAACTTCAGTAAACAGGATGTCAATGAGGGAAAAAGGAGACAACGAGAGGATGATTGGTGTTTTTCTTTTGCTTTCATGTCTTTTAACTAATGTTACGTTAATTTCCATGAAAAGTCATTTTATTCACCGTCCATTGCTGTCCAATAAACTTTTTTGACTAAACCTATATCAATACTATAGTCTACAAAGAAACTTGAAGACTATAATGCATCTCCACTGAATTTTGACCATGGAGTGTTTGGAACCCCACTTAGTTTTTAATTGTGGACCAATTAATTTCTTAAAAATAATATTAAATCAGGAAAGAGAAGGGGATTTATGTTAAAATAGCCGATAAAAGAAGTTGAAAAGGAGGAATATTAGAAAATCAGTTTTAGAAAACAAAAATGAAAAACAAATAAAAATAAAAAGGTGCAAGGACTAACATTCGAATGCATGTCTACGCCATGCTTGCGCAAAGCTACGTAGCACAAACCATTGAGTTATTCATTAGTTTCTTCACCCCAAAATAATATAATACTTTTCTTGTTTTATTTATTATTTATGTATGTATTTTATATGTGTAAGTTGTAGGTCAAAATCTGATTTTATTTTACTTATTAATAGCTACATAGATATGTGTACTTTATTTTTTATATTAGCTTCATTGAATTTTTCTAAATCTTATTAGCAAAAATTAATCATCTCCTGATTAAACACATTAATTAAATTATTTATGATAAAAAAAATTAGTATATACGAGAATACACGGAGTATGTGAAGTCTACAACACATGAACATGAAAATGTTTTGACAAGTGGTAGACGACGGTAGTATCCAATTATTATTAAATAATTTTCTTTTGATTGGTTAATAATAAATAATTTTTTTTAAATATATAAGTTTAATACGTACAATTGACTTTCATGAATGGATAGGACCAAAACCGCAATTAAAATATATAAAAAAGGAGGATCCAAGAGTTAAAAAAAAGAAGTAGGAGTAACCAAAACCGTAGAAGTCATTCACGTAATTTACTTTTATTTATATAACAAATAAATTACATATAATCAAATGTATAAAACGTCTTCGAAGAACATATAGCTTGACATAAATCTAAGCCTGGTATGCATATATCTATCGCTGGCCCAATACAACAATAACAACCTCCTTTTGTTGCACGACATGTTGATGATGGACTTGGTATACAAACACCCCTCACTTGTTATCATGAAATTGGTTATGAGACTCCAAAGTTGATGGTGGTGGGTCTAATTTACCAGAATCGGTCTTCATCATTGTAACTTCAAAGGTGTTCTTGCCATTGTTGTTCCCATCAATAACTGCATACATGAACTCCTTACAGAAAATATAATGCTTATATAAAGCATTTCCAAAATTTTAGATTTAAAAGAGTCGTGGTCAACAATTTTTAAATTTTACAAACAATATAGAAGACGATTATTATGTGATATAACACCTTTATAATTCTTTTTTCAGATTATATTTTCTTTTAAGACTGAATTTATATTAAGTCTTCGATCCGGGTTACTTAAGTATATATTCAAATACTCAAAGGATTAATAGAATAACTCACAGATGACTAGAAGGCAAAGAACAAAGAGAATTAGTAGAAATTGCATATTCACGAAAATCATCACAGGAAAGGCCATTTGAAGAGTTGGTTGTGAAGATATCTTTACTAAAATTATCATAACTAAATGCAATTAAGTGTTAAAATAATAGGAGCGATTTGCATTTATGTCTAAGAATCCTCCATAGTTAGAAAAGATTTTGAGTCCAATTGAATTCATATGTTTCTATTTTTTTTTATTCCAATGAGTTTGGTACTCTTCATAAAATGAAAAGATTTCTATTTTCCTGAAAATGCTAATTTCTTTCTAGTTTGGTGAAATGGTAAAAGACATCTTTTAATTATGACAAAATCTACTATGATAAATGAATGTTTTTTTTGCCACATGTCACACTCTCATTCATATTGTCAAATGTTATTTTATGGTTATTTTGAATTAATTTTTTTCTATGTTATTTTATGGGTTTTTCTATTTTAATAAATTTCTAATAATACTTTAATGTAAAAGTTACAATAAATGTAGTAATAAATAAATATCAATTTTATTAATGGACTTACCGTCTTATTTAAAAAATTTCAAATTAAAGCTCATTAGTTTATTTTTGGGTTTAAGTCATTTTTGGTCACTTAACTTTTAGTTTTGTGTTCATTTGGTCACTTAACTCTTTTTAAGTTTTAAAAGGTCATCAAACTTTTGACTTTGTGCTCATTTAGTCACTTAACTTTTGTTTTGATCACATTTAGTCACGAAAATTTTAAAATTATGCTTATTTAGTCACTAAACTTTTAAATTTTTTTAAAAGTTTAGTGACTTAATGAGCATAATTTTAAAAGTTAGGTGACTAAATGAGCACAAATCTAAAAGTTAGGTGACTAAATATGACCAAACCAAAAGTTAAGTGACTAAATGAGCACAAAGTCAAAAGTTTGATGACCTTTTAAAACTTAAAAATAGTTAAGTGACCAAATTAGCACAAAACCAAAAGTTAAATGACCAAAAATGACCTAAACCCTTTATTTTTTTTATTTATTTAAATTTAAAAGATAAGAAAAAAACAATTTTAAAAATTTATTATTTTTCTTATAAATCTAAAGTTGTTAAATATTTAGACATTTATATTTAATTTTTTTTAATTAACCCATATAATACATGAGTCTTAAGCCTAGCAAATTAATTTAAGGCTAAATATTTCTAAAACTCAAAGTTTCTTTTTAAATAGTTTAGTGGTGTATTTGACATATTCAAAGTTTCTTTCCAAATTGGATTAGAAATACAAGTTACCAAAAGAATGTGGATTGAGTGTGTGGACATCTTTCTCCTCTGTCACAGCTTCAAAGTATCTTCATTGATTATTGTCTTTTGTTCTTTTATGGTTTTCTTGTATACTTTTTATCTATTTTTTGTTTGCCAAAAACATAGTGTAGATATGTGATGATCAAGCCAACATTGATGAGTCTAAATGGGTCGATTTGTGATCACATAAGTATATCTGATCGGATCTATATTGAATTCATACAACTACTTGTCCTAGTGTAAACATAAATAGGACTTCTGTAAGTCCGTCAAACTTGGCGACATGTGTGAGGTATACTTTTTGACATGCAAACCATTCTGTCATTACATGAATATAAAGAAGATACAACCTTGCAATAGATGCTTGAAAATTACAACATTTAAGATGGTTCTTGGATCTATATGATTGAGTATTGCATTTGTCAAATGTTTATCCTACTGTTTATATGCAAAAAAATACAAAGTTAAAATGGGGGAGTATAGTGGGTCCACGATGAGATTTGAACTTTCCGAATGAAATTGACCCGTAGATTCTATTTTAAACATTATTATTTTCAAACATTTCCTCAAATTTATGCAATTGTTTTTTAAAATCCCTGTCAATATAAAGAGCCATACTTCCCTCGAAAAACCTCATCACTTCAATTCAAGCGCAAACCCATTTCTTAGTGACTAGGCTGAGCAGTAGCTCAATGAATTGTCTTTTTCTTTTTTAACATTAAATTGTTTTTCGAAGGTACCTACAACAAATAAATTTTTTAACAAAAGATATAACTTTTTTTATGAACAATTTCACGGTATTGAATTTCTTAAAATTTTACGATGAACATCTTAAAAAACAATTTTGAAGTAAAAATTAATTTTCACAATTGGTTTATTACCAAATTAGCAGTCGCTTTATAAAAATTAAAAAAATATTATTCATTTTAGATAAAACTGCAAAAATGGTCCCTGTAATTTGCATTTTTTCCAGGTTTTAACCTAAACCCTGATTTTTTTTTTCGATTGGTAGTTCTTTTGAGAAACTTTGAATGTGATTTTAGTCCCTCAGTAAACTAAAAAGACTAAGATGCCCTTCTAGTACCTTTTTTTTAAATATTTTTTCTATTTAATTTGAAGATTTAGTAATAATAAATATGGTTTCTCTCTCTCTCTCTCTCTCTCTCTCTCTCTCTCTCTCTCTCTCTCTCTCTCTCTCTCTCTCTCTCTCTCTCTCTCCAAGGCACGAAGAACACATACATACAACCATAAAAAAAAACACTCGGAATTTTGAAATCATATCTAAAACTAAAAGAATATAAATAAAAAATAATAACGAAACTGAATCTAGAACACCAAAAAAACCAGAAAATAAATATGAAACCGTTTGTTCTTCAAAATTTATTTGTGAACTAAAAAACCCATAAAACAAGTATGGTATCGATTTTTATGTGTGGCTTTTGTTTCTAGAAACTAATTTGTGGATATATGTTCATCCTTAAGGAAAAACAATCAATCATGAGTACGAATTTTAAATGAATCTCCAAGGAAGAACAATCACTAACATGTAAGTGAATCTCCAAGCCGATTACAATCACCAAAATCAAATTTCAATTACCATAGAGGTTGAATTATGGTTTTTCTAAGAATTAAAGATTAAACATAAAAGTAACAAAGTTGGTTCAATCGAAGAGCTTGAAGAAGAATCGAAGTGTTGATGCCTTGCATATATTAAAGAAGAATCCAAATGTCGATGCCCTTGGCAGGAAGTGGTGACAAGATGGCAATAACGTCTAGTGAATCTCCGATTCAGGTGAATCCGTTGTCATTCCGATAAGCTCTAAAATCGATGGATTTTTCAATGATGAATCCAACTTCATTAGGGGGAAACTAATATATTTTAGCAGTTTAAGAAAATAAGAAATAAAGATGAAGAAACATAACTTGATCCAAACCATCTTCATATGGTTAATCTATCTTCATTCAGCGTAAACCGGAGATGAAGACGAGGTTTGGATTAAGATTTAGACTTTGATTGACTTGACTGCACACATCATCTCCTTGGTCCCTCAATTGGTTTGTGCTTACCCCTCACACTCAAAAATCTACGACATCAGGAAAAGGGGAAAAGATCGGTAGTAGTTGGTTTCGTCGGTGTCAAGCAGGTGTGGGGTATTAAGTTGGGGTCAGGAAATCATTTTGTCAACAATAATGTTTTTCTAGGGTTTTAATGTTGTTTACAGGAATAAGAAAGAGGAAAGAAAGGTGGCTATACGATGTTGGTTGAGAGAGAGAGAGAGAGCATATTTATTATCACTAAATCTTTAAATTAAATAGAAAAAATATAAAAAAGTATCAAAATGGTATTGTAGTCTTCTCAGTTTAGTGAGGGTCGAATACCATGATCAAAGTTGCTCAAAAGGAACAATAATCCATGATTTAAACTAAAACAAAAAAAAAATGAATACCACATTTACCATTTTTGCAGTTTTGTCTTCATTGTACTAAAAAAATACATTTTTATGATTATGGTCCATTAGTTTTAAATTTATGTCTTTTCCATCCTTTAGACTACTTTTAGTCGCGTTTTAGTCCCCCACTTCAGCAAATCCATCGTTATTCGATCCATTCTGTGGCCTCCACATTGACCATTGCCCTTCAGCAAATCCATCGTTATTCCCCACTTCAGCAAATCCATCGTTATTCCATCAATTGACTTTTTCTCAATCTGTAGCTAGTTTGTTTTTTGATTTTATTTCTTCGGTCATCTGTTTTTTCTAAATACATTTTAGCGACGGGAATCAAGATGGGGACGTGGATTAAGTCGTGGAGTTATTTCTTGGAGCCAGTCTAAGTGGTACGAGAATACAATAAACACAAGTTTTGGTTTGTTATGCAATTTTTATAGAATATTATATTTCTTGAATGTTTATCCTATGTAACTATTGGTTATTATCGTCCCTTTCTTTACGTTACTTTTGTTACTTCTTGTACCTACTTAAGCCCATTTGGTTGTTTAATGAAATAGATCTGATTTTCGTATTCTACATGGTATCAGAGCGAACTCAAAACCCTAAATAATCCTGTTCTTCTTCTTCTAGGATGACAGGATCCGATCCAAAAGACAAAAGCGGAGAAGGCTCCAGCTCTTCCATTGATCACAATTCTCCATTCTACCTTCACCTGTCTAATGTTCCCAAACAGATTCACGTTAATGAGGTACTCACAGATTCCAATTATGCAGACTGGTCGCAGGAGATGGAAAATTTCCTCTTTGCCAAGAATAAATTCGAATTCGTTGATGGGACTATTGAGAAGCCATTAAAGGGAGCAAAGGATTACATGTTATGGATGAGGTGTGAAGCCATGGTGAAGGGATGGCTCACAACAGCCATGGAAAAGAATATCTGGGACAACGTTAAATACGCTAACACAGCGTCAAATACGCTAACACAGCGTCTCAGATATGGGATGATCTGCGTGAACGATTTGGCAAAAAGAGTTCTCCTAGGGCTTTTGAACTCAAACAGAAAATTGCTTCAACAAGACAAGATGGGACCTCTGTTTCCACTTATTATACGAGTCTTCGTACTCTTTGGGATAAAGTTTCGTCGATTCTGCCTTTTCCCAAGTGCTCTTGTGACAAGTGCACATGCTATACTGGAAAAGAGATACCCGAGTTCCAAGAGAAAGAACGGTTGTATCAATTTCTCATGGGGCTCGATGTGGATTTTGCAGTCATCAAAACACAGATCCTTATAACAAATCCCACACCATCCTTGGCCACTGTCTACCACCTGGTTGCAGAAGATGAAAGACAAAGAACTATTTCCAATGACAAGAGAGCACCATCCTAACCTGCTGCCTTCAAGGCGTTCCAAGGAAAGAGCACTAACTTCAATCCTCCAAAGGAAAGAAATTTTCAGAAAGCTTCAAGGAGAACAAAGAAAAGAAGGAAGATGAACAATGCACGTTTTGTGGTAGAAACGGGCACAAACGAGACAGATGTTTCAAAATTATCGGTTACCCGGAGTGGTGGCCAGGAAAGAAAGGGGAGAAAGCCAAGCCAAGGGCTTCTTGCACGGTGACGAAGGGCAGTCCCATACCGGAATTAACCAACGAACAATATAAGTTGTTCGTGAAGCATTTCTCCACCAGCAACGATTCGGTAGAACCGAAGGCAAACATGGCAGGTAAAGGAGGTAATGATGACTGGATTATTGACTCCGGATGCACTGAACACATAACACATCTTTCTGATATACTTGAAAATAAAGAAATTACTCCTTTTGAGAAACATGTTATCATACCTAATGGTGAGTCCATTCCTGTTAGAGGAAAAGGAAATTGTACACTCACAGAAGAAGTTAAGCTCAATGGAGTCTTGTCTGTAACAAATTTTAAATGCAACCTTCTTTCGGTGAGCCGAATAACTAACGATCTACAGTGTGCTGTAACCTTTTTTCCCAATTTCTGTGTCATGCAGGGACTTTGTATGAAGAACTTGATTGGAGCGGGTAAACGTGAAGGGGGCTGTACCGTATAAGCATGGTCAAGGAAAGAAAAGCAATGCTGACGTTTAGCGACACCTGGGACAAAAGGTTGGGTCATGCTTCGAAGGGAAAGCTCTCAAAGATTGATTTTATTAAAGGCAGTCCAGTTGTTTCTAGTAGTATAGTTTGTGATTCTTGTGCAAAGGCAAAATTAGCCAGGACACCTTTTCCCATTAGCATCAATAAAACGACTTCAAATTTTGATCTTGTTCATTGTGACATTTGGGGTGGGTATCGAATACCCTCATATACAAAAGCAAATTACTTTCTTACAATAGTTGATGATTTAAGTAGAACTGTGTGGGTGTTTCTAATTAAACATAAAAATGATGCAAGTAGATGCCTCATGGATTTTCACAAGATGATAAAAGCCCAATTTGGAAAATGCATCAAGAAGATTAGATGTGATAATGGTGGAGAATTCACTTCCAACTCCATGCATCGGTTCTACAGCCAAGAAGCAATTCTCCTTGAGACAACTTGCCCCCACACTCCACAACAAAACGGAGTCGTGGAAAGAAAACATCGGCACCTCCTTGAGACGGCCCGTGCAATCCGTTTTGAGGCTAACATACCTAAAAGGTTTTGGGGTGAGTGTATTCCATCGAAGGTCATTAAAAACAAAACACCCTATGAGCTTATCTGGAATCAAAAACCACAGTATGACCACATGAGGGTTTTTGGTTGTTTGGTGTATTACAAGAACATGAACACAAAGGGTGACAAGCTTGAAGAGAAGGGCAAACCTGGAATATTTTTGGGTTACCCTCAAGGTGTCAAAGGCTACAAGGTGTATGATGTCAGAGACAAAAGAATTGTGATTAGTAGAGATGTTTTGTTTAATGAAAGTGTTTTTCCTTTAAAGGGAATTAATGCCCAAACATGTGACGATGATGAGCAACCGGTGAAGTATGGATACGATAGTCTGAATATGCACCAGTCCTTACATGAGCCCACACAGCCAGAAGATAAAGTTGAACCTGAAGACAAACTTGAGGTTATTCCCTCTGAACAGGACCATGACCATCAAGCAAGAGACACAACCCAATCCAACCACGAGGACGATACCGATCCAGTTGAAATCATGGACCATGCAAATGAGGCTGGGACAGAAACTCAACTAGGGTCCAATGATACCTTGGATCAACATGGTCATGACATAGAAGATGATGTTCGAATCAGGAGTACTCGAATGAAAACTCAACCACAGAAATTTAAAGATTATTTGGTGAAGCTTCCCCCTTATGTCGTACACAATCAATCGACTCCAGATCAGGGATCCTCTACGGTACACCCAATCTCTAATTATATTTCACATGAAGCTTACTTGTCAGCCATTATTTCAAATGATGAGCCAAAAACTTTTAAGCAAGCTTCACAGGACCCACGATGGCAAGAAGCAATGAAAAATGAGGTACAAGCCCTTGAACAGAATGGTACTTGGTTCTTAACTAACTTACCTCCATGAAAGCGAGCTATTGACTTGAAGTGGGTTTACAAGATCAAATATAAACCTAACAGAGAAGTGGAGCGATACAAAGCCCGGTTAGTTGCTAAAGGCTTCAATCAAATGGAGGGTGTCGATTATCATGATACTTTTGCACCAGTAGCGAAGCTGGTAACAGTTCGAACCCTTATGGCAGTCGCATCAAAGAAAAACTGGATTGTTCATCAACTCGATGTGAACAATGCCTTTTTGCATGGAGAATTGGAGGAGGAAGTGTACATGAAAATTCCACAAGGCTTTCAAGAGAAAATGAGATACGTGTTTGCCGCCTACGAAAATCTCTTTGCGGCCTAAAGCAAGCCTCAAGAAACTGGTATCATAAACTTACCGAGTTCCTTCTAACATTGAATTTTCAACAATCAAAGGCAGATCACTGACTGTTTCTGCAAAATAAGAATGAGAACTACATGGCCATTCTTGTCTATGTGGATGACATTATTATAGTCGGCAACAATTTCGAGCTGATTCAACAAACAAAGAGACAACTAAATGAAGCTTTTAGCATCAAAGACCTAGGAAAGTTGAAATACTTTCTTGGTATAGAAGTTGCACACACTAAAGATGGTTTGGTTCCGAGTCAAAGGAAATATGTCATGGACATTCTTACAGATAGCAGAATGTTAGGATGCAAACCTAGCTCTTTTCCTATTGAGCAAAACTTAAAACTTAACCAAGGAGCAAATGAACCGAAAGTTGATGCAAGTCAGTATCGACGTCTCATAGGCTGCATGCTTTACCTACAGGCTACTAGACCTGATGTCACCTATGCTGTCAATGCATTGAGTCAGTTTGTTGCTGATCCGAGACAAAGTCATATGGATGCTGCGAATCGCGTCTTGCGGTATCTGAAAGGAACAACAGGTCAGGGGGTTTTACTTCCTAAAGATGGCGACCCGGTCTTGACTGCCTTTTATGATTCAGATTGGCTTGGGTGTCCGTACACAAGGCGGTCTCGAACCGGTTACTTATTAATGCTCGGTGGTGCTCCAATCTCATGGAAGACTAAGAAACAAACTGTCGTTTCTCGATCCTTTGCTGAAGCAGAATATCGAGCCATGGCTTCTACTGTAAGTGAAATCTTATGGGTTCGATGGCTCCTTAAAAATTTGCAAGTTCACATTGATACGCCAACAATGCTTTTCTGTGACAACCAAGCAGCTAGACATATAGCTAATAATCCTGTTTCTCACAAGCGAACAAAACATGTGGAGATGGACTGTTTCTTTGTCCGTGAAACAGTTGTTTCTAAGGAGATTCTTCCGATGCGTATTGACAGTAAGATGCAGGTTGTTGACTTATTGACGAAGGGACTTAGTACTAGTCGGCTCAGGTTCTTACTTGGCAAGATAGGCATTGTCAACTTACATGCTCCATCTTGAGGGGGAGTATAGAATATTATATTTCTTGAATGTTTATCCTATGTAACTATTGGTTATTATCGTCCCTTTCTTTACGTTAATTTTGTTACTTCTTGTACCTATTTAAGCCCATTTGGCTGTTTAATGAAATAGATCTGATTTCCATCGTATTCTACAATTTTCGTACTCTTAAATGTCATATTTGAAGATATGGAAATATTTACAGGGTCAGAAATGTGTTTGATTACGATATTTTTGATATATGATCCACTACTCGTTTATGGACTGAAATTTGGAGAATTCTTGCTGATTTTGTCTATGGGAAAATTTGGATCTCAAAGGTTCCTAATATGGGTCTCTCAATTTTCACATCATTTTTTTGTGAGTTCTCTTTATGTTGCTTGATATTCTGGTTGCTTTATGTTTTAAGTTTTATTGATGAGTTGTTAAAGAAAAGATAAAGGAGTCCAAGGACACAAAGACAAAAGGCTCATTTAAATATATTTAATGCTGGACACAAAGACAAAATGCTCATATAATCAAATTTATAACACGTCTTCTAAGAACATATAGCTTGACATAAATCTAAGCCTGGTATGCATATATCTACCGCTGGCCCAATACAACAATAACAACCTGCTGCTTTTGTGTCACGGCATGTTGATGATGGACTTGGTATACAAACACCCCTCAACTTGTTATCATGAAATTGGTTATGAGACTCTAGAGTATATGGTGGTGGGCTAAATTTACTAGAATCGGTCTTCATCATTGCAATTTCGAAGGTGTTCTTGCCATCGTTGCTCCCATCAATAACTGCATACATGAACTCGTTACAAGAAATACAATGCTTATATAATGCATTTCCAAAAATTAAGATTTAAAAGAGTCTGGTCAACAATTTTTAAATTTTACAAACAATATAGAAGACGACTATTAGGTGATATAACACCTATATAATTCTTTTTTAGAGTATATTTTCTTTTTAGACTGAATTTATATTAAGTCTTCAAACCGGGTTACTTAAATTATATTCAAATACTCAAAGGATTAATAGAATAACTCACAGATGACTAGAAGGCTAAGAACAAAGAGCATTAGTAGAAATTGCATATTCATGAACATCGTCGGAAGGAAGGCCATTTGAAGAGTTGGCGGTGAAGATATTTATACTAAAATTATCAGAATTAAGTGCAATTTAGTGTTCAAATAATAGGAGCGATTTGCAATTATGTCTAAGAATCCTCCATAATTACAAAAGATTTTGAGTCCAATTAAATTCATATGTTTCTATTTATTTTGATTCCAATGAGTTTGGTAGTCTTCATAAAAATGAAAATATTTCTATTTTCCCTAAAGTGCAAATTTCTTTCATGTAGTTTGGTGAAATCGTAAAAGATATCTTTTAATTATGACAAAATAAATTAATTTAAGGCCAGATGTTTCTAAATTCAAAGTTTCTTTTCAAGTAGATTAGTGGTGTATTTGACATATTCAAAATTTCTTTCCCAATTGGATTAGGCATACAAGTTACCAAAAGAACGTGGATTGAGTGTGTGGAGATCTTCTCCTTTGTGACAGCTTCAACGTATCTTCATTGACTATTTTCTTTTGTTTTTTTTATTGTTTTCTTGTGCACTACTTTTTATCTATTTTTTGTGTGCCAAAAACATAGTGGAGATATATGATGATTGAGCCAATCATTGATCTGTCTAAATGGGTCGATTTGCTGGGTAAGTTGGATCACATGAATATATCTGATGAGATCTAAATTGAATTAATAAAATTACTTGTCCTAGTGTAAACGTAAATAGGACCTCTATTTTAGAGTTTTATCCCAAAGAAAGTCCCACACACTTGGCGACATGTGTGAGGTATACTTTTTGACATCCAAACCATTCTGTATAAAGGAGATACAGCCTGTCACTAGATGCTTAAAAATTACAACATTTAAGATGGTTCTTGGATCTCATATGATTGAGTATTATATTTGTCTAATGTTATCCTCTGTTTATATGCAAAAAAAATATATATATACATAGTTAAAATGGGAGAGTATCTTCAAGAAAATGACTTTTATACAAAATGATGACCAATGTTGTAGTGGGTCCACGGTGATATTTGAACTTTCCGAATGAAATTGACCCGAAGACTCTATTTTAGACATTATTATTTTCAAATATTTCCTCAAATTTACGCAATTATATTTTAAAATCCTTCTCAACAAAAAATGTGAAGTAGCTCAATGAATTGACTTTTTCTTTTTCAACATTAAATTGTATTTTGAAGGTAGCTACAACAAATAATTTTTTTTTAACAAAAAATATAATTTTTCTTATGAACAATTGCACAATATTGGATTTCTTAAATTTTATGATGACGATATTAAAAAAACAATTTTGCTGCAAAAATTAATTTTCATAATTGGTTTATTACCAAATTAGCAGTCTCTTTATAAAAATCTAAACAATATAATTTATTTTAGACAACCCTGCAAAACTGATGCTCACGGTATGTATTTTTATGGGTTTAATCTAAACCCTGACTTGTTTGGATTGGTAGTCCTTTTGAGAACCTTTGATTGCGGTTTTGATCATTCAATAAATAAACTGAAAAGACTAATATGCCTTTCTGATACTTTTTTTAATATTTTTTTCTATTAATTTAAAGATTTATTAATAATAAACATGCTCTCTCTCTCTCTCTCTCTCTCTCTCTCTCTCTCTCTCTCTCCTAGTGTAGTTATTGTTTCTATCGTTTTCACTGGAGTTGGATTTGCTACTTGGAAACGATCTATGATTTTGTCTCTGTCAGCAAAGAACAAGCTTCAATTTGTTGATGCATCTCTTCCTCTACCATCAGAAAATTCCCCAACGTTTCCAAAGTGGTCTCGTGTTAATTATATGGTGATTAGCTAGCTTCTCAACTCTCTTCACAAGGAAATCGCAGAGAGTGTTCTATTTCTCCAAACTACGAAAGAAATTTGGTTTGAGTTACATAGAGGTATGAACAATCAAACAGTGCTCTCATTTATCAAATTCAACAACATTTGATTCAATTTCTCAAAATTCTGATGAATTCTCAACCTACTTTACTAAATTAACAAAAATTTGGGATGAATTACGTGTTGTTCAAGAGATTCATACATGTTCTTGTGGTGCTTCTGGTAAAATCCAAAAATATCTCGAAGATCAAAGACTCTTTCAATTACTTATGGGATTGAATGAATCTTACAAAATTATAAGAGGTCAAATCTTGATATGAAGCCTTTGCCATGTTTGTTGTCACAACTAGCATTTTAGGGCTAGGAAATTATGTCCATGTGCAAACAACTTCTTGTGTAATCTTGTAACCCTACTTTTTATATAAGCCAAATTTCAACGTTATACAAGTTTGTTCATTCAAAAATGTCAACTCCAGTTGAAAATTCCTCGTAAAAGCTCTAAACCTAATTCAATAAATTGCATTTACTCAACTTTGGGTTTTGACCTTGATTTGTCGGTTCAAACCTCTTAGTGGATCAAAACTCTCTTATTGGGCTTAATAGGCTGGTAACCTCTCACCTTGGTTCTTTTGGATCGAACAGCCATAATTGGGCCCTAGTTGGGCCGGAATTGATTATTTAACATTGATTTGGGCCATAAGTCACTTAGTGTGTAACGACAAAAAATTTCAACCAATTTAAAACATTTTATTTCATTCAAAAACCATTGCGTTCATACATCTTGTTTTCAAAATAGTTTAAACATCAGATTATTCCCCAGAATCATATCACATAAATCATAAAACATGAGGAGCGGTACGATCATGCCTTCGCCTTGCCACGATCTCCTGAAGCACCTGAAACAATAAACCACAATTGTAAGCCCGAAATCTTAGTGAGTTCCCCCAAAGTACCCATACGCACATAAACATACACATACAGCAAAGAACAACATACTACGGGTCCAATCAGCCTTCCGGTTGGAATACCCTCGGCCCTCAACCATCGGGTTGGAATGCCTACATAACACGAGCCCAATCATCCTATCAGGATGGAATACTCTCGGTCCACAACCATCAGGTCGGAATGCCCAAACCTATACGTACAACAACAACTACTATGGGTCCAGTCATCTCATAAGATGGAATACCCCAGGCCCCTCAACAATCGGGTTGGAATGCCAACATACTATGAGTCCAATCATCCTACTGGGATGTAATACTCCTGGCCCACAACCATCGGGTTGGAATGCCCTACTCCCTATACATTTAGTAATTACTACAACTATGGGTCCAATCATCTTGCAAGATGGAATACCCCAGGCCCACAACCATCAGGTTGGAATGCCCACCTATTATGAGTCCAATCATCCTACCGAGATGGAATACTCCTGGCCTACAACCATCGGGTTGGAATGCCCCACACTAGTAAACATGCACACATAACAGGCAACCACAGAATACTCTACAGAACCAACATATTAGGGCCTTATCATCATACCGGGATGGAATACCTTCTGCTACTGCTCAACATACATAACCCGCAGGTAACCTCCTACCAGCGTACATAAGGCAAGACCAACTACAGGTCTATAAATAACCACTACCCAACTACCAAGGCGCTGATCGAACAGAACTAACCATCACACAATTATCCATTTCTATAGGATACTAAGCTAACAAGGCATATCCACATATCACTATCCTATCTACCAAGATACTAGCAAGCATATCATCACATTACATAACAAGCTCTAACAATAATTCAAAGGCCCGACATTGGTGCCTTAGACCCTTGAGTACAGTGAGGATAACTCACCTTGCAACTGCCGAAATCCTGGAAATCTCTTATTGCTGACTCACCGGAAATCCCAACTATCACATGCAAATCATCACATTAGATTAATCCATCGTGACTTTCTAGGCCAAGGGCCCACAACACTCATTAAGTCCATTATCCTCTTATTGGTCCAAGACCCAAAACCAAATCCTCATGCAAAGCCCAATATTGGCCCAATTTACTAAATTGGGCCCACCTTTCCAAACGGGCCTAGATCCAATGTCCATAACAATTATTGGGTCCAATTTACTCCATCCATAATGTTCAGTCACGGCCCAAGCCCAGCTAGCCCATAAACAGCCCAATTACTTAAGGCCCAAAATTGAAAACCCAATAGAGGGAGTACGCTGGGCGTACCCCTCTTGGTATGCTGGGCGTACTTCAATTCTTGCGGACTGGAAACGGGACGCTGACCCACTACGCTAGGCGTTCATCAACTTACGTGGGGCATAACCTCGCTGAACTAAAATTCCTCATAAGTTCTCAATGGCTTAAGCACTTAAGCCCAAACTTCAGATCCATCGACCAAACATGCCTAGGATTCATAAAGTCTCAAACTTTATTACTTGGGACGTCCAAAAAGCTCTTAACTCAAGGTCTTAATCCATTAATACCTACCTACATTATACATGAGACAACCAAAGCCATTGGGACCTCATTTTTCTCACTCAAGACCTCTCCTAAGGTCTGAAAGGACAGCTAGTCTCAACCAACTCGCATCATGCATCACTTTGGGGTTTTTGGGACAAGAAATGGTGTCAAAACTTCATAACACTTAGATCTACACAAAATAATTGTCAAGCAAGAGACTTTATACCTCAAAAGGGCTCCAGAAGATGATGCCTTCCCAGATCTACGAGCTCCAGCCACCCAACTCCTTCCTTGACAACTTCTTTTTTCTTCTTCTAGGATCTCCTTTGCCAAACCAAGCTCCCCAAGGTCAAATATCCTTAACAATGGAAGAAGAACGGCTACTTGGGGTTTTTGAGGGTAAGAGGGCAGACATGGAGGCTAGTGTTAGAACCATTATGTTCCGTATAATGTGGTTGGCCCTAAAATTAGGATTTCTGGACACTGGACGTACGCTGGGCGTACACCCTCAACATCTGCGTTCACTTAACCAATCTACGTTGGGCGTAACCTAGCTTATGATGGGCATACCCAGCCAATCACATGCATGCACTCCATGCATGCTTAGGTCCCGTTGCCAAATATTTCCTTTAGGGACCATTATTGACACTATCTTCAAAGTTTCATAACTCCTTTATTCTAAGTTCGTTTCCGACGGACTTTATATCCACGAAAAGGTGGCGAGAAGCCCTATGCTTCTAGCAACACACCCCAAACCGAAACCTTCTCGAATAGGACCCATTGCCCGTAAAAGACCGAAACGCCCTTACTATTGATCTTGGGGATCCATAAAAATTACTTTTAGAACGGGGCATTACAATTCTCCCCCACTTAAATATGATTTCGCCCTCGAAATCGCCAATTGCCAACTCCGGCTACCCAAAGTCCCGAAAGGCACATTTACTCCCTAAAGCGTGACGACCACCAAGGGAGGCCAACCCTACTGACACTCTTCCTCGAAGAGATACCTACTCCTTCTCATGCAGACTCGAATACCTACCTCTCCGGAAATCCCTGGACCTGGAAAGTTAGATTGGATCCGTCTCCCAGACAGGCCGTCCAACTAACCATCCCATGACCTCTTCCCATTGCTATAAAAAAGGACTACTCAACCGTGGGAACCTGAATTCCCAACCTGAAAACAGGACCACGAGTCATACTCTGCTGTCGGCCGCACTTGCTCTCTTTTACTTATACCCAAACGCACATACAACAATACCCTTACCAAAACCAATACTCACACCTGGCCCAATCAGCCTCGGTCTGGAATACCAGGCATGCCTACGACGGGTCCGCTCATCCCTAGGATGGAATACCCTCACATCCTTACACATGTTTGGCCCAATCAACCCTCGAGTTGGAATACCAAACACATCAGGTCCAATCAATCATAGGGTCCGGTTATCCTCATGATGGAATACCCCAGATTGGAATACCTCCACATACATAACTCAAACCTATAACCATACTTGGAACCAAGGACCTTGTCCTTGCGTCACCCTCGAACCCTTCGGTTGGCCAAATCTGAGTGTAACCCACTCATACCTCCTTATCACTATCTCTAGGTCCATGACCTCCGACTGTAATATCTTTACATAGTTATCCTCACCAGTCCAAACTGCTCCCGAGTCTGTTAACCTACTATCTCACCTTCCTTTGTCCAAACCTTCAATCTGGATCCACTATTTCCCTCCTCTTCCAAGGAGACTGAAAACATGCCTACGCATCATCCAACATTGCCACAGCGACAGATCCTTGCTATTCATCACCCCTTAGCGGTGCTCACCGCTATCTCGTAACATGCATACATACTCAGAGACGGATCGCATAACCAGCAACCCATACATAGCCTGACGAATTTCCTTGACGTTTCCACCATCCGGGGACAACCCCACTATCCGCTATCTCATAACACCATTCTCACTACTGGTTCGAAGATCCATGACACATGCAAGCCCTTACTATAACTGAACCGCCTCATCATACCACCCCAATAACCAACCTTCAAACCGCGCCAGGCAACCTTCTACAACTAGCAGCTTATCCGAGAATTTCCAATTCTCCCCCACTTAAGGCACTAACCACAATCCACTGGCTGCTCAATCGAACCCACTAATACACCGAAATTCAAGGAACCTATGTTCCTGCTGAAAGTTCCCGAATTCTTGAACCATAAACTTCCTCTTTCATGAATTCCACACTGGATAATAACCCTCTAAAAACCCTCAATACTCACTCTTCTCTAACACATACAACACTTCAATATCTCATGCAAGAAACAACATCTCATAATCATAACATAAACTAGATAAAGCAGAAAAACATACCGACTAACACCTCTGGCTCAGATCTGATCTCCTCAGACACAAGCTGATAAGCACGCCCTGGAGCCTTCGAAGGCTCTGCCCGACCTAACTCCCGTTAGAAAGTCTCAAAGTGGCTGGCGTTGGGGCCTACATTGACCTGGCAGCCAGCAGAGGACACTGGGCCTTCATATGGCCCACCTGATCACAATGATAACAAAGTCGAACTCCGGCAGCTGGAGCCTGCTGCCTGCAATCCCTGGCTATGTGGCCCTCCTTGCCACACTTGTGGCACCCAGAAGAAGAACGACAACTTCCCTCATGCACCTTGCCTCACTTCTCACAAATGCGACTCCTCTGACCTCCCTGTCGATAATCAGCGGGCCTCATCTGCTTCGGTGCGGGCTGCAACTGCACCGGGGCCTGCCTCTGCTCTCTCAACAGGAGCTCAATCTCTAACTCGCGCCGCCTAGCGGCTTCCTGCAACTCCAACAAGGTATTACACCTCTGCGTGGATACAAACTGCTTGATGTCCATCTTGAGCATAGTCAGATATTGAGACATCTGAGTCTGCTCCGAAGCAAACTCCGGGCAAAACATCACCCTCTCAGTGAACATCCTGGTGATCTCCGTCACCGTAGTTGAACCCTGCTTTAGTTCCAAGAACTCCTGAGCCAACCTCTCTCTCTCAACCTGCGGAACATAACGAGTACTAAACATTTCCCGTAACTGATCCCACGAAACCGCAGCCTGCTGCGCATCAGAATAAGATCCCGTTGTCAACCTCCACTAATCCGTCGCCCCGAGCCTCAAAAGGTTCAGAGCACACCTCACCCTCTGATCCGCAGGGCATGAACATGTGAAGAAGCAACCCTCCACATCTGACAACCATCTCATAGCAACGATCGGATCCTGAACTCCATCGAAAGTAAGGGGCTTCGTATTGTCGAAATCCCGATACTGAAAGCTCCGACTGGATCCTCCCCCGACCGCTACCACATCCGCTGTCTCGGCAAGAGCCGTATAGCGCTCATCAAAATACTCAAACATGGCAGTCTTGATCGACCCAAACAGTTCCGACAACTTAGCCCAGAACATAGCAGCAACCTCATCATGTAGGATGTCTCGAATCCTAGCATCCAACTCATCCGTACTCATCTGACCAATAACCTCGGGTGGTACTAGTCCATCCTAGCCACCCTCTCCTGATCCTGATCCCAAACCGGATCCTACCTCCAAACGTCTCACGTTCGCCATACTGAAATGAACCATAACAATGTCAGATACCTCGCATAACCGCCAAGAACTATCCTCTATCTAACAACCTTGGGGTTGTGACTTCCTTGACACGCGTATGGGTCCTGTGCTTTCAGTAGTACGGGCCCATACTACCTTCCACACCTACCCATATTTGTCTCAAGTATCACCACAACACCCTAAGCACAAACATCATAGCAAGCACTCAATCCTCACCCCTAGAGGAATATGGAATAGCTCATATGAAGGAAACCCAAGGCTAGCAGGCATCATAAATCAAGCAATTCTATCATGAAATTTATGAAGATCCCTTGTAACATCCTGAGTTCAGGTATGTTAATTTAATTATTTATTTATTATTTATTAAGGAACTCGACGAGTTGATGCCTCAACTCGTCGAGTAGAGTCTTATCTATTGACGCGGTTTCACGAGCGGGCTCAACTAGTCGGGGATCTGACTCGCCGAGTCGGTGCTGATTAGGAAAACCCTAATCACTGGGTTTGGAGCCTATTTAAAAGCCCTTATGGCCTTCATTTGCGGCCACCTTGTTCCAGAGAAACCCTAGAGAGAGTGAGGAAGGCTTGAGTGCAAGAGAGGGCTTATATTCTTCATTTTTGGGGTGATTTTGCTAGAGGAAGAAGAGAGGATCCATCTAGAACGTGAAGGGAGCTTGGATTGGAGCTAATCATCTTGAGTTATTGTCTTTAGAGGTATAATTCTTTCCATTTCACGTTCATATGGTGGATTTCATAATTTTAGGGGTTTTCCCTCATAATTTTAGGAGATCTAGTGAGTATGAGGTCCCCCTTGGTATGAATAACATCAGATTTGGACCATGAGAGGTCCCTAGAGCCATTATCTTCCAGCTTTTTGCAAGCAAATAAGGAATTGGAGACTAGGTTGCCATTTCTAGTGTTATTTCTCTATTTGAGGCTTGATATGGGTTGCATGCACGTAAAGGTTGCACCTTTACGTGACTTTTGAGTGTTTAAGGGTTAGATCTATGATTTGGTTAAGTAGATCTGACCTCAGGAGGTTGTTTGAGAAAGTCCATGGAGGAAACTCGCTGAGTCCATATGTATACTCGACGAGTCGGACTGGATTGCCCCGGGGTCTAACTCTAGTGGTGACTCGGTGAGTTGAGGGGTGACTCAGTAAGTCGAGTGAGGCTTAGAAAGGGAAGAGTCTGTGGGGACGATGGGACTCGCCGAGTCGTCGTTTGCACTCGGCGAGTCTGGTCAAAATGGACAGTTGACTATTGGTTGACTTTTAGGGTTTTTCAACAAATGGGCTTTGGGCCTGTAGAGGGGTAGAATGATCTTTTACCCTTCTAGGGATTTGTATGAGAGAATATCCAATTTGTGAAGAGACATTTATTTAGTGTAATTTATTATTGTGACTAGGCGGAGGCTAGGGCAGTATTTCTAATATCGTGATTTTACCGAGATTCCCGAGGTGAGTCTTCTCACTATACTTTACTTAGAGTGGTAATCAGAGCTATGTGACAGTGTATCTTGTATGCTATTTATGTGTTGTGATTTCTATGTGATATTTGATATGCATGATTCAGAGTTTACAGAGTTAGGACCAATGGGTCCATAGAGTTGTGGGACCAAGAGGGTCCCACAGAGATATTCGACTAGAGGGTCATCAAAGTTATTGCCTTTAGTGGCTGATATGTGTTTATGTGGTATTTTGGGGAACTCACTAAGCATTTATGCTTAAAGTGTTTTGTGTATGTGTTTCAGGTACCAGTGATAATCGCGGGAAGGCGTCGACATGATCTGTACACACTCATGGAGCTTTCGTTTATATGATTTTGGGATATGTTTTACTATGATGACAGTAGATAAATTGTGTTTAATATTATTTTATGAATGAAAGTATGTTTTAAAAAGGAAAAAATTGTTTTGACAAATCTAGTGTTACAAATTGGTATCAGAGCCTTGGTTTGAGGGATTCGGATTCACCTTCAGGTGTATTTGAACTCAAACTGAGGATTTGAGAAAGTTTTCATAAAATAAATAATTTTCCTAAAGAGTAAAAGGATTTGAGAAAAATAGAAGAAAGCAGTGTGTACGATCAGCCAGCGCTTGGAAGGTGATTTCCCAAAATACCCTTACATTAGGTGTTATGAGATGTTATGATATGCATGCTAGAGTAGGCTAGGTATTCTTATTAGGACTAGAGTGGACTTATTTGTGATTCCTTAGCCTAGGAAGATTACAGATGCTATGAGATGCTTGAGAGTGATTAGGTAGTAGTGAGGAGCTTATGAGAGCCTACCGAGGGGTAGCTTATATACAACAAGAGATAGAGTACTTGTGATCTGGGAATCCATGGAGGGGGACTTAGAATGAATACTGATGCAGTGTGGAAGGTAGTATAGGGCCCGTACTACTGGAAAATCTGAATCAGTGTACAGTCCAAGTAGGAATCCTTAGGATACTAGTGAGCAAGTAGGGTTGAGTTATCGAGTGCGAGTATGCTCGAGCGAGTCCCTGATAATTTTTATGTTGTATTTCGGAGACATCATGGTTGGGACACGCCACAGGCCAGGGACTAGCGAGGGGGTGTGAGCGATGAGGAGCTCCGCCAGATGATTCATGATGAGCTGGCTGCTACCATCCGAGCTGAGATTCCAGAGATGTTCTGGTCTATCAAGACCACACTAATTAAGACTTTTGATGAGCAGTATTCTGCTCTTACTGATGTTGTTGTTGCTGTAGCCACTGCAGCCGTGGCTGCTGCTAGGCCACAAGGGGGTGACGCGTTGCTGTACTGGGAGTTCAGCAACACGAAGCCACCAGAGTTTGATGGGACTCAGGATCCGATAGCCGTGATGAGATGGATCTCTAACATTGAAGGGTGCTTCTACACATGTTCATGTCCGGAGCATCTGAGGGTACGGTTCACTTTGAACCAGCTTCGCTTGGGAGTGAAGGATTGGTGGAAGTTTACGACAACACACTTCACTTCTGCAGAGCTTGTTGCGGTGACCTGGGAGAGGTTCACCACTATGTTTCGAGATGAGTAAGTTCCCACGGTGGAATGGGAACGGTTGGCCCAGGAGTTCTTGATCGTCAAGCTGGGTATTGAGTCTGTTACTACGATCACTAGGATGTTTCATGAGAGGGCGATGTTTTGCCCTGAGCAGGTGTCTTCGGAGCAGGAATGCATGAGTCGATATCTGGGTATTCTAAGGAGGGACATTCACGAGTTCGTGGCGAACTCGACATACCGGACATTTCTCGAGCTTCAGGAAAATGCCCGGAAGAGGGAGATCGAGCTAGAGACTCAGGCCAGTGAGGAGGCCCAGTCTCAGAGAATGGAGAGGTGGCCGACTCAGTCTCAGCCCGCAGCCAAGCAGGAAAAGCCCGCTGATGCAGGGTCAGGGAGCCATAAGGGCCGCACGTGTGGTAAGTACGGAAAGGGTCATGAGGGGGTATGTATATCTGGATCTTGCTACAAGTGTGGCAAGGAGAGGCATATGGCGAAAGACTGCCCCAAGGGATTTGCAGTGCGTTTCCACTGCAACCAGAGTGGCTATCAGAAGGCCGAGTGCCCACAGCTACGGGGTCGACGCAGGGAGCATCACAGGGATCTGCCCCTGCTGCGTTGAGAGCTACGGAGAGTCGGACAGTGAAGGCCAAGGCGCCGAAGGCTCGCGGGAGAGCCTTTCAGTTGACAGCGGAGGAGGTCCGCGCAACGCCTGTTGTTGTGGCCGGTATGTATTCTTCCATTTATTTATGATATGCTTGAGATATTGTGTTTATATTATGATGTGTGTAGGTACTTTCCTTGTGAATTCTATACCTTCTTTGGTGTTATTTGACTCGGGTGCGAGTCAGTCATTTGTGTCTTTAGCGTTTAGTCAGCACATTAATATTCAGCGAGAGGCGATGAGTCGACCTCTGCGGGTTTCTATAGCCGACGAGCGACCGGTGTATGCTAGGGATGTGATTCGGGGATGTGTGCTTGAGATCTTCAGTGTTGAGTTCCCGATAGATTTGGTTCCCATTGCGATGGGGGACATGTGTGTTATTGGCCGCGAGCGACAATTGGTGACGATACGAGACCCGAGTGGGCGAGTGTTGACGGTATATGGTGAGGGTACCCGAAGTGAGTCAGCGTTTTGTTCAGCCGCCAAGGCCATGAAATATATTTTGTTAACAACTTGCGGTGAGAATGGTTCGACTTTTTTACTAAAACCAAGAGCAGACCGGACCATTCTCACCCCTAATGGTTAACAAACTTTGTTTCATGGTCAAGTATATTGTATTCTTCAAGAATGATGTTTTTTGAAAAAAAAATGTCAATATAAATGTTTTATTTTTTGAACTTTTTGAAATATGAATGGTTTTTCGTAAAGAAATAAATAAAGTAGTGGTTTTTCGGATAAAAATGTGGAAAATGTAGTAGTTTTGTGAAAACTTCCCTTATCACAACTGTGATTGTTCTATTTTCTTTTGTTCATCTTGTGTTCTTTGTTTAACATCATTAAAGATTTTTGAGTCCTCTTTCCATTTCTCCTTTGGTAGCCCTTGCTGGTTTTGGGCTCTGAATTTGGATTCCCCGTGGTAAGTATAACAAAAATAAAGAAATGATTTCTTCTCATGATCACATGTTTAGGTAAATACATTAATTAAACTTGTCTTGTCTTTTTTAGGTTGCAAGATGTTTCGAAATCGGGCTTCCTCAACTCATCTTTGCAGTTGTTTTGTCACGGGTAATAATGTTATATTTTAATGCATTACTATGCAGTTACTATGGTAAACTATATATGAGGCCTTTCCTCATTAAGTACTAAAATTGGTTTGTTTGGTTATGTGTAGTACCTGACTCATTTGAGACATTCACGAAAGGGATCTTTGAGAAAATTTTCAGTTGTGGCATCGGGATTGCCATTGTTTGGTTTTATGCTCATTTGCTTAGGGTTCGTTGGACCTACAATCATACAACACCAAAAACAAAAACAAGTTGTCGTACCGATCGTTCTGGATTAATTGATGTCGCACCATAGTTACGTATTTGTTATTACACACAATGTTAATTTTGCAGTTAAATTTTTTATTTAATTTTGTAACATTTTTTTATAATGCTTGTAAGGATAAGAATTATATATCTGTTTCAATGGGGTGCACCTTCTTTTGATGCAGGTGAAGCTTTTGTCATGATGATGACTGTTTTTGTTACTCTTGTAGAGGTTTGTTTGACCGTTTGATCGTTTTTGTGTTTTTTTATTATTTTTTGCTAATATTTTTAAAAAGTCAAAATTAATACTATTTACATGTTTCAATTATTTGATTCAGTCAAGTCAAGTCAGATCAACTCAATCGGTGGATTCATTGAGGTTTCATGGTATGAAAGTGCCACCCCCTTGCCTCCATTTATTTTAAGTTATGGTGTTGCTTGGCAGGTAATTATAATTCTTTTGAACTTTTAGTTATAACTTTTTTTAAATTTTATTAACATTAATTATAATTTGAAAATACTTTAAGCTTTTAATTGTAATTTGAAAATATTCTAAGATTGTAATTATAAATCGAAAAAATTTAAAGACTCTAATTAAATTTGGTATTATATGCTCTTTATTTATTTAATTGAAAAATCTTCTAAATATCTTATTAACTTTGGTATATATGATTCTGATTATTTTTTGATCGATTTTTAATATATTTTAAACTTTTAATTATAATTCGAAAATATTCTAAGATTATAATTATAATTCGAAAAAAATTGAAGACTCTAATTGAATTTGGTTTTATATGATCTTTATTTATTTAAATGAAAAATCTTATAAATATCTTATTAACATTGGTACGATTCTGATTATTTTTGGATCGATTTTTTAATCATTTCCATTCATTTAATTATTCAAAATATATGCTTCCTACCTAATTTACTTTGAAAACTCCCTATATTAATAGAGTATGAGTTTTATCCTTATTAACCCTACATACTATTAGGAATGATACACGACACACAAGAATAAAATGGGGTGTCAACGTTCTGCTGCCGGCTTCCATCATCCATGGTTCATCACCCTTCTAAAACAAAAAATATTGTTTACAAAATGGTCCTTCAACAATTATATATAATCAAATATTTCGTTTTATTTTTTTACACATTATAATAATCAATAACACGAAGTCTCTTTATGTTATTTTATCTATTTTTTTATATGTTTCCTGCGTTTAACGCGGGTCATAATCTAGTGTAACGCCTATTAAAGAAGAGAAGGAGGAGACCCACATTTACAATTCAGGTAAATGAGGTGTTTTAATTCCAATTTTATAACTTTGGTCCCTAGAGTTTAGCCATAAAGGCACATAAACCCTATAATCCAAATTAACTACATGCAATACCTTCTAAAATGGCAATTAGACTCTTGGATTTTATTTTTACTTTTAATGGATTTTATTTGTCCTAAATATTTTTTTATAATTTAATTAATTAATTTATTCACCTTTTAATTATTATCTAACACTTTTAAATATTAAATAACATCACTTTTATTTAATATATTTTGATTTATAACCTTAAAGCCGAGATCATTTACAAAAAAAAATAAAAAAATAACTAGCACGTAACGGAAACTAACGTCATTTATGGTAGGATTTTCGGGTCGTTACAAAATCTATATAAAGAAAAAATGGAAAAACATTATAGGGATATATGTAAATATAGCACAAAAAAGATTTCGGAAGCACCTGCAAAATTGGTCTTGGTGGTTTACAAAAAACTATAGATAGAGACTAAAAGTTTTTGCTTGCATGGAAAGTCCAAAATAAAACTTTTTCTTGGTTTTCCTCCTAAAAAAACAGAAAAGACAACTTTACCCTTTTAATGAGAGAAATTTAAGAAAATTAGTTTTAGGAAAAAAAAAGTTCAAGGACCAGCATTCGAATCTAGGTGTATCGCCATGCTTACAACAAGGCTACAAGCACGAGCCATTGAACTGTTCATTAGTCTCTGCACACAAGAATAATACGATGTCTTTCTTTTGTAACTTAATATTTAACTAGGTCCTTTATACGCATATGTTTTATGTTAAAA